>NW_027205603.1:32904703-33525680 GCF_024711535.1 Dipodomys merriami
CAGAATCCCCTACAAGGGCAGGCCCTTCCTGACCTGAAGGCTTGCAACTGGACTTACTTCCTGGAAGTTGCAACTTCTCCCAATACTGCCACCATGTGGAGAAAACCTTTATCACATGGATCTTTTAGGGAGACTTGTCCAAACCATAGATTTGCCATTGTTATTTTTAACATTGAGATTTGAGAACTCAATCAAAAGACAAAATTCAAGTAAAGGTTATCAAGGAGAAAAAGCATAGAGAAAACTGATCACAAGCTGAAAAAAACTGAAATATGAGCTCAAGTCAGGAAATTTACTATTTATCACTATGATGTTCAGAATTAATAACAAAAATCCATTCAAGCGTAAAGTGTAACTATTCACAGAAAGAACAAGAGGGAAAGGAAAGAAAGGATGGAAGGACAGAGGGAGAAAACACAGGAAGCAAGAGGCTTAGAGAAACAAAACAGAAGATAGGGTGTATTTTATTAAATGTAATAAAAGCCAAGGTCAGAAGACACTGATTTGTTGAAAAAAGTTAACACAATCAAATAACCTAAACTTCTCCATCACTGAACATGAATTTTTGTCTGATTCTTGCCATCATGGGGTTACTTCTTATATAAAAATATCAGTCAATCCTTCACCACCTTTTATTCTCGCAGTACAACCCTTGAGGCAGGGGTGGAAAGATCAGAGTTCTTGTGTGTAAAGAGTGAAATGTTTCTCACATGAGCAGATGACAGAGAGTGGAGAGGAAACATAGAGAAGGGTATCTTGAAATTGCCGTAGATGAAGAAAGAATGAGGAGCAGCAGTTGCAATCAAAACTATTTAAAAATAATAAAACATAATATAATCTTGGTTATGTTTAAAAAGTTCTGGTGAAGAAAACCAAACATCTCTTTTATTTCCTTTGATACAGTCATTCATTCATTCATCCCTTTGGTGAATTGATGAATTAATTCATTCACTAAAGATAATTGTATCTTTAGTGAGGCATATCAAAGTAAGTTTGAAAGATAGTATAGTATATCTCTGGCTAGAGAAAGGGACTTGACTTTATTAGAGAGAGAGCTGGACCCCACAGTCTGACTATTTGACTGGGCTGAGAAGATTCTGGTGGAATCCAACTCCTATGGGAAATTTTTTTCCTGCTTTGTCCTGTTCTCTTGCATACTGGCATAGAACATTAAAAAATATTTCTATATATTCAGTATATATAATATGATGTTATGAGAAACCTATAGACAGTAAAATGGCTGCTATAGTGACGGCAATGAATATACCCATCACCCCACAGTTACCTTTTTCCCTTTCAGCTGGTCCTGAGGCTTGAACTCTGGGACTGAGTGCTAAACATTTTTGGTCAAGGATAGCACTCTACCACTTGAACTACAGCTCCATTTCTGGCTTCTTTTTTGTACTTAATTGAAGATAAGCATCTCACAGATTTGCCTTCCCCAGGCTGGCTTTGAACTGTGATTATCAGAGACCAACCTCCTGGGTAGCTAGGATTACAGGTATAAGCCACCAACAGCAGGCTAATGTGTACCCTTTTTTAATCTGGCTCAAGAGCAGTCAGAAGTCTTGTTAACAACAGGTGCTGGTGGCTTACACCTATAATTGTAATTACTCAGGAGACGGAAATCTAAAGACCATGGTTCAAAACCAGCCTAGGCAGGAAAGTCTGTGAGACTCTGATCTCCAATTAACCACCAGAAAATTGGAAGTGGCACTGTGGCTCAAAGTGGTAGAGCACTAACCTTGACAAAAAAACGTTCAGAGACAGTGCCCAAGCACTGAATTAAAGCTTCAGTACCACACACACACACACAAAGGCTTGGTAAGTCAGTATACTTAACAAAAATCCCCAATATATTGTTATGTCATGTTGTGCATTGGAACTCTAGATTTGTTCATCCTCATATCTGCTACTTTGAATCTTTTTTAAGTTCCTCTACTGTCAACTCCATCACATACACGGAGTTTAACAGGAGGTGTAGATCCCTGAAGGGCTGTTCTCCCTCTTTTACTTTGAGTTTTTTTCCCTTCCTTGGTCCACTCACATACCATGCTGCAAACAGGAACAATCCTGCAAATTCATGAGCTATCAAGCAACATGGCTTCCATATACACACACAAAAAGTAAAAAAGTAAATAGGGACATACACATAGAGAAATACAAAAGGAAATCTTGCATTGCATAGTTCAAATTGTATCCTGAGTAAGAAAAAGTTAAATGGCCTTGAAAGTATTGAGTGACCAGCACACTTACTGCTCTGATAGCAGAAAACAGCCAATATTCTACAAATTGTGCTAGTGTGTCGTGGAAATGATACACATTTTTATTACATAGTTAGTCTTATTATGGAACAGTATTTTCAATATAAATGCTGCTGATCAACTACAAAGTTATATGCAAAAAATTAAGGATTTGTATACACCAGCTTAAGAGGTATGGAATACATGCAGTAGATAGAGCCAAAGAGCCCTTTGGGACTGTCTAAAAGAATACCATTAATTTTTACAGTGTATTTTCAGGGCTGGAGCAGTTCCAGCATTGGCTTTCTATAAAAATCATTTCAAGTTTAGAGTTATGCTATATGCTTGCAGCAACATCACAGAAACAGTAGTGCACCATATGTTGCTACTTAGCAACTTACTCTATAAGTCCCAAAGCATGTACTGATTTGAAAATTGAACAGGAATTATAATTGTTGAGTGTACTATGAGGCAAGTTGTCTTGGATTATTAAACGATGCAGATGTTTGATGCAATGTAGGAAAAGGAACAAAACTACTTTTTTTTCCTGTAGGATGACTAAAATCTTATTTATGACTGCCTCAAGGGGTAAATTGATTAAAATTCCCTAAAAGAATACCAGGTAATGAATTCTTGAATATACTATATTACAGTAAACAAAAGGAATGTTAAGTGTAAAATTTAGCTAAAGCTATTTAACTTACGTAATTTGTGAAGTTTATTCGCCTCTAGGGGACGTATTATCTTACATTAGTCTAATTTTTAAAACAGCTCATTTAAAAAACATTTTCATATATACTACACATTTTAAAAATAGTTTGCTTCTGGCTCACAAACCTGCCATATCTTTTAAAAGCATAAACGTATTTGGATCTTTTTATTTCTCCTTTATAATTTTTCCACCGGTATTGGAAATATTCTTAGTAACTCCTGACAGACATATTAAAAAATATAATGTTAGTTGTTTGGTTTCAGTAAGGGCTTAATATTACCAATTGTACTTGAATTTAGAAATCTAAGGAGCCGAGTTGTTATGATGCATATGTTCTAAATTTCCAATCCTTTATCCAAAACTCTTTAAGACAGACATAACGATTCTCTGAAAGGAAGCAGCTGCTTTATAACAGTAATCATTTATTGAGTTTGTGTTTCTACTGTTTCAAACAAATTCAATTAGCCCTTACACTTCAAAACCCTAACGGCACCAAAGAGAAGGTACCGGCTTGCTTTAATCTAATAGTAATACTAAACTTGTCAGTACAGTTTTGGGATTGATGGTTAGAAGAAAATTAATAGTAACATTTTTCATTTTTTTAATCAAACAGTCCTATTCAGAACTACCTATGGATGGAGGAGGCTACTTAGCGGGTGGAATTTAGCTGAGAAAGAATTCTAAATGCATAGCTCGCCTTCCGAAGGTATTCTTATACTGATTGACTCAATTGAATGGGAGGAAATGTAGTCAGGGTCTTTGAACTTTAGGATGACCTTTGTGGCTGAACAATGTAGCAGAGTGTCTAGAACTGGTGCCAGAGGAGGCAGTGATCATAATGATTCTTAAATAAATTCAGGCTTCATGGATGCCTGCCTGTTTCTAGTTAAGCAGGAGACATTTTGCTCATGGGCTGCATCTCTAACATATACACATTGGATTTAATTCCGTGACAACAGGCATGAAAAAAAACAATTTTGTACTCTTCTCTGCCCACCTCCCTTCACAGTCATCCAATCTATTCAAACAGATAAATAAGTACTGAAAATTACTATGCTAGAATTTAAACAATAGTGACTGATAGGCGAAATTTCAAGCAACTATTATTTTACCATTCTAGAAAAAAAGGTTCATGCCTGCTAAGTGCTCCCATAAACTCTCCCTACTCTCATTTATCCACTTATTTATTTTTGCCTACAGTGTTTTTATATTTTATGTTACACTGGCACCCTAGGGCAGTTATAATTTTGCTTTAAATGCTCTCTCTGGATTAAAAGGCCTGGTCTTAAGTATCTAAAAATAAATGACCAGGCATTTACTTTTATAAATGTAACCATCAACATTCTCATTGGACTTTGGTGTTGTCACTTCTCATGATTAAATAGCATGTCAGCCATTCCCATTGAAATGGATACAAGGTGCCCTTGAAGGCTTTCAATCATATCTTGCTTGGGGGCTTGAAAACTAACCCCCAACACGCGCACTCCACCCCAGAAGAGCCTCAAAGCAATGTATAAGGGCCCATTGGCCATGTGATGTTGGTGAGGAAAGTAACATGCTGTTGAAAATAGCCCCAACAGTTGACAATGAAAGCTATTTGTGACATGTGTTGCTTATAATGATTAACTTGTCTACAGTCAGAAGCGCAAATAACCTGCACCTGTAAAGACTTTATTTCCTAAAGGTAAAACAACTGTTTAGGAAAGATCACGCTGGCAAAACAGCTGCTTGCCGTTCTGGAGAGGAAACACTGTAGCATCTTTTCACAAATGCCAACTCTGGTATTTTATCAGCTCTATCTCATTAACTGGAAACAAGGCTTAAATGCTTTGTTTATAAATTATGATTATTCCTGATTGCGGCAGTTACTGATAGTGCGACTCATTTGCAATGCAACTCTTTGAATTTGTTTAATTACAATTTGAAACAAGGCAGAGAAGATTAATTAACCCACCTGGCTGGCTGGCACATACTCCTGGCTCGGCTCTGTCATGTTCATATACATGTTCTCACCGTCAAACTGCGAATGAAATAAGAGTAAACATTCAGCAATCTTGACTGTGGGTATGTGTTGTTTTTGTTTTTGTATTTTTGTTGTTCACTATCAAACTGGAAAACAGTAGCCATTAAAAAAAGAAAGACTGCGCCTGGGAATATGAAAAAAATCGGTCACAGCAAGCAAGCCACATCTTTTCTTTGATGTTTCTGTTGTCATCCTTACTGACCCTGGATGTCAGTGATTTGGAGTAATTAGTGCTCTAGTAATTACAGCAAGCAAGCAAGAAATGAATGGTTTCCTTTCATCTGCAATCTGTTTTAAAACAAAATGGCTCATTTTGCACACCATGTATACATATTGCAGTGAGATTGTAATGAAGAATTAAATGAATGGCATGGTTTCTGAAAGAAAAGAATAATGAAAAATAACACAGAGGCACTGCCCAGTGCATTATGAGTTTATCTCTGAAAAGGAAAAAAAAATGCCGTTTTCACAATAGACTAAAACTGGTTTCAACATCAAAGCCTTCCAATTAAAAAAATTTAACTTCATCGTAATATTCATAAATAGTATATACCACCATAACCATGGCTCAGAATGGGTAGAAGAATAATGGATAGCAACAAAAGCTGCAGGCACAATGATTACATTTTTCTTTCTGAAATTTTCCAGAGCTACAGAATGAATGTAAGGATGGCAAGTGCCTAAAAATTTAGCCACACATTTGCAAGTTAGGAAGACAAGGAAAGGAGGGTATTTTCAGGGTAGTTCAATTGCTTAACTATTAAACAGTTCAAGCCACAGCCATAACAACAACAAATACTTTTCATGATTTCAGTTTTTGAAGGCAGTAATCACTCCATTCAGACTTAATCCTCTGCTATGTTTAGTCCCTCGATAAATGGGCAAAGCAGTCCTCTTTAGAGAAAGAATTTTTCCCAAGGTAATAATCAAATGGACAAATACAACCAACTTCAAAGAATTGGTTTCGACTTTTTAGACAAGGAAAATGAACAATGTTAAAAGTTACTTTTCAAAACTGATAGAGGAACAAGTGCATGATAATAGAGACGTTTTAATACTACCATATATATATACATATATATATATATATATATATATTTAGTGTTACTTGCAAAAAGAAACAAACTTTATTTATAGGCATTATATTCCATTACCTTTTAACTTCATATAAGAAGGTTATCCAAGCACCAGGAACTTACCAAGGCCTCTAAGCCTGCAGTCAGCACTAGGGGGCACTTCAAAGATTTACCTAAACCTGTGTTTTAGAGTGACTGATACATTCACTGTATTAAATTCAAAGTCAAAGAATTCCTCACATATCACCTGTAAATATATCTCATGTCATGTAAACAACTTATCTAAACAGATAGGAGTATTTATCATCTACTCTGGTGGTTTGGTAGGAATCAGAGATAACACACAAAGGAAGAAGGAGCTGGACATTTTGGTCACAGTGATAATTAACTTAAGGGCCTTGAGTTTCAGTGACTTACCCAAGGGTGCTGTTCCATGGATCAGACAAACTTCAGCCTACAGGTAGACTAGCTCAAGTCTGCTCCTTATACATAACAACTCAAGACCTGACAAAGAACTCCACTGAGCATTTTCCAGCCTCATCTGTTGTTGGAGTACACTGGCTTGTTTGCAAATATTTTTAATGCTGAGATGCCAAAGCACAGTTTAAAATATGGACAGTTTCTTTGACTGTAACAAACTAACGCAAACAGAAGTAGTGAAGTGAATCAATTACTCCACTGCCTGTGCATATTCTATAAATGTGTTACTTTCTATTTCATCTTCTCTAACTCATTTGCTAAATCTGGTGTCATTCTCAAGCCAACTAAGACACTGAAGTTTTGGTTTTAGTCTATCCAAAGTGTAAGTTAATTGAGTATATCATGTTACTGCTTTGGATATATTTTTTTTTTTTGCTCAGAAAGTACCAATACTAAAGAAATTTGGAGCAAGGCTGAAACAGCATTTTACAATAAAAGACATGAGGTTATAAACATTGTACCTATTTTTTTAGTAATTCCCACATCAGATTTTTGTTCTCTGTACATCCTTTCACTAGTATGTGTTAGTTGGTTTAACTGTTGTAACAACTTATGTTAAATATTATTATTATTATCTAAATTTTACAAATGATAAATGCAAAGACACATGGAACTTCAGAGGCTTAAAATCACTTAACTTAGAAGAGGCATGACTGGGATTCAGACCTAAGTAGACCAACACATGCTCTGGACCACTAGAGCATATCAACATATTCTGAGTCATAATGATGAGCGAGCTGTCAACTCTGAAAATAACATTAATAAATTATTGTAGCAGAGTAAGAGCTCTATGGTTGAGTATCCCTAATCTGAAGATGAAAAATCTGAAATGCTTCAAAATTCCAAACATTTTGAGCACTGACATTATGGTAACAAATTGGAAATTCCCCAGCTGGTCTCATGTTGCAGTCAACGTGCAGGTGCACTACTTTTAGTTCAGAAAATTACCTTCAGATTGTTGTGTATCTATATGTGTATCTATATATGTGTATCTATATGTGTATCTATATACACATATATTTATATATATACATATAGATACATATATGTATACACATATATATGTAAGAAACAGATGAATGTCTTATGTCTTGTTTCAGTTTAAGGTCTAGCCCCAAGACATTACACTATATGGATGTAAATATTCTCAAATCTGGTAATATATAACATTTGAAGTATTTGTATTCCAAGAACTGCAGAAAATAGGATATTTTACCTATATTTCAATTCTATTTCAATGATCTTCAGATACTGTGCAGAGTTTTTGTGGTTTTATGAGGTTCCTTCCCCACAAAAAAGTTTCAGAGTAAATGGACAGTTTACTTGTTAGCCAGGAAGAATTGCACTAGATGCTTAAAAGCATCTAAGGGTGTTTAATTATTCATTTTTATGTGTCAACTTGATTAGGCAAGTAGTTCCCAGATGTTTGGTCAGTGTTTATCTTGCTGCATCTATGAGAGTGTGTTTGGATAATGCTGGTATTTGAATTGGTAGACTGAGTAAAGCAGGTGGCACTTTCAAGGCAGGTGAGTACCATTCAATTTGTTGAGGGCCTGGAATCCTCCTTCCAAACAGCTGACCTAACCAAGACATTGTCTCTCCTTAAATCTGAAATAGGCTAGATTTCAGGACCTACTCATTCAGTTTCTCCCGGAACTCCAGCTTGCCAAATGCAACTACAAATGCAAGGACTTCTCAGCCTCTATAATCACGTGAACAAGTTCTTCCTCTCTTTTTTGGACATGGCATTACCTATCATTTATAATATTAAGTTACCCTATGTTTTAATATTTAAAGCACATTACAAATAAGAATGTTGTTAGTGAGTAAACACTCTTCACTTAGGAACTGGCTGGAAAGATGCTGTCTATGATTTGCTCTTTTGGGATCTTCTACTTACTTGTGCAGCTTAAGATTTTAAAATCTTTTCACTCACTTCTGTATCTTTTGCTTTACCAAAGTCCATAGCAAAATCTTTTGGATGAGCTAGCAATTTCAGAGGGAGATCCAGTTCTTCTTAAGATCTCATTCTCTCTCTCTCTCTCTCTCTCTCTCTCTCTCTCTCTCTCTCTCTCTCTCTCTCTCTCTCTCTCTCTCTCTCTCTCTCTCTCTCTCTCTCTCTCTCTCTCTCTCTCTCTCTCTCTCTCTGTCTCCGTCTCTTTCTTTCTTGTGCTGGTCCTGTGGCTTGAATATTGTCGCTTAGCTTTTGCACTCAAATCTAGCAGTCTACCACTGAGTCACAAGTCCACTTCTGGCTTTTGGTGGTTACCTGGAGGTATGTGTCTCATGGGCTTTAGTAACTGGGTTGGCTTTGAACTGTGATCCTCAGGTTTCAACCCCAATAGCTAGGATTATAGTTGTAAGCCACCAGTGCCCAGTTATAAGAAATCTTTCTGTCTATGATTCTCTCTCTCCATCTTTCCCCAAGTACACACATACATACTGTTGGTTTTGTTTCTCTAGAGAACCCTAATAAAAGTAGTTTCTTTGATTACAATGAGAATATTCAGAAGTCCTTCAAAAGCATTTATGAAGGCATGGTAGTACACACTTATAATCCAAGTACTTAGAAAACCTGAACTAGGTCATTAGTTTGGGGCCAACTTGGACTACATAGCAAAATCACAACTCTTAAAAAACAACATAGGCAAACAAAACCTTCCCTCCATAGTTCTGAAGGCCTTACAGTGTGCTAACATTTCTTTCCTGCTATCACTTGATAGCGATGTTGCTTTGCTATGAGTCTGTGGTCTTGTTTCCTAACATGAACATTTCTTGTGCTTATAAACGCCATGCACAATCACGCCCTTTGTTAATAATACCTTCCTTCCCTTCTACCTCTTGAAATGTTTCCTAGATATGTCAGCTCCTCTAAGACCTGGCTATTATGATGCTCTGTGCTGTCAATCTTGAAAATCTTGTCATCTTTCACCAAAGTAACTTACCTATGTAACTTTGTGACCATATATTTTGACAACCATGTGTACTCTTTTAAAAAAAATAAATAAATAAACAGGGCTGGGAAGGTGGCTCAGCGGTAGAGTGCTTGCCTCTCATGCA
This sequence comes from Dipodomys merriami, assembly GCF_024711535.1. NCBI lineage: Eukaryota > Metazoa > Chordata > Mammalia > Rodentia > Heteromyidae > Dipodomys > Dipodomys merriami. The sequence goes on from NW_027205603.1 coordinate 32,914,298, forward strand.
TGAGGCCCTGGGTTTGATTCCTCCGCACTACATAAGCAGAAAAAAGCCAGAAGTGGCACTGTGGCTCAAGTGGTAGAGTGCTAGCCTTGAACTGAAGAACTGAGGGACAGCACCCAGGCCCAGAGTTCAGCTCCCATGACTGACAAAAATAAAATAAAAAAAATAAACATTTATTTTCTCATTAAAAAAAAATCTGCTGCATTTGACTATGAGCTACCAGAGATCACATTGCACATTTTAGTTATCTTTAGTGCCTCTTTATCCTAGGATGAACATGAAGTAAGCCCTTAGAAAAGGTTGTGTAATTAGTGAGATTTGAATTGTATTTGCTTGATTTTTTTTTTTTTTTGCCAGTCCTGGGGCTTGAGCTTTGGGTCTGGGCTCTGTCTCTGAGCTTCTTTTTGCTCAAGGCTAGTGCTCTACCACTTAAACCACAATGGTAGTTCTGGCTTTTTCTGAGTAGTTTATTGGAGATAAGTGTCTCATGGACTTTCCTGCCCAGGTTGGCTTTGAACCCTGACCCTCATGTCTCAGCCTCCTAATTAGCTAGGGTGACAGGCAAGATCCACCAGCCCTTGGTTGTATTTGCTTGATTCAATAAATTACTTTCCTAGAAAAGGGAAGCAATTATTTTGTGTATGTGCTTGTCCCAGGGCTTGAACTCAGGACCTGGGTGCTGTCTCTCAGCTGTTTTGCTCATGCCTAGTGCTCTACCACTTGACCACAGCTCTATAAGCAACAATGAGAGGACAAATATTCAACTTTCAGAGACTATTGTGATGTTTTTTGTTTCATTTTTCTTTTTTTATTCTTTTCTGAGGTATTGAGGATGGATTCCAAGGCCTAATACATAGTAGGCAAACACTCTACCACTGAGATACACCCTAAGCATAGATTATTTTTTCAGAGATATTAGTCCAAATTTTTACAGCCAATTAATACTGGTTGGTACAGGAACAAACATCTTTAAGCAGAAAAAAGATAAAAGTATAGAAATAACCAGGGAATCACTCTAACACCATATAAGTTCTTCAAGATTGTTACTTTATAATATTTCATTTCATATAAAATATATGGATTTTGCAGGAATTGGGTAATGTGGGTATACAGATGTGCATGTCTTCTTTGGGGGCAATTTTGGGGTGCCAAAAATACATGTATCAACCCCCCCCATTTTCCTTTTGATTGGAAGCTTGTAGCTGGAGAACAATCATGTCCTTGTGCAAGTGTCTCCATCATCAAGCCAGGCCTGTCACCCTGGACTTTTACAACTCATCTAACTATACCCTGTCCAGGAGACGCTACTAACGTCTCTACAGGACCTCTGCTTATCCAACAATCTTAAAAGGCATCCTTTGCTGTGGACTTATCATTTGAAGTAGAGTAATAATCCTAGAACTTTAGTTTGACATAGGTCCCTGAGAGTGTCTATCTGAATATCTCATGTCATGATGTATGAAACAGACTAATAGTCATACAAGCTATCTGGAAATATCATCCAGTTCTTGAATCCCAATAGGAAAGTTGTCTACTATGAAACACTGTTCTATAGGCTATTAACTACTCATCAAAAGTGGGAAGAAGACTCTGATGGCTACAGATGCTCCTTGACTTACAATGGGGTGGAAGCCATCATTATGTTGAATATTGTTGAGTCAAAATACTTTGAATACACCTAATCTACTGACCATCACAGCTCTGCAACGTTGCACACTGGAGATGGTTAGTGAACTCTCTCATGATCTCCTGTCTGACTAGCAGTTGTGACTTGCTGCCACTGTTGTCAGAGAGGACTGACTGATGTTGCTAACCCAGGAAAAGATCAATACTCAAAATTATAAGTATGGGCCTGAGGATATAGTGCTTGCTCAGCACCACATACACAAAATTAACATTATGATTTGTGTTGAATGTTTATCATTTGCACACCATTATCAAGCTGAAACTAATGAACCAGTATAAGGCACATACATAAATGTCTATATTTGTATATAATATGGCATGTTCTCGTGCCTATCAGATCTGAGAGCACAGCCTTGTATGTAAGGGTATCCTAATGATCTAAACTCCTCCTTCTATGAAAATCCCATAGTAGATAACCGTTATTAGTAATTACTTCAATAAAGTTGTTTCATTAACATAACTGCATTTCCTAACTCCCTGTGTTTACAACAGTTATTTAAATTCTTAGAAGTCAACTGAATTTAGGCATCACAACTTTTCAAAATATATGTAAGCACATGAGGGCTTTTAATTTCTATGTACTCTCAATTTAAAACCTGAAGCAAGGCTTGCAAGAATAAATAAGACTAAATCTAAATGTAAATGACATCAACTCAGGATTACCCTTTCTCACCAAGTGCTTTTATTCTCTTTATTGTGTTTTTATTTCAAAACACCAGGGGATGCAATCACATAAAAAGTCATTTATAATCTTCTACTACAGTGTTTTTGAAATTGTTTTTAGAGCATATTAACCAAACCCATAATCCCAAAGAGCTTTTCAAACTAGGTAGTTATTATTTCTTCTATTTAAAAACTGAAAGCAGACATCAGGAACAGTCTGACCATGCTGAAGGGTGAGTGAAACTAGGCAATATTAGTCTACCAAAACCACTAAAACATGAGAAATCAAAGACAGAATGTGACCTATAAATCAATCATTGGCAAAGGTACAGAAAGTAAGATCTTTTTTAGGGAAAACATTAAAAGAAAACCAGAAAACTGCTGCTGAGGGAGGAAAAAAAACTCGTGGAATTTATAAAACACTACCACATTGTATTCCCTACAAAGGAAAAATCCTGACATTCTGGGGTGTTTTCTGAAGGAATATTTGACACTTTGATTTTTAAAGAAGCTAAAACTGGAATTGTTTCTAGCAGGGAGTTAATGTGACAGTTCTTAGAAGATAAATTATAACAAATCAATGAGACAGGGCAATAGACTTAAAATTTCCTTGTGTGTGTGCAAGTGTGCGTGCATATGCTTGTGTGTGTGTGTGTGTGTGTGTGTGCACATGTGTGTACATGTTCTGGGGTTTGAACTCATAGTCCCTGAGCCTTCGTGTTCAAGACTAGTGCTCTATCACTCGAGCCACAGTTCCAATTCTGGTTTTTTGGTGGTTAACTGGAGAGAGTCTCAAAGACTTTCCTGCTTAGGCTGGCTTCAAACTGTGATCCTCAGATCTCAACTTCCTGGGTAGCTAGGATTACAGGTATGAGCCACTAGCACTTAGTTGAAGTTTCCATTTGTGTATTGCTTGGCTCAGTGTAAATTCACAAGCCACCTACTGTGACACATATATATGCATGTGTATGCTTCTATGCCCAAGGTAGCCACACAACTCCACTTCTGATTTTTTGGCTTGTTTGCTAACTGGAGATAAAGAGTCTCATGGACTTCCCTGTACAAGCTGGCTCTGAATCACCATCCTCCATTTCAGCCTCCTGAGTTTCTAGAATTATAAGTGTTAGCTACTAGTGACTTTTGCTATTGTATTAGAATAAACCATTTGGAAAGCTGAGCATAAAAGATGGGCAGTTTGCACATAATGAGCAATGCTGATCACTGGTACAGTAACAGTAACATCAGTAAAACATGGTACACACCACGTAAGTATACCCATCTTATGCATCCTCACAGTTCTCTTTGGGTCAAAAGGCCCTTGAAAGAGAATGCTTGTCACTGTATCTCTCGGTTTCAAAGCTGCATATGTTGGTACAATGCAGTCTCAGAATAGATGATCTGCATGCTGAGCTTGGCTGAATGAGAAGTCTTGAGCTTAGTGAGCTGGACAAGTGGCTTCCACAGGCACAGCCTGGCTTCCCACAGTAATAGGACAGAAAATGGAATTATTCTGCTAGGACTGTCTCGATGTCTCGATGTGTGTTCCAATCAGGTGCACGTGGAGCTAAAGTAAAAAAGGGGAAATCTCTCTGGTAGGGATCCTGTCACTGATTTTGAGTAGTAAACACTGGGTGGGAAGGGAAAGAGCCAGAGCGCAAATGACTACTTAAAGAGAGAAGACTAAACCTGCAGCTTAGAATCTAGGCTTCACTTTAGTACTGGATTTAGATTCCCATTATTGTTTCAATGATCTATTTGGTGAAGGACTGCACATCACGTTCCCTTGGCTAACTTGGAAAAATAAAATAGTTTCAATAATAATCCCATGCATTTATCCTAAAGTTGTCTCTGAAAATGGCTCCCAACTAACATAAATCTCAAGGAAAGGAACAGAAGTTCCCTCCTGCTCATAAAAGCAAGGCTACAATGCACTGGGTTTTATTATTATTTTTTGAAATGCACCAAAATTATACACTTGAGTGGTCACTGTATTGTTCTTAGCAGTCATCCAATTAGCTCCACATGTAAAATAACGTCTTCATGGTTCAGACCAGTTTGGGAGGTACTTTCTAATCCCCTTTAACTATATTAAGACATTCAATTTTTGTCATGACAGTGAAATGATGTCTATGAGGACTCTGATTTTATAGATGATAAAATTAAAATTCAAAACAGTACAGGAAACTGTTTACAGTGAGTCCAATCTCACTCTACCAAATGGACTCAGTCTGCCTCATGTTCAGACTTTGGCCAGTGACTTTGGCTTCCAAGCATGGCTGAGACCACTCTGATGGCCATGAAGCATAGGCTCCATTTCTGCTGCCACCATACCTATAAACCTAAATGTCTCCAAGTAAAGACACTAAGCTCTTCCCCTAAGTGTCAGTTGAGGAAATCTTGACGCTTCAACATCTTGAGGGCTAGTTCAGGTACCTCAAGAGTACAAGGTGGGGTCCTGAGGTCTATATGGAGATGTCAGTCAACTCCAGCAACCAACACTCAAGCCCAGCAACCAATGATAGTTGGAAATATGCACTGTTGGTTTCATTCTTTCTGTCTCCTCCAGCCTTGTGTCTTTCCCCTTGTTTAGACTTCTGGAGCTTGTACTTCCCAGGTTAGCATAAGAGCTTTCACTCTACCAGCTATTTTCTGTCTAATGTACACTATGACAGCACCTAGAGGTATGGATTAGTAAGTGACCATGTTCTTGACTACAATGCTACACCATCTTATCCTGTCTTTGTTGTGCTTTCATTCTATAATTTTTGGGAGCCATTCATTTAATTTAAAAAATTTTTTTTGCAAAGACAGTACCAAACTTGTGCAACAAAAACAGATACAAAAGACTTCTTACATCAACAAAGCAGTACTTAATTTGAGGGAAAAATACATTTCTGAAGACTTTCATTAACTTCAAAGTTTCAATACCAAACAAATCATTTTCATTGTGTATTTTTTAAGATAGAAAAGAGTGTGTAGACCTGAGCTTAGCTATTGAGTTTAATGGAATGTAACTACCTCAAAACACTCATGATATACTCAGGCTTTTACATGAAAGGCCATCACAAAGTTTCTATTATCAGAAAATAAGTAGCAGAGCTTTCTGATTCCATGCACAGGCTTTGTTTTTTTAAAAGAATTCCCAAGTAATTCCTGAAAATTTAAAGCTGTAAAACTATACTGTGTAGTTGAACTTGAGCACTGTTCCAAATGTTTAGCTCAGAATATTCCTCTGACTTGTCTTGTTTTAGATATTTTTCCCCTGAATCTATCTATAAGCAGAACATTTTAGAAGTACACCAAACATATTGGCAGTTCTTACCTCAGCTCACTTATTTCCACATTGTATCAGCTATCACCTCATTTACCACAGTACCTAAATCCAACATAGATGTGGAATGAAAAGTATGAAAGCAATTACTTTGGGGATAGTTGGCTCTTTTGTTGAATCTCTTCCTTTTTTAAGCACAGTGAACATTTTTCAGTATCTGACATGAAGAGAAAAAGGTGAGAATATTTTTGATGCATATCTTGTCTGGAAAAGTATGCTCAGTTCTGGGAACCTCAAAACAAAAAAAAGGAAGTTCAAGGCCTTGCAAAGATTATGAGAAATGAATGGCAGATGTTTTAATGCAGAGTAACAGTTAATGGACTAGTTAGAGAAAACTTGGATGAGCTTTGAAAGAAGACTTAAGATACATAAATTATTAAATAATTTTGAGATTAAAAGTAGTAGTACCAAATTAAGATACACGGAGAGTGTAGGATTATTAAAATGGATATTTTCACTTCTCTATTACTATTACTCAGACAAATAGCATTGTGACTAAGAACAACAATTACGTTACAGGAATAGATTTTTGGTAATTAAAATCTCCTAATGGTAGGACAGGTGTCAAAAATGTGCTTGGTATATTCAGGGTAGAACTAACCAGCTAGAAATGCAAGAAGTTCCATTTTCATTTATCCCATTTAGAGTTCTTTGACATTTTCCTTATCAGATTTCAGTTTCTTATTTCTAACAAAAGTATGATAGCACTTTAAAAAATTTCAGAATTAAAAAAAAAAAAACAGTAGTCTGTAGGTTGTTGTGGTTGAGTATGTATGGATCTGTCCATTGTGAGAAGAGGCAAAGTTCTTAGGGAATCTGAGAAGCTATTCAAAACATGTGTTGTACCCAAAAGGGTATAACTTTGTATTTTTCTTTAACATCTTCAAGTACTATATGGATGCATCCATTTTTGCCATTTCCTTTGATATATAATTCATAACCTCATATAACTTTACCTGCTGACATTAATATGAAGATGGAATCATTTTCCATTCTTCAACTTAAAGCTTCATGCACACATACAATGCCCTCTTCCTAAGGCATACATTTTTACATATATTTTAGAGTTTCATTTCCAGGGTTTTCACTTGTTCATTCCCTGTTTATGTAAGTTCTAAATACACTCCAGACAATTCTTCCACTCCCATTTGGCCTTTTTAGGGCAAGGCTGTAGCTTTTCTAAACTGCTTCTTCCTTTCCTATGAAATTTTCTTTTAAGAGCATGATCTTTTTCAGAACATAATTGGAACTAAGTGTGAATATCTCATTGCTGAATTCAAGAGGGAAGCTTCCATGCAAAACCTTACTTATTCTGTATGGCAAGGGATGACTTGTTTCCTTCATCTTACTTCCTGGAATGGCACCCTATACGGCACTTTTGCTGAAAAATTGGGAGAGGAATCTTATCATACAAGGTATAGGCATGTAACACCCAGTATAGACTTGGTGATACATTAAAATTAAATAACTGACATACTCCAAGATAAAATGTGATTATGAGTAATTCATGTGCTAATTGATTAATTAAAAATGCTTATTTTGGGGTTTGCTTATGGGTAGGCACATTTGGTCCTCACAATAGCCTTGCCATACAGGCTATATTCATGCCTTTTTACTGACAGGGAAACAAAGTCCTCAAAAACTAGGCATTAGCCAGGGACTGTTGGCCCACACCTGTAATCCTAGCTACTCAGGAGACTGAGGTCTAAGGATGGTCGTTTGAAGCCATCCTGTGGAAAAAAAGGCCACAAAACTCTTACCTTCAACAAACTACTCAGAAAAAGCCAGAAGTGGTATTGTGGTTCAAAAGGGAGAATACTAGCCCTGAGCAAAAGAAGCTCGGGGATGGTCCCTAGTCCTTAAATTCAAGCCTCAGGGTCAGTATACATATGTGCGTATGCACACACACACGCACGCACGCACACACAAACACACACACACACAAAATTAAATATTTTGATTATTACTTCTGTCTTCATCTATTGTGGTACTTTCTGGTGTGACTATTTCTTTTCCTTGCTGTGCATAGCTGCACAGTCCCTGCTTCTTGGCTTTCCCATCAACATAGAATACCTCATTGCTTCCAGCATCCTGTTCTTTTCTTATTTCCTCATGATAAGATGATCATAGAATTTATTATTCAATTTGAAAAATTTCAGAGTTTGAAATGAGGTAAATATCACTAATTATGATCTAGCAACAGGTATAAACCTGGACCCTCCCAGCCAAGGGAAATCTTACTAGAAGATAAGATATCCTGATAGCCCTCATGATGGTAATTCTCTGTGTAAATTATCTTTGATGTCATGTGCTTGCTCAACCAATGTCTCACTGTCTTTGTCTTTCCTATTGTCTCATCCATGTCTCTCTGCACTGTCCTTGTCCACTGCCTCTCTCTCTTATATTGAGCTATAAATATTGCAAGGTCAGGAACTGTACTCTTAATCTTCCTAACACTTAGCCTGTTTAGCACATTTTGTTTACCCAATGACATTAACTTATTAAATAAAATTTAGTGCAGTAGTGTGAGATCCAAAAATAGTTCTCATATTTCACCCTTTCAGTATTCTGCAGTAACATTTATTTCCTATGTATTCATTTCCAAATCAATTTTTGTCCATGAAAATAACTGATCCTCCTGGGACATGAGTCAGAAGCTTCCACACACCAAATTGCATGTCAGTGTCCTATTTCTTGCTGTCTTACAGGAGACAATTTTTCTTCACTCAGTCTAGTTTGAATAATTTGAACGTTCATTTTATGAGAATTTAGATTATAGCTAACAGCTTGCAGTATAGGTTACTGCAATCCTTGATCTCCATCATTCTGTTGGTCCATTCCATTGAGCGGACTGTGTCCAAGATTTTGTTCACGCCTACATAAAGTTGCTTGTGATCACAGCTCGGCAGATAGACCAGCACACAACTAAAAACCAACGGAACTGTCAGACAGAGTGAAGTTCCTTCTTAGCCTTTCCCTGGTGGTTTGTGGGTAATTAATTGCAGGCATTATAAGTATGGCACCAAAGATAGAAGCGAGGAGAGATGTCATCATGAAGAATTTTGAAATAAAGGACCCAAATAGGAGTCTGGCCTTGATATTTTCTAGTAGATTAGTCTTAGGATCAACAGTGAAAATTATGCTTTCTTAATACAATTATGTCAGATTCAAGGAAGATACATCAAAGCAGTTATAAACTGGAAAGCTCGATACTTAATATATAGTGTACTACGTTCTGGAAACTATGGTACTTCCCCCTCTTGGCAAATTTAGTTGATTGTTTCCTTCAATGATTGGAAAGATCAATAAATGGAAAGTAATAGAAAAAAATCAAATTAGTATGCACTAAATTTGGGTACAAAAATGTATTTGAGGAAATGGTGCTGTGGCTCAAGTGTGCTATCCTTGAGCTGAAGAGCTGAGGGACAGTGCCCAGGCCCAGAGTTCAAGCCCCACAAAGACAAAAAAAAATGTATTTGATATGGAAAATGATATATAGATGTATTTTTGTCGTCATGAATGTAAATACAGCCATCTCTTAAGAGGTTATAAGAGAAAAGTATTGGATGGTAAAGATGAAAATAAGAATAAAAACAAGTTGGGCACCTGTGGCTCATGCCTGTAATCCTAGCTACTTGGGAGGCTAAGATTTGAGGATCCCAGTTCAAAGCCAGCCGGGGCAGAAAAGTCTGTGAGATTTACCTCCAATTAACCACCAGAAAACCAGAAGCAATGCTGTGGCTCAAATGGTAGCGCACTTATCTTAAGCTTAAGAGCTCAGGGACAGCACCTAAGCCTAGAGTTCAAACCCCATGACTGACAACAAAACAAACAAAAAAAAAAACACCATAAGTGGAGCTATGGCTCAAAGTAGTAGAGTGCTAGCCTTCAGCAAAAGACTTCAGGGACAATGCCCAGGCCCTTAGTTCAAGCCCTATGACCACTACCACCGCCACCCCCCCCACCACCAAAAAAAAAAACCCAATAAAGAATAAAAACAAAATATGAAAACTTTTGTGGCTCAACATGTATGGGCTTGGGTAAGGATACACATGTCCTTTGTATGTTGTATATTTCAATGCAATAGTATGATATGGTATTTTGTTTTTCATAGCTTATTAATTTTATGCATTACATTGTCCATAAGTTAATAATCATTTAGTATATTTCACTGAACTGATAAATTCCTAGTCCTACAATATCACCTAGCAAAAAACTTAAGCTGTTTCAATAATCAATTACATTTTTATATTGCTCACATCAAAGTAATTACATCATCTCTACTATTCTCTATCCTGTTATTAACCTTCTGTGAGAAGCAGTACATTATTAATATCTTTTGCAGATTTCATATTTGTAATGAGATATTCTGGCATAATATATTTTTATAGCCATTATGTAAATTAATATTAATGCTAGATTAAGTAGTTTCAAGTTTTTTGCTTGAAATACCTTCTGAGTAATTCAGAGAATGTATATATTTTAAACATATCTAATGAGTCTTGTCTCCAAGAAATCCTTCAATGTTACTTGAGATATTAAACTTGAACAAATACTTAAGTATATATTGAATCAAGAACAAGAATGGAAACTAAACATTAGAACAGATTGAGTTATATAAAATGGATTTTAATTTAAAAAGCAGAACAATGTTGGCTTTCTTCAGAGGTAATACAACTTTCCAACAAAAGTTATGTTCGAGCACCTATTCTCCATTTTTACCTAATTTGAGCAACAAAGCTCTTTGGGTACATGACAAGAAATACCCGGTATCTAATATTTCAAATATTTATTTTACAATACCCTCATTGCATTCCATTTTCAGGCAATGAACCTAAATTTGTAACAGTCCATTTGTATTAGTGGTTTCAAACTTTTTCAAAACATGTACTTTCCGCTCTTGACACAGATTGTACACTGTACTTTTTAAATAGTAAATTTTTATGTTGTCTGATTCTTGGGAAGGAAGGGGCTGGTGCATATGCATTTTTACAAAAGCCTGTGAGGCTCCTTGCACCTGCTATTTTCTCCATGTCCCTGCTTTATATTTTCTCCATTAGCAACTACAGATCACTGTTTTCAGACAAACATTCTTTGAAGTGTAAAGCTCCCTTAATGACAGGTTTCTGTGATGCCAACTACATTAAATATACAACTTAAGCAACTCTGTTATTTAAATAGTTATTAGCATTTTCTTAGTTCTTTTTTGATCTACGGTTTGCTTTAATTTTGTTTGTACAATTGCTTGGTCAATGCTTTGCTCATTCGTATTTAATAATTTTTTTGATGAATGTACAACACAATCCATATCTTTCTGTGTAAATGATTCTCAACTGGGATGATTTTCAACATCTTTGAGGAGGGCACTTGACATTTGATAACATCTGGAGATGTTTTACATTGTTATGATTGATGGGTGCCTCTGGAATGTAGGGAGTTGAAGGATGGTTTTATATGTCATACAATGCATAGGACAGACCCTAGAAAATGTTCTCATCTCATGTCAGCAATGCTGCTGCTCAGAAACACTGGTCTGCCATGAGTTGAATTTCTAGTTTTTGACATTATTTTTATAAACTGTAAGATGAGGGAGGAGATAAACTATACAATGACTCAAATGCTATAGGTAGCTCAAATTCCAAGTTGAACAATGTGTTGTCATGTAAAAACAATGACAAGTACAAGTTGTCATGTCGAAAACGAACTTTACAACTTTGGTGTGGGGAGGGGGGGAGGATTGGGTGGGGGGGCAGGGGGAAGCTGAGAAGGGATGGGAAGGGGAAACAAAGGAGGAGGCTACAATGCTTGATAAGAAATGTACTCATTATCTTGCCCATGTAATTGTAACCCCTCTGTACAGTATTTTCACAATAAAAAAATAAAATAATAAAATAAAATAAAACCAGTTATGGCCTTAATAGGCTGTATAAAATGATATATAATTACCCAACTCTGTTCCTATGCATTATTCTGGGCATTTTGAGTGTGGTGTTCTAAGAAGAACTAAAGAGCACTGATGATTATAGTCTCAGAACACCATTAATTCAAGATAAACACATGGATGCAAAAAGAGTAACAAAATAAATTCTTCCACCTATCCATGAAAACTTCCACTTGTCATGGTTACAATCTAAAAGCTCTGAGAAAAAGTGATTTGTTAATTAGGATTCTATTTATGCTTCCCTGTGCAAAACTAATTATTTGTTTGCAATATGCTGCATCTTCATTAAAGCCATTAGTATTCTGAGTAGATGGAAGTATTAATTTTTTAATGGGATTGGAATCTCACAACTGTGTTTAAGCAGATATTAGGGCAAGTGAGTATTTCCACATGATATATTCTACTTAGAAAGGGAAATTCTAGTCAACAAGCATATAAAAAGATGGCAATCTTTACTAATCATTAGGGAAATGACAATCAAAACCACAATGAGGTATCACCTCACTCTTATTGTCAGAAAGACAAAAGAAAACAAGTGCTGCCAAGGTTGTAGGAAAAAAAAGAAGAAGAATGCTTGCACAGTGTTAGTAAGAATGTAAACTGGTAGAGCCATTACAGAAAAGAGTATGGAAACTACCCCCAAAATTAGAAATATAATCTATAATATGCTTTACCCACCTTATTCCTAGGTGTACATCCAAAGGAAATGAAATCAGCATTTTGAAGAGACATTGGCACCCCATATTTACTGCACTGCCATTTATGAAAGCCAAAAGATGGGATTTACCTGAGTATCTACCAACTGATGATTGGGATAAAGAATATGGTACACATGCCAGGCACCGGTGGCTCACATCTCTAGTCATACCTACTAAGGAGGCTGAGATCTGAGGATCATGGACCAAAGCCAGTCAAGGCAGGAAAGTCTGTGAGATTCTTCTCTTCCATAAACCACTGGAAAACTGGAAGTGGTGCTGTGGCTTAAGTGGTAGAGCACTATCTTTGAGCTGAAGAGCTGAGGGACAGTGTCCAGGCCCAGAGTTCAAGCTCCATGACTGACAAAAAAAAAGTATATGGTACACACACTCAATGAAATACTATCCAGCCAGTTAAAAAATGATGAAATGCTGTCATTTGTGACAACATAGATGGAAAGAGAGATTGTTTTGTTAAGTGAAAGATAAAAGCTCTTGTGTCCCTATATTGGGGTTCATTTCACTTAGCATCAGTTTATATGGTCATACATACATAGCTTTTGACCTCTTCTGCTTGTCCTAGACATATACTAGTTATTGCAGATAAGGAAACCATGGGATCTATGTTTCTTTGGTCTGGTTTACTTCACTTAATATAATTTTTTCTGTCTTTCCATTTCCTAACAAATGGGACAGTGTAATTCTTCCTGATGGAGGCATAGAATTCTGGGCTCCTTGGCACAGGCCGAAATTTTCCTAATAATGACCCAGAAACACAAAAAATCAAAGAAAGGTTGGACAAATGGGATTGCATGAAACTGCAGAGCTTCTGCATGACAAAGGACATAGCTAGCAAGATCAATAGAAAGCCCACGGATTATGAGATCTTCACTAGCCATACAATAGACAACGGTCTCATATCTCAAAAAATTAATCCCCCAACAACAAATCCTCAAAGAAACAACTGCCCAATTAAGAAGTAGGCTAGAGATTTAAAGACAGACTTCTCTGAAGAGGAAATCAGAATGGCCAATAGACACATGAAAAAATGCTCAACTTCTCTAGCCATAAAAAAATGCAAATCAAAGCAACATTGAGATTTCACCTCATCCGAGTTATAATGCTATAATCAAGAAATCTAATAACAATAGATGTTGAAAGGGATGCGATCAAAAGGGAACCTTACTGCATTGTTGGTGGGAAGTTTGTAAACTTGCTCAACCACTTTGGAAAGCAGAATGGAGGTTCCTCAAAAGACTCCACATGGAGCTCCCCTATGACCCATCAATCCCACTTTTGTGCAGTTACCCAAATGATCACAAACAAGTCTATACTAAAGCTACCAGCACAGCTATTTTTATTGTAGCATTATGCACCATAGCTGAGCTATGGAACCAACCCATATGCCCTTCAGTAGATGAATGGATCAAGAAAATGTGATATATATCACATATGATCTGATCATATATGATATGACATATATGATACATATGATATATATATATATATATATATATATATATATATATATATATATATATATATATATATATATATATATATAAAATGGAATTCTATGCCCCCATCAGAAAGAATTCCACACATTTTAAGGCAATATATTTGTCGACTCATTTAACTGACTAATGGCATTATTGTGATTTTCTCCTCAGATGGTTCTTGAGCTAGAGAGATTTCTCAGGAATAGGTGGAGAGACCAGGAGACCACAGGAAGCTGGGGGATTCTAGACTGCCCACAACTCTTGAGGTAGACTATGCACAAATAGGTAAGTGGGTGGGTAAGCAAGGGAGACCAGGGACACTTCAGTGTGAATAGGATTCCAGCATGTTGGACATGTTCAGAGAACAAAAATTACACAAAGCAAAATTCTAGGAAGAGTTATTCTGAAATTTCTTCCACATGTCACAATGACAGACACTCTCCATGCTGCTAGGTCCATCTTTAAAACTGACCAAGTGATTTTCATCAAACAAAAACAAAACAAAGCAAAAAAAAATTTGCTAGTGGGGTATTCTGGTAACCTTAGAGGATGTAAACTATCTTAGCATTTTAAATTATTTAAACTATTCCTAACTGAAAGACTAAATAAATAGACTTGAACTTAAACTAACATCTTGTTTAGTTTCTTATTAGCAATTAAAGGTTCATGGCAAAATCAAGTGGAACATACTAAGAACATACTCACCAGGAAGACTATCTGACAAATGGATAAATGAGCAGGTAAGAAAGGGGAGCCTACAGGTATTTCAGAACCATATAAAAATAATTTATGCCGGTGAGTTTTAACATTTTGTCTACACATTTCATGTTCACGAGTTTCTTTTCTGCCCTTTTCCCCCTCTAAAAGGTACAGTGGTTGAAAATAATGACTTCTACTTCTAGCTCCTACCTCACAGAGCATTGGTTGGATTTTTCTTAAATTAATATTAGGGAAGGGTTGTGGAAAATTTATGCCTATTTAATGCTCTGCGCATTTGATATGATACCTTACTAGCAATGTGTGTACGTTGATGAGGGATATTTACATGAATTAAAATGTCAGTGGTTGATTTCTTAAAGAAGCAGTACTACAATCATACTTCTTGGGTTGTTCATACTCACACTGAATTTCTAGGAATATATCCAACTTTGCTCAATAGTATTTCTAGGTTAGTGACCAGAATGTTTGCAAGTGACTAAATTTATATCATTTGGACAAAAAGTCCATTTGTGTTTCAGGCTATGTTGGTAGAAAACCAAGTAGAATATAGATCTAGCAATTATCCTATTAACTTGAGGAATATAGACAGCCATACAAAACATTTCAAACCACAAATATATTTTTATCTCAGTGATTTAATTTTTTAATTGCCAAGATGCCAATATCATACTGTTGTGTATAAAAATATCCTTAATTTTTTTCTGTTTCTTCAGTATTGGCTACTTAAGGGAAATATATGTAAATATATGCATATTTTAGCATTAAAGCTGTATTTCTCACATGTTAATATTGTAGAGTGAAAGATAAGATAAGGTGATGCTTTTGCCTTGCTTCTTACTTAATTTATAGGGATTTAAAACACTACTTTACAGCCTAAAGGCCGAGTACTCCAGGCTTGGAGCCAACATGCTGGAGTCCAAATCCTGGCTCTGGCTATGTATGTTATCCACTATGTATGGGATCCATGCCTTAGAATTTCTTACCTGTAAAATGCAGAAATGATATTATCCTTCTTGTATGTCACCGTGAGGATTAAATTTGTTTTACAAACTGCTTTAAGTGGATTCAGATCATAGGAAGTACTTAAAAAGTGTAGCTGTTATCCTCATAGTGAAATCATCATTAAGACTAACCAAAAACCTGAACAGTCTTTGGTGTTGATTAAGTTTCTAAAGTTAGACTTTGAAGATGTTCAGTTAATATAGAGAAATTTCATAATAAATAATATCTAAATAAAGATATTATTAAGAATTATATAATACTGCCTTAATAAATAAATAGCAGAAAGCCTGAAAGTAAGATCTGAAGACTATGGGAAGGAAAAGAGACCCATCTGATGGAGCTAGAGCATGTCTCTTTCACATTTTTTCTTATAAGATGCACTTCTTCATACAGGAGCAGTGCAGAACACTGTCCTAACTTCAGAGTGACTAGTGGTCTCTTCAACACTGGGAGTGAACCTTCAGAAAATACTCAGAATGACTTTTATCTTCAGAATGTCTCAAGCCCAAACCTTTCATTTCTTTCCACCTTGTTCTTTAAAAATCAAGAACAATATATAGAACTACTACATGATCCAGCAATCTCACTACTGGATATGTATGCAAAAAACCCAGCATCTCCAAGCAACATCTAACTGAGTTTATTGTGGAACTACTGACAAAAGCCAGCATATACAGTCAACTTATCTATCCACCAACTGATGATCAAGCAAAGGATATAAGGTGTTTTTTTTAAAGACTATTCAGTCACACACAAAAAGATAAGATTCTGTCATTCATGAGAATATAGATGAAACAGGAAGACATTTGTTAACAGAAGTTAAGTCAGAGACAGAGAAGGCAAACACAGTACCATCTTATATGGGGAATCACAATCTCATAAAATTGAGAGCAGAATAGAATGTATCAGAAGCAGGATGTGGGAGCAACGGGGAAAACTGGCCAATGGCACCAAGTTTCAGCTAGCTAGAAGTAAATTCTGGTTTCCTACTACATAAAAGGGTAAACATAAGATAATGAAATGTACTTTATATTTCAAAAGAGCTACAACAGACAGGCTCGATTGGCTAATGGTTGTAATCATAGCTATTCAGGAAGTTGAGATTTGAAAACTACAGTTTCAGGGCCAGCCTGGTCAGAAAATCCATTAAGACTCTTATCTCCAATTAACCACCAAAAACCAGAAGTGGAGGCATGATTCAAGTGGTATAACTCCAGCCTTGAGAAAAAAGCTAAGGAAGACAATGGGGCCCTGATTTCAAGCTCCAACACTGGCACATATACACACAAAAACAAAAATCTATGAGGAATGACTTTGAGTATTTTTACAACAAAGAATGATACATGTTTGAGGAAATAAATATGCTCAATTGCATTTGAACATTACATATTGCATACAGATATGGAAAACAACAATGTACGCATAAATATCACTACATGTCAATTTAAAAATGTCAAGTACAAACTATTAATATTCCAGGTATCACTTCCCTACCTCATTGGCTGATGATTTTTTAATAAATTAATGACCTTACTTATTAAGTCAGTACTTTTATCACAATCCCACATTCCAGGGATATTCCGTTTTGTTTTGTTTTGTTTTTTGTTTTTGTACTGAGATTGAACCCAGGACACTGCACTTGCTAGGCAAGCACTTTGCCACTGATCTACATCTCAGCCGTTCAGGGATATTCTGAAAAAGTAGGTTTTACACCTGCTGATATGGCCCAGACAATCTAAATTTGCCCTCTTCATTTTTTTTAATTAAACATTTTTAAAGGTGTTTCTATCTTCCTAATGGATACAATTCTTTGCACTCCCTTCACTGCAGGGGTCAAGAATTCGAGAATAGAATAGGTTCCTCACAGAGCATCATTCTAGTACTATTCTCAACTTCTTTTCCAGTCTAAGCCATCTACATAGTCCAACTTTCTTCTATGCTAATTTTTGTCATTTCCCATTTTCTTAGTACTTCCTACCTTCCAATGAATGAGGATACTTTGTACTTTTGACTCATACATCTCTGTTACTGATTTCTTCAAAGGTAGCTTCATTTTTTTGTTGTTGCTGCATTTTTAACTAATGATTGTATGTTAACTTCCAGGAGGCACTGGCAGTAACATGGACAAGGCATTATGGGGTAGATGGCTATGTAAGTGAAGGTGTAAAATTCCTAGTTTTGAATAATACCTTTGAGGCTCCCACTTCCTCCGTTCTTTAACCTCTTCCCAGTCTTCTGCTCTTCTAATTACTTTACTCTCCCCATCGCTTTAAATCTTGTGCCACTGACTCCAAGAAGATAGAATCCAGATTGCAGAGTTGATAATGTCAAGGCAATTGCTTCTATAATCTTGTTACTCTGACATTCTGGTAGGTTTTGGTTTGGTTTTGCCTAGCTATCTTTCTCATTCCCGATCCCAGGGAAATCTTATATTTTTATACTCTTAGTTCCTTGTTCAACAGCTAAATAATGTTAGTAGATACAATCATGAGGTTAGGTTGGTTAATTCCACTATGAAGTCAAGTTTTCCACTCCTGTCTAACTTTATGTTGAACTTTTCCACTGAGCTGACACCACATGTTCCACTTTGCCTATTCCAAATTCTGATCTTTGCATACCCAATCCCTTACAACTTTATCTGATGATGATCCTGTCTCTTCATGGGCAGAAAAGTCAAACTCAACAAGGTCCTTCAATTCTCCTACTCTTCATCACCAACGTTTTCTTTGAAATTTCATTCGTTTTTTTTCTTTTATTTAGGCTCCATAGATACATTTTCTTCCTTTCTAAGAATATCCTTCTCCCTCAACTGACTTGTTCAATGTGTTGCTTTACATTGTCCTTTGCTCCCTCAGCCTACATAAAAGGTCTGAATTTCTTTTCTTAAGAACATAAAAACACTCAAGCAACATCTCTTTCTTATACGCCATTATACCCTTGGATTATTAGTTTATCTCACTCCTCTCCTTTATGAAAAATATTCTAAGTGACTTGGAATGCTTGCTACATGCCTTTTCTCACCATTCACCTTTTATTGAAGACTTGTTTTTAACATTTCTACTCCTTACACTTTTTGTTCTCTTTCCCTCGTTCAGAACTCACAATCCCCTCTTGGATCCTCCTATCTTTGCTTTTCATCCTGATCCATTCAACTGTTTTGTTCATATCCATATTCCCATACTCCTAAGTGCTCACCAAAGTATTGCTTTCTTATATTATCCTACAGAGAATGCTCCTTTCTGCTGAGGTGACTCAAAATACCTTTGCAGGAATACTCCCTCTGCTTGTCTCTGTATTTTCAGTCTTATTTTGTACTGTCTTCATTGAAGAAACCTTTCCAAATTCCAGCCTTACTGTGTCCAAGGCTGACCTCTTCCTCCCCTCTAAACTGAATCTTAGTCCCTGAAGTTCACAATTTCAAAAAATCTTATACATCTTCCTCTCTCCTTTCCCACCAAATCTAAGATAATAGTGCTCAAGTGCCCACTCCACCTCTTCATTTCCTGTCCCTGTCCTTCTCACCTCTTGTCTGGACTGCTGACATCATTAACTGATTTTCCATTGCCCTCCTTTCCGTGTGTGTGTGTGTGTGTGTGTGTGTGTGTGTGTGTGTGTGTGTGTGTGTGTGTGTGTGTGTGTGTGTGTGTGTGTGTGTGTGTGTGTCTGTGTCTGTGTGTGTCTGTGTCTGTGTGTGTCTGTGTCTGTGTCCCCATGTGTGCCTGCTGGGGACTAAGCCACAAACTCCACCACTGACCTCTACCCCCAAATCCTTCCAGATTCTCTGAATGTAATTTATCAACCATAATTCTAAGAATGACTTCCTTAAATTGCACCTTTCATCACCGTTTTCCCCTGCTCAAAAATATGTCCTGCCTTCTTACTGTTAAACAAAATGATTTTCTTTTTATTCTTGGTCTGATAGCCAAAATTTTATGCCATCTGCTTCCTGCTTAATGAAGCCAGAGCCACTAATAAATGGAAGAGTTTCACATGCTCTCTGAGGTAGGTCTCCATTGCCCTCCTCTCTGCATTCACTTATGTGGTTCTTCTGACTAGAATGTCTAACCTTATCTCCAAGTATCCAAATTGCACCATCCTTCTCCTGCATCCTTTTCTAATTCTAAAGCACATCAATATTTTACCTTTCCTCTGAAATTAGAAAACATTGTCAGTATCTCTATAATTTTTATACCATTGCACATCTAAAATATTTGCTCATACCCCTTATTCTAACTATTATTAGCTTTAAACATTTTGAGAATGGGGACTATGGGACTCAGTTCTATATCACTGCCTGTGCATATGCCATTAGGATGGTAGTTCCAATACATGATATACAGTAGAGCTCTCCAGACATTTCTCTAATCCTAGTCTACTGGGCTGCTTCAAAGAGTCTGAGTCAGTAGGTCAGGGATGGGTCCTGAGAATTTTCATCTCTAAGTTCTCAGGTGATGCAGCTGTTCCAAGAGCCTCTCTCACAGTGGCATAGAGTTTAAGCTTGTAGGTTAAACCCATTTTCTTCCTCTGAAATGCATGGAGCTTTGAATAAGTAAATAAACTTTCTGAATTTCAAATTCTTCTTATGGAAAGTGGTAGCATGATACTGCCAAACATGCATACATCTAGAATGGTTGTTAAAATCTATCACTGGAAATCTGTAGAGCTCCATATCAATAAATGTCAAATAAATAAAAATAATTAATCCATCCACCTTGGAATGCCAAATATGTTTTGATGACATTTTTCTCAGTGCCTATTTCTCCTGCTCTGTAGTATGGTTTTGAGTTTCTTCTCCTGGGAAATGCTCCCTTCCATTTTTCCTATAAAAGCTTATCTTTAAAATGTGTTTGATATGCACACTGCTATACTTAAGATAATATGCAATAAATCTATTTCAGAAAGTCCTTAGGTTTACACTGATAAAAACTTGGGCCAGCAGTTGAGAAGCTCCCTTTATTGCAGATAAATGACTTGGTTCATTCCCTTTGTGTTCCTGAAATTCATGGCCAGTACTAGAATAAGATGAATTTGCTTCCAGAGAAAAACTTACAAGAGTGCTAAAGGATTGAGTAACCAAGATAAATGATATTTTAAGATAATATTTTTTAAAATAAAAATCAATGCAAAGAATCCATCATGATACAGAAAATTTTCATGGGATTTGGCGAAGAGTTCTTGAGTATGCTCTTAACATACAAACAACAACAACCAAAAACAGTTAAATTGAAGTCCATCAATAACACTTCTCTTGGTTGAAAACACAATAAATCATACATCTATTCTTCCATAAATAGCCAAATACACAAAAATTGATATTCAACATCACTAATCCATTGAAAGTAAAAAAAAAAAAATTGCAATGAAATACCACTCCATAGTCATTAGGATATTACTAAATAAATATATAACAACTGTTAGTAAGAATGTAGAAAAATTATGGTCCTGTGTACTGTTGGTGGAAATGCAGAATGGTGTAGCTATTGTGAAAAGCAGTGTAACAGTTCATCAAAAATTTAACATAGAATTAGCATATGACCCAGCAATTCTACTGGGTACAAAAAAAAAACACTGAAAGCAAGATCTAGAATATAAAGATATACACATCTATGGTCATAGCAGCATTATATACAATAGATAAAATGTAGAAGTAACCCAGATGTTCACTGATATCAAATGGATACAGACATGTAGTATATAACTGGCCATGGAATGTTAAAAGAAAAAGAACTTCTGACACATGCTAAACATGGATGAACTTTGAGAAGTTTATGTGAAGTAAAACAAGCCCATTACAAAAACAAATACTATATGATTCCAGTAGCATACACTTCCTAATCAAATCTAGAGATATCAAGAGTAGTTGTTGTTTCTTGGGGGAGGAGTTGTGGGGAGGCAGGATCGGGAGCTATGGTTTAATGGGTTCAGTTTTGCTTGTACAGAGGAAGCAAGTACTAGACACTGGTTTAAATATGGGTGTACTTAACAGCACTGAATAATCCTAGGTACTCAAAGGACTGACATCTCAGGATCACAGTTTAGAGCCAGTTGGGTCAGACAAATCCATGAGACTTTTTTCTCTAATTAACTACCAAAATGCAGGAAGTGGAGGTATAGCTCAAGTGGTAAAGCACCAGCCTAGAGTAAAAAAGCCACGCAAGATAATCCTTGAGTTCAAGTTCCAGAATTGGCACACATGCACAAAAATAGTAACAACAACAGCAACAATAATGATAATAAACAGTAAAAGAAACAAATAAGATGGTAAATTATGCTATGTGTATTTTAACCATAATTTTAAAAGATAGCTGAAAAAAATCCATGATGAACAAAATATTAAAAGATCAAATACAGAAAAGATTGGTATACATTTTTTGTCATGTTGTTTTTCTATACTAAGAGATTGGCTGACTGTACAAGTCTCATTCTGGATAGTTTCTTGTATGATATCCTAGTGTCTATTTGTCTAGTGAAATGATATCTTACTCTGGACTCTTTGGGCACCATGTATTAAAAGTTTGCAAGGAGTCCTCTCATTTTTCAAACCTTTACTTCTTCATTTTGTGAGAGGAGAAATGAGCCTCTAATTATCAATCAATAGTAATAAATCTTATAAGGAATAAGAAAATTTCTCAATGATCTAGAATTTATGCACTCTGATCATTGTTCAAATATGAATCCTTATAATAATAAATGGCACGTTCTAGTCTTAATGCATGCAAGTAGATCATTTAAAAGTCCCACTAC
This sequence comes from Dipodomys merriami, assembly GCF_024711535.1. NCBI lineage: Eukaryota > Metazoa > Chordata > Mammalia > Rodentia > Heteromyidae > Dipodomys > Dipodomys merriami. Next base: position 32,936,576 of record NW_027205603.1, read on the forward strand.
TCTTAAAACATTGTACTTAAAAGAACATCACTTAAACTACTGATGGAGAAACACAGGACAGATCAAGTGCTTAACGAAAGCACTCATGGCTCTGCTCATCAGTGAGACACTGAAAATGAGAAGGGAAAATCTTCACGGTATTTAGTGAGAAAACTAACATGGGCTTCAGAAACAGAATATTGATTTCAATCCTTGAACTCAAATTTCTGGTAATTCCATGGGTTACAACTGCAGCCACAGAAAAGCAAGTGAGATTATAATTTGCTGCTTTGTTCCGGCAGTTCAAAATGACTTCAAGCAGTGTGGATTGAATAAGCCTCCAGAATCAGCAAGAGATTGGAAGAATATGCTTTTTATCTCTCTTTTTTCTTCAGCTCAAAGAGTCATCTGAATTAGGTATCCTATTTCATTTCTGCCTGTTAAATACAGACAATGAAATGTATATCCATAGCCTTTTAGGAATACAAAGTAAAAGTCATGTCAGGTACTCTGCTCCAGCAGGTAATTCAGTGTTTTAGGATTAGTCAAGAGATGTATGAACAGAACCTGTGCCCATCAATAATACATAAATATACTGAAAAATTAGATACAAAATGGCTATCTTGTCAGAGGACTTCTCAGCCAATAAACGATACATTCATTGGCTGCCTAGAATACAGAGAGAAAAGGGAAAAAAAGCAGAATTAGGACACAAAATAGGCTAAATGAGAAAGGAAAAGCTGTGGGTCTGAACTCTGCCTAACCTTCCTATAGCCTTCAGCATCCTGCCTGCTATTTCTGCTGTGGAGAACTCAGATCAACTATGAGAGGAGGAGGCTCTGTACCTAAGAAGTCTCTCTGAAAGCCATTGGCTGTTTTAAGCAACCCAGAGCTTAACATCAATATGTCTGGATAAGGTGAGGGAACATCATGAGAGCTAATTTCCTAAGTTGGTGCCTAAGGAGAAGCTGGGGAGTACTTGGTTCCTTTAACCTACAGGATCTCAGTTATCTTGGATTAGACTTATCTCACCAATAGGATCTCAGTTATCTTGGCATTAGACTTATCTGACCAGAGGGACTGGAAGAATAGATAGAAGTGAGGTTAGCAGAAGAAGCGAGGTTGGTGGAAGGCAGTCAGATTCACAGCTCTCAGGCCCTGCACCTTCTACTGTTAATGGAGACTCTTGCTCTATAACTGAACTGCTTCCTTATGAAGACCTGGAGATTAAAGCTCAAATTACACAATTACTTGGTAGTAATTCAAAAATCCTACCTATCTGGGGCCTCTGAAAATCCAGGCAGATAAAAGTTGACTCCCTTACCATTATGAAGATAACAGCATGTAAACACAAAGTTTGATGAAGTGATTCTATATTTAGATGAATAGTAACCTGGTTTCTAGTAAATGTGAGGCTCTGAATTAAAAAAAAAAACCTACTATGGTCTCAACAACAACAAAATGGATTGAAAGTGTCAGTTAAGTCTGGGAAAGGCTGAGGAAATATTTAAGAATAATAAATTTTAAAAAGTTTATTTAGTACTGGTAATCTCCAAGCTAAAGCAAGGAGAGTTATTTTATCGGTGCCTCTCAAACTTGTTGGACCAGTGGGTGGTGTGTACACACAGAGGCGACCAATGATAAAACAATAATTGGAGAGTTGGTCATCTACTACAAATGTGAGATCTGGAGAAAGACAGAGGAGGGAAAAAACTGCCAAGATTGAGGGAGAAGTATTATTTCCTTCTGTGAGTGTTAGATTCTTCCAATCAGTAATTTTAGCCATCCTGAGTCAGAGAGCATTTATAGTATAAAACTTTAGAAAATAGCAACTCTTTAACTACACTTACTGCATGGCACGATAAAGTGCCTTCTCTCCGTAAACCTGGTTTCCCAAGAAAGGGACTAAATTGGTGTGGAGATGTAGGATAATCAGGAGAGAAGGGAGTGTCCCATGATGCAATTCTGCTCCCAGTATTTGGTGAACTTCCTGAGCAGCTGCACTCACTGTCTCAGGTATTTTGTCCCCATCAACTGTGAGTTAAATGGCCTGCTTGAGTAATTATTTCTCCTTCAGCATTAACAAAAGAACATATGCTCTTGCACTTGCATCTCATTAAGCTCTTCAAATATTAGAGTTGTAGGAGCATTGGTATTTCACAGGGGAAAAAAATAAGAGCATTCCCATTAGCTGTGTTTGACAATTTTTTAGCTATTAACACAAACAATTTTCAAATCAAGTGTTTCAGGACCACTTTTCCTTTTGTACTCAGAATGTGAAGAACACATATGGTCAGGAGGCTCATCACCAAATCCCTGAATTGAGATACTTTCCCCATAGCTGTACTGTCCACACTTCATGAAAACCCCATCAACTTGATTCTGAATTGAGGCCAGGCCAGATCAACAGGATTCACTGTAGGACCACCCCCCCCGCACCCCCCCTGGCAAAGTCCACAGCAATGGTTGTGCTAAATTAGATGGCTCTATCTATGGTTTGTCTTAACTGCCTTCTTGCTATGTCCAGTGTCTGAAGCTTTTCCAGTTACTGTTTTAATTCTCATCACCACACTGTGAAATGGTGCCTCATTTTCACATGGGGAAACTGAGGCACAGAGCAGGTAAAAACTATACCAGTGACCACATAGCTAGCTTGACAAAGATAGATAAGGTACGGATCTCTAGACTTTTGCTCTTAAACACACAGTAGTATTCTCAGGGTTTGCTGATCCTTCTTGTTCTTTTGTTTGTTTGTTTTTCAGTTCCTGTAATCTATAAACTACTCCAGAATCCTTCTTTTCAACATTCTTTTTTTACTTAAGCTCTCTAGAGCTGGTTTCTGCTACTTGTAACCCAAAGAAATTAAACAGAGAAGAAAACCCTCTTCTCTTTTCTCAATGAAATTTGCTCAGTAAACCATATGTGGAGGACATTGAAGTCACCTTCAGGACCCACCGCTAATGTCTTGGTTCTACAATACAGAAATAATATGGAACAGATGGGACACAGCTAGAATGAAGAAGCCCTGCAGTCAGCACCCCACTGACTTGCTGCTCACTGTTAAAGCGTCTCCCTTTCCCAGCTTCTTGCCAAAACTCTTCTGCACCATGCAGCCCCTCAGGTGGATGCAGGTACTCATCTACCTTGGCACTTGGTCACACTCCCAACTACTGCTTCTCCTTCCCTCAGGGGGACCATAGTTGAGCTAAATATGTAACCTACTATTTCTTTTAGCATAGCAGGTGAGACTTTATTTCTTTGCTTCTCCAAGCTAAGTTCCTTTGTCTTGAGACTTCCATTTGTTTTTAATATAACATATATAAAGCATTTAGACAATTGATCACTTTTCTAAAGGCTTTTCTACTGTTACTTCTTATAACCCCCATAAAAATTACATGAAATGTGACAAATGAGGAAAGTGGACAGAAAGCAGTGTGCTTCTAGGCTTGAATTGGGTAAAAGCCTCCAGTGTGGTTACTGCCATCACCATTCAACTATCCCACCCAGAATAGGCAAATGGACCAGGAGAAAATATACTGAGAAGCACATGTTGTTATAGAGTAGAGATATAAACGGTATATTATTGCATGTCCCAAATTATCCTATTTAGTGAAGTTGACATGAATAGCTTATTTAGGACACAATTAACAAGGTAATTAAGCATTGGCCTTCAAGCTAGAAAAGTGTGACTCACTTTATTTCTCAAGCATTAGAGGAAGTCTAATTTTCCAAAATGACAGATCTACTTAAGAAAACTTAACAGCGTCTTTACCAGCTGTTGTTGTTTTGGCTCTTAAATATCTCCCTCAAATCTGATGTGTTAAAGGACTGGTTGCTCATCTGCTGCACTATTGAGAGGCGCTGCAACCTCTAGAGGTATCCTAATCAAGGAAGTTAAGCTATTTTTATTGGGGGCATGTCTCCTTCCTCTCTCCAATTCCCAGTCTCCATGAGATATGTGGTTTCTCCTCCCTGTGTCCCACTATGATGTACTGTGTTGCCCCTGGTCAAAGGTATGGGGACCATGCAAGCAAGAACAGACACTTGAAAAGTGTTTGTTTAAGTTGGTTTACCTCAACTATTTTTTGTCACAATGATAGGAAGCTAATATGCCAATCCAAAATTAAAAAGAGTAACAAGTATACATTTTCATTTGGGGGTGTGGGTTGTTACTCATAATATCATTAGTCCGATCATTCCTCTCCTCAGAACTTTTTCTGGGCCATAAATATCTAATAAAAGCATTATTTTTAAGTCTGCAGTATCCAATAGGTTTTTTTTTAATGCTCAACATGACTCAGATAGAAATCAATGTATTTCAAATCTGATCTTTGCCCCACTAACATGAAACAAATAAGGCTTATGACTTTAAAACGATTTCAAAGAAACATGTGAGACAATACTCTGACTTGTTTCAAATTTTTTCCTTTGGTGAATGACTTTTATGTCTAGCAATGAGTTTATTTTCCAAAAGCTCCCCCGTCACACATTGATGTCACGAGCAGACAATCATGGGGCAATGTATCTCAGGACTTAAGGAGGGTTAATGCTCTTCCAGGCAGCAGTCAATGAAACAGCATGATTCATAGACTCTCCCTTGGCTGTCAGTAGCCAGTTCATCAGCCACAGATCTCAGCATGGTAGAGCCAACTGCATGGGGACCCACACCGGAGCCCTGTTATACTAGTTGTACCTGGCAGGCCATGCTGGCTCTGGGCAAAGATAAAATAAAAACATCCCTGGGCAACCCCAGGCTATCTGTCTTTGCTGCACATGCTGCTGGCTGTGACTTTGTAGTTTATGTAAAAATAGTTGTTTTCTGAAACACAATGAAAGCAAGTGGAAGGGAGGCAAGCAGACGCTGTAACTGAAAATCAACTTAAAACACAAAAGCCTCAGCCTACAGGAAGTCTGATGGGAGAATTGGTCAGCGGCTGACTGACAGCCACAGGCTGACTGGCTGATTTTGCTCTTGATGTCTTGGTCAGTCAGTATATAAAAATGGTTGCTAAAGGTAGAAATATATCATTGTTAACAAAATGAAAACATTCCATAATTTTGTACATGTTTTCTCTCTTCTTTATATCAGCACAAGCTGTGTAGTTTACAGTATTGAAAAGATTTATATTCAGATGGATCAAAATGATTTCTTTCCTTTAAAATCGCACACACAGGAAAAGGGGGTGGGGCAGACAAATGGAGAGAAGATGGGCAAATACAACCACAATATTCAATGTACATATGTAAAAATGGAACCAGGTGACTTGAAGGGATGGGTGGGGCTGGAGAGATGGAGGGGAACGATGGAGAGGGAGAATTGATTAAGATATACTATGCTCATAAACTCACATGTTGAATTGAAACTCCTATACACAACTACTTAAAATAATTTTTTAAAAAGAATGCTAAGAAAAAATAATTAAAGTCTCACTCAAGAAGGTGAGAAAGTGTGGCTCAGCAGTGGATCAATGTTTACTATTCAATGTCTAGGGCTGTATCCCAGCAAGAACAGCAAAAAAAAAAATGCAAGTTTTAGAGCCCCCACATTATTTTTTTGTGTTAGTAAACTTTATTTTTCTCTCTTAAATGGATTCAGTCTTCTTACTGTGTCAGTTTCTGAACTTTAGGAGTCTTTTTATTATCATTGTTTTTGTTATTTGGCACATAGGGGCTTGCTCTCACGGTTTTATGCTTGCTAAGCAGGATTCTACATCTTGAGCCACACTTTGAGTCCTGGTTTTTGCTGGTTATTTTGGAGATGTAATGCAACATTCTTTTCTGCTTGTGCTGGCTTCAAATCATGATCCTCTGGATCTCAATCCTTTGGGTAGCCAGGATTACAGGCTACCCAGTTACAGGCTACAGGATTACACCTCTCAGTTTAAACTTCAGGCATTTTTAGTGTTAGCATTCTTTACACTTTTTCTCATGCAAGAAACAAACAAATATTTAAGATTCAAAAACTTCTTTCCGAAGAAAAAATACTTAGAAGCATTACTCACCTTGTAACAAATCAACTAACTAGAACTTTTGGCACCTTTGCGTTATAATTTTTCACTTTTTTAACCTATGAATTCAAGTTTGAAGTTGATAAATATGTGAGGAAATTATCTTTCTCTAATTATCACTCTGTTAATTTGTGAACTGAACTACTGCATACTGAAAATCTGTTTTTATTTATAAAATTTCAACAGTGGATGTTATAATTATCTCTCCCTTGAAAGAGAAAGAAAGAAAGAAAGAAAGAAAGAAAGAAAGAAAGAAAGAAAGAAAGAAAGAAAGAAGAGGGGAAGAAAGAAAGAAGAGGGGAAGAAAGAAAGAAGAGGAGAAGAAAGAAAGAAGAGGGGAAGAAAGAAAGAAGAGGGGAAGAAAGAAAGGAAGGTAAGACAAGATACCAGCAAACAGGAGAAGGAGAGAATGTGGGGTCTTTGTCCAGGAAAGACCCAGGAAGTCACTGCCTGGCATCAATGGGATATGACCTGGAAACTAGACTTGCCAACAAGGCAGAGAGCAGGAACTAAGCCCACAGAATGCAACTGGAACCTAGATGCATCACCAGTCTGGCTCTGTGGCTGACAGAGAGTAAAGGAATTCTTAGCAATAAGGACGTCAGAATTTCTGTATAAGACAGTTCTGGGGCCAAGAGATTTCAGTTTAGTGTTTGTCATTCAACTTCCTAGCCTCTACACAGGGTTAACAGGATTGGTAATACAGATAATCCTTTAAATCGAGGATCATAGATCTTTATTCTTGGGTCATTAACTTTGTTTTATTTTATGATATAGTTTGAATCCTCAGTTTATTAGTATTTCTAGTATCTTCTATGATGACCTAAGGGGAAGACATCTACCACAGTTTGTTCTGAATGCAGAGATAAGCATTCCCTGACTCGCTGGGTGACCAGTTGCCATGGTAGCATAACGTGCAGTCTAAGTATAGACTTTGTGAAATGTTCTACCTATGGAAAAGTTTTCAAAAATAGAACACAGCCTATTGTAACCTAGATCCACATTTTCTTGCCATATTTTTCATGAATTTCTAGAGACCAAAGCCAATACTTTAACAGCCAGATAACACACAAGTGGATGATTAGAAATGGTCTTTTCTGGGCATCCATCCACAAAGACCTATATGCAGTGATCATCTTTCAGTAATGTATAGATTCTTACCTAGAAATGTCTGCATTTCTAGAGGAAGCTCAAAGGAGTAGCATGATAAATCCAGAGGAGATAAACTCAGAAAAAAGTCACTAAGTAATGTGAAGAGGGATGAATTTATTCAACTTCGCCTGATAAGGAAATGTGCAATGGAGATCCATGCATACATGCACAGATTTCCATCAAGGTAAAAAAAAAACCAATAAGGTCATATAACTATATTTTGACTGTACCTTTCAAAAACTCCCAACTGTATATGTATGTTTCTCTCTTTCTCCTTCCCCTTCCTTTCCCACCCCCCCCCCCCCGTCCCCACTCTGTTCTTTCTCAGTTCTCTCTCATACACAGACAAGAGTTAAGGAATAAATCCCTGTAGACCTCTTTGGTACTTCACATCCCTGTAGTAGAAAAGTCCTTTGGTTTAGAATGCAGCTTATCGGTCTCAGCATTAACTGCTAATTCCTGATTGTTAACCTCTAAACACACTCGGTGGCAGATGTTCTACAACAAAATTGTCCATGTAAGTTAAGGACATACATATTAAATATATATTAAATGATACAAAACTTGAAAGCTATTTCCTAACTTTTCAGTGATGGGCCCAAACATGGAAACCGTTAGTTCATTGATCTAGCTCTCATTTCCAAACAGGCAATTCAACAGCTAGAGGTCACCTTAGTAGAGCCACTTTGTCCAAGCAGTAGAATCAGGCCAAATCCTCAAGTTTGAGAGAGCTGGCTCCACACTACTTCCAGGTCATACTAGTCAAATTCTTCTTCATACCCAGCCCTCTTCCAATGCCACACTCCCTCCTGTATACCATACATCTCTTACATTGTTGTATATGTTAATTTTAGATTCAATAAATTAACTACACATCTGTGGGTCTGTTAAAGACTATTAGCTTCTCACTGGCACTGAACATGTCTTATTTCTCTATACTTCATTTCACAAGCCAAGCTTATTTAACTATTCAAATCTTTCATCACCAATATCAGAACTACCAATATCCTCAGCCACTTGTTTCATTAAATTTCATTTGATGAATAATTGCTGGAGATAGAAGAACATAGTATTTATTACAAATCACAGTTTGCCTCTAATATCCAAATTCGTAATACAGAATCTATGGATTTATTTTTCCAAACTATGAATTTCTATTCGAATTTATCAAAGACAATATTGAATTTGCTGAGTTTTGGTGTGTACATGTACACACACCTTTGTGTGTGGCAGAGGGCTGGGGCTTGAACCCAGGCCTTTATTCCCCTTAAGGCTAGTACTCTACCACTTGAGCTACAGTTCCACTTCCATCATTTTGTTGGTTAATTTGAAGTGACAGTCTATGGACTTTCTTGCACAGCTTAGTTAGCTCTGAACTCCTTTAATCTCAACCTCCTGAGAAACTAGGCTTCTGAGTTATTGTTTCTTCACCCCACATTTCTTCTCACTTTATTAATAAGAGAATAAACAGAAAAGCAATGAGCAGTGATGGCTTCAAAAAGCAAGATGACGATCACAAAGCTATGATTGTCTCATCTTGTGTCACTTTAATGTCACCATGAGTGCTACTTATTATTTATGTTAAATTGAACTACTGCCCAGAGCACCCAGAAATTGTTTAGCAAGATCTCTCCGCCTCTCTGCATAACACAGACTGAAAGGATCTGAACAATAAAGCCAGCAATGCACACAAAAGTGATTACCCCCAAAATGGAAAAATAAATGTGTTCATTTCATGTTGTGAAAACATGGGAATTAGAAGTGGGAAATCAGAACCATCCCCACATCCATCCATTGGTCATCTTTTCCATCACAAAAAGTACGCTTTAGCATTTTGTACCTCAGCAATTGATGTACTTGCTTGAATGAATCTTTACCAACAGGTAAAATATCATTTCGATTACTTTGTTCTATTTCAAAACCGAGGTGACTCACTCAGTAATGAGACAGAGTAAAAAGCAGTTGTTTTTACTGGGTTTTTCCTAGGGCTGGGAATCACTTTAATTTACTTGTCCCAGATGCCACATTTCATCTCGTTGGTATTCCCTCCATTCCTGGGCTTCTCTGTCCTTACTCAATAAATATGGAAATCTATTCCATGTCCAGTTTGAACATCGTAATTTTTGAAGCAGTTTTACTCTTTCTGACAAGCAGTTTTCATTCTCCTTTTGGTCCTAGACAACATGCACTCTATCCTGAAAATGTTTTGTGTGCATAAGACATATTTCAGGGTTCAAATTCTCTGTGTATGTTGTTTAACGAGTTTTTACAACAAAGGCTTCCTAATGTTCTCACCATTCCAGGCAGCTAAGGAGAGAGGGAGTCATGGAATGACTGGAATTTGTCTAGGTAGGTGCAAAGACAATTTTTTAGGGGGAGTCCAGTAATGGGGCCTGAACTCTGGGCCTGGGCGCTGTCCCTCAGCTCTTCAGCTCAAGGCTAGCGCTCTACCACTTGAGCCACAGCGCCACTTCCGGCTTTTTTCTTTTTGCTTATGTGGTGTTAAGGAATCGAACCCAGGGCCTCAGGCATGCAAGGCAAGCGTTCTACCACTGAGCCACCTTCCCAGCCCACAAAGACAATTTTTAAGTCCAATTTTTAGTGTTTTCCCTTCCAGGGTCTCATGTAAGAGGAGCACCATTTTTAGAACATCATTCAGTCAGAATCCTCAAGGTCCAATCCTATGCACAGCTTAGATTAGGCCCAGGTACCTTTTCTTGAGGGCTTACTAAGGCAAGCAATCCTGTAACCAAGTAATGTAGTGAAGAATGAAGAAATAAATCAGGACAATGCTTCTTTTCTAAATGGATTCCTTTGTCTTGGGTCCTTTAATGGGGTGGTACTTTCTCCTAAAAATATTTCTAAATATTTCTAAAAATATTTGATATATTTTATGGTAAATTATACCAGTATGTTAACTTGGAGTTAAAGGGGACATAAAACTCTTTACAGGCAAATAAAAATCTGTAGGCAAATTATAGATACACTTATCCTCATTAAAAAACAAACCATTTTTTTCTTCGTTTAGTCAAAACAATAGCTGAACAATAGCCCTGTAATTCCAGCTACTGGAGAAGTGGAGGTGGAAGGATCAGTTTACTAACTGAAAAGTTAACTACACACACTATGGGCAAATCTATCAAACTATAGGTGTTGAAACTCCCAACAACAACGAAGTCTTCGCACCAATCATTTCCAGTGCTGAGGCACTTGTTCATCTGCTGCCATAGCTCCCAATTAAGCATCTATATGTCCTGTCCCTACTGCTTCCCTTCAGATTGGCACAATTGACATGGTTTCTGTTCTAAGTGTTTTCAGAAATGCGTAACTACATGAAGCGCACGTCTTCACACTAGTCACCAGAGCCTGCCTGATTGTCTTCTGCCCATACACTCTGAAAGCCACTTTACAAAGGTACATGGCCAGGAGAGAGCAGAAACAAGCAAGAGTCAGGCTGAGGAGAAGTGAGTGGAGTAACACTTAACAGAATGTTCCCAAATTCCATGAACCTGTGGCTGAAATCGTCAGCGGCTGATGAGCCACCGTCTTCTGAATCTTTCTGATATGTACAAACTTCCAAATCACAGAATCCAGAGAGCCCTATAGGACAGCTGAACTCAGCAGGATTCCATAAGCTTACGATAGTTACATATGTGATACACTAACATACTCATATATGTCATATGTATAAACATATACTGTGTTTGCAGACTACCATTAGACAACACTTGACTGGTTGTGTAGCATATCTTAAAAAAATAAAGGTTCGGCTTGGCTTCTGTGGCTCACACCTACGATCCCAGCTGTCCAGTAGGTTGAGATCTATAGGATTGAAGATTGAGGATTAAGGCCTATTGAGGCAGAAAACTATATGAGATTCCATCTATAATCAACCACCAACAAAAAGTTGGGCAGGATATGTGGCTCAACTGGCAGAACATCATCAAAACAAATAAAATAAAACCCTGAGTTAAAATCTTGGGACCAGCACAAAATAAGGAAAGACAGATGGAAGGAAGGAAGGAAAGAAGGAAAGAAGGAAGGAAGGAAGGAAGGAAGGAAGAAAGGAAGGAAGGAAGGAAGGAAGGAAGGGAGGGAGGGAGGGAAGGAGGGAGGGAGGAAGGGAGGGAGGGAGGAAGAGAGGGAGGGAGGGAGAGAAGGAGGAAGGAAGGGAGGGAGGAAGGAAAGAAGGAAGGAAGGAAGGAAGGAAAGAAGGAAGGAAAGAAGGAAGGAAGGAAGGAAGGAAGGAAGGAAGGAAGGAAGGAAGGAAGGAAGGAAGGAAGGAAAGAGGGAGGGAGGAAGGAAGAGAGGAAGGGAGGGAGAGAAGGAGGAAAGAAGGGAGGGAGGAAGGAAGGAAGGAAGGAAGGAAGGAAGGAAGGAAGGAAAGAAGGAAGGAAGAAAGGAAGGAAGGAAGGGACAGAGGGAGGGAGGGAAGGAGGTTAGAGGTTAGCTAGAATAACAGTCAACAGATAATCAAACTAATTTTTGCTGGTGACTTCTTATAACCTTGCTCTATGAAGTGCACATTTAAAAGATACCTATTCTTCATTGTACAATTACAAATTGGAGATTGATTCTTCTATAATATTAGTATTACATAAATGGTCAGACTAAAATATCAGATATTTTTATTAATGAGATTATAGATGGAAAATAGGTACACTTAGTTAAATGTACAAAATATTTAACAAAATGAGTAAAAGGATTTCCTCTGACTCAATTAAAAAATACATACTAGGGGCTGGGAAGCTGGCTCAGTGGTAGAGTGCTTGCCTTGCATGCATGAGGTTTTGGGTTTAATTCCTCAGCACCTCATAAGCAAAAATAAAAAAGCCGGAAGTGGCGCTGTGGCTCAAGGGGTAGAGTGCCAGCCTTGAGCTGAAGAGCTGAGGGACAGCACCCAGGCCCAGAATTCAGGCCCCACGACCGTACCCCCGCCCCCCAAAAAATACATGCTAGCCGGGCACCAGTGGCTCATGTCTGTAATCCTAGCTACTCAGGAGGCTGAGATCTGAGGATCAGGGTTCAAAGCTATCCCAGGCAGGAAAGTCTGAGACTCCTATCCATAATTAACCACCAGAAAACCACAAGTGGCACTGTGGCTCAAGTGGTAGAGTGCTAGCATTGAGCCGAAGAGCTCAGTGACAGTGCCTAAGTGCAGAGTTCAAGTCCCATGACTGACACCTCCCCCAAAAAAATACATGCTAGAATTTGCAAAATACTTTAGCCCTTTTTGGTAGCAACTTAAAAGATGTATTTATCCCTAAACAATTACAAGTGAAAAACTTTATTGCCTACAAAACTTCACTGCCTGATTCTTAGATAGTCTATTTTAAATATGCAAGTCTTTTTGTTGAACTTGATCTCAAACTACAGGGTAGCATTAAGTGCAGAAACTTAGGGGAACTTCGTAAGTCTTCTGAATCTTTCCAACATAACACATTCCAAAACCATTAGTTACTAATTTATTATATTAATTCAATTCAATCTGTTGCTTCAGAGACCTACCAAATGTTTTCTTTGGCATCATATTTGTAATCAAAATGTTTGCTTTAAAATTAGAACATTTGTTTTGGTAACATGAGTTCCTAAGAGCAGCTGTAATTCCTAGTAAATGAAAAGCAACTAAATACAAATTATTACAGAGTTTTTCTGCACTTCTCATTGGTATTCAAACTACTATTAAAAGAGAATAAAATATTTTTTCTTTTGAAATTACAGCCATGATATAAAATATGACTGACTTAAAGCAATTCAAACAACCAGTGCAATAAAAATATCCCTGACAGAGAATTCAAAAAACAAATGAAAGATGAATTCTTATATTGTTGTGCATCAGTACATAATCTGAGATGTAAGAAATTAAAATACTCTGATTTGAGAATTGACATTAAGTCTGACTGCCAGCATCAGTGAAAGCACAAAGGATATCAGTAAGAAAAGTTTATGAAATCTAGAACAGAGGAGTTGGAAGGATTGTCCAGACTTCTATGGGAATACTGTGGATCCTGAAGGAGAGGGAGATGGAATTGCCTGGATGGATGATGAACTATGCCATACTTTGATAGGAAATAGGAATTGAAAGGAAATCCCATCACTTGAGGTTAGATACACGCATAAAAGACTCAAGTGAAACAGAATAGTTCATGGGTTTCTATAGCAAGACATTTTCTATGTGACAAAGACAAACAGATCAGATCACTGTCCCCTATATGAAATGGCATGGTGATACTTATTTTTTAGAAAGATGTATAGGGCACTATCAAGTCAGAGTCACAATGTGATTCTAGAGGATTTCTAGAGAAAGTTAGATTTTTTCACTTGAATGGGTTGTTATTACTTCATGAATGGAAGAACCAGCCAAGCCGTTTTGTATAATCCACATAGAACCCCCACAACAGACACAAAAGGGCTGGCTGGATTTAAAAGTTCAAGCTTAACATTTAAAATAATTTAAATTACTTTTCTTCAGAATTCTCAAGTGCAAAATTCTAGACAGAGGAGTGAGGATAAAGTAGGAAGCTGGATATTTACTTAAGTTACAAGTCTGTTTTTTCTTAAAATACATACCTCCACACACATGTACATACACACAAAATTGGGTATCTATTCAAAATGTCAGGTCTTTACAGGAGGAAGAATTTGATCTAAAGAGATCTATTTCATGCAGGGTAGAGAGTGGGAAATCCTTTGGAGGAAATGAAAAGAACAGATGTATATATTCAGTTCTTACAGCTAATAGCTGAGGGGGCTTTAAAATAAAGCTAAGTCAAATTGATTGGCAGCATGGGAGAAGTGATATTAAAGAGAAAGTGATAAGAAGGAAAATTGTGTCTATGGTTACACACTCCAGAAATAATAAAGTAATTATAGTGAAGACACTATGGGAATATCAGCATGTATTAGGGAGTGCTGTAGGCTACATGAATATTATTTAAAGTTCATTGGAAAAAATGAACTGGATGCTATAGAAGAAAATGCAATTAGATATTGTCATATCAGATGGATGGAAAATTAACCCAAACCTTTTGCTTATAAGCATCTTTCAGATCGACCCAATAGTGCCAGAATTTTCTTGGCTAGACCCTCAATTTGGCGTAGAATCTTTTAATTCACCTACATATGTACTACTGACTTGGCCCAGGTCACTTAGTATTATTGTTACTTAGTGAGTGTCTTGCTTTTTCAAGTCAGTACTGCTTTGAATCTTTTAGTACTGCCACCTATAGAAATTGAAAGTTGAAAATGCCTGTCATACTTGATATCTGTATAGCGTACTACATCAGTAAGCAGCAACACAAGCATGTATAAAGCATGTCAAAACCACATTGCACATGAAATTAGGTTTTGTCACATGTCAGCACAGAGTACAAATTTAGAATACTGTGGAAAATACCAAAATAATTTGAGAAATTAAATTCAAACTAGGTGATGCAGTTATGAAATCTACAGATACTTTCTCTTCTAATTCGTGTGTTTCTCTTTCTATAAGACTTACAGTGGTCTGCTGGGCTCCGGTGCTCACGCCTGTAATCCTAGCTACTCAGGAGGCTGACATCTGAGGATCAAGGTTCAAAGCCAGCCTGGGCAAGAAAGTCCATGAGATTCTTATCTGCATAACCACTAGGAAACGGGAAGTGGCGCTGTGGCTCAAGCGGTAGAGCGCTCGCCTTGAGCTGAAGAGGTGAGGGACTGAGCCCAAGCCAAGAGTTCAAGCCCCACGACCGACAAAAAAAAAAAAAAAAAAAAAAAAAAAAGACTTTGGCAACAACCTTAGTATAGCTGGTGATCATGGCAGATAATTACAGAGTTGTATTATCAGTCTGTTAAAAATTGACAAGAACTTACATTTGTCTTTATCAGCTTCAAATTATCACCTCCAGTGTGGCATACAGGACCTTTCCCAGGTAAAGGGTTTTTCAGACTAAATATCAAGGTTTTTACGTTTCTGATGTAGACTATGATGTTCATGCCTCAAAAAGCAATGAGCTACCTAATGGTGGCTTTGTTTTTCCTCTTCTAATTCTACACTGAGTTTTATTCAAAAGGAATGTTAAGTATTAGGGATTAAGCTCCGTCAACATGTACCTGCTACATGGCTTTTTCTCACTCTAAAAATAAACAACACTCAGAAACAGAAAAACATCTTATGATAAGAAAGGTAATGTTAGTAACTCATCAATTTTTTTTTTTGCTATTTTCAATTTTATTTTATTTTATTTGAGAACATACTGTACAGAGGGGTTACAATTACATGGGCAGGATAATGCATAAATTTCTTACCAAGGATTGCAGCCTCCTCCTTTGTTTACCCTTCACCTCCCTTCCCAGCCTCCCCCCTCCCCCCCACCCAATCATACCCCCCTCCCCCACCCACACCGACATTGTAAAGCTGGTTTTGACATGACATTTTGTACTTCTCATTGTTGCAACAGGTCCACCTGAATCCTTAAACGACTTGTTTGTCCCCATCTCCTCCACATGTTATACTGTAACATCAAATATAGTGAAAGCGGGGGTTACACTGTGGGGGAGGGACATACAAAGCAACAAAGAAATAATCTTATAAATGCGTTAGAAACACATGCATGAAAGAAACGAAAACATTAAAATACATATTTAAGGGTTCATTTTCCTAACATCACATTAACTGACCTTTTCCGCTTGACTCATACCTATACTAGATATTGCAAATAAGGGAAACCATGGGACCTATGTTTCTTTGGGCCTGGCTTACTTCACTTAATATAATTTTTTCCAAACCTTTCCATTTCCTAATGGGGCAATGTCATTCTTTCTGATGGAGGCATAGAATTCCATTGTGTATATATACCACATTTTCTTGATCCATTCATCTACTGAGGGGCATCTGGGTTGGTTCCATATCTTAGCTATGGTAAATAATGCTGCAATAAACATAGTTGTGCTGGTAGCTTTAGTGTGGTCTTGTTTGTAAACATTTGGGTAAATGCCCAAAAGTGGGATTGCTGGATCATAGGGGAGTTCTATGTGAAGTCTTTTGAGGAACCTCCATACTGCTTTCCAAAGTGGTTGAACAAGTAGTAACTCATCAATTTTGATGGAAAATCATTTGACAACACTGAGCTTAATGGTACATTTTGTGCCTTCTGTGAGTGAAAAAAAAAATAAGAGAAAATGTGAATTTTAAAGCGAGTTTTGAATTTACAGATAAAAATAAGGACTTCTAAAGAGATTCTATCCTACAGACAAGGATCCACTAATGGAACAAAACAATAGAAGATTGAAGAATACCAGTGTTATCTGAGCACCACTAGCTCTGGCTTGTCTGTAATCCTAGCTACTCAGAAGGCTGAGATCAGGATTACGGTTCAGGACTAGCTCAGGTAGAAATGATTTTAAAACTCCATCTGAACAAACAAATAAAAGAAGCTGGTTATGTTGGCATGTGGCCTTCATACAATCTATGTAGGAAGCATAAATAGGAGTATTACTGTCCAGGAACACGTATCACAAAGAGGAGACACTACCTCAAAAATATCTAGGACAAGAAGGGCTCTGGGGAATAAATTAACCTGTAAATAAGTACAAAGCCCCGAGATTTTTTTTTAATGGTCATGGGGCCTGAACTTTGGGCCTCTCAGCTCTGCAGCTCAAGGCTAACACTTGAGACACAGCACGTCGGCTTTTTTCTGCTTATGTGGTGCTGAGGAATCGAACCCAGGGCCTCATGCATATGGGGCAAGCGCTCTACCACTGAGCCACCTTCCCAGCACCCTGAGATATTTTTAATCAAAGAATTTTTTAAATCCCTATTCTTCATTCTTTTGGTCTGCTTTTTTAGATATGATTATTGTATTTCTTTTTTTTCTTTCTCTCTTCTCTTCCTCCCTCCCTCTTCCCTCCCTCCCTCCCTCTTTCCTTCCTTCCTTCCTTCCTTCCTTCCTTCCTTCCTTCCTTCCTTCCTTCCTTCCTTCCTTCCTCCTTTCTTTCCCTCTCTTTCTCTCCTTTTTTTTTTTGTGTGTACTGGTTCTGGGGTTTGAACTTATGGCCTGAGCACTGTCTCTGACCTTTTTTGCTTTTTTGCTGGTCAAATGAAGATAAGAGTCTCACAGACTTTCCTACCTAGGCGGGATTTAGAACTGCGATCATCAGATCTCAGCCTCTTGAGTAGCAAGGATTACAAGCATGAGCCACTGGCATCAGGCTATTATATTAAAAAATAAATAACTGTAAAATCAGTCAGATGATAAATATATTTATACCATAAGTTACAAAATTAAAAAATCAGAAACTAGGGGAAATAAGTGATAAAATATTAATAGGAAAAACATTTTTTTACAAATAAGTGGGCAAAGCAACTTTCTCTTTATCATTGGAAAAAGAAAATTCTCCTATTTTGAAGTATCCTTTGGCCAATTTAAAATGTGAAAATATTTTACCCTAAAATGTAAGTATATAATAAAATGAACCACTAGCATTTTAAAATATCTTCTAACCATTTAATAGGCAGTGATACCACCAAGTAATTGAGAATTGTAATGACTTTTACATTTTGTAAGTAAAAACAAATGAAATAGTAATTGGCCAATAAGATAAATACTATGAATTAATCTTTCTCACCAGAAATAAATTAGTCATTAGAATTAATGATGTTCTTCAACTGCTGGAAATGTTCTTAATGAAAGGACCATAAAGAACTGAGCACATTGGCCTTCACCTATCATCCCAGCTCTATGGAAGGCTTAAAAATATAGGCTGACCTGGGTGAAAACCACAAAACCCTACCTGAAAAATAACTAAAATAGAGAAGACTGGGGGTATGGCTCAAGTGCTGGATATGAGGCCTGGAATTCAAATCTCAATGCACTTATAAAGAGAAGGGAAAGAGGGAAGGAGGAGAGAGAGAGAGAGAGAGAGAGAGAGAGAGAGAGAGAGAGAGAGAGAGAGAGAGAGAGAGAGAGAGAGAGAGAGAGAGAGAGAGAAATGGAAAAGAAGAAGAATATAGAAACATAAATGCTGGTGATGAAAACTACACTTCTTTCCTTTGAAATTTAAGTCAATTAAACTATAAATTGTCTTCTTTTTCTTTTTTCTTTTCTTTCTTTCTTTGTCTTTCTTTCTTTCTTTCTTTCTTTTTTCTTTTCTTTTCTTTTTTTTTGTACTTGAGGCCTCTGAGCTAATTACATTTTGATAAAACCTATCTCTGGCTTAATCTTCTTCCAAAAAGAAATGCCTTTTATTTTAATCAACCAAAAGCCAAACTTCAAAACACATTAACACATTTACTCTTTTCATACATAGAGTTCTGTTGCTAATTATTGGGTAGCATTAAAAAATTCAATTTCTTTATCATATTGTTAGAATAACAACTTGTATGTTATTGTTTTGAAGGTTGTTTCTCCCCATTTGCTGAGTTATTCATAACCAAATAAGAATTGAAATGTTTTCTTTCTCAGATCTGATTGAAGAAGAGATTGTGTTATCATGACTCATCACCTGTGAAGTTTCTTATTATACTTAGCCACTCTGCTCTCACCTGAGCCCTGGGTGCTCTCAGAGAGTTATTAGTAATCAAATGGTGAGTGCCATGAGGATCAGGACACTACAGTTCTGTGAAGTCCAGAATTCATGACAGTTATGGATAACCCCAACACAAGATTTTTCTAACAATGAAAGGCAGGGAAAAGAAAAAAAAAGAATGAATAAAATGTTTGGATGTTAAATGATTGAAACAGTTTCTATTTAAATGCAAATTTGACTTTTTAAAAGATGGGACTACAGTAACTGCACCCTAAATGGTAAAATGAAAATCAATTTGAAATATGGATGAATAAAGTATATGTGGACTTTCCGGGAATAATTTTTTATTATGAAAACCCTGATGTATTTGCCTTTGCTCAATCCATCTTAGACTTTGGACAGCTAGGTCCGGGTTGAAATGCAAACATTTTTTAATTTGCTTAAGCATAATATGGTCAGATCACTGGATGCTTTCTTTTTGTATTTAAGTCAGATTTCACAAAGTAATACTCAATAGTATAATATATTTTTTTTAAAAAAAGGAAGACGAAAAATGAGTTTAACTGCAGCATTATAATGACGAACATTACAACCATGTGTTTTTTACATGTTAGGAAAATCGCTTTAAAGAAATGGTAATCACTCCATTGCATTGATTCAAGAACAGAATCTTTAGACATAAGTCAGCAGAGTTGACACTTTCAAATACATAAAATGTGACATCTGCTCTTACAAATGCACTATACAGGCTGTAAATCATCAAAGAGAAAAACAGTTCAATGTCATTTTAGCCACTGTAAGCTATGGTTTACAACTGAGAGATAAAAATAGTTATACTGTCTGTGTGACATGGAAGTCACTTTCCTATCATAGTGCTCCATGTTCTAATTTATCTCTATAGTTGAACAACATACAATCAATTGTGAGCAACTTGTGGCATTTGATTCCACTCAACAGCAATTTTATATACCTTTATCTTGCCCATGCCCCATCGAGGTGATTTTTAGAAATATCTCCAGCACACAATCTCAATTTTTGTGGATGGTTCAGTATGTCAAACTTTTAGTTCCCATTCTAAAGGATAAAGCAGAGTACTATTCCATATATTTAACACATGAATTCGTTGTAAAAATTAAAAATATATAGTCTACTGGAATGTTTTATTAGAATAAGGGAAAAAAGAGCATGGACTTTGTTTAAGACTCTTGGCTCTCCATGTATTAATTATAAAAAGTTGAGCAAATTATTTCATCTCTACAAGTTACAAGTCATCTAAAAAAATAGGATAAAATTCCTCTCTTTCAAGGCCTTTCATGAAATGCAAGTGAGTGCTTGGTATTTAATCCAGACAGCAGAGTAAGAAGTATTATTAATACTAGGTTGTTTATTATTATTATCATTGTTTGATATAATAACATTGAATGCTTTTATTGATCATAGTAGATAACAGCATCCATTTATTTAGTCCAGAATTGAAAGACCTCCAACATCAAGCTTCTGCCTGGAATATGGGAATATATTTTGATTTTACTTTACAAATAATGCTAAATATTATCAGAAATTTACTTCTTATAAATGTAACATGAAAATATCATTATATAAGTGGCTTTTTAAAATTGTTGACTGAAAATGATGGTGGCAAGTATTTTAGATACCATTTATTTAAATGTACTAACTGCTAAATAAATCTTTTAAAAGGCAAAATTTTCTTAATTGGAAAACAGAATATTCTGCATGCACATGCATAATAATGTTACTTGTTATATTGGTAAATTTGTTAAATAATAACATTAATTTGGGAGAGTAAGTATTATAGTAAAATGTACATCATTTTCCAGTAGAAATCACTATATACACAGCCTTAAACCATCCAACTTTCAACATCTGTTTTCTTGTTTGTTTGTTTGTTTTTTGCTTTTTTAATGAACAGGAAATGATGAGGATGAGCTACTAATCAACTTGGTTTTAGGAATGACAGACTTGTTCACAGACAACCTTCTAGAATTGAAACTTGATGTCTTACATTGTTTTCCACCTACTGCAGTGAAGCTTAAAGCCTGATGCCTGATGCACACCAGCCCTTTGGCTCAGGTTGAAAGAGAGCTGCTGTCCTGGGTGGCTTTAGAGCCATTTGTTGAGTAGTTCTAATGCATTTTCTTTCTCCAGTCTTTTTTTATGAGTATAGCAGCACACTCCAGGGTCTGCACTTGTCAGACCATTATAGGCGCAGCCTTTGGCTGTTCTCCATGTCTCAGTCTGTCAATGCACATGGAGTGATTGTGTAAAGCATGCCCTGTCATAGGATCACGCTCACAGATCCATTTTGTATGGATTCCAGATCATCTAATGTTTGAATGAGCATGGCAATGCTTGTCACTTTCAGTTGTCAGGAAACAAATGTCTCAACATTCATGGTGTAGATTCATTCTATCTGTGCTTCTTTTATTTAGTAAAAGAACCCATTTTACATATCACTCTAAGCCTCTGGTCTTAGACGCAAACCTGTGCAAGGACATAGACTACCAGGCTTCTGAGAAAGAACAAAAGAAAGCAGTTTCAGAGAAGGCTGAGATGCTGTTCCTCTAACCCACTAGGTTCCTTCACTGGCTTTTGTAGTAATTGTGCGCTCTGATGGATTTTTCTTTCCCTTTTGGAAAGGTAATTGCTGAGCTATTATGATGGATATTTTCAATGGAGAAAAGAGCAGGACAAGTTATAATTAGATAGATGCTTAGATGTTTCTGTTCTCTTCAGAGTCCTATAATTCTACCACTATTGTTAATGATTGCTAGATTTTAAGTTTATCAAGGACAAGTGTCTTGACTGTTCTATCCTTTATATTTCTTGCTAAAGGACTACTAAATATCTCTTCTCTAGTTAACAATCACTAAACAGTAAACAATAACTTACTATTGATAACTATACCACTGACTTTTATTTAAGCATAACGTATAAATTTAGTCTCAGGTACACATGACCTTTACTTCTTTTTTAAAAATTTTTAACACGTTAGTCAGCACATACCAGTTGTGAGAAGGAAGGAAGGGTTGTTGTATTTCCATACATGTACATAATGCATAATTTTAAAGTATTAACTTTAAAAGCTAACTGTAATTGCAAATGCAGTTGCTGCTCCTGTAATTTCAGCTTCTTTAGAGGTAGAAGTAGGATGATCATAGTCCAAAACTGACTGGGGAAATGCCTGAGAACCTATCTGAAAACAAACTAAAAAATGTTGGGGGCATGGCTCAAGTGGTAAAATACCTGAATAACAATTGACACCCTGAATTCAAATACAGGTAACACACACTAAAATGTAGAATAACTGGCAAATTTTCTTCCCTGATCTCTGGACCAAAAAGTAATTTTTTTTTTTGGTCGGTTGTGGGGCTTGAACTCTGGGCCTGGGTGCTGTCCCTCAGCTCTTCAGCTCAAGGCGAGCACTCTACCGTTTGAGCCACAGCACCACTTTTGGTTTTCTAGTGGTTTATTGGAGATAAGAGTCTCACGGACTTTCCTGTCCAGGCTGGCTTTGAACCTCGATCCTCAGATCTCAGCCGCCTGAGTAGCTAGGATTACAGGCGTGAGCCACCGGTGCCTGGCCCAAAAAGTAATTCTTGGAGAAAGAGAAAACACATTTAAAATTCAAATAGTTTTATCTGGCTCATAGAAATCCCAAGTCCTCCATCTTCCCTAAAAGTCTTCTTTCTTAACTCTAGGATAGACAAATTGTTTTCCTTTCTTAATTTCCACAAGAATATGGCAGAGCAATGTGGGTATAGCTTAAGACAGAGCATATACAAGGTTGTGTTCAATACTCAGCACCAAAAAAGAATAATAATACAAAACAATAATGCAGAGCATAGGAATATGCTTCATAAACAGCTATGGATAGCGTGACCCACTTTGGAATTGGGTGGCAAAATCCAAGGTTGCAAAGCTAAGAGAAGAGGGAAATTCTTAGTCTTTTCTAGGTTCTTAAGGACTATTCTTTCCCCAGTTGTTTCCTTCTCCCTAATGTCACAAAAAAAACTATTGAAGCTTCATGCTGTCAGTAGTGCTCTGCTCAAAAATATGGAGCCAGCCTCATGTCTATTTTTTTATTAGGCAATTTTTTTTCTTATTATTGTGTGATTTGACACTATGAAATCCTTCTTTCTTGAAAAGCTTATTTAACCTGTTGAGAAGGTCCAAAGTTGTGAATGTTTCAAATTGGAAGGAATAAAAAGAGAGAGAAATGGCACTTACAAAGAGCAAGGTGAGCACATGGAAGTATTTAGCAGCAGGCATCTGTGTTTAGGAATTGCTTGGGCAGTATAGTTACTAAAGTTTAAAAACAGAACATCAGGCAAATGGAAACCAAAGACTTGTGTTAAAAAAAATTATGAAGGGATTTGAAACTTTTAGTTGAAGATAGAAATTAGTGAAGAAATTCTGAATAACAGTATGTGAATGATGTAATCTGTTTAGCAGCAAATCACAATTTCAGGAAGGAACTCTATTGTAAAGTGAACAATGCAAACACCTCCAGTCCTGACTAGAATAATGTAAAGGGAATATGGAAGAATTAAATAAGGAAATAAATTAATGTTTGAACACTTTCCACATAAACTATATTAATCATTGTGTCCAGGAAATGACATGATATGATGACATTATTTAAATAGATTCTAAAGATACTCAACTACATATTATATGGTAGTAGCAATTCTGATATTCTCCAACATCACAGGATAATGACTTTGGGAAATTTTGTTAAGAAGTTGGTAGCTTTCTTGTAACATTTTTCTACATAAAACTTACTAGCAAATCACCCTATCAACCTACAAAGATGGCCACAACATAGGCATCAATAAATTGATTTATCAACAAACAGAATTTGGCACATTAAAAATTGACAGTTACCTTACTTTAAAGCTGTAAATGATGTTTATTTTTCTAAGAAACCACACAGTGGGACCAGAAAGACCAGCAGATATTCCACTCTAGTACTTTCTTCCACTTTACATTTTGGTTAACTTCTTCCATCCCTCAAACCCTTTCTCTGTCCCTTCCTCCCTCCCTCCCTCCCTCCCTCCCTCCCTCCCTCCCTCCCTTCCTTCCTTCCTTTCTTCTCTTCTTTATTAATAAACAAAAGCTTTAGGGAGTAGCTTAGGTTCACCTGGATCTTTCATCTTCTCTTTTCCAGCTTCCTTTGCTCTTCCACATTCTATGTCTATATTTCTTTATACTCCTTGAAAAGTCTTAAGTCTTTTCCTTTCCTGTTAAGCTCTGGAATTAACCTCTGAGCAATCAAATCAAAAGCTGCAACTCCCATTCTTGCTCCTGGTACTGACATTTAATCTCACCCCCAGCACAGCAAGAGGTGATATGAAATAGGTAAGAAGTTTGTAAATAAACATGCATAAAAAATCTGACCAGCTGTAAGTAATTTGTCATCCAGTTTCAGAATGAACAGGAAATGAAGATAGGAAATCTTGGCTAAATTTGGAGTGATGTTAATTTAGAAGGTTGGAGCACTATTGAAAATTATATTCTTGACTTTTAAAATCAGAACTACACACTTGACCTCAGAAATAGCCTTCAAAGTTTATTTCTGATATAAAAGGAGAGAAAAAATATGTATACTAGCTCCTACTTCTTCCATTTAAATCACTGTGAAATCTTGGGCTACTTACTTAAACTATGGAATGGTAAGTTTTTTCATGAATAAAATGAGGGTAAAAAGAACACTAAAAGTTTGTTGTAAATATTAAATGATACGGTGAGTAAAATGCTTAGTAATTTGTGTAACACTCAAGAAGTAGTTCATAAATGTCAGCTATTATGGTGACATTATTATTATTACTTATCTTGCAGAAAGATTGTTACAGATGAATATAAAAATTGGAAGAGATTGCTGATGGGGAATTGCCAATAAGGTAATTTTAAGATATTACATATAATTTTAAGAGAAAAGAGTCCAACTGAAATTGAAATGTAACATTTGCTAAGATGCTGTAATCATGGAGGGGGTAGGGCTACTATGATATAGAACAGTTTCATGGAACCCAATCCCAGCTACACAATCCCCAAATACCAATCCTGTATGAGATCATGAAATCCATTTAGCCTTCCTGAGTGTCTGTCCTTCTAGCCTTCCTCAATCAAACTAGGCTAATAATATCTACCCCCTAGTGTTATCATAAGGATCAACTCTAATAATGCATTTGACAGTGCTTTAAACACATCAAGTGCTATTGCGCACATTCTTTGCACTGTGAGGATACAAGTATTTTTCTCTTGTAGTCACAACTCTTATTAAAAACAATTGGGAGTTAATTGAAAAGATCAGCAGGGTTTTTGACAAAGGATCATTGTATATGTCAACTCCATTAGCCCCTAGGATACAGCTCCAGTTGCCTGTGCATGTCTATGTGCATAACAACATCATCATCCAATCAGTGGAGATGTAAGAGAAGTGTTTCTCATCAGTGCTTTGGGAAATGAGAGAAAGCTAGAGATTCTGGGGAATGAAGTTTGCCTGGACTCAATAAGAACTCATGTTGAAACTGTGAAATTGATTCCTGATATATTGTGTTTTCAGGTGAATTTTTATTTGGCTCATGGAATATGTCAGAGTTGACTATTACATATAATTTATCTAAAGAATACAAAGATGTAGACAGTAACTGGACATTTTTAAAGAAAAGTCAAGGTAACAAAAAGACCTTGGATTAACCTGCTACCAATGTGTTTTCAGTCCATAAAAAACTCTTTCTCTTGAAGGAAGATTCTATTTATTCTATTCCATGTCCTAAGTACAAAGAGCTGCTTTTCCATGCAGAAGAATCCTTATATCCCAAGCAACAGCAGCACCCAGAAAAGTCAGCAAGCAGCAGAGACATAGCCCACACCAAGCTTGCTGCCTTTATCACAAGAGCTCTAGGAAAGGGAGTGGAGAGAGAAGAATGTCTATTTTTAAGTATGCTTTTTAAGACAACCTAGGCTTTCTGAATATAGAAGCCTGCATTGGCAAAACTCAGCCATTTCTTTTTCCAGGGTCATGAAATCTTCTGACTAAATATCTTTGTCCATTACATTTTTCTTTCAAACTAGGTTTAACTTTAAGCTGAAGAATCAGTATCTCCATCACTCCTTGTCATGAGCAACAAAATATTTAATACCCACCTCTCTTCTTAGTTTTTCTAATTGGTCAGATAGGAATAATAATACCAATATTAATAATAATAATAATCCCTCCTTTCTGGGTTGAACTGACAAGGGAGATAATATGCAAAAGCTCCTTTCCAGTTGCAGAGTGCACAGTAATAAAACCACGCATTTTAGCTTTTTTCCTTTCCCCTTCACTCAGGGACCATATACCTGCTTCTCTTGTGACAAACCACAATTGAACAGTCTACCTGGGGCCCCTTCTTAAGGGCACCATGCCTAACACAATGGGAGACAGGAGCACTTTAATGGATGGGGAACAAAAGGATGTCCAATGTAGTAGGGTAGTCAGGAAACAGGACTGAAGATACATCTAAGTTCCCATGGCTAGGGACAACTTGATTTGCTCAACTTCTGGCTTTTAGCTGGCAGGGACTCTGATCCTCCACCCCAGAGTTTATGAGAACTTACATTATTTCTGGAAAAATTAAAAATTAATACACAATTTAAAGCCACACTCAGAATATTGTTTTCTTTCTAAAAGACACATATGAGAATGAGAATGAACAGTACCCCAACTTGAATAGTAATTCCTATTCCATCCTCATAATTTTACCTTTCATGAAGAAAATAGCGACTATGATCATAACAAATTTTTAAAAGAATCATCATTCTGCAAAGTACCCCACTTTCTCTCTGACTTCAAAAATGATAAAATCACAGTAAAGTAAGAAGGGCTCACTGTCTAGCAACCTCCCTGAGAAGGAAACTGAGACTGGGAGAGAAATGACTGGCTCTAGTTCGCTCTGTTGGCTGCCAGAAACTTCTTGTTCCCAGGCGGTGGACTCTTTCCCCACCCACATCTGTTCCAGGGGTTTTAAAAAAATACCCTAAAAATAAACTGAGTCAGGAAACACTGGTGAGAAATAAATCAAGTGTGTGGTTCACACCGTGATCGACAGTTCTTTGTAATTATGGGAGCAAATCTTCCTGCCATTGGTACAGTGAGCGTATGACTACATACGGGTTTTAACATAGACCTTTATGTAACTATTAGCAGAGCAATGTTTTCTCAACTCTAGAATTTCTATCTCGCAGGCTACTAAGTGAAGCTTGCTATTGTCATTCTGTCTCCTCCATCCTCTGCTCTGGAATACTGCTCTCCACTTGAGGGTCTGACAGAGCTGGAAAACAATACACTACTTCAGATATGACTGCAGAAGCTTCTTATCAATTATATACTGTCATCCAAAGACACAAGTATGAGGTTCCAGACTGTTAAAAAGATCTTCCCATAACTGAAAATAGGGTTGGGATATTAACCATCACATAGGCTAGTTGTGTGCTTAGTCTATTCTGCCCCACTTGCTTTCCCCATCTGAACCTAATTCTAACTCAAAACATTTTGATTTAATTCAATTTTGTTAAGTAGACTAAGCAAGAAAAATGAAGTGTTGTTTCCTTCTGTTTATTTTAATTAGGAAGCATTTCACAGAACAGTGTCTCTCTTTTGAGGAGTAAGTAGAACATCAAAGTACCCTGACAAATCTTGTATGAATCTATTTCTTTCTAAAGCCCACTATCCCAAAGCAACTAGAGGTGTCCATTAAAGATTTCTTTTTTATTATTGAGAGAGGAGAAAAAGGAAGAAAGAAAAGAGTCACTATTTTAGAAATGTAAATGTAAAAAAGAAACTGTCATCTAGTTTACCTGAAGGACAGTATTTCTTGAGAATAAGTTATCAGTATTGAAAACAAGACTTGTACAATGAAGAAAGTTTCACAATATGTTATTACTCTATAGGAATGTAAGAAACTACAATAAATGTTAACAGAAATATAACACTGGTAATAGGAATTTAACACTGTGGCTTTGCCAAAGTCCCTTTAAATCAGAAGCTATCAATAAGTTAAAGTCAGACACCTTTGGTAAAATGACTAAATTCATTTTTTCCCTAGTGACTGATTATTTAATAGGCTTCAGTCATCTGAGTTCATGTCCAGGGTAGAGCTTTATCATTTTCCCTAAGTTCTTGTAAGGGAGAAGGAACCAATATTATCCTGAGGCACAGAACCTGCAAAGTAGCTACAACCGCACTTTCTATCCAGAGACAAAGCAAACCAAATTCAAGCTATTGTTAGTGTCCACACTTGTGAAGGATACATAGAAAAATCTAAGAACAGAAATTCAAACCACTCAGTCCAAAGCTTTGTTGTAAGGACAGTGACAAATAGACAGCAGTTAAGAGTCATCTGGAATACCCAGATCTCACCCCACCACTGTATTTATTTTTAGCATTTATTATTATTCATTGAGTATCCCTAGAATAATAGTTGTGTGATTATGCATAGCAAAATGGAATGGAAGAATGATATTTATAATGCAAAATGTACAAACATAGGGAGAAATTAGTAATACCATAGTTATCAAAGGAAACAGGCCTAATTAAAGAAATAGCTGCTACAAAACCATATGCAACTCAAAGCAGAAAAAGACAATTCAAATTTAATGAGTGCCTTTAATATTAATTACAGAATTCTTAACAATACATTGGGACAGCTCTCTTGGAGAATTCAGCTTACTGTTTAACAGTTTCTGACTAATTTTATTAACCTGTACATCTGAGAGGATCAACCCCCTCTGGGTTTAATTAGAAGGAAATTCAATTTAAATCTAAATGTCAACAGTGGTTACTAATTATGGCAGTGCTCTGGACGGGACAGCCAGTCTGCAATCAGGCAGTTCCTTGGTAACAATTAACACTTTCTTTCTGAGTTATGAGTGAGTTAGGATATTTTAAAATAAATATGATGTAGCATGGGACACTGCTAATATTATGAGCCCCTACTGCTAGGTGCAGACATGCAGAAGAGGATGCCAAATTAAATTACAGAGATTTCTCAAACATATAGCTGAATAATAAGCAGCTACAAAACTAGGTCAGGGTCGAAAAGCTAGTGCTGAATGCCCCTCCTCCAACATGCAAAATAAATATACCCACTATCTCTGAATAGAAATCATTCTTTTGTTATGCCCTTTGTCAAGAATACATTATTGCAAAATGATATTTATTTCCACAATCTTCACAGCTGTGAGCACGACGGAATTAATCTTTCTGGAACTGATTTCATTTGCAATTTCATGATTATGATTATAAAATGTAAATTTATTACTTAAAATGATTATAAAAGATATAATAAAAAAGACAGTTCTTTATCTGTTGGCTTGCCTTGCTCAATACTAATGAAATAAATAGCTGCCTAACCCTGAAATAAAAACAAACAGTACAAAGATGATTGCAAAAATATGAAACGAAAGCTAGGACAACAGTAATAATTTTTAAGAAAGGAATCAACTCTTTTAACATAACACATACAGTGATGATGATGTGCTCAGAGAAGTACCAAACATGCAAATTTTTTTTCATGGTGAGGCTTAGGTTTAATGGTTAGTCATTTCAGATGTTTCTGTTGCTACATTGGCATTAAAGATAATACAGAAAATATTTGGTTACTACTAATCTTCCCCCTACCCCAGCTTTCAGTTTTATGTTCTTAAATGATAATCTCTAGAAGGCTATTTTCAGACTACTTAATATTGAGTACCTAAATAACAAGTTAAAGAAATTCATATTTATCAGAATTCAGTTTGTAGGGAAGTTCACTCATGAAATTTCTCCTGTCTTCTGAAAATATATTGGGTCCCACAATCAATATGTAAGTACCTACTGTATACAGAAAACTGTATTGGATTCTAGAATATACACAAGCATTTGAAAATAAACTTTACTGGGTTCCATTATTCATGGATAAAAATAATGCAGATTATTTTCAACAACCAGCGCAAAAGAAACCATTTATCTTATAAAGCATTTTTATTTACAAACTGCTTTTCCAAACTGGAATCATCTATTTCTTAAACATATCAAATTAGTTTTCTTCACTTAAAATTGTGATTTATGGAACCAGGCAAACCCAATTAGTACATATTATATATATTCAAGTGTCAAATGTTTATTTTCAGAAAGATCCTAATGATAACTTTAGCTCAACTAAAAATGAATGTCAATAAATGTTCTATAAGTACTATTTTCATAATAGATGCAACAGCATCTCTGAATAAATATTAACATGTAAAACTGCTATTTATCATGTCAATGCAATCAATAGAGACCATATTTCTATACTAGGAATGCATCAGTTATCTTTCTGCATTTGCTCCAAATCACAAAGCAAAAATGCAAGCACTGTCACAAGACATTTATTGTATTCAATTGGATCCAAACTAGCTGCAGAGGAAAAGGCAATTTATGCTTGTGCAACAAAATAAGCTATGTATATATGAATAAATTATTTTTTACTGTATTATTCCTTTCCATTTGCTTTACCTGTCTAAGATGCTGAGTTTTCAATAAAATAGTTCTACTTATGACTTTCATAGCTCTCATAGAGTACAAGACTGGTAGAGCTTTTGGGTCAGTCTCCCAATCCAAACATTATCTATCACCTCTTCTAGCTTGAAGGTTAATAACTCCTGGCTGACAATGTCTGTATTGCTTCTTTACTATTCAGAGCCATAACCCTTGCATAGGGATGAAGGCCTTCCTTCTTGAAGAGCCTGTGTTTCACCTCTGGGAGGCATGATGCCTCCACTCAGCTGCTGCAGGCCAGTATGGAGTTCACACTGAACAATTACTACTATGTCCTGCAAGTACTTCCTTGGCTGCAGTATGTGTCTGTGTGTCTGCTGCATATCACGTTGTCATGTTGTTTAGATAGTTACATTCTTGCTTAGGAACTCTGAATGAAAATGGAATTTGGAAATGTTTATGTAAATTATGCCTAGACTTATTTCTCTCTTCCTCTCTTTCCTTTCTTTTTCCCTTATCTATTTTCCTTCTTCCCTTCTTCCTTGTTCCTTCTTTCTCTCATACACACTGCCCCTCCCCTGCCCTCTTCTTTCTAAATGACATTGTTCATTAGAGAGATTTTCCACTAACTTCTCCATCTTTCTCCTACATTTTCTGAGATGCTACCCCAGGCAACACACTATCCCCAGAGGGAACTGACTTAACAAGTAAGTATGCATTGGCAGTTAATTGCAAAGCTTTGAGGTCAGTTTTAAACTAGTATTTAATGATTTGCTTGTCCTTTGCTGAGGACATCTTTGAGATAATTTTTAATAGAGATTCCATTATTAGGTGCCTATTAGGTGCTACATCTCTCAAGAATAAAAAATGCTTTTCAAAAATTTAAGTAAAAGGAACAAACAACAGTGACCTTAAATGCATGATGGGCAATATAATGAGGCAGGTTTCTCACACCAGCTTTCAACTGTAATTTACCAGGTAATATTATTCTGAATATTCTATTACAAGCTCCGGAACAGGTGTCTAGAGCTATTTTCCAACACTTTTAAATGTTAACTCTTTCTTCTTGTATAACTGAAGCTTTAGTTCAGATCTTCTGATAACAAAAACGGAAGTTGTATAACCACAGCTCAATAATAAGGTGAATGGAAAAACAGTTGGTTTCCGTCTCCCTCAACTGCTTACCTTGATGTGTTCCAGTCAAAAAGAGAAAGAGAGAGTATGCTCTCCATTATACCAACAACCACAATGATAAATGATAAATATACACAGCATGATGTTCTGCTCCCTACTGACACAAAGCCTTTCCTTTTCAAAATTTTATGAACAATCTAATGTTATATCTTTTTTTGTGTGTTTGGATCCTAAGTTTCAGTGTGACACTACAAATCCACTGGATTTCGAATGGAAACCCAAAGGGTTATTTTATACCTGATGTGATACTGTGGTAGTTTCAGAGATGCTTCTGAGAGAAATAGACTTGAACTTGCTGGGGACAAGGATCCAGTAAGGATTCCATTCAGGGTGAGGAAGATTCTAGAACAGCATTTCTCAAAGTGGGTTCCACTGCATGATAGGAAATTCCACTCAAATAGATCTAATCAGTTGGGACACAGGAGGTTAAGGAAAGATCAAGAGATGTCTTTAGTGTAAAATTTCCCCAAGGATTCTGATTATATTCCCAGTGCTTTCTCACTTGATGTCCTTCAACTGTTTCATTCCTGCTCAGACATTCTAGAGACTAGAAAGGAATAAGTTTGACTGTAGACATACCAAGATCAGTTC
This sequence comes from Dipodomys merriami, assembly GCF_024711535.1. Classification (NCBI taxonomy): domain Eukaryota; kingdom Metazoa; phylum Chordata; class Mammalia; order Rodentia; family Heteromyidae; genus Dipodomys; species Dipodomys merriami. The sequence goes on from NW_027205603.1 coordinate 32,968,523, forward strand.
TAGAACTATGGACCTGAAAGTGTTGACACAATTTCTCAATTTTAGTGATAAATTCATATGAACGTCTTCTTTGCTGAAAAAAATTTCAAGATGATGCCAATAATCCCACTGTAACTATTCAGAATTTAGAGCAGAATAATTATCTTTTAAGGTATAGATTATTGTGGTTTCCCTGGCTTATAATTGATTATAAATGAGTTCACTTGACAAAACAGTTCAGAAGACTTCTGAAAATTATGTTTATTTTGTTAAGCCGTATATTCCAGGTTAGCACTACTACTATGTTGTTTTGGTATATTAATGTGAGACTTTATATCATTAATATTTATTTTAAAATTAGGCAAATCCCAATTTTCTCTCACAGTAAGCATTGTTTTACTTAGTAGTCGACATTCATTTGTTTCCTTTAATATTTAAAATTTAAAGATTACATAATGTTTCCTCATATTGAGGGATAATTACATGATCTAGAAAATTTGTATACAATAGATTAATAACCAGAGTATTATTCACAGTGTTATGTTTTAAGTGTATTTTGTTAAATAAGAAATTTCTTAGCCTTGAAGCTGGATTATTAGCAAATAAGTAAGTGGAATAAAAATGCAGATCCACAACCTTGATCTTATCAAAGTAATTATAGTACCTTTAATATCTCACTAAGCATTACAGAGAGAAAGAGACTGTGGTATAGGGAGTATCGTAATGGAAACAGACAGAAATAGGGCAGCTGTTCTGTGTTCACACAGTGGACACAAACTACTGTTGAAAATTGAAGACAATACAACAATGACTGCCCAGTCAAAAATGAAATTTTAATTGTGTCTCAACTGATAAGTAAAATAAGGTAAACAGTCTCCTCTTTTCATAGTTACATAACCATTTAAATAAATAAGCCTACAGTATGCATATGTAGGTGAGTACAAGATATTTATTTTTGACTCTGCAAACTGCAATGAGCATATGCTTTGAAATATACATTTGTCTACTTCAGCATAATAGCAGATTATTGTGCCAATGAGCAATGTATTATTAATACAATTTAGCTATTCAACACTTAAGAAATTGACTTGCTGCTTTTCACGAGATGTTTTATATCTCACAAAACTAGGCTGTATCTCTGTGACGAAACTTAGTTTACTTTGAAATTTTAAATAGTAAACAAATTAAACTTATAAAAAGTACATAATATATAGTAGCTACTGTTTATAAAATGAACAGGCAAATAAATAAATGAATGCATATCCATATCTTGTTATGAGAGGTTGTTGCAGCGGTAGTTTTTACCCTAGCTCAGAATATAGTGCAGGTTAGCATACCTAATTCAACAATCTAAAATTTAAAATACTACCAAATCTCAAATTTTTGTCTCATAAAAACATTCTTTTATTTTAATCTTCCATATTATTTTCAAATAAGGGGATGGAAGATTGATTCTGTTTTCCAACAAAGGAGAAGAGCTAGAAGTTCAAAGAAATATGTCAATTAGAGATGTTTTTGTGCCATTACATAAATACCCTTCTGATATCTGTGGGAACACTCTTCCTATCAGGCCCTGACTTTGATATAGTGTAAACAACAGCTAACCCACACAAAATTCATTCAAATATTACCAGAGTAATTATTATACTTTAATGACCAAGGGTTTGGGTCAACTATCTGACTATGTATAAAATCAATTCATTATTTGTTAGTCAAATTTCACAATCTCTGTTTCAGAGCTGTGCAGATTACATCTCTAGCCTTACACCAACCCTAACCCAAATTCAAACATCAGTTCTGCAAAGTCTGAACTGCTAAGATCCAACATGACACAGAAAGAGAAAATCTCACACCAGGAAACTTTGTTTCATGCACAAAATTATTAAAAATATATAAAATTACTTTAGATTATACATGTAAGGTATATATGAAACATATGTGAATTTCATATCAAGAGTTGGATCCAGTCTTCAAGATCTCTCATGTATATTCAAATATTCCAAAAGCTGAAAAATAATGGTCTCAAGTATTTTGATGAATAAGAGATATTCAACTTGTATCAAGATTTTTAAGTAATAGTTCAATGACTATATACTCTTCAAAAACAACTACTTTCTTTCATAAACTATAGTGGGCTAGGCACCCACCCAAGATCTTATGTATAGGACAGGACACATAGTTTTGGTGTTTAGTGTGAAAATTGCTAGCCCATGAATTCATACAGGGAATTTCACAATTAGGAACAAGCCCCATTTCCCAGTCTCACTAGGATAAATTGAACTATTTGACATTTTCATGATTACCTGACCTCCTTGTTGGGACACTTCTTGCTGAGATTGCTTTTCTTTTCCCTGTCCACCTGTCTGGTGCTTCCTATACTTTCTAGGCCCAGCTGCACAGTAGTGTTGCTCCATACCTACAGCTACTATACATTAAATCTGTGCAATATGGATTTAAGATACAGTTCTTGGCAAAGTCTTAAGTGCCAAGTACTTCTATGAAAATGGGTCAACTGATTATATCATCAGAAATCTGAGGATTTCTTTGTAAGTTTCATCTGAAAGTGATGAAGTTGATGCTATAAACATGCATTTTCATAATTATCGATGTACTTTAAAAAATGCATCTGCAGCTGGGCGCTGGAAGTTTATGCCTTTCATCTTTAACTACTCAGGACGCTGAGATCTCAGGATAGCAGTTCAAAGCCAGCCCAGGCAGGAAACACTGTGAGATTTTTATCTCCAATTAAACACTAAAAACAAAAGCTGACTCTGGATCTGTGGCTCAAGTGATAGGGCAAAAAAGCTTAGGGACAGTGTCCAGGCCCTGAGGGACAGTGTCCAGGCCCTGAGTTCATACTCAGAACTTATGCATGTGCACACCTGCATGTACAAACACACACACACACACACACACACACACACACACACACACACACACACAGGACATAGGACTTAGTGTAGGTAAACATGACTACAAATGAATCTTAATGCCCTAAACACTTAAGAGGAGAAAATACATGTACAACTTTCTAACATAGCTTTCTAGAGCACACCAGCTCCTTTTGGAGGAAGTGATTTGGGAGGGAGAAGTTAGAAGGATAAATGTAGTAAAAGATTCTTTAGATGCTAGTAAATACATGGCCATTGTCCCTGAAAACACTGCCATCTGTTGTCAGAAAAAAAAGGTCACTTGTTAAATTTTGCTAGGCAACAGGGTTTCTAGAAGTAAAGAAAAAAGTTATTTCATATGGTTTCTTCACTGAGTGAGTTCTACTCCAAGAAAGAAAGGTCTCTCAGGAATGTAGTTAAAAAACAGGTCCAAAGTACAAAAGTAGATTGGTTTTCTCAAGCAATGAAACAGATGTGTAAGACAAGGTGACAGACACCTCTTAATAATTACATTTATACTGCCATATCTTTTTTACTTTCCTTCAAATGTATGCAGTGAGCCAAAATTATGACTGAAATTCTTTGTCACACTTGGGAAAACACTATCATTTTTTGTTAATTTTTATTAAAAAGTTCTCCTAACTTTCATTGTGTGTGTGTGCTAGTACTGGGGTCTAAACTCAAGGACTAAGCACTATCCATTAGCTTTTCCATGCAAGGCTTTACCAGTTGAGCCACACCTGTACTTCTGGCTTTTTGGTGGTTAACTAGAAATAAGAATCTCATGGGTTTTCCTGCTCAGGCTGTCTTCAAATGGAAGTTCTTAGATCTCTGCCTCCTGAAGTGCTAGAATTACAGGTATGAACCATCAGTGCCCAGCTACACTAACTTTTATAATATGATAAATGGCACAATGTTTATTTGTTTGTTTGAGCTTTTGTGCTCATGACTAGTGCTCTCCCACTTGAACCACAACTACACATCCAACTTTTTGGTTTTTAATTAGAAATAAGAGTCTCATAAACTTTCCTGTCTGGGCTAGCTTTGAACTATGATTCTCAGATGTCAGCCTCCTAAGTAGCTAGGATTGCAGACATGAGCCACAGAGGCCTGTCTGGTGCAATGTTCATTTACTTTATAATGTCATAATAGAAGATAAAGGAGAAAACTCACCTAATCATCATCAAGTCTCTATGTACATAAAAGATTTTGAAAATCTACATGGAATGTGTTATCTCCCGTTACAAAATAATTCATATTTCCTGTGAAGGGATCATTTAGAAGCCATTTGTCACTTATCAACCTCTGAAGTTTCACTATTTTAATTGGGAAATTTTAAGTTGCACCCCAGATTAAATGGAGAAGGTGTTTATGAGCCATCATTATGTCAATTTAGGTTCTCTAAATTAGACTGAATATTTTAACTGTGACTTAGAAACTGTAATCATACAGCTAACAGAGTCAAACTTAAGTTTAGGGGAGTTTTGTGAATTTTATTGGCAGGCTTCCAGCCCTTAAACTTACTGATGTGCATTTCAGTCACCCACAATTATCTCACTAATGGAATAGGAGGGTCAGAATAAAAAAACCTGAGGCATACTATGAGAGGGCTTCATACCCACTGTCATGATTTTCATTTACTACACACAATTCAAAGAGGTCCCTTCTAGACCTAATTTGCAAATGAAGACATTGGGATACTGTCTTCCTATCCACTCAGCTGCAACAGCAAAGTTGAACCCAGCTCACAGTTCTTGCTTTTTCCCATATATCATCCTGCCTCGATACACTTGAATTCATACATGGTGATGGATTGACTCTTTCTGAAATTATTTCTGGATTTCAACACACAGCAAAAGTGTTGTAAACTCCTGGTGAGAAAAGGAGATACCAAAGATATCCAGAAGGAAGCAGATCACAATTGTGAGATTGAGAGGTGATGACAGATGACTCACAAAGTAGAAGCCTACAAGCTTGGGCCTATCTTTTCCTTATTTACATGTCTACACATCTTCAACTTTCTTAATGGAAGACTGCCTCAAATGCAGTAATATTTAAGCACATTGAAAAGCATACTCATAGCCTGGCACCAGTGGCTCACACCTGTAATCCTAGCTACTCAGGAGGTAGGTTCAAAACCAGCTGGGACAGAAAAGTCCCTGTGAGGCTCTTATCTCCAATTAACCACTAAAAAACCAGAAGTGGTTCTGTGGCTCAACTGGTAGAGCACTAGCTTCTCAAGGCTCTCGAAGAGGCTCAGGAACAGCACCCAGGCCTGAGTTCAAGCCCCACAACCAACCAAAACAAAATGCAATAAAATAAATTATAAGTTAGTCATTTAAAAAGGGACAGGGTGATAGTCATGAAAAAATAGGAGATCCAAACAGTACACGTGGTAGTCTTGACCCTCTGGCTTTCTTTACCTCAAGGGCTACTGTTTTAAGGGATGATAGCAAGAAGGCTCATTATGGGGGCTTTGGAATTGAAAGCTTGCCCACCTCAGTCAGAGAAGAAAGGTGAACAGAAAGCATCTATGAAAAGCAATATTCAGATGGGAGGAACTAAAACTCCTTTCACTGATGGTAATATTTAAGTCATAAAAGTCTCAGTGGCCAATGAGATTTGCATTGCAATTTCTTCTCTATACTCTTTTTTTTTTTCAGTGCTGGGGATGCAAACCAGGACTTCGGGCATGCAAGGTGAGCACTGTACCTTGGAGCTGCTTCCTGAAGCCTTCCACTCTACAAACTAATGATGTTCAGCAAGCCATCTTACTGAGAAACTGGAAGTGTTTTCAACACATTTTACAATGTTTTGAGGATAAATTATGAATCTGATTACATACACAGTTAATGATATACCTGTGCCTATTGCTACAACAATACACAATCTTTATAGTGTTAACAGATCCTTCTTACTCTAAGGAACTGTGAAAATATTTGAATATAGTATTTTCATTAAACATCATTCTATGATTCTGATTTTCAGCATTTCAGAATGATATGCAGATAAGAAAATATATTTTATATATTTAATAAGTTTGCAGTTGGGGGAAAAGAAAAAAAACAGGGAAAATGGGTTGGAATTTGCCGAAAGTTTCCAATGCTTAAGTGATAAAGTTCATCTTAGGAGCCTCAGCCATGGCTCTTTACATTCCACAGACCTTATTTTCTGTTGTAATGGAATGGAAAGTCATTACAATTTATTTTCTAGGATCAGGAATGTTGGAGCTGAAATTCCAGCTTTGGGGAGGCTGAGGCAGGAGGATCATGAATTTAAGCTATTTAAGCAAGTTCAAGGCCAGCCTGGCATACATGGTGAGACTCTGTGTCCAAAAACCAAAAATTTTCTAGACTTAGAGCCTACCACTCACTATTAATCCAATTTATGAGCACTGTAAAATCAAACAAGTGGATTTTCTGCCCTTTAAAACTTACTTTTGTCATCAACAAATTAGGACTGATAATACCAACTCCAGCATTTAGCTCTGTTGAAACAAATACATAGACTGCTTTTTGGCAATAAATTATTGTATCCTAACATAATACTCTTGGTCACAGAGCTTAGGCTTGGGGCAGGGAGGGGGATGATAAGGGCAAAAGAAACATGCTTTAACTCACCTAACTTCTCACTTTGTTTAAGTTACAGAAAAAAATCAGAGAGCATCATCTCAACTTGGGAGTGACAAATTGGATGAATGACTTGATAAACTAGAATCAAGAACATAATGGAGCTGGCAGTACAGCTTAGGGGTGGAATGCTACCTAAGGAGCTGGAGGCTCTAGACTCCATCTCCAATACTACAAAACATCAACAACAACAAAATTATCTTTAAGGTGACTAGAAGTAAGGAAAAGAATTCATAATACATTAGGGGAAGGGGTAAAGACAGCTACATAGACCCTACATAGACCTACATACACCCTACTGTAGGGCTCCATGGCTGGGTGGAAGTCTTTCGTTTGGCCAAGGTGCTTTATATTACCAGTGGTCTCTTCCACTGAATTATAAACTTCTGGGAGATAAGCCACATACATCTTCTTTACTTTGTGATTCCCGTACTGTTACCACAGTGCCTGGCATAAGAGAAGCATCAGCTTGTGCTTATTGCCAGTAAGAGATGATTTACTGCAGAGTTGATTTTAGCTTACAATTCAAACAGGGCAGACATTGTAAGGCATTTTGAGCCATGCTCAGTGAAAATATTTCCAAAATAAGTTATATAATCACTACTTTATTTAAAAGGTTTGTGTAGGTTTTTTTCTTGGTAAATCAGAATTTTTGGCTGGAACATAAATTATTATTACATTCTACAAAATGTTATTCTGCGGAAGTAATAAATATGAGCTGGGAATTGTATTGGATAGCTCTAGACCTTCATTCTGAGAAGTGAGTATTTTCAAAACAGTTTTTAGGATCTCACCAACCTGTCAGGTTCTCACATTTCTGTGGTTGGCTAATGGTCTGACAGTAGTAGCCAGCAGGTCTCTGCATTTTCCTACTTCTAAATACAACGGTCTAAGAAACCTTACCACCAACCTGGCCCAGACAGTATGGAGAAGGCGAGCTTCAGATCATCTAAATTATCTCATTACTGGATGATACTTTTTAAAGACTATGTGTATTGAGTGCCTCCAAAACAAAATAAGTGTCTGAAATCCAAAAAAAAAAAAAAAAAAAAAGAGCAGTGCTATTATCCTGTACATTTAGGCTGACTGATCTACTTTGTTTTAAAAGCAAAAGTATTAGATGTATACATAGACCAAAGCCAGTCAAATCTGGCACAGTTGTCAACCAATGGCACTATTAAAGATAATATTAAAATACCTTTTAAGTATTGCCTAGCAACAAAAAAATATAGTAACCAATGGTTTAAGTCAGTTCTATCAACCAACTTTTACCAAAAATACTGTACTTATTCTGAAATGGCACAAAAACAAGGGTCATATTTACCCTTCCTTCCTCTCTCCCTCCCTCCAACCCTCCCTTCCTCCCCCACTTCCTTCCTTCCTTTCTTCCTTCTTTCCTTCCTTCTTTCCTTCCTTCCTTCCTTCCTTCCTTCCTTCCTTCCTTCCTTCCTTCCTCTTTCTTTCTGTTCTTTTATTTCCTTCCTTCTTCCCCTTCCCCTTCCCCCTCTCCTTTCCTTCCTCTCTTCCTTCTTTCCTTGCTGTGATACTTGGCATCAAAACCAGGGCCTCAAACACAATGAAAGTACTCTACCGCTTAGCCACACTCTCAGATCTTCATTATATCTGTTGAAATAAAAGTATAATCCTCATGGGAAAAGTTATGTAGCGTGATATTTTAGTGATATTTCAGAAAAATTTTAACAAGTAAATGGTAGAGTCAAAAATATAGTTAAGTCTGACTCCAAAAGCCTATAGCCCCTAATACTTTAGCTTTGGAAACACCATTTGGAATATATATTTGTAAAATTTGTATTCTGGATAAGCTGACCTTTAAGAACCTTCTGGTAATGACTGATTCTATGTAACTACATAGTACTTCATAATACAGTTGTATATGAGGAGGTCTTTATACCAAAAGGAAAAGAAATAGTAAGTTTGTTCAATCCATAAATCCATTAGCTATTTATTCAATTTAATTCATTGGATAAACATTCACCAACTACCTATTATCCAATCCAAGACTGAGGCCTAATCTCTGCTCCCACTGGTGAACCAGTATCCAATCAGGGAGGTAGCAGTCCTATAGAAGCAAAGCAGAAAATCCTACATTCCTAGCAAGGCACACAAGTCCTTCCTAACAGAACCCCATCCTACTCTTTTGGCTTCCTCGGAAGCCATTTTAACTCTATTACAGCTACATTTTCAACATTCCCCATGTCTCTGCCTGCTTCACATTTAACCCCTCTGCCCTCTCCCCTTGGTGGCTTCGTGATCCTTGTTATCCTGAACTCATCATCCTCAAGGCTGGCTAAATCTCTCTCTCTTTTTTAAAGCAATAACCCTCTCACCCCACCCCCCCAAAAAAAAGAAGGTGAGGGAGGTCACTTTTCTGAAATCTATGTGCACACACTGGAATGGATTCTGAAGGTACTGCTTTCAATCTGATAAATCAGCTTGTCCAACCCTGGGATTGGATAAGAAAATTTACCAGACCTAGAATCCACTATTTTTGTCAGTCCCATAAGCTGGCAACCCTTGGACAATGAGAAACACAATTAACCACACTTGCCATTTGAGTGACATTCAGGTACCATGTACTGGATACAGTGATTTTTATCACTTAACTTCTCAAAAGTTTCAAGTTGCCTTCAGAAAGAAGTATGTTTCACTCAAATCCTAATATTTAACCAACGTTTGTCATCTCCTGCCCGAGAAGTATTAACTTATGTGCAAAATTTCCATGAGAGCAGGAGACAATACAACCATAGAAACCCTGTAAAATAAATCCAGCAACTACAACCAAATATCCCTGCAATTAGGACAGAAGGAGGGAGACAAGCATGGGGGGGGAGGCGCAGTTGGGAGCATTTGGAGGTGAGAGGGTGACTGCTGAAGGCTTTCATGTTTACAAAATTCCATTTACACTTTTGCAGTCTTTATCCGTGGTCTCCCTATGTACACTGCAACCTGCTAGGAAACAGATTGCAGAGGAAACTCTCTGGTTCCTAAGCCAAGTGATGTTCAGAGTATCTGGTCCTAGGCACAGTGGCACTACATTAGTAAAACTCTAGGTTACACAGAAGACTCTAAATGTTATATGTCCACATACAAAATCTCCATTTGCCAGAAATACCTATCTATCTAAGAGATGTTGGAATTACAGACCATGAAATCATCCTTTGATTGCATTTCAGATTAAAAAGAAAATGTCATCTCTGTGATTTGAAGACATTTTTACAGGCCATTGTCTTTGTTTCTGTATTAGACACACAAAATGCAGCTTTGTGGGAACTAACCAAGTTTAGTTTAATTTTTCAGTAACTTAAACATGGTTTAAAATGTGGAAACATTTTCATTTAAACTCAGCCTTTCTGTTTGACAACACAACTGGTTTGAGTCTAAGTACCTTCCTAAAAACATTCTTGATTTGTTGCACAGATTTATATCTTTTCATGTTCCCTCTTATCATTAAGCCAATTATGAAGGAATTATTACCTTTGCTCAATCTGATTTTTTATGGGCTTTACTGCAACAGTCTCATCACTCACACTACACTCATGAGATTGGTCTGTTGCCCAGAAGTGCACAAAATATGTTTCTGGTGAACTCCCATTAGTCTTACGAGAGTTACCCGTACACATACAATCTCCATCAGAAGATGAATATAGACTTCTATGTATTTGAATGCAGTAATAGATCCTGTCTTGTGTAACCATGACCTGCCGCTCTTCGCTCACGTGGTTATTAGCCAGTTAGAGATAGGAGAGCTTCATATTTCATTGCTATCCCATGTGAATTATTAAGTATCAACTCCCCCCCCCAACATTAGGTCTTACAACTCTGTGTTCAAAGCAGAAACATCTTTGAAATCTTTCCAAGCATGACTTCATAAATAGATAATATACTACACATTAGAACTAACTGTATGGATTTGTATCTGTTACTATGATTTATTCATATAAAATAGCAATGAGCTTCCCATCATAAGAATTTCCTTTTAATAGTGCTAATCAAAATACTTTTAATTGTTATTGAAACAGCAGCACATGTTTGACCCAATTATGACTAACTTAATATACCACTATAAAAAAAGCAAGTTTTTTTTCTATTTTCAGTAAGAGTTCATAAATTTGCTATGCACATACTTTCAACTCTTAATTTAAAGCTGATGACTATAAGAGCTATAAAAATGATACATTTCAAGGCAGGGAAGGTGGCTTAGTGGTAGAGTGTTTGCCTTACATTCATGAGGCCCTGGGTTCCATTCCTCAGCACCACATAAGCAGAAAAAGCCACAAGTGGTGCTGTGGCTCAAGTGGTAGAGCACTTGAGCTGAAGAGCTGAGGGACAGCACCTAGGCCCATAGTTCAGGCCCCATGACAGCGGAAAAAAAAAAGATATGTTTCTTTCTTTAATACAAACCTCAACAAAACAATGATTTTAGGAAGGCTTAAGAAAATAAATTTTCTATCTTCTTAGGCACAGAAAATTGATTGCTTGCAGAAAATGCATGTGATAAAGTTTAGGCTATTTCAACAAATGGTTAGTATTAGGAAGATCTAATATATACATATGTATAATACATATTTATGTACATTGTGTATGGTATACGTGTGTAAAGTGTACATGTATAGATAACCTATGAACAAAATAACATCAAAGATACAAACTCAGAAATTCAGATCAGGTTGGCTCCTTTCTTTTGTCTACATATCCTCAAAGGAGAAAGAAAAAAGTGTGTGTGTGTGTGTGTGTGTGTGTGTGTGTGTGTGTGTGTGTGTGTGTGTGTCCAGTTTGTAAGCAGATAACTTAGAAAACTGGATGCTAACCCTAAAATACTAAAAAAAAAATACAAAATTTTTATCATTGGTTTCTTTGGACTGCTTAGCCAATTTCTCAGCAAATATTCAGGCTCACAAAGTTGTAAATTTGTGAACTGAGGCTGTAGGACATTTATTTATTTGGTTTTCATCAGCATACAAATAGATAATTGTTCTCGTTTGGGGCAAGAACATTTTCTAACTAAAATACTTTTCCCCTGGAGGGAATGATACTGTCATTTGTTTTTATTTTCAAAATGAAAACAAATGGAAGTATAAATCCTGGGGGCAAGAATGACTTGTCTATTTCTTTCTCTGCGCATTCTCATGTATTCATTTTTGGTTAGATGGAATATAGATATAGTCCCCGCCCCTCCCCCACCCCTCCATAGCTTCCACTGCTACAAAAAAAACGTATTCACTTGCTGTACAGTAATTAACAGCTCTTGACTGGAACACTGCCAGCATGTACAACGTGACACTCTTCCTTTGAACACTAACAAAGTGCATAAGTAATTTATGTTGGATTAAATATCCCTAACAGGGACCCTTAAGTAACCCAATCACTTTAAACAGGCTCCACATGCATGCTCCTGAGTAGTGAAAATGTCAGACAGTGATAACCTACTAATAGCACAATTCTAACTATATTCCAGCCATTAGCATTTTATGACATCAATCCTCATTAAACCTGGCAAGGAAAAAGATACTAATGTTTCCCAATTTTACAGCCAAGGTGGAAGAGAAATGGAGAAAATGTAGACAGGTGCTGTCTCCCAAAAAGGATTAACATTTTTTAAAATGTGGTAGCAATTTTCTGTTAGTACCTTTGTTTGCATTGAAAGAGAGACAACAAAGAGGTAATGGCTACAAGGACCTCCATGGAATCCAGCCAAGAGAGAAAGAAAAGACTGGTATTTCAGCCATTGTGCTCACTGCTAAAGCACTGTGCCAACTCATCTTCCAACCCATTATATGAAATTTAATTTAACCTGCTATGCAATTAATTCAGATGTTCAGCCTATTTTTCTCATGGCAGAATCCCTCACACAATGCCTTATTTAAATATTAATCAGTCCTCTTTCAATTAGGACTAATTTGCTTCACAGGGTTTCTCTCATCTTCTGATTGCAGGAAAATGGAGGTAACTTGCAACGTTTGAGGATAATTAACATGGTATTTTTATAATACTGATACATCAAATGGGACCTTAATGAACCCCGCTGATTCCATTTAGTAAAGCATGCCTCAAAGTTATAATCAAGAGGAAAGCCATTGCCATCTGTTTAAAATACTAAGGAGCACAATTTAAACACAAAATGCTTATTTCTCTAAACTGTCTATTGTAGAGGTCTGCAAAAGTCATTTTTTCTGTGCAAACTAATTGTACAGTATTTCAATTCAAACCTTTTATTGCATATATACAAAACAGTGACATCTTAAGATGCAGGGGCCCTGTTTAATTAAATGTTGACAACCACAGAAATAAGTAATGTTTGTGCACGTTACTTCTTTAAGGCACACTGCACAGTTGATGGTAAAGCAACGGTAGTAAGTAGTAGCAAGTTGTACATTTCTAATAACTCTAATATTTTACAGCTCTTTGTTTAATATTTGAAGAACTTTTCTTAACAAAAGCCATTGAAGCTCTATGAAATGGAAAAAAAACATAAGCATATGCTGTTCGTTTGCTGCTTCTTACGTCACAGAGTAAACAGGTTAACATTTACACATGACCAGTTGTTCACAAAATGTTCCATCTGCTTCCAGGCAGGTTGAAGGTCAATGTTTTAGACTGTTGTTCTAGAGTTCCTTGGTAACATGAAAGCTATTGAGGCTATTGGCTCCCAGGTCATTATCAAGGCACTCAACATGCGCCAATGGTAATAAAACATGATTGATAACAGATTGCCTATTTACAGTGTTTACACTATAGCCATGAGGATTTCTGCTGTTAACTTTTGAAAAGGTAGGTATCACCTATGTATGTTTAAAAGAAGAACGAGGATCGCCCTGTTTTTCTTTAGAAAACCACTGCACATGCTAGGTCATTATGTCAGAAACATTATAGATCAGACTTCACAGCAGTAAGAAGTCCCAATGGACATCTCTCAATATTTTGGATGTATTTACTATATGCAAAGGAAGGAACTGTTGGGGACACAAAGATATAAGAAGAATTCTCTAGTTATCCATCCCCAGTGGAGGGAGGAATATATCTATTTAGATGATATCTAATCTCATTTTGTATTTTTTTTCTGGTTTATTTATAGCCAAGGCAAATGAACAAGAAAAATAATGTGTGTGGAATAACAGTGATAGATTGGAGAAAGAGATTAGGTTAAGGCATCATGGAAAATGGAAACCCACAGCTAAATTTAGGCTATTTTATTCATCTCACTTAATAGTGCTATGAAACTTCTTTTATCTATAGTAAATAAAACTTAGATATGTGTTCTTCTTGTCATTGAACAAAAAGACAAGTTCGACACATTTCTCTTCGCAGTGCCCACTGCACTCAGGTAGCACAGACTCAAAACAAATCCAATGTTGGTGGATTTTTATGAGAATCATGTGATCATACTGCAACTAGTCTACTGAGTACACACTGTGTTCCAAGTGCTATCTATCTAATCACAGATCATAAATTAGAGGACAAAAAGCTGAGGTGCGCTTCTGCTTTCAAGAGTCTGCTACTCTAATGAGGAGAGACAGCAGATTCAAAAACTGACAAATAAGTGGGGTACCTTCTACTCATACAGATTTGGAAAGAATATGAAGTTAGGCATTAAGGATAAGAATTGATGGGAACATGTTTTGAATTGGGCAATCAAAGCAGGCCTCTCTGAGAAAAGGTGACCTAAGCTAAGACCTAACTGACTGACAATTAACCAGTCTTAAGGAAAACTCTGCCAATCTAAGGTCGTCTGTAATTGAAGTTGGATAAAGTAAGCCCGGCCAATGTAAGAATCACTACAACTAAATAAGCAAACTAGAAAAAAAAACTAAATGAGACTGGAAACAAGGCCAAGAGCTGAAGAATGAGCAGGCCTAGCCTCATAAAAAGAAACCAGGCCAGACGTGGGTGACTCACATCTGTAACCTAGCTGCTTGGGAGGCTGAGATCTAAGGATCACTATTTCAAGCAGTTGAGGTGTGAAAGTCCATTAGACTTTTATCTCCAATTAACTACCAAAAAATGCCAGAAGTGGACCTGTGGCTCAAGTGAGCTCAGGAACAGTGCCCAGGCCCTGAGTTCAAGCCTCAGGACCAACACAGAAAACAAAAGGGGAAGGGGGAGAGGGAGGGGGGAAGAGAAGAGAGGAGAAGGGAGGAGAAGGGAGGGGAGGGGATCATAATTTTTTTTGTCTCCAAAGTTTACTGGGAAGGAATCAAGGGTTAGATATGAACTGGTGACCTCTTCTACTCTTCCAGGTACAGAAGGGATGGCAGAGGAATACATTAAAAGGAAAACCAAGACTAGTTAGGAAAGCCAAGTAGGCTACACTCTGACTTGTCTATACTGGGGTATCAGATACTGAGAGAAAGAGATATAGGAAATACAGGTATGGACATTAAAGGAGAAGAAAGGTATCAATAGTGACTTTGAAGATGTTGCCTTAAGTTATTGAATGCCTCCTTCTGGGAAGGGAACATTGGGGGAGGAAGAGTTTACAGAAAAATTATCTAGAATTCTTTTATGATCCCTTGAAGCCCCTAAATGGAGCTGAGACAGTACAATCATAACTCTTAAAATACTTCTCAATGCCATTTAATATTCTGATAGTTACTATTATATCCTGTACTTTAAATAATTTTAGTGTATATTTACTACTGTTAGTGACTCCATAAACAAATATTCCTTTCAAATCTGGTGATAATCACTTTCTTGAAGTTTTGCTACCATGCTTGCTTAGGCCATGGCCTCTGTGCCTTGGTTTCCCTATGTCTACTCCTCTTAGTAGTGCCTTCACTGTTCTTCATAAGAGTGAAGGCTAGTGCATATGACTATTTACTGCATGGCAGGCCCAGGGCTCACTTGAGTACTGTATCATTTTCTGTAAAGTTCACCAGACACTGTGATATAAATATAATCCCAATATATACTAAGAAGTCTGAGAGTCATGAAGCCTGGACATCTCTACTAAAAAACCTCTCCTGATGGCTGAATTCGGCCAGACCCTTTCTTCTTAAGTTCTCTGAACATCTCTGCTATTGTGAATCATAAGAAGACTTAAAATAGGGTCCCTGGATTCCTTGACATTCCTTCTAGATGACCCTTGAGGGCAAGGATTAGATGAGACTCATCTTTTTGCTGTCAGGCTGGTGTCCCTAACATATATGAAGGTAGTCAGTAACAATGCTTGCTGTACAGTGGCTGGTGAATAGCTAGAGTTCTGGTTTGGGATAATGAAACTTGCTGAAGTTGGACGATGGTGATGTTTGTATAAAAGTGCTTGAGGCCACTGAAAGGGTTCAAGGGATAAGGTTTATGTGCATTTTATGTAAAGATCAATGCTTAGTCACCAGTATTCCAAGAAAGGAGAAGTCATGTGTAATTTATTCCAGGCATGAATGTAAACATCTGGTGAGCTTCTGATTAGGAGACTCATCGCAGAGAAAATAGGTCTTGCTGACTTAGAACTAGTCATAGTTATATGTCCAAAATCTCCATCTTGTCATTAGACGATTTACATACAACAGAGGTAACATTGGAATGTATATAAAAATTGTGTTTAAAGTAGACTGTTTAGTCTACTTTGAATGACCTAGTGTGTAGAATGGACTTTGTGGAAGCAAGGAGACCAGGATGGGGTTGATCCTGGGCTCTCAGGAGACTTCACTACACTAGTGCAAATTTCTCTAGCAGTTGGTTAGCTGCTTCTGCCTTTTCACACACAAGCCTTTGGAATGCTCAGGAAAGCACACCGAAAAAAAATGTGCCCCAACAAAAATTTGAAAGTAGGCAAGACTTGTATCTGGACTATCTATAAAGGGGCCATACCAGACTGAAGTCCCACTCTGCATGACGGGACTGAGTTCATGGAAACCCTTTTGGTAAAGCCCAAGAGTTCTTCAAGCTCACCATCCAATTACTTATCCCTCACAACATAGGAGATTGTATCAGTCTCACAGTTTAAAGACAGAACGGCTGCCAACAGGCCAAAACGATCATTAATAAGTTAACTGTTACCAGATAAGATTGAAATCTATGCCAGTGCTATTTTAAAGTAATCTCTACTCTAATTACCACAGCAGCTGCTGCCAAAAATTCAAACTCTTGACGCAGGCAGGAGCAAGGAGTCCAGGCTATGGGTACACTTGCAAACACCTGGATACACAGCTGATGTGTGTGCCCTTCCCTGTCCACACCCTTATCCCAACACCCTCATCTTCCAGGAAGAAAAATGCACAATAACCAAACTGTGTTACAAACGAAGCTGTACTGTACAATGCCCCACCCCCTTAAGAACTAAAACTTAGAGGTTTGTTACCAGCTTTCTGATGCTCACCTAAAAGCCTGCCCCCTGATGGGTGCAGGTGGTGAGAAAGATAATTGAGGAGTTCCCCAGCACCCTTCCCTACCCCACTGATTCACCTTTGTCCCATTCTCCATCTAGATTGCTAGAGCAAGAGAAAAAAGTTGGAAGAAAAGGGAATAAAACTTCAACTTTACCAAGCTTACCCAACTTTCATGTATATGTTATGTCCTGTTGAGAGGACTTCCAAGAAAGTATATTATTTATCTTCCCAGTGACTCTAGGGTGGGAGCAATCATCATCCCCACTTGGTAGATGAGCAAATTTAGACACAAAGAAATTAAGAAGCAGCTCAAAGTCTTATAAAAGGAAATGGCAGAGCAAGGTGACAAGAATCCCACAAGGAGGCACCATGAGGTAGGGCTTGGCTCCCCCCACAAGTCCCAAGTTAGAAGTACAGTAGCCAGAAGAACAACCTGGCACACCCTCCCTGGCACTAGATCCTTCATTCACCTGAGCCCAGCACCAATATATTTTCACAGAATGCTACAACATTCTCCCATAGCCTACTCTACTATTGAATAACTGAACACTTGCCTAACTAGATCTTTGTTGAAATGAGTGTGCTTAAACTATCAGAGTAAAAATATACAGACATCCCCTAATCCAGTGTCACTGTCCATGGCCTCATCAGTTATCTATATCAACGATGGTCCGAAAATATTAAATGGAAAATTCCACAAATAAATGCTTGTAAAATAACTTTTATTGTAGTGCACTATAACCATTCAATTTGTTTATTATTGCTGTTAATCTCTTATTATGTCTGAGTTTTAAATTAAACTTTGTCATAGGTATGTATTCATAGAAAAAAATGTGTGTAGAGTTTACTACTACACTCTTAGTTTCAAACATCCACTAGGGATCTTTGAATAATTTCCTCGTGATAAAGAGAGACTCCTATTCAGCAACAAAAGAGAACAAAAACTTTCTTCCCATATTCTTTGGGAGGGCAATCACTGTGGCCATTGTTTTGTGTGTCCTACAGTTCTGAGTATTCATTCAACTCATAGCTCTACTGGAAGAACATTATGGAATGTTCTCTATCTCTTGTCCCCTGCCCATTAACTCTTCATCTGTCTGCTATAGAAACTAGTAAGTTAGATTGTTCATACCTATATAAGTCCATACACTCAATCTAATAAAGCAATGTATTTCTATTGCTAAGCAACATAAATGTGTGTAATTGGAAAACCAGTCTAGTAACCTAATGTGACCGAGTTATGGTGGCTACAGTAATTCCAAAGATTATCTATCTTCCACTCCTATTTTTTATTTGCTTAAGCAAATAAAAGCCAAGCATTTCATAGCTGACATATAATGTCTTCTCAGAGCCTATTAATAGCCTGCTACTTTTCTAACACGCATTAATTCAGCAAATATGTCAAGTAAGATGTGAACAAGTGAAGGCAAAGTAAGGTATACACAACTACGGTATACTAGAAGCTCAAAAACCTAAAATGCCATGACAAAGTCTTCTTATTTGTTTGTACTTAAGATTGGGGATAAGATGTCAGCAATGTGAATGACAAATAATCATAACAGTAATAAAGGTGACAAATTATGCTGAGGCAAACCAGGGGGTTTCTTGTCTAGAGCAGGAATTGGTCTAAGTACTTTATATCTATGAACTCATTCAGGCCTTGTAACCACATTATGAGGCTGTGTTATGTTTTGGTTCTTCAGTTTCCCCAAAAGGCCCATGTACTTCATATGTGGTCCCCATTTGACAATATTGGGAGGTAGTGGAAACCATGTGGTGGAGCCTATTGGGAGGTCTTCAAGTCATGCCCTCCAAAGGTACTGTGGGACTCCAGCCTCTTGCTCTTTTGCTTTTCATACATAAAGGAAGCAATGTTGCTCCACCACACACTCCCACCACATTATGCTTCCTTGATACAGAACCAAACTGATAGGGCCAGTTGATAATGGGCTACAAGTTCCAAGAACTTTGCTGTTTCTAAGCTGATAATCTCAGGTATTTGTTAATGGAAACCTGACAGACACTGGTGGTTATGATCATCCTTTCTTTATAAAGGAACAAATGGATGAGAGAGGCAAAAATTCAGACTATTCTTCATGGCCACAGTGAGCAAGTCCAAACTGCCATTTGGGTCCTGGCTCCAGTCTTGGTGTCTATCAAGCATAGATTATTGTATCCATAAATAATAGTTGCATTTAGAATGTTCTGAAAGCTCAGGAAAAGAAACTCAGGCCAAATTTAGGTTGATGGAGAAAAGTATTTAGAAACCTTCTAGAAAGAGATGTCTGTAAGTAAAGTTTTAAGTGTGAGAGCAGTTATGTGAAAATAATGGAATACAGGCAGTTCCAGATGGAAATTCATAACTAAAATCATTGAGCTCAGAAATAGCTGACTGCTCTTGAAAACTATAGTTTTCCAAATATGGATTGGTGGTTGCATTGAAAATAGAAAGTTGCCCAAACTGCAAATCCTCTTACCTGGGTACAAATCCTTAGTTTTCTCAATCAGGGAAAATGTCTATCTCCATCACCTCTCATTCTGCATTCTTAGGAAAACTGTCCCAAGTAACTGTTTAATCATTTCATGACCTTATTGGTCGCACTGGGACATATAACTTTTAGAAATCTTAAAAATATTTAGTATCAGGCTGGGAAGGTGGCTCAGTGGTAGAGTGCTTGCCTTGCATGCATGAGGCCCTGGATTCGATTCCTCAGTGCCACATAAGGAGAAAAAGCTGGGAGTGGCACTGTGGCTCAAGTAGGTAGGGTGCTAGCCTTGAGCTGAAAAGCTGAGGGACAGTGCCCAGGCCCAGAGTTCAGGCCCCACGGCCTGAACAACAACAACAACAAAATATGGTAACTGTAACCCCTCTGTATAGAATCTTTACAATAAAAAATATTTTATATTTAGTATGCCAAATCTTGCAGGCAGCAGTTCATCCAGCAACTCTATTCTAAATTAGCAATGAAATCATTTTCCAATCCATCAATCAAATAAAACCAATTCATATATTTTCAGTATGTATAAGATGAATTTGCCTTAATCATCATTGGTCTTAAGACTGGTATCATTTAGAATTTATTTTTCTTAAGTCTAGGGTGGGAGAGAGGTGAAAAATGGCTAATATTGTTGATGCTGATAGGGCAGCCAAACCCAGTAAGACAGGTACCTCTTTTATATGTGAGCTTTTGAGGTGTAAAACTTTTCTGTGGAATGTTTTCCTGCTGGTGATACCAATTAAATCCTAAAGTGCCCAATCTGAATTGTCTGGTATTTTTTGTGTGTACTTGTTTTAAATATACATCAATTATAATAGCAATCTTTTCAGTTTAACTGAAAAGATTCTGAGACTGGTGGGAGAGGGTTGTGAATATAGCCCAGTGGCAGAACATTGCCTAGAATGTACAATTCCCAGGGTTTGATCCCCATCAGAGGAAAGAAAACAAACTTAAAATCCATTCTGTTATAATACTGAGTCTATTATCTCGCTTTAAAGAAAGGGAATTTTAAGTGCCTTTCACAATATATAACTGCTATAAAAAAAAAAGTTCAGGTGTGAGTTACTAAACTTGGTGTGAATGAAATAAATATTTGTTCAAGTCCATTAAAGCAGATGACTATGAAAAAGCAATCAGAAGGCAAGCTTTTGTTTTATTTTTGTTTTCTTACAATCAGAGATTTAAAATGTTCTTTGGTTGTGCTACCTCTTCCCTTTGATTGAGCTGAGTTATCAACATTTTCCCCCACATTCCATCTGAGTTTGGGGGGCAACAGTATCATTGCTCAACAAGAATATAAATAGTCATTTCAGGGATATTACGGGGCTTACTTTCCCTCCTTTTAATAAGGCAAAAGACACAATAGTCTTAATTAGGGTTCACATTGGCACCCAAATGATTATATCAGAATATTAAGGCTGGGAAAAACCTCTGGTTTGAACAGTTCCAGTCTCTGACTGTTATAACATGCAGAAAGTCTTCCTGCAAAAGAGGAAGCCATTTGTTATCTCCCAAGCTCCTTAATTAGCAGCCTCCCCACACCCACCCCCTGTGACAGAATGTTAGATTCTTCAACCACTTACTTTAGAGGGCAGTTTGCGCTTCTTCTGTTTTTAAACCTCGGTTGGTTCCATTTTCAAGTCAATAACAAGTTGACTGGCAAGGCAATAAAAAAGAAAATCTTACCCTCTATTGCCCTGAGATCCTTAACCTACTAGATGAAATCTGATGAATGCCCTGCAGTCTTTACGCTGCTCCTAACTGGCTTCCAAGCAAAGGCTTATAGATTCTCTAGGAATTTTTTTTTCTTGGTCTATGGAAAGACAGTTAGGCTAAATGACCCCTGACCTTTCTTCCTGGCCTTTAGAATTAAAACAGTACTACCCAAATACACTGAAGGCACTTAACAAATGCCTTACTGGGGTAATCCTACATTATGTCAGTTCACATCAGCCATTTGTTATTGGGACTTAGCTAAAAAAGTATAGCAAGTTGGATTAAGCAAAGAATGTCAAACTCAACCAACCTTAATCAAATGGATTTGATATGAAATGAATTCCAAGTACATTGTTTATGTACTTGGTAGGAGTGAAATGAATAATTATCAAATATTTTCCCAATTATCTTCTAATGAGTCTAAAAGAGTGTTCCTGTACTAGAAGACCTATTGCGTTGTAATAGTGCTAACACTTCTGTTCTGAAAACAATAAGCCATACATAGTTCTAGGATTAAGGGCTCATTTTTTTCCTTGCATACTATTTCTTTTTAGTTTTCATTAATATTTCCCTCCTTTTTTTTTAATCACTTGTCTCCTTTTATTATCTTGCCCGCAGGATGATGTTTTCTCTTTTTATTTTCTTTTCTCATTTCTTTCATCATGATTCTAACTATTACATTCTGGCATGTCACTAATTTCCCCTCTAGGCTAAACATGAAGAATCTAAAACATTTCTATAAATTGTCAGAAATGGTTTTGCTGATTTTTGCTTTTTTCTTTCATTCAGAAAAATAATCAGCAAAAAAAAAAAAAAAAAAAAAAAAAAAAAACCCTGGAAAGCCTTTGTGTATTTAAATCTGAATTTGGGTGGAGGAAAATTAATTTAAACACAGTTTTTAACTGTAGCAGACCCGACACATTATTGAAACAACACTTGGTGTTTAACACTTAATTCTGTCGATTTACTCACCCATTTTCCTCTCCATTAAAGGGGGGGGACCTAAAAACTAAACTTAAACGCATGGTTTCAATGATCCTGTTTAACAGAATTTCCTTCCATCCCAGAAAACTCACAGGTTCTGTTTTTTTTGTTGTTTTTTTTTTTATCTTGAACTATAACTAAAGGTCAGGTTCAGGCCTCTAACAGGTGCAGCAGTGGCCTCTGACTCTGCAAACCACCCACATTTTGTCAAGCTCTACAAACACCAATTTGACTGCTAATATTCTGTGCTAAAGGCAGTAATCACTAGTTAAATAAACCATTTGACTGTACAACTGTCAACATGACCATAATCTGCTCACACACAGGAATCAACTGCATCCCTGGGCCAACTACTGAAGTGTAATAGACCCAATTATGCACTGCTGCTGGACCTCAAAAGCCACATCATCATGGCATAGGCAAAGCCCACCTTTCCAGTAAAATCTACAGGAAGCTTTGAAAGAACAACAAATCAGAGCTCCCTTTGGAGCCATAGGCCATTGCCTTGGGAAAGGGAAGTACTGCCTTCAGCTCTGCCAAGAGCCCCACTGGCTAACCTCCCCAGCCCTCATTGTCCACCCTCCCTGGCTCCTCCTTAACTGCCAAAGAAAGAGAAATATGGCCTGGTGTAGGTGGCTCATGCCTGTAATCCTAGCTACTCAGGAGTTTGAGATCTGAGGTTTGCGGTTCAAAGCCAGCCCGGGCAAGAAAGTCCGTGAGACTCTTATCTCCCATAAACCACTAGAAAGCCGGAAGTGGCACTGTGACTCAAGCTATAGAGGGCTCGCCTTGAGCGGAAGAGTGCAGGGACAGCGCCCAAGCCCAGAGTTCAAGCCCCACAACTGACCAAAAGGAAAAACAGAAAGAGAAATATGAATTAGAAAGAGCCCAACTTTTTGCACCTCAATTAGCCCCTGCAGCCAAGTAAGGTCAAAACATACTTTGGTATCTGATAGAACATGTTAAATCTTATATGAATGTCACTCACTGCAGTGGAACCTCTGGAAATTAGCAAGGGGTTCCTCCTAAGAGGGGATTCAGTGTGTGTGTGTGTGTGTGTGTGTGTGTGTGTGTGTGTGTGTGTGTGTGTGTGTGTGTGTGTGTGTGTGTGTGTGTGTGTGTGTGTGTGTGTGTGTGTGTGTGTGTGTGTGTGTTACCTAGAATTAACTAGTCTTGGGTACTTTGTGTATGTGTGTGTGTGTGTATGTGTGTGTGTGTGTGAAGTACCTAGAATTAGCTAGTCTTAGGTACTTTATTTTCATTTCTCAACTGTTTTCATTGTCATTTAATCATACGCATTAAATGTAAATTGTTCTATTCCCTTTTAAAAGCTATTTGATTACTGGAATTTTTTCTCTTTTTTTCTTTCTTCCTTTCTTTCTTCCTTTCTTTCTTTCTTTCTTTTCTTTTCTTTCTTTCCATCCTTCTTTCTTTCATATGTGTTGGTACTTGGGCTTGTTTAAAATTAGGGCCAAAGTGCTATTCCTTACCCTTTAAAAGTCTATTTGATTGCTGGGTTTCTCTCTTTTTCTTTCTTAATTTCTTCCTCCTCCTCATCCTCCTCCTTCTCTCTCTCTCTCTCTCTCTCTCTCTCTCTCTCTCTCTGTTTCTCTTCTTTCTAGCTTTCTTTTTCTTAGTTATCTTCCTCCCATTAGGAACACTTGTACTATAGCCAAATAGATTCCATGTAAAGCCAAAATTGTGTTCAACAATTAAAATATTCTGGTTACTAAGAATAAAGGGTCAAGAGACTAATGAATTTTAGATCACAGAAATTTCATATTTATGATTTTTTGTCATATCTCATGTCAAAGACAGCAAAGGGTAAGATATAACAAAAGTAAGACTAATCAACCAAACACTATTTGCTATCACTCACATCTATCTTACCATTCCCCCTAAAACTGATGTAAGATAATAAAGCCATTTTGGAGCTTATTGAATCAAAGACTTTTAAAGCCAAAGGAAACATTGTCTGTTTACATCTCATGCTTTCTTCATGTATTAATCCATTATGCAAACAGGGGAAGAACAACTGAAAAAAATTTACTTCTTTGTGGGAACTACTAGTACGATTATTAGAAAACATGAAGAAATCAACAACTATTGTTACTACTGAATTTGCTTCAACCCACTGTCAAGTCCATATTTTTAGTTCTTAACTATGTACCCCTTCAGTGCTTAAAGACATAAAAATCAATGAATCAGATAAATGAGGACAGAATAAGATATGATTCTACATAGTGATCTGGTTAATTTTTTTAGGTACCATACTGGACCTTACTTAATTGTAGATATTAATTAGTCTTTTAAAAAGTAATGTGGAGATGGGCACCAGTGGCTCACGCCTGTAATCCTATAAATAAACTACTCAAGAGAATCCAGAAATGGTGCTGTGGCATAAGTGGTCGGGCACTAGCATTTAGCACAAAGAGGTTAAGGAACAGTGCCCAGGCCCTGAGTTTAAGCCCCAGTACTGGCCAAAAAAAAAACAAACCAAAAAACAAACAAACAAAAAAAAACAGGAATGTTGAGATAATTCAGATGAATTTATGTCCGAATTAGTTTTAAGAGTCCAAAGTGACTTTTAGTTCCCTAATTACCTGAAGAGGGTTAATTTTAGGGTATTTCAAATTTGGAGATACTCCCAAGAAGTCAATCAGATATGTGTTAAAGGTGAGTATTGTAGAACGTACCTGCACTATCCAATTAGGCAGGGTCTAATAGAAGAATCACATTCCAAGGATAAAACTGGGGAAAAAATATCACAAAACCCTATATGAAAAATAACTAAAGCTTTAAACAAAAACGGCATAAAGTGTGTTTTAAGTGGTAGAGTGACCATCTTGCAAGCAAAAGGCCCTGAGTTCAAACTGCAGTACCACAAACAATGTGTATATGTGTGTGTTTATGTATGCCAGAGCAATGTAGAAAAATGTTATGATAGAAACTAGCTGCAATCTTCCAACTAAATAGTTTGTTTGAATATTGTTACAATACTGAACTGTAAGATGAAAATCAAAGTGAAACTTAGTGAATAAAGCAGGCAGTTTGTTAGACAGCAGATTGATTCTACAAACTAATGTAAATCAAGTAACAAACTTCATGATTTCCTTTTCTATAGACAATTCTGGAAGAGGTATTACCAACATGTTTCTAACAGTGGCAAGGTTTTGGGACTCACTATTTGGAGTTAGAGGGGACATCACTTATTTGGATCTATAAATCCCTGCAGTTCTCATGATTGTAGAGGCCTGGGTAACTATGTATGTCCCTCCTCTGAGCAGAAGTGCTGAAAGGATGTGATCCTGAAATGTCTATCATCTCTCAGATACAGTAGGCTTTCTTTTTCTTTTTTTCTCCCTTCTTTTGTGGTGTTGGGGGCTTTGAAAGGACTAGGTAGGCAAGAATGGAGATTTGATCAAACATGTGGAACTGATTTACACTGGCATTCGGCCCTGAATTCATTTAAATTATGATACCAAATACAGTAGAGAAGGACCAAGACTTATGAATGGACACTTCCTGTCTTTGAGTGGCACTGATCCCCAAGGGGTGCCCTACACCATAGATCTTACAACCACAAAAATCTACTCTTCCTTTTTTCGGTTCCCTTTTTTCTTTTGGAACCCTTCAAATCCTCTGTGCAGAGCCATTTCTCTGAGCCAGCTTCGGTAAAACACTTACAAACCACAAAATTATGCTAAGAGGTTAACACTCATTCCATAATAAAACTGTGAGACTGTCTGAAATGCAGAAAAGTTATGGTGCTATCATTAAAAACTTCACAAGGCAGGGAGAGGAATTTATTTTCCCTTTCATGGCACTGATCAATAATAATAATAATAATATTAAAAAGGTGGATGATGGCCACCAACACTGTGTGAAGCAACAGCAATGCCAACACTGTGAATAATTAACAGACTTGAAAATATAAGTAGCTTAAGCCAATCACACATTTGGCAGAGGTGAAAGTTGACCCTGGTAACTTGCTACTACAAGTGTGCTTTTCTTCCAAAACACAATTTCCCACCTGTCCCTGGCTGGCTCTAAAGGGCTAATTTCACTGTCTATATTTCCATAAGCTGAAATCTAAAAATCCTAAAATCTGAAATCCTGAAGTAGAAAACAGGATATTTATAATACTTTATATTCAAAGCATTTCAGGTAGTTTTTGGTAAAAGAATTTTTATGTTTTAAAGTAAATTATTTCCGCATTATATATGTAAATATAAATATGCATACTTATATATGTCACAAATGCACGTACGCATACCTAGATATATATGTCACATACACACATAAGTGTACATATACGTTCTTCATCTAGTACAGATCAGTAAAATCTCAATTTCTTTTTTATTAGGTTATAATAGAATATTTTAAAATTCTAAACACAATTCATTAAAAATACAACCTGTCTCTTCTTCATATTATATGAAGACTAAAGAAAAGTGGGAGCATTTAGTGTTACAATGGCTGGCATTGTTTAAAGGTATTTCTTAATTTTGACTTCCTTAATTACCTGAAGGTAAACTAGCTTTACAACGTCGGTGGGGGGGGGGAGGAGGGGAGGGGAAGGAGAAGGATTGGGATTGGGGAGGGGGGGGAGGCTGGGAAGGGATGTGAAGGGTAAACAAAGGAGGAGGCTGCAAAGCTTGGTAAGAAATGTACGCATTATCCTGCCCACGTAATTGTAACTCCTCTGTACAGTATGTTCACAAATAAAATTAAATTAAATTAAAAAAAAATAACAACAGCAACAAAAAAAACATATTTTGTTTATTATTTCAACAAGAGATATTTAGATGCAAATTATATATGTAGACAAATTGAATAAATAATTTTACCTGGCCACACATTTTGGACTGAAAACTTCATCTTAAATATAATTATTCATTTCAGAATGGCTTAGGAAATTTAAGAAATCAGACCTGTAATTATCACTCTCCTAAACAAACTCTAGAGGTGAGGAAGCTTTTTTTTTCCCTACCTAGAGCACATCATTTGTGGGCTAAACAAGATCATCAACACAGGCAGACTGGCCACAGTCAGTTGACTAGAGTCCAGGAGAAGCATACCAATCTGTCCTGTAGATTCCAAATGATTCTCAAGCCTTATACAAACCACAACTGCATGTATTACTCCTGATCCACCCACCTTTGAATAGAATTACCTTAACACAATACTACGATGGATTTTTATCATTTTTCAGTCTTCATTGGATGAAAATTAGGCTTTTTCCTATGTCATTTCATACTTTTTTTTTCTTTTTCCAGGTACTTAGCTTTCCTACTTTCTCACAATTTGCTTTTTTTAGTTTTCACTCCCTTAATTACCTGGAGATACACTATATTTTTCTTAGTTATTATTTTTAACAAAGCATATTTAGACACAACTATACTGTGTTTCTTTTAAAATGGGAAAGAGAGTTTCACCTTTGATAGGACCCATCTGTTATTTTCTATGTTTATGTGATGGTGGTAATAAAAGACTTTTAAAAAATGCCTCAGAGCTCAAGATTTTATTTTTTTTAATAATTCATAGGCAAACCTAGTAACCAGTGAAAAAATAATTCTGTTGCTGAGATGCAAAGGAATTATGTTTGATGTTTAATAGCCAGAATTTCATTTCCTACTCATGGTTGTTATTTGAATAATGGCATAATCTAGATGCATAGTTGTTAAGTCTGCAAACTATCACAAGGTCACAAGGAATTCTAGAGCGTTTGGGGTCCCTCCAATAGCCAATGAAGCTGATTCTCAATCAGCTGGGAAGCAATACAGTATAGGTGCTCAAAAAAATGTAGATCAGCAAAATTCTAGGGTTGTGGGCCCCATGATCTCTCTTCCTCACATATCGGGGTGGGGTGGGGGGGCTAATCAACACTTTTTAAATCACGATAAAGTAATGACTTAATAGAAGTTGACTTTTACTCAAACAAATATTTGCTGGCAGAGTACCTGTGGTTATTCTTAAATAAGGTGAAAACATTTGAAGATTATCATTTGTCCTTGAGTTCAGAGAATGTAACAGAAAGTTAGAATGAAAGCACACCTCCAGTGATAGTTCCAGTGCAGATCTTTCTACGTTCTGGACTAAGTGGGTTTACTTCATACTTTTTGCGATGTTAAGTCTGGCAATCCCAACCCTTTCCTGTGTTTATGTCCAATCATCACTGGGATCACCTGGGTTTAAGACCCTCTGTGCATAACAATTAACTGCTGCTAGCTGGTAATCTTTTTTAAAAATAAGTTTTTTATTGTGAAAATACTGTACAGAGGGGTTACAGTTACATGAGCAAGGTAATGAGTATATTTCTTATCCACCATTGTTTGTTGCCTCCTCCTTTGGTTTTCCCCTACCATCCATCCCATCCCTCCCACCTCCTCAACTACACTTCCCCACCCCCGGCCTAAATTGTAAAGTTCGTTTTTCCACGTCTTGTACATCTCATTGTTGTAATGGGTCAATCTGTATCCCTATTTATTGTTGCAATGGGTCAATCTGAATCCCTATTTAAACATTTTGTGTTTTCCCTTCCCCTCCCCAAATTATACCAACATCAAGTACAGTGAAAAAAGGGGTTATGTTGCATACTTTTATCCAATCCTTCTTTGGACAATGAATACCTAAATTATGGTAACATAAATCCCATACTTATGCAGAGTCATCTGAGGGCCAGGCCATTTCGATTTCTGAATCATACCATAAGAACTTAATAATGGCATTCCAAAACGTTTTCTAAATTAAATATTTAGTTATATATCCTGCTATTGATTAGTTACTTCAAAAGAACCAAATAAGTGCACAAGCTGTATCAACACTTTCAGTCCTTAGGGTCGTATCGGGCAAGATGCAATTTCAAAGAAGTAAATAATAACCTAGGTGTTAATGAAACTCAGGAATGCTAAGGGTTTGTAATTTACCAACAGGGAGCAATTGAGGCACCGAAAAAGCAAACACCATCTTCCAGTTGCAAACTAATACTCAGAGCCTGGTATCTCAATAAAAAGCCCGAACATCATCCATAAGACGTGATAAGCTTTTCAAACTACAGGTGCAGTGTGTATCTTGTAGCTCCTCAGGTAATAATGCTATGCACCTTGACATAGGTTGTTGACATAAAGGAAAGGAAAAGGAAAGGGGTTCAGCCTTCCTATAGTTCCGGTTGCTGCTAGGAATTCTCACATGTTCTCATTGTTCATAATGGCTACATGTAGTTTAATTCTATAATTAACTGTGTTGCCAGTAAAGTCCCAGAGGCAAATCAAAAGTTTTAAAGATAGAAGGGACCAAAAAGTCACCATCTAAATGAACTCATTTCAAACTATCACTAACTGTGGGTACCAGTAGAGTGATTTATGTCTATAATTCTAGCTACATAGGATGTAGAGCTCTGAGGACAGTAGTTTAAAGACAATCCCAGGCACAAAAGTCTGTGAGACTCTTATCTCCAATAAACCACACACAAATACAAAAAAAAAAAAGAGAGACAGAGAGAGAAAAGAAAAGAAAGAAAGAAGAAAAAGAAGGAAGGAAGGAAGGAAAGAAGGAAGGAAGGAATGAAGGAAGGAACGAACGAACAAACGAACGAACGAACGAAGGAACGAAGGAAGGAAGGAAGGAAGGAAGGAAGCAAAGAAGGAAGGAAGGAAGGAAGGAAGGAAGGAAGGAAGGAAGGAAGGAAGCAAAGAAGGAAGGAAGTGAGGGGAGAAAAGAAAGAAAGGCAGGCAGAAGTGGATAGTTGAGTACATAAGAACTTCATTCAAGAAGCCCCAGTACCAGCAATAAATAAATAAATAAACCCTGAATGATGTTATAAACAGATTCATTTAAATAATCATAAAACTGTAGGGATCTAATGACATTTTTCAAAATTTCCATCTTTGTATTATAAATGAATAGAAAATATTATGTCTGAAAGTTCTCACAACACATGTGCCTTTAAAAAAATCTAGCAACTATTTTGATTGACATCCAATAGAAGTGAGTGTAACAGTATATAATTGCTAACAACTGCTAATTATTAATATAGTCATATAAATTCAAAATATATCTGAAATCAATATTTATAAAAACTCTCTATTTTCCTGAGTAACCAAGCTATATTCTTTCCTGTTCACAAAATGAAGACAAACATGATCTCAAAGACTCCCACAGCTACTCAACCATAAGAAAAATTCTCAAAATCACCCTGTCTTATACATTTTCTCTTTCAACCCAGTGAAAATATTGTTAATGAGGTGAAGCAAGATGGCAGCGTAGGTGGGTTCCTCTAGCTGGTCTCTTCACAGGTACTATTCGTGCACCAAAAAATGTTAACACAAGCTTGAAGAAAGCCAAGGAAGAGATCATAGTACCTGGTTTTATGGGCTGGCAGGGTTTTGGTTCTAAAGGTAATGACAAAGTCTGTTCTTGGCACTGCTGCAGCACTAACTAGGAAGCAACTGGGCTAAGGACGTATGTGACTACTTTAGCAATAACACTCTGTACCTGTAGTCAGGCACCTCTCAGGTTCTACAGAACTAACAATAGTTCCACATCATGAGGATAACGCAAGATGAGGAATTTAGGGACCTCACCCCCAAAAAGACAAAATGTATAAATAGCAAAATTTCTGATCTTCTGAGTTCGTGTTCATGTACCTCTGCATAAAGATCAAGAAAAGTAAGAAGTTTTCTTTATTTTTATCCTATAATGAATGAAGCCCCAAAAGAAAAAGAAAAAGGAAGCCTTCTGCTGATTTTTCCTACAGATATTATTTAAACACTTAAATAACATCCTGTACTTAAAAGTAATTTGTACTTCTGCTATAATCTACTGTTTATATTTATGTATGTGCAAGCACTCTAGAAATATTAATGCTTGGGAAGTTGTTATTACAAAGAAATAAAATATTTTATAGTTTTTCTATGCAACCATAAGCAATTTTAAGGTAGTTGAAATCCAGGCCATGGTGTCATTTTCAATAATAATATAAAAAACCAGTTGTTAAGCCAGGTGCTGGTGGCTCAAACCTGTAATCCTAGCTACTCAGGAGGCTGAGATCTGAGGATGGGGGTTCAAAGCCAGCCCGGGCAGGAAAGTCCCTGAAACCCTTACCACCAATAAACCACCAGAAAACCGAAAGTGTCACTGTAGCTCAAGTGGTAGAAGTCTAGCCTTGAGCTTAAGAGCTGAGGGACAGTGCTCAGGACCAGAGTTCAAGCCCCAAGACCGACCAAAAAAAAAAATCAGTTGTTACTTGATCCACTAATGAGACTATAAAAAAAAAAAACAGCTGGTGATGTAAGTGAATATACATTTAGAAAGCATCATGATTGTATTGGAATCCATAACATAAATCAGTTTGCTCTTTCAACTTAGGTACCATAAGAACAGTTAATTAATCACTCAACTATTAACAACCGTGACTCATACTTCACATGGTAATTATGTGGTCATCCAGAGAATCAATGACAATTAAGTAGCTGATCAATAAATTCTCCTCTTCAACAGTCACAAAGATCCTAAAGTTTTATGTCCATTCTTTTAAATAAATTAGAGGAAATGCACATTTTCATTGATATTCAAAGCTAAAAAGACCTGAAAATCTAACATATTTAAAAATATAACATCTTCTACTTTTTAAAATCCGATGTGTTAATATCATATCTACAATATATCAAAGTTGCATTAAAAACTGGATTTAGGTGGGAAAAAAAATCTCCCTTAGCTGAATAAGATACTAAAGCAGGCCAGTACCTAAGCAATTATTCAGACTGATGAGAACAGCAGTATGGTAGACCAGCTCTCTTTTTCTAATCTATAAATTATTTTAAATCTCTTGTTTAAGGGAAAGGAATTCAATAGGATTTCAAACAATGGATTTCTAACCCTCAGGTAGAAGAGCATTTCTGTTGGCTACTGATACCTTTATGAACTACTGAGTTAAGCCACTTCTATAGATCACACAGTGCTTTATAGTTTCCCAAAAGAAAGTGAATCTGTTTGAAATATGAGTATTTGGAAAGTTTGTCTCTCTTTTGGAACTTGGTCAAAGAAGACAGAAGAGTAGAGTGGTGGGGGTTCCTATCTGAAGTAGGCTTTGAAAATTAAAAGCACAGAAGTCTATGTTCTTGTATTATATAGTCATACTAATAAAAGCAATAAAACACATCCAGGCAATGCCTGACACGAGCAATTTCATAAGCTTGGTATCGATCCCCAGATTCTTTTCAAGTGAGGTTACTTTGCAGTAACCTGTTCCCTTGTGAATTTTCTCTCCCTACTAAGCCTTGCACTAAATATATAAGAGAGCTTGCAATTTCATGTTTTGTGATGATGTATTGTAACTTTTGTCCTATGGTAAAGCTCATTACACAGTCAGAATTCATGCCAGGGCAGGAGAAAGGCAGATAAAATATAACAACAGCTCAGATCTGACAGGGGAAGTAGACTTGGAGTTGGAACCATGGGCAGTTTTAGTCTCTTTTCACAGATGTAGCTGGAGTGGATTTTTCCAAAGTCACATGAGCTTCCCAAGTCTATTTACATACTAGAAAGGATAACCAAGGTGTGAAGCTCTCACCTGCATATGAGGATGTAGCTCAGTGGCAGACTACATAGCTATACTGTGGAGAATAAAGTCCAGGTTTAATCCCCAGCAAGAAAAAAAAAGAGTTCAATATTCCTTTGATTCAATTCTTCCAATTAATCAAGTTAACGAAGTAAAATTTTTTTTTTAAAAGGTAAGTGAGATACCTTTACTGAGTTGAAGTGTTTTTCCCTGATACAATGTTAAAACACTAGTTTAATTAATCTCTATTATAAATTTAAAAGCAATATCCTAACGAGGAAAATCTCATACTTTCACAGTCCTAATTGCTTGTATCAGTATAAAAACCTGAGTAGATTTTAAACGCTGAAGATTTCCAGGTGATCTTCATTGCCTTACATCCGTGTGGTCAACAGTATGATTTTTTTCAGAATTTTGCAACTTTATTTTGATGGAAAAAATATTTTTGCTTTTTATGTGAAATGTTTATAAAATAAAACTTGAAAATAAAATAATAAGAAAAATACCAGTTACTTTCTGCAGCATTTCAGTTGCTCAATACAACAATCTTCACATTTATCCCAACAAAGGTAATAAATCATTCACTAAAACATTCTTTGCTTAAGAGATCAATCATTCCATCTTCAAACATTCACGGGATTGTCTTATATGTAGGTACTATACTGCAATGCTCACATGTTTCAAGATGTAAAGTTATCAGCAGAATCAGGATGGCTTCTAGATGATTTTCCAAACATAAGAGAAAGGGTTGGTGAACATCTAACACCAGATATTATCCACAAACTGGCTGTAACTCTACTATCCAGGGCTTGAAATTGAAGACCCTGAGACAGGATTTGTTTCTTTTGTAAGAAACAGATTTCCCACTACCTGTAAAGGATGACATCTCTTTTAGTTCATGTATAAAGAAACAGCAGCTGGATTTAAAAGAATATCAGAAACAATGAATAAATCTAAAATAATCCATAAAAAGGCAAGGCTTCTATGAGATACATGAAATAGTTACAAAGACTACAGGATCTTCAAGATACAAACATAACACAAAACTGTCAAAACAATTTGCATTGTAGTTTGAAATAGTACTAACATGCCTTCCTTTCATCTTCCTTCTCCACCTCAGTCTTAGCATGCAAATAAAAAAATCCTTATTTAAGTTTAAAAACTTCTGTAAACAATCTGGACACCTAGTTGATGCTTTAAAAATACCTGTGGTATTAAAGTGAATGTTTAGATTTTTCATGGAAGTAATAAAATAACAAATTTGGTAGAAGGAGCCAGATTCAGATTTCAAATTTCAATAGTACATTCACTTCAGGTTTGTGTTAATTGTAAAATCAACTAGAAATGCTTGACAGGCTCTAGTTAGTGAGACAATCCTAAATCCATTTTCCACAAAATTTTGGCTATTTTGGCTTTCTTTTCCAGAATCTTAACCCCATTAAGAATTTGCATAGGAGGAAAAAAATAGTACTGAGATATTATCCCAGGTGATTTGAAACTAACAAAAAAAAATCCCCTCATTTTAGGTGGAATTGATAAAGCATCTCATAGCACTTTTCTATTTTTATAAAGATAATAGGAAGTAAAAATTTAAATATATAATGGAAACATACTTAGGGATCATTATAACATCATACTATGCCTAATATCATACATTTAAGCCAAACTTAAAATTATGCAAAGAGTGTATACTCACATAAATGACTTGAATTTATGAAAGCCATTTTTCCATGCATTTACATTTGAAAGCATGAACTGAGGTGCTGGAGATCTGCTTAATAAAATCAAATGTCACATGTGATGTAGATATAAGTTACATTATTTATGAATCACATTTCTTTGCTGAATTTTATGATAACCTGTACCTGACATGGCATAGGATCAGTGACTTAGATTTAATTTTCAGAGTTAATTCAAATGTGGATTTTAGTTGACTATTCTTAAAACAAAAATTTACCAGAAGGCGTAATGTGTTTCCTCAGCAATGATCTTATTGGAATTGAATTTCCATCTCTGCTGTTATGTTTTTATAATAGGTAACGTTGTTCATCTGTATCAATCCTGTTCTTCCATTTACTAGTTGGATGAACAAGCTGAATAACATCTCTGTTCCATAGTTTCTTCTAGAAACATTAGCTTGAGCATCAGTGTTGGCACGATATCCCTCAAAACATTAATAATACACTTCACATAGGCAGAATGAAAATTAAATGTATTAATATTTGTTATGTTCTTAGAAGTCAACTTTATATAAAAAGCTTTAAAAAAGAGTATAAAATAATAAGTAAATAAAATATAATAATAAAATAATAAAAAAATACAAGTCAGGCACCAGTGGCTCATGACTGCAATTCTAGCTATTCAGGAGGCTGAGATCAAAGCCAGCCAGATAGGAAAGTCTATGAGATTCTTATCTTCAGTTAACCACCAAAAAGCCATAAGTGGAGCTATGGCTCAAGTGGCAGAGTCTCAGCATTGAACAAAAAGCTAAGGGACAGTGTATAGTCCTGACTTCAAGCCCTAGTACCAGCACACATAAACACACACACACACACACACACACACACACACACACACACACACAAATATAATAAAAAATAAATGTTTAGGGGGTAAAGGTGTAATTTAGAGATAAACCTACCTGCAGGTACAAGTCCCTGAGTTTAATACTTTGCCCCCAAATTTTTAGTAAGACTAAAATATTTTAAATTCTCTAAGTATCACATATTTAAATTGGACGAAAATAATCTGAGTTCTAAATGGTTCGACACTTAGATAAGTCTAAATATTTCTATGAAATCTATGCAGCAATAAAACTAATGATGATTATTCCTTTCCGAGGTTACCCGTGACATTTCCTGAATGAAGAAAAATCAAATACGCTATCAAACCAACAACTGTTTAGGCTAGTGATAAAAATTTTGTTCAAAAGCATTTTGCTTAATGTGCAAACATATACATACCCTTATTGGCTTAGACAATATTTTTTCCCCAAACTGCAAAAATTCTTCTTCCTTTCAATCGTTTAGTATGTTACAATGAAAAAAAATGTCACCCATAAAACAATAAAGACTCAATCCCTAGTGGAAAGATCAGCAGAACACAATTTGTATTGCTCAGTCTGCTGATACTTCTCTGTCTGTCTGTCTGTCTATCTGTCTGTCTCTATTTCTCTGTCTCTCTCAGTGTGTATGTGGGGGAGCAGGGGAATATGGACTTCGGAATTGCAGTAAGTTTGTTCAAAATATATATTGGTCTGCCTCAACTAGAAAAAAAACATAAAACATAATCTTGACTGGTGTTTCGTTCCTTTTTTAAGACCAATAATTCAGTTGTCTTATATCCAGTAACCTCATCTTTCTAACACATTATGTTCAGTGCTGACATTTTTATACCATTTTTCTGTAACTGTCATGTATTTCAAATGGTGTTATGGAAGAGTTACTGCTCAGGAGTCATTGTGTTCTGATGGTATCTGGGGAATTTGGATCAATGAGTAAGTAGTATTGAGAACACTTGCTTGCTACTTAGGGTTTGAATTTTATCACGAGCTTTGAGATATTCAATGCCTAATCTAGTTCTATCAAAAAGGTAAATTCCTTAATGATGTTTTAACATCACTTTTCTTAAAATTATACTAGTTCAAGACCAAGAAGTATTCTTGGTACTGTATGTAAAGTAAAAAATACTATTGTCAAGTTAAGTAATATAATTCATGGTTTCAAAAAGAAAATCATGTGTACTTTTATTGAGAACCATTTGCCAGCTCTACAGCTGTAGTCTAGATTAACTAGAAAGTAATTAACTAAAAACAAAATCAGGGGAAAAGTGGTTACTTCAACCACTGAACTAACTTGAAAATCAATCTCCTATTCAGCATTCATGGCTCACTGTGTGAAAACGAATACCCAAAATGATCTAATAAAGTTCTATAGCATTTTAAAGCTACATATGCATAATGGCATTTATTTTAATTATTAATCAAATGGTTGCATTATAATACCAATAAATAATTCACACCATAATTAACTCTATTATAAACACTTCATAAATAGGCATGATACAGGGGTCATTAGCATATAGTGATCATTCTGATCTTTATGTACTTGCTTCCTCTAACAGAAAAGAAATAAGAAAATACTTTTAACATAAATTACAATTTCAAAGCTGCATCCACTATTTGCAAACTTCAGAGGTCAGAAACGGTTTCCTTTTTCTCTGAACATCTATCTTTACAGATAGTTGTGAGTAGTTTTCTGAAATCAGGTGTCTATGATTTGCATCATGTAATTCAAAATGACTGGGATTCAGTAACTAAAAGGGAGAGAGGTGAGATTTGGTATTAAAAGTTTGATGGAGACAGATACATTGTTCAAGAAATATGTTTAGCAACATTTCCAAGAACAATTAAAAATAAAATATATTTCTGAGAACGTATGAAAGGCTTGCCCATTATAGCTTAGAATAAGGAAGTTTCCTCACCACAAACCAAATACATTCCTCTAAATACACACTGTCTCATAACTTGTAAAACTATTCTCTGCATGTAGCACAAGCCATACACCTCATAGACAGAGAAAGAGAAAAAAAAGAGACAGAAAGAAGAGAGAAGGAAGAGATGAAGAAAGAAGAAAAAAAAGAAAGGAAAGAGGGAGGAAAGGGAAGAGGAGAGGAAGAAGAAAAAAAAGAAAGAAAAAATAAGGTGAAGGGGGAGTGGAAGTGAATATGGATAGGTGGGTCTAATTCATTTTACTATAATAGCAGTTTTCCAGTAACTGTTCTCAGACTGTGCAACATACATACCACAGAGCAGATAGAAGGACCAGTTTACTGTCCTACTTTGAGCTATACTAGAGTTGATGCAAACACTAAGCTTGCTATAATATCAAAGAGGGAGCTGTGCTCAGATCAGCTGCAAAACAGGCCCCAGGGGACAAGCACTGCTGTAAACCAAGAGGAACCTACTCACTGGATCACCACTAGCTTGCAGAGACCTGAGGAGGGCTTTCTCCCCTCAAAGACAGCAGTTATTGGTGCATGAGCTTGTGATAAAAGAACCAGGGCTTGCATGAATGTCGCCCCTTTTGTTTAGCCTGTTAGCATTTTGTAGGCACACAGTTCAGGTAACAAGACAGGCTGTAGCCAGGAGGATTCTGATGCAGCCATTAGAAAGGTACACACATGTGGGACTAAATAGACTAAACCGAAGAAAAACATGCTTATACTAGACCCTATTCAAATGCATGATAAAGATGCCATTGGAGAGGTGTGGAGGGGGATGTCAGATCCCTGCCTCACACTCTGGATAAAACTAAATTAACTGAAGTGTCGGTTTAAAGTACAACTCCAAACCATCAAAGTGTAAAGTTCTCTAATTTCAAAGTGGGGAAAGGTTTCCTAAGTATAACATAAAACTCTAAGGATCTGCTTTTCTTCCTCAAACCAG
Organism: Dipodomys merriami; assembly: GCF_024711535.1. Classification (NCBI taxonomy): domain Eukaryota; kingdom Metazoa; phylum Chordata; class Mammalia; order Rodentia; family Heteromyidae; genus Dipodomys; species Dipodomys merriami. The sequence continues at coordinate 33,006,570 of NW_027205603.1, forward strand.
CAAACTTTATCTGCATTCCTAGCAACACTAAGTGGCTTTAGCAAAAATATTAATCACCAAGTCTGATCTGTCCCATGCTTTAGCTTTAACCAGAGTGCATGAAGATAAGCCCTGGGATATGAACGTAAATGCCTTCCTGAGTGGAGAATGGCACTAATGCCCTACCATTAAATTTTGTGCTGTCTTAAAAGAGCTTTACTTACCTGGGCACCAGTAGCCCACAACAATAATCCTAGTACTCAAGAGGCTGAGATCTGAGGGTTGTGGTTTGAAGCCAACCTGGACAGAAAAGTCCAGAAGGCTCTTATCTCTAACCACCAAAAAGACAAAAGTAGAGCTGTGGTGTAAGTGGTACAACAACAGCTTTGAGTGAAAAAGCTAAAAAGTAGCAATCAGGATTTGAGTTCAAGTCCCAGTACTGGCACATGAAAAAATAAATAAATAAAAAGAGCCTTAATTGAAGTAATTACAAAGTGACTCTCTGATTACTCAAACATTTCTCTTAGCAAAATGATCCCAGTTTTTGACAAAGATCTTATAAAAGTCAGTGTGATGTAATATTTAGCAATTTTTCTTGGAGGTTTTTCCCAAACTAAGGGCCCCCAAAACCATCATTACGTCATTCTAATAAAGCTAGGAAGAAAGTCCATTAGAATGTCTGAGACTTAACCTGCTAGGTGCTTTCTTTCCAATGTCCCTAGGATTGTAGTTACTGTGATCCTCAACCTCCATCACTGATGTGGAAAACAGAATCTGGGCCATTAGTATTCCAACAATAAATGTGATTTCATGGAATCTCAAGAAAAAATGTTTTCAGACATGTGACACTCAATATACTAAAGACAGGAATACGAGGGCAGAAACTCCCACTGCCAGAATGTGGAAGCCACATTCTACCTGTTCAGAAAATACTTGATCAAGAAACCAACTGTACAAGAGGCTCCATAGTCCTATGTGAGCTTTAACCACTCAGGAAGTAAATTAAGGTCAGGACATGTCGACAGAAACTGTCAGTTGAATGGAACATAGGTAATAATCCAAAGTAGGCCCTGCTCTTTACTAATGAAAGAATCTAAATTTTATCTCTAGAAAAAGACAGGAGGAAAGGTATTCTTTGATTTCAATTTGAAAACATTAACTAATAACTTTACATTGAAATTTTTAAAAATTCAGTGCTTTACTACTTGAGCAGAATATTACAAACCCTACAATGAAGTAGCTACAATATATTTTTAAAAATCACATACAAATAGTTAGCTTTCACTGTACCTCCGATACTACACATAGCTCTTCACAGACATTATTTATACTGAAGAAGCAAGACCTCAGCACACAACAGGTTTATGGTAATAAAGGGCTGTATGTAAAAAAGTGCTTAGAACAAGAGTATACCCCAAACACTCAACAAATAGTAGTTCCCAGTATCTCATTTATGTCTTGCAACAAATACCAGAGGCTTAGTGATTTTAGTAATGCTAAATAACTTTTCAAATGGACATTGCGTAACTCTAGAGCTTATGCTTTAACACAAATAAACTACCTCTGTGCATGCTCTCTGTGTGTCTGTTTCTCTCTTCTCTCTGTATCTTTCTCCCTATTCTCCCCTCCACTTACCATACAGTACACAAAATTAGAACATTATCCACAGAATGGTATATATCTACATAGTATATGTATAAATGCTGAAACCCAATAGATGGTCAATGGTAGAATTACTTTTTTCTTTCTTTGATTTTTGTGCTGGTCTTGGGGTTTGAACTCAAGGACTGGGTGCTGTCTCTGACAAAGCTAGTGCTCTACCACTTGAAGCACAGCTTCACTTCCTTTATTGTGTGTGATTAATTGGAGATAAGTCTCATGGACTTTCCTGACCAGGCTGGCTTTGAACTGATATCCTCAAATCTCAACTTCCTGAGTAACGAAGATTACAGGAGTAAGCCAAAAATAGCCAGCCATAATTATCTATCGTTAATAGCTCCCCTTACCTTTTCTATGAGCAAAATGTATTCTTTTAATAATCATCTACAGTGTAAAGATTGTTTTAAAGACTTAAATAATGAAAACTTAGAAGTTTGAAGCACCTCTTAATACTTACCATTTAATAATATTAAGCAGTTTCTCTTTCACTAAGAACTATTATAGTAAATACCTTTCTGTGCTAAAAGGCACATTACTGGATACATGCATGATAACATCTCTAAACATCCCAAATTCTTTGAAAATCAACAGCTGAAAATGAATTTGTTGCTGGAGAAGATCCAGAGGCTGCACTACCATGTAGACCAAAGTTATTCCTTGCTCTAAGGGATATAAAAATCATATTTTGTAGATAGAAGATAAACATCACTATGCCTGTGTAAAAGGTATTTCTTTGGCAACTGGTAAGCTCACTCTTAGGAATCTTTAAAAAGAATCAGTAATTTGAATCTGTATGGTTTTTCTTTCTTGCGATTGTTTCTAACATATTTATAAGATGATTTATTTTGTTGCTATGTATGTCCCTCTCCCACGGTATAACCCCTCCTTCCACTGTATTTGATGTTGGTATAATTTGTGAAAGGGAAGGGAAGAAACAAATTGTTTAAATAGGGATACAGGTGGACCAATTGCAACAATGAGATGTACAAGTCGAGATGGAAAGGGATGGGAAGGGGAAACAAAGGAGGAGGCAACAATGCTTGATAAGAAATGTACTCATTACCTTGCTCATGTAATTGTAACCCCTCTATATGGTATTTTCACACACACACACACACACACACACACACACACACACACACACACACAAGAATCAGTAATTAAGGGCTGAATGTATTGTGTCCCATCAAGGACATCTGGAGTGAAAGAGTAGAATATTCTGAACTACCCTAAATAGCATTTGGTTATTGCCTGTCTTCTCTCCCTCCATGGTGGCTTTCTACGAGAGCCAAGCTTGGGTAAGAGCTTTGCTTTGGAGAAAAATAAACAAAAAAAGAGCAAAGAATGATGGATGGATGTTTCAGGACTACATTCTCAAGATGACCCACAGGTGGGAGTGCAAATAGTGTGAATGGTTTTCTTCCAGTGGTCCATAAGGAGCAAATGGGAGGTGGATAGGTGGGACATGGACAGATCAGCAGGAGATGGAGGTTAGGTATCTAACTGAGCAGGAGTGTGTGTGACTGGTAGAAGTGGTAGGCTAGAGTCAAGTGCTTATACACTGGCAAGAGACACTCACTATTTCAACTCTCAGGTTTTGTTTTTGGAGAATTGAACGTAAGGGGGAAAAAAAGACAAATTTTCAGAATCATATGGCCTTAGTTAATGAAACACCGCATCTGGGAGCTCCTGTATGTGAGACCACAGTATTCATCCTTTAACTTCAAATGAGTAACTACTTCTTTGACCCTTATGGGCTGTTTACTCAGACGCAGAATCAGAAAATCACGCTTTCCAAGTCTTCTATGTAGGACAATCTTTTTATTCCAGAAGTCACTTGTCTGGTTTTTTGCAGCAAACAAACAAAAAATCACATTATTCTTCAGGTGCTAGTAAGTAGTTCAAGTCTATAATCATAGCTACTCAGGAGGTTGAGATCTGAGAGTCACTGTTCAAAGTCATCCAGGAAGGATGAATCTAGGAGAATCATCTCCAATTAATCAACAAAGAACACAAACCCAGCCTGGGGATTAAGAAAGGCTCTTTGATGAAGTAACTTGTATTGTGAGTTAATGGACTTAGGGGCAAGCTAAAGGAGAAAAAAATAAAACAATAAAATATAATAATGCTAAAAGAAAAAAAGAAAAGCCAGAACTGGAGGCATGAGTCAAATGGTAGAACACCAATCATAAGCAAAAAGCAGAGCAAGAGAGCTCAAGGCCCTGTGTACCAACCCCCTTCTTCCGTCCCCACACCAAAAAAACCCTAATATTTTAATTTATTAAAAGACACCATTTCCCTTGATAAAAAAAAATGTAACAGAAAGCTCAGGTATCTAGGATGATAGCCAGCTCTGGTCTTTGGACTTAACTGGTCAAGTATACTGATCACCAACTTCTTACCATGATAAGGCTTGCCCTTTCTACGGGATAGAAAATGAACAGAAAGCAAATATAAATTCCCCTTTAAGGATAACAAGCATCTGGCCAGGGATGTTCAGAATTCACCTTCGTATACTCAAGAATACCAGCTATTCTTCTATTTGGACAGGGGAGCAGCATTTGAAATAGACAAAGAGCAAGGATAACTATGGAAGCAAGAACCAGTTTGCTACAAATGATTATTCGCAGAGTAGAAAGGAAAACTATCATCTTCTTGTTTCCTTGTCTCCACATTAGCAGAATTAAAATGAGATTCAAACTCCCCTCTCAGAGCCTGAGAAATGGGGGCTCTCTTTAATAGTCATCTAAAGATCAGATGAACTCCTACCAGTGGCCCAATTTATGAAAAGAATACAATTTAATTGAAGGTTAGAGAAAGAAAGAAATCTTTTGCTCTTTATTTTAATTTACTGAGAACTATCACCTACTTAGTAAAGATATGAAACAGAAAAGGAAGGAAAAAGAACTAGTAATAAATATGTCTCTTTTGAACAACATCAATGCTAGTATTGTTTCTTAAATGTCCACACAGTAGTCTACTGTCAAATTAGATAACATGGATTTATATTATTATTCAGGAAAGAATTCCATATCAGGAGGCCCATATTTCAGTGCAGAAAGGATTACATTATTTGTCAAGGAAAACACATTACTCTTTGAAAAACAGAAACGTTGACCTTGGCAAAGAGTTAGTGAAATTGTTCCCTACTTGATTTCCCTTACATGCAGCATGTGGGAGAGAACATATTCACTGCTGCTTTGTGGCATTGTTTCAAAAGAACTCTTGTTACTTTGGCCAGAAATGAGTAAAGAACTTGGAGAAAATAGTTCACTTTACTGTTGAGAAGTGACTGAATTCTTGTTTCCACACTTACACAGTAGAACACTTTTTGAAAGGAAAATGATCTAGATTTTTGTAACATATGAATATGCTGATCTCTTATCACTTTCCCTTAATAAATTATAGTTTTATTTTTTCCCATAATTAGAGATGAATAAAAGTAAGCATTCTTTGACAAGAACCCAAAACTGTGTATTTATTGTTCATTTTTTAGGATGCTATTACCTTATCTTCCTAGGTAGCTTGACCACTATTTTCATAATAATTGGTAACACAGTTTTTCATTTTGTCATGGCAAAAATTCTATTTTTATGTCTTCATCTATGAATTACTCAAATGGATCTCAACAGAATTACTTATCTTACCTCTTACCTTCATTCTTTTCCTACAGGCTCACAATTTTATCACCATTCTTGATATTATCACTTTGCATGGTAACAACAACTTAATAATAGCAGGTTCTGTTGAGTACTAATAACTTTTGTAAGGAATATTAGCATGCTTGATAATCAATTCTCTTAGCAATATCATAAATTAGGTAACTTCATCATATTATCCCCTCATAATTTAGGAAGAGTACATTTCCCTGCTTTGACAGACAAATTTACCTTGTTGTAAGCATCCTTCATATTTTATATTTATGATAAGAAATTGAACTATTCAAAACCAATTCAGGCCAGCTAGAGAACAACTTCTGCTGGGAGGAAAACCCAATTGAAAAATGTAATAGAAGTTTTTATGCTCAATAGTACCCCCTTTTTTTCACTCTCTATTTGAAAATTTTCCATAAAGCTAATCTCTTCAGTTTTACTGAGAAATGAGTCAGCAAAGATTACAGGAAATTACCGATAGATAGTACAACACAAATGATAAATTGTCAACATTGCAAAACAGAAGATGAGAATGGATTTTCTTTTTACAGTTGCACAGTTCTATATTTGAATGTATATATGTATACATGAGCATGAAAATATACCATTTAATAAAAACATTAAGGTATTATACATGGCTGTTTTTCAGCTTCTAAGTATCCAATGTGGATCATTCATAATAAATGCAACCAAAAGCACTTGTTAAAGATATATGATACAAAGATCTGATGTATAACAGTATGGAGACCTTGTTTGAAGACCCAGCCTGGATTTCTAAAAGACAATGTTCAGTAATGGTTCTGTAATTACCTGGCATTTCCTGTCTTGGTAGCCTTCACTTCTGTAGTTTCCTCTACCCGAATATTTAAATAATTTTTAAAATGTTTATCTGGTAAAAATCCCCTTTCTTCCCCTACCTCTTAGTTCCTTGCTACTAGCAAAAAACCCCACCTGGCCTTTGAACGTCTTAACCACCTTCATAGTTAGTAGCCAATGGGTCTCATAAAGGACAGGAATTCAGAATCAAGGCCATTCCTTTGCTTTTGGTCTTGTCACTATTTATCACTTTCCTATATATATCTAGAAGAGAAGAAACTCAAAAGCAATGGAATAACATAACCATAGAAGAGGAATGACGGGGGAGAGAGCAGACTCTACACCTGTGGCCGTCTGCCTGTGCCTATGTGGGGCTAGCCAGCCCTGGCAGGGCCCCTTCTTCTCTTTTACAGATTTCAATTTTCGGGGGTGAGGGGGTTGTGTTTTCTTTCATATTTTGCTTCATTATTTTCCAAACTCAAAATCTTGTTTTCAGGAGTATTTAAGTTGTCCTAAACAAAACACTTTTAAGGAGAGGCCTCTGGTGCAATATTGAGATCTCTGGAGACTCCAAACCCAGAAGCACCTGTGCCAGGATACACAGGTCCTGCCTCAAATAGAACCAAAGCTTCCAAGCCACATAGATTGGTACTTAGAAATATTTCTACGTAATATCCATTTATCTCAGCACAATGTGCCTTTCCTCTTTCTAGCTCATTCACTCATTTATTAACCCATTCATTCATTCACATCGCCCATACCCATTTCTTGCCTTAATCCATTTCTATTCACTGAGCATCCTGAAACTGGGCGAGTTTGGGATACAAAAGATAAAGATAGGCTGACTTAAGAATTAATATCAGGAAGAAGACATTTATAAATTCTCAAAAAGAAACTATAAGGCTCTGTGATAATTCCCCTAATGGGAGTGAAGGTGTAGCAAATAGGGGAAGAGCAGCTGTAAAAGAGGGGCTTGGAACTCTGCAAGAGGTGGGTTTGGGGAACCTTCAAAGTCACTCCTTATTCATATGATCCTGGTAGGGAGGTGAGGATAACTCTATGTCCACACAGATTAGCTTTTTAAGGACACATCAACAAGAAGCGATGTAGGATGTTGTTGGCTGAAAGAAGTATCAAGAAATAATCAAGAGGTCTGGAAACTAAATAGTAATTGTGGCTACATTATAATGCTAGCTACTCAGGCAGCTGAGATTTGAGAATCCAAGTCCAGAGCCAGCGAGGCAGAAATTTACAAGAAACTCTTACCTCTAATTTAGAAACTCTTACCTCTAATTATCTCGCAAAAAAGCTAGAAGTGGGGGCATGGCTCAAGCAGTAGAATACTAGCCCTGAGTGGGAAAGAGGAGAATGAGAACATGCCGCCTTGAGTTCAAGCCCCATGGCCAGCAATGGAAAAAATAAAGAAAAGAAAAATATACAAGAAAGCATAATGGTTTCACAAATACGGAAACTTAACTAGATAAGTAAATACGACTAGAATTTGGAAGTTGAATGAGAGCTAAGAGAAGACAGTTTCTAATAGCTTTTATATCAATGTTATTTTATCAGAATGTCTTCCTTGGCTGCTGGTTTACAGCAGCTCTAAGAAAACAGGGGTATTGTGCACTGATTGCTTTCTCCATTTAAAAGGAAACTTAAGAACAGGTGTTATTTTATAGTTGCTCTTATGAACAGAGGTTGAAAGAACCATAAAACTTCTCAATCTATTACTCTTTACTAAGGAAGTCAAGGCCATCTATAGACTTTGATGTTTCCTCAACAAGTAGATGATCTGTGACTATGGGGATTATTGTAAGAGAGAAAAGAAATATGTGGGAGAGAAATATTTCAAATTGGATGGAAAACAATCCTATCTATTAACTCTTAAACAGCTTTTTTCTGACACCATAGATTAACTTCTTTAAATGATTCAGTTAAAGATATTTCTTTAAATGATTCAGCTTAATATCATTAATAAGTAAAGTCATATGAATCTTCCATAATAAAAATAGATAAGTAATATAAATATGTTTTTATTTTTGCCTGTTGTGAGTACAAATAAACTGCTAAAAAAAATCATCAGGAGAGACTCTTTTTTTAAAAAAATAAAATGCATGGCTTTACCTAATACTAATTTCAGTTCTCTAGCTAATGAAACACAATACAGAATTTGTAAACATCTTAGTTAAACATTGAAAATACCTGTGTTCTGTCCTGAACAGAGACAAAGGGGAATTTGCTTGTAGACTGATCTCACATTTGTAAATACTGAATTTCATACACTATAAATTAGATGCTTACTTTTATGTTTTTCACCTACCAATAAAAGTCACAAATTTGTTTTGTTCCAAAAGATAAAATGTTGGCCAGACGCTTCTAGCTAAGAATGAATTACTTGACTAAAGAGGCAAAAGTTTTACAGAAAGCATAGCTTTGTAGGCTTAATGGCAACTATGAAAAAGTCAGTATTGTATTTCTGAATTTCATCGTTGTAAGTCACATAAATGGAAATGTCTACAGACATGTTTAAGTAAAGAAAAACAGCTTAATACTTTTTTGCTGTGATGATATACAGGAGCTATGTTAGACATTTCTGGAGGAGCACTATTGCACTAAATGTACTATAGAGAGAATAAAAGACTTTGAAAATGACATAGTTTTAAAGTCCTTTGACTAATTCCTTTGGGATTGTTCAAGAGCTTGGGTTGTGAGAGAGGAGGGAAGAGGGCTAGAGAAAGAGCCAGATATTAGTGCTTTTGTAATTGTGTTCCTTATGGTCTAGAATGCTGAAAATGAATGTTTCCTCCATTTCTAGGATATAGACTTTTCTCAGTGCAAAGCTATTATCATATATAATGCACATGTCTAAAACTCATGGCTTCTCTGTCATTCTTGGAAGACCTTTAGAGACCTGGGTTATTGTAGAGTCCTGAATTATAGCCAAAGTATAATTTGTAGTCCTCTCATTTTCTAACATATTTTTAAAACTCAGTTTAAACAATTTTACCAACATTTAATGGCTCCATCTTTTTGTACAAGTTAAAACGTTTGCTTGTCTTAGCCCTGAATAAAATTGCTACATAACTTGCAAATTAGAACAGTGTAGCAGTTCATCTAATGCTAGAATATCTAGAAACAAGATGATTTAACAGGTAATTCTAGGAATCTATTAATGGGATATTTCTTTAAAAAGAAATAAGCAAGCTTCTCAGATGACAAAACATATATGCACTCTTGATCTGCTTCTATAGTACTAGGGCATATAAAAATCACAAGAAAATGAATGACATTAATTTGTACCTTTTACACAAATAATTTCCTCCTGTATTTTGGAGGTAGAAATTGTACCTTAGCAGACTACATTTTTCCCCCTCCTCTGACTTCAGTTCTTTCAACACAAAAGTAGAATGAAACAAGAAATGTTACTTCCCTTATTCAGTTTTATTTCAATCTATGTCAGTTTAGCCTATTTTAAATAGTCTGTATAATTTTTGTAAATGAAAGAACCATTCTAATGTTAATTTGGATCAATCTTCCAAACATATGATTCCAGATTTCTATAAGGGGCCCACTTGAGGGAGCTTTTTAAAGTGGACAAAAAAATTTTAAGTGCCCTGAGGCTCTCAATTCACATTTAACCTACTTACATGAAAAAGGAACTGCTTTGGTTAAGAATAAACTTCCACAAGCTCAGGTTCAAGATAAACAGGCCAGCACATTAGTGAGAAAACAAGACAGTAAATAGGTACTCCTTTCATACCAGGAAAAGAATACTGTATTTATTTAAAATAGTTGGCAGAAATTCTCATTTTAATTAAATTACATTTACTGAAATAACATTTTCATAATTATACACATGCAGAAAAAAAAGATTTTTTTCCAAAGCGCTAACAAAAAGATTATCACAGTGACTTTTTAAAAAAATGGGGAAAGGAGTAAGACTATGGCTAGAATAAATGTGAGTAATTTGGATCAGAACTGCACATTAGTTCAGTGGTTTTCAGTGATTCAGGAGCCATTATTGTTCTCTGTTGCCAAGTGAAGTTAACACAAAGTAGACAAGTTCTGTTATTAATGCTTTTTTCAGAGGAAGTAACAGTACAAGTTTCATATCTTGTATTTTTATTACTTGTATATTAGAACTTGAGAATATTATCTGAGGTTAGATTAAAAATAATCTTATCTGACTCTCTTCTTGTACAAAAGAGGAAACTAAGGCCCCAAAGTTAAATGACTTGTTCTTAATCATTTAGCTAGTTACAAGGACTAGATCTAGAACTCAGCAATTTTCCACTGCACACATCTGTCTGAGTAGAAAGAACAGAAAACAAGACAGATATACTGAAACATCTTTGTGAATTATGGCAGAAATGAAATGCCATCCCAAGTTCCATTCAGTTTTTTCACTCCTGGCTCTCTTCCTAAAAGCTCACATGAGAGCCAAAATTCATGTTCCAAAGGGAACAAAAATTATCCGATAATCAGGTTAAATTTCACACATGGAATAAAGCAATAAGTGAATAAGATGATTCTATGATTTACCAATGACAGCTGAGTGAGGGCAAGTTTTTCCAGGAATAAAACAGACCCAGTGGTAAAAGCTCAATGCTTCCATGTAGACAAAAGACAGCGAAATCAGGCCAGTGTTCCAGCTCAGTTATGGGAGGTACACAGGAAAAGAGGAGGAACATTTAAATGAGGAGAGAAAGTATACCAAACCACAGGAAAACAGACCCACCCCTTCCTTCTTGGATTTTGCTGAATGCTAGTCTTGTGGAGAGTGAAAAGCATTATGTGGCCCAGTTGTGCCAAATGGTTTCCACCATGCAGGCACAGCCCTACAATAGTTTCATACATGTGCTACTGGATAACTTAATGAACAAATATGTCACGGTGAAAGCCTAGGCAAATAGCAAGTTTGCTACACTTGTACCAAAGGAACACTAGTGAGCTTTCATTAGCTTTCTTCTCCATTATTAGGTCATAGTAAAGTACAAACGAGTGAAACACACAACAGCTGCTTGTTCAGAACAGATTAATAACATATTAAATGTGCTTGTGATCTTAACCAGTTGCACCACAAAAAAATTAAATAACGAACACAAGGGAAATCCCATAATATTGAATATCTACAACAATGAGTAACACAAAGAGCCCCTATCCTTTATTAATTATGCAGTGTATGTCTCCCCCTCTACGGGATTATATGTCTTGAAAAGCGTTAAATATATCCCACTAATTCTTTGCACTAGAAAGCTTTCCCATGATTCTTTCAGGAACAATCTACTACTTTTTCTGCTCTGTGTAATGTTACATTGAATTATAGTATGAAGGCTATTTAAAACTCAAGAGGGTCTTGGCTACTGTTAAGAAAAAATGCAAACAATAATTCTCCCCAAGAGTCTAATTTGCAAATTAATTTCCTTGTTCCCTGTCAGTTACTCTCAGTTTACAAGCTTGACGGTCAAACTCATTATTATCAAAAACTTATGATGACTACAAAGCAACAAAACCTAACGTTAATAAAAAATAGTAATTCTCAACATTTCATAGGACTGAACTCAAATGGGCAAACACATCAATATTATGCAAACTGTGTTCCAATGAACACTAATGTGCCTGAAGATATTAATAGATACTGGGGCAAAGAAGGGAGTGTTTCAGGAAATACTGAGTTGTATACCAAGGTAAACAGCTCCCTTTTCTGCAGACCTTCTTTGTGGCTTTTAATCTTTCTGAAAATTCAGAAAGAGAAGAAGGGGGAACCATTTTTAAACTTTGAAATAAATGAGAAATATAGAAAAATTTCCTAGAATCTTTCTTGATTTGTGAAAAAGGGAGAAGAAAAGAGAGATGGAAAGAGGGATGAAGGAACAATCTTAAAGATAGAATTTAACCAATGTTCCAATTTAAAACCCTTAACAATTGACAGGGGAACTGCAGCTCAGTGGTAGAGTGCTTGCATGGCTCCAGCATGTGTAAGGCCCTAGACTGGATCCTTAAATCACAAAACATTTTTGTTTAAATCCTCAATAGCAAGCATAGTACATGACTCATTTTAAACTCAATCTCTGTTCCCCATCAGTGTGGAAAACTGACCCTGAAATTTGAGTTTTGATGGGCTTGACTGGCCCAAAGGTAGGAAAGCATTTGAGATAGAAGATCACTTTCCAGGATGTAGTTCTGCCAAAATGGTACTGTTTATAACTTCATTCCTGATATGAATATATCACAGGTTCACTTTCTTAATAAAGACCATATTTTACCTTTTTATTTGCATATCTAATACTCGAGATTTTTCATACCACTTCCTATGATCAAAGTAACATTTTATTCTGTGACTTTTTTAGATAGAAAAGTCTACCTTGTCCTTGAGTGTCTCTGGTATGAAAAGAGGTGAGGGTCATAATAAGATATGAGGATAATATTATACATAAAATGTAATCTCATCCTGTGATCTGATCAAATAATTTGTGAATACTAAACATTAGAACTAATGATGGGTGAGTTCATATTTATAAAACTTTTAAGCAGAAAGTAAGAACTAAAATCAGTATCAAATAGTCAAAAACAATGCTACTGGGCACCTAGAACCCTGTATCTATGCTGTGGTTATCATCTCAGAAGGAATTAGAAACATCTCAACATAAGAACGGCATTAAAATTTCAGAAGTGTTATAACCTCTAAGTCTTAGTCAACATATTTTTTAAAAATGGAAAAAAGGGAGTAGTGTTAAGAGAGAAAGAAAAAAAGAAAAAAATAGTGTCCATCAAAACTACACTAAATAACCAAATAGCTACCAGGGTTCAGGAGGAATAGGGATCACTATAGTCATTGTATTTAGAATCTTAATTTATTTTGAAAATAGTACCTATAGTATGTCATTTTTTATCTTAGTTTTTGTTACAGGATTCTAGTGCTCAAGTCATTATTATTGGACAGCATCTCAGAGAATTAAACACAAATCACTGAGCTAGAGAACAATATCTATGGTTTCCATAAATCTACATAATGAAAATTGAGGGTCTTCTTTTCAGCAGATTTGAAAGATGTGACTTAAACAATATTAAGTGTTCCATCTAGAAATGTTAATACAATATGCTTAGTACTCCTCAGTACTCCTCCAGAACACCCATAATACACTTCACAGTTGTGACCAGATGCTCCTTACAAGGCCCTTATTTAAAAACTTAAATGTCAGCACAATGCATATGTATTATTATTTGAAGATAAAGTATTAGTTCTCAAGCTTCATTAAAAATTCTCCATTGCCCCACTGTTTTGATTTGCTTATGTTTTGCTTCCTCTTTTATTTTGGTGGTATGTGGTTTGAACTCAGGTCTTCATGTTTACTTCTAGGCTAGCTCTTCATCTTGAGCCACATTTCCAGCCCCCTTTTCTTGACCTGGACTATTGATTCTTCCAATGTGCAGCTTGGAGGCAGGTTTGTGACACCACACCTATCTACTTTTGCTTTCTGTTTTCAAGATTGTCCACATAGTAATTTCAATTCTTTATTCTAATCATATGGCAAGAAGAATTGCTACAGAAATAAATAACCTTGGGCAACCACTTAATCTCTTGTTAATTTCTTCATAAACAAATCAATCTTCAAACATGCCCTGTATCCTTTCTCTGAACACATACTCACATGGAAGAGGGCAAATAAGCAAGAGGCATCCTATTGATACTACTGCCCAAGTATGACGAGTATTTAAGAAATACTTGGGTGGCTAAGTATTAAATAAACTTCCTACATAAAAGAACTAAATTTACATGTGTCAGCAAAAAGTTAAATATTTGTGGAACAGGGAAACTTTATCAGTACAAAGAAAAGCATCTTAGCCAGAAACAATTGGCTATAAGTAGGAAGTATTGGATGAACATTTATCTACAATGTGTTTTGTAAGACATCCAAATGGATCTGGAATTAAAAAAAAAAGTTTGGTTCTTGAGAAATGATCCTAATTGTTGAGGTATTATTAACACATGCACACACACACACACACACACACACACACACACACACACACACACACAAATAATGTTGCTGGGCAGGAGAGCAGGCCTGTATCCTAGCTACTCAGGAGGCTGAGATCTGAGGATCACGGCTCAAAGCCAGCTTGGGCAGGAAAGTTCATAAGACTTATCCCCAGGGGCTGGGAAGGTGGCTCAGTGGTAGAGGGCTTGCCTTGCATGCATGAGGCCCTGGGTTCGATTCCTCAGCACCACATAAGCAAAAAGAAAAAAGCCGGAAGTGGCGCTGTGGCTCAAGTGGTAGAGCGCTAGCCTTGAGCTGAAGAGCTGAGGGACAGCGCCCAGGCCCAGAGTTCAGGCCCCACAACCAGACCCAAAAACAAAAAAAAAAAAAAGAAAAGAAAAAAAGACTTATCTCCAATTAACCACCAAAAAAGCCATAAGTGGAGCTATAGCTCAAGTGGCTGCAAGCTAATCTTGAACAAAAATGCTCATGACAGCACCCAGGCTCTGAGTTCAAGCCCCAGGATTGGCATTAAAAGAAAAATAGGCCAGGCGCCGGTGGCTCATGCCTGTAATCCTAGCTACTCAGGAGGATGAGATCTGAGGATCAAGGTTCAAAGCTTATCTCCAATAAACCACTACAAAACCGGAAGTGGCACTGTGGCTCAAGAGGTAGAGCGCTTGCCTTGAGCTGAAGAGTGAAGGGACAGCGCCCAGGCCCAGAGTTCAAGCCCCACGACCAACCAAAAACAAATAAATAAATAAAATAAAAACAGATAAAGTAACAATGAAATAAGGTTTAAAAATGAAATAAGTTGCTGAGTGCCAGTGGCTCACACATATAATCCTAGCTACTCAGGAGACTGAGATCTGAGGATTGTGGTTCAAATCCAGCCCAGGCAGGAAAGTCCGTGAGACTCTTATATCCAATAAAAACCACAAAAAAACGGAAGTGTGCTGAGTGCTAGCGTTGAGCTGAAGAGCTGAGGGACAGTGCCCATGCCCAGAGTTCAAGCCCCACGAACAAGAAAAAAATAAAAATAAATAAGTTCAAAAACAGTTTAATATTACTTACAATTAAGAGTGGAAACTTCTTGGGTTGTACAGATAGAAATTATAGGAAAAAAAAATCAAGGTAAACCGGAATTCCAGGAAAAGTTTAAAGGAAGATAGCAGTCTTGATGTTAGACCTCAAAGAGAAAAAATAAATTGAGTCTCATGTAAGCATTCCAGGTATAAGAGCAGGATGAGAAGGTAGATTTGAGAATGTACAGAACTCAAAAAGTGCATTAGATTCTAGGCTTCTAGAAAACAGGGCCACATTACATGGAGGCCACACAAGGTAGATTTCAGGCAAAAGAAGATAAGTGGCCACTAGAAGAAGGAGAAAATTAAATCGTGACTCAGGAAGATTATCCTATCTGTTCCTGAAATACTCGTAAGGGGGACAGAAGGCAGGTACTGCAGAGAAAGGTTCTCCCATAAAACAGAAATTCAGACATTGTCCAAGTTGACATTTAGTAGTAAGATGAAAGCAACAACACAAAGCAGGTTCCAAGTTTTTACCTTGAAAGTCTAGAAATAGAAAGAGGTTCGTGACAAACTGGGAAATGAGAATAATTGACAAATTTAGTTTGCAATTTGTTGGCCTGAAAACACCTGTGATGGGGTTCATAAAACAATGTTCCCTGAACATGGCGCTTTGGATGGTGATGATTTTAAGCTGAAGAGATATAAGAGATAGGGCTCTTTCGCAGAATCAGGATATGAGAACTTTATTGGAGAAGAGTACTCCCCCTACCCAAAGGAAAAGAGAACCCTTCCCTCCAAACATGGGCATTCTAGGTGGGATCCCAACAAACAGGCAGTACTGAGTTTTCTAAGATCCATTGCACTTAGCTCCAATTCTTTTATCCAATCATATTTTCTGCCTTTCAGTCCACTCATCATCAAACTACATTTACCTATAGTTTCAAGCCCTCATTCCTTGTAAAGCTGTCCCTGCCATGGAAAACTCATATTAAATACTTGCCTTTAATTAATTTAATTGCATATTAAACTACATTTTTGTCTCTGATTACCCTGTCTGTTATTACAGCAGTCCCAGTGGAGAACCTGAAAGGGTAGGAGGAAAACCATTTTCCTTTCTTACATTCAGCGATGTGAAACTGAAGATGTCTGTTTGCAGCCTCTAACATAAACCAGAAGTATGTCCTGCTCAGCAGTCAGGATGGAGAGGAAAGAAGTAGTGAAAGGGCCCAACTGGCTCACCCATCATGAAGGAGTCAGGAAGGGTCCTTGTGAAGAAGATAGAACAGAGACGAAGGCAGTGTAACCAAGGCAGACTCTCCCAAGGTGAGAGACCTCTCCTTTGGAATATGCTTCCAAGAGGATTCAGTGAGGACAAAAATGACTAGCTGGGGGAGTTCAATGGATGTCTCTGGACAGTATATTAGTAAGGGAGCTGAAGAAAAAGTCAAGCTGCAGGAAGTTCCTGAGAAAAGATTAGCAACCAGGTGAAAATTAGCAGACATTTGTCTATGCAAAGGAAAGTAAACTATGCATGATGCTATGGAGGGTCTCCCTAGAAGGGAAAAACAAGCTGATAATGAGGTTTGGGAGGTCCTTTGCTGGAACAATGCTTCTTCTAGTTCGTTTTGTCTAGTATGCAAATGTGAATTTTCACACTGGTAAAATCAGTCCAATAAATCATAATTACTTAGATTCTTTATTTTTAAAAAAGAAAAAGAATTCAGGACCAGAGCTGTGACTCAAGTAGTAAGGCCAGATTTCAGTCCCCAATAACATACAAATACATACACAAATACACACACACATACAAATTTATTACAATGTCAAATATATTTGATATTGTTTTTGTATTGTCTTGATATTTATAACATTTGACATTGTAACACCGACATAAATTTGGCATATATCTTCCTATATTGAAATCTGTTTTTGGAAAAACAAAAATATGTGATGTGAGTAATATGATGTTGTTTTTCACTTGGGGAATCTTTTTTATATTGGGGCAATTAATTATTGTGAATTCATTATCTCAAATTTGTTTTAAATGCAAAGAATATCTCTGTTCAAAAAGATACTCCCTCTGGTCTGTGTATCACAGACCAGATCTCTTTAGCACCCCCCAAATACCAGTCCCACAATTTCATCATATTTCATCCTTTACTGTTCTCTAGTGGTATTACACATGGTCTCTCAGTACTCAGGTGCAGAGAAAATCTAGTCGAATAACATCTGAGACTTAGTGAATTTGTGGCAATACCAGAACAGTATTTGTATTCAAGATCTACACAAAGCAAATTCACATAGCTTATTTTATATTAAATATCACTCTCACAACATTCCCCAAAATTGCACAGTTGGTCCACCTAATTCAAATAAAATCCCAAATGATTCAAAGTCCAAAACATTTTGAATGCCAACATGACACCATGTACCTAATGGTTCAGTATATACCAACTATGTACAAAATTACATATATATGCATATTATATAGTATAAATTACTTTCAGGCTATGTGTATAAGGTATATAGTAAAGAAAGAAATTTCCATGTTTTATGTTGGGTCTGATCCCCAAGGTATCTTATTATACATATGCAAATATTCTAGTTTTCCCATTTGACCAAGAATATTGAATGAGCTGAATCACACATGTATTGATGGCAGAGTTCCTAAATAATACCAGAACCCAACCCTAGGCACAACGCAGTTCTGCTCTGTGATGAAGAACTTGCAGAGAGTCTTACTCCCATTAGTGCAGGAGTAACACTTTCCTTACATTAGAAATGTTTCCTTGCAATTTAAAGTCCACAACCACAGGAGTACACATTCTTTTCTCTGCTCTATTTTCTAACATTAGGGGTGTGTGTGTGTGTGTGTGTGTGTGTGTGTGTGTGTGTGTGTGTGTGTGTGTGCGTGTGAGTGTTTGTGCATGCACGTGCTCTGGGGTTTGAACTGAGGGCCCAGCCACTGTCCCTTAGCTCAAAGATAGCATCATTTGAACCACAACTTTATTTCAGGCTTTGCTGTATAATTGGAAATAAAATCTTACTAATGTTCCTGCCCAGGCTGGCTTTGAACCATGATCCTCAGAGCTCAACCTCTTGAGTAGAAAGTATCACATGTGTAAGCCACAGGCACTCAAATTATTTTCTAACACTACATTATTTTAAAAATCATCCACATCAGTGCTATGATTCCAGCATCCTCCTTCTTGTCTAAACATTTGAGGAAATATTTCTCTTGTTCTTAATGGTACATCACAAAGGGAAGGAGTGAAACCATTCAGTTCTAACATAGGAGAATGAACAGGAGAGGGACTATAGTTTTTTGTTCTTTTTTAGTTGCTAAGATGCATGTTTCATTGCTCTGACCCATGGGCCCTCAAAGTCCTCTTTCAGAATTCCTTGTATAACATGGGATATAGATAGACAATAGATAGATAGATAGATAGATAGATAGATAGATAGATAGATAGATAGATAGATAGATAGATAGATAGATAGATAGATATGCACACTTCTATTATTTTGGCAGATCTGATCCTGTATCATCTCCATCCCTGTGGGGTTCTGAAGGTTCCAGATGGCCCTTGATGAAAGACTCAGACTTTTCCAGACTAAAGGCTTAAGCCACTGACATTTTATTTACATGGTTAATACAGAATGAAGTTCGATACTTATTGATTCATGCTTGTTTGCTAAGGGCTATGATGTAGAAAATGTGCTATTAAAAAAAGGAGAGCTTATTTATTGGACTATAAAGAATAGAGGCAATTGAAAGACCAGCAACACTATATAGAACAATCATTTTCACCCCTTAATCACAGTGAGACAAATGTTAAGCATAATAAGCAGCAATCTCTTCCTTTCAACACAGGCTGTGACTACATTTAGGAATGCATGCACCAACTGAAGGAGAAGATGAATCTACTTTGGAGAGAAAAACAGAAAGAAAGTAAGGAAATAGAGCAAAAAATTATTATTTTGGCCAACAGCTAAATGATATAAAATATGAATAATGTCACCAAAAGTCATGAAGTTTGATTCTACTTGTGCTATACGTTAAGCTTGGAACAAGTGGAATATCATGGGCCAAGGTGATCATTGTGATGGAGATAGCATGGGGCTTGAGACTCACTGCCTCTGCCAGTCTATGGAAATGCATTCCCATCATCAATCTCCAGAGGAACCTGGTATAGCAACCTCTGTCTACTGCCCCAGGTCACCCATGGGTTAGTGGACATTATACACCTCACAAGCTATATTGGCTAGTACATATCCTAGGCTTCTTAATAGAAGGAATTTAATTCTGTGTAGAAGAGAAGTTAGATTCATTCAAGATTATAGCACAAATGAGGTGTCACAGGTGTAGATTTGGCTCCCATGCAAGATTTCTGCAAGCTACTGAACAATACTCTCCCATGTGCTTAAGGTTCTTTTCATTTTTGTCATACTGCATAGATGAGTCAAAGCATCATTCAGTATCTCTGAAAAGTAGCACTTGAAAAAGTGTATCTCCATGACATCTACAAAAGTAGAATAAAATGCTGCTGAAGGATATTGGTCATATTATTTGAGAAAACTCCCATCACTGTGACTTTTCCTGCAGAATGAAACTTCCCAGGGCATCATGTTCAAAGCAAGGTGGTAAAGTAATGAATGAATTGAGGCCAAAGAGTAACAGGTAATTCCAGCCTGTTTTAAAACTCCAAAGATGTAGGAAGTGGCTCTGTGGTAGAGTGCTAGCCTTGCATTCATAAGGCCCTGGGTTCGATTCCTCAGCACCACATAAGCAAAAAAAAAAAAAAAGCCAGAAGTGGCGCTGTGGCTCAAGTGGTAGAGCACTAGCCTTGAGCTGAAGAGCTGAGGGACAGCGCTCAGGCCCAGAGTTCAGGCCCCACGACCGGACCCCCCCCCCAAAAAAAAACAACTCCATAGATGACTAACAATAGGAGTTATTTGAAACAAACAAATACTTCATGGCAGAATTCCCATCACTACTGTAATATTATACCTTTGCCCAAAATTGTGTATATGGTTATCCATTTCTCCACAACTTAAATTGTATCATCAAATATTTATAAAAAGGAGAAAAGATAGAACTGTTTTACCTTGAGCCATCATAATCATAATCTATTTTAATTTGGTTCTCTCATCTATTTCCAGTCAACTAAAGCACTGATTTAATTTGTTCTATTTGAGATCTTTCTGAAACTGAAATGAAGATCATTTTAGTGCAGTTTCAATCCTACCCTCTTTTTGTGAATGCTTTAATAGACCCACAGATGGAAATTTCAGGGTGTTAGTTCAATTTTCTTTTCTAGCAGTTTTTATTTGTTTGGCTTGGCTATACTTTGGAAAAGGCATTTTTTTCTTTTTTTTTCTCTTACTCTTTTTTTTTTATTGTGAAAATACTGTACAGAGGGGTTACAATTACATGGGCAAGATAATGAATACATTTCTTACCATGCATTGTTGCCTCCTCCTTTGTTTCCCCTTCCCATCCTATCTTCCCCCCACACCCCTACCAACCCTTTGCTCCTTCCCCCCCCCACCAAAGTTGTAAAGTTCGTTTTCCACATAACGACTTGTACATCTCATTGTTGCAATGGGTCCACCTGTATCCCACATAACGACTTGTACGTCTCATTGTTGCAATGGGTCCACCAGTATCCCTATTTAAACAATTTGTTTTTTTCCCTTCCCCTTCACAAATTATAACATCAAATACAGTGAAAGCAGGGTTATATCGTGGGGGAGGGACATACAAAGCAACACAATGGAATTCTATGCCTCCATCAGAAAGAATGACATTGCCCCATTTGTTAGGAAATGGAAAGACTTGGAAAAAATTATGTTAAGTGAAGTAAGCCAGGCCCAAAGAAACATAGGTCCCATAGTTTCCCTTATTTGCAATAACTAGTATATGTCTGAGTCAAGCAGAAAAGGTCAGATAAGTTGATGTTAGGAAAATGAACCCCAAGATAAGTATTCAAATGTTTTTTTCTTTCATGAGATTGTTTTTAACACATTTATAAGATGATTTCTTTGTTGCTTTGTATGTTCCTCCCCCAAGGCACATTTTTTATTGCTATTTTGTTGCTTTCCTTTCTCAATTGAAGGAGAACCACTAATGCCTTTTAAAGACTGCTATTTTGTTTTCCTTTCCTTTTCTTTTTCTTTTTCTTTTTCTGGTGCTACTGATATTTGAAATCAGGTCCTTGACCTTGCTAAGCAGGTAGTCTTACCACTTGAGTCACACCCCTCAGTCTTTTTTGCTTTTTTAACCAGGCTACCAAAGACTTCGATCCTCCTATTTATGCTTCTGAATAGCTACTGGCTTTGAACTGCAATCCTCCCAGTCTCAACCTGAGTAGCTAGTATTACACATACGAGCCATATCCAGCTTTAAGGACTGTTTTTAAAGTAAATCTTCCAGAGAGAATGGGAAAATCAAAAATATGACTTCAAAGAGTCAGGCTGCCCACTTGAAGGCCACACTCTCCAGGAGGTCTTGGCTTTTGGCTTTAGGCCAAGAAGTTTAAAAGTCTCCTGGTACCAAACTACTCCAAGAAACCTACTTAGAAACATCTAAACTAGTGGAGCATTACAAACAGTATGATTGTGCAGTTCTATCTTAAAATACATTCCATACATTTAAGGACATCATATTCTTCATCAAATATGTTCTTACAACTTTTTCTAAGTTTAGTAAGCATACACTTATTAAGTGCCTATAAATGTGTGCACAATATAGATTTTAGAGGAAAGTAAGCAGGGCATAGTTTTTGCCCCTGAAGAAAAGGATGATAATATACACTCTAGGGAATATATCTTAGAGAACATCTTTGTTACAGTCATCATCATTCTCAAGAACAATGTAGAGAAGTCATATGATTTTTGTCAGCTAGGTGGTAAAATGACTTTTAAGTGTATATTTCTATACTTATGAATGCTTTCTTTCTCTATAGATTAATGAAAGAGGAGAAATATGTCCCTCACCTTCTTTATTTTGAAATTAGAGGAAAAGAGCCTCACATTTATCCAATTTCATTTTTATCTGCCCTTTCATCAAGGATTTTTTTTTTTTGGTATTTTAAGAGAATTCAGTCCATCAGGTATTTCCACTGGCCAGGCTATTTCTGGACCTACAGTTGGGGGTGGGAGAGAGACAGTAAGCAGAGAAAGGCAGAAAGGAGACTCCAAGGAAGGACAGGCTTCCCTTTGTACCTCAATGGACAATTGACAGACTAACCCAGGAAAGGAATTCCAAGTCTTAATAGGCTAAAATTAGAAAAGGGGGAAGGGCAGAGAGAAGAAGGAAGAGGAGGGCGAGGCACTACCAGGAGAAGCTGCATAAAATGCACTGTGTAATTCTTTATGTTGTAACCTATGCCTCTTGGTTTTACTGATTTAAGCAAATTTCAAATTGCTCTTTAAAGGCCTACCTGTCTCTATTTTAAATACTCTTTAGTTATGTACATAATGAGCAAAGGAAGCCTGACCCGGTCTTCCTAGCAACAATTCATATGATATTTGAAGAGTTATTCAAATGTACTTGGTTATTAGACAGCTTTAAGGGAAAACTAAAATAAAAGAGTGGCTGGACATCTCAGTTTATAAATCAACACCATAAAAGCACATTTATAGAGATGAAATATATTTGCAATAAGTGTGCTCTGAAATAAATGCTATTAAGAAAGCCTAGAGAACGATTATATTTTACTTCAGTAGAAAAACAAAAAACTATTGAATTCTGCTTTTGTCTTCTGTTTCAACATTATGCCTCTGTCCTACCTTCTGTAATAAATATTCTCTTGCCAGTCGTGCTGCTGACAATAATGTAGGTGAACTCTGCACCATGTATATCTGTCATTATTAATGACCATCGAAGGGAGGAACGATAACTTCATTCTTATACAAATGAAGATGCTGTAGAAATTTCTTTTCACATTTTCCCTGGATTTACATGGATCCTTTCTAAATTCATGAACAATCCCCAGAAGCAGAATAGAAAAATCGTCACTTTTTTTTTTACTTCAAATTAGAAGTACTGTTCATACAGAAGACACTTGTTGCTATAAGAATGTAAATTTTGATCTTAGTACTTTGTCAGAATGTTGTAGAGATCATAGTACATGACTCTTTTGATGTTCAGCTTATAAAAAAATCTATGGTAGGAAACACTGTATTTTGTTACCCACAGACTTAAGTAACTTTCCATATCACATCAATACACCACAAAATGTTCTTACCAGAATACTTATTCCATTCACTAGGTTTATATAGCATACAGACTTGTTTTAAATAGACCTTGTTTAAATAGACCTCCTGATCTTTTTACTTGAATTGTGAATGACAGCTTATCATGTTTTATTATCAAACCAATTTAGATATTTGTGTATGAATTTTGAAGCCAGCTCTAAAATATTATGGTTTTAATTATCAAACTATAAGCTAAGTACTATTAAGAAAAAAGTGTAGAGCTAGCTAGGTATTCCATTAAGAACAAAGGTCCTTCATCCATATCTTAGAAAAACAAAGAGTCAATAATATTCACATTGTTCTGGAAAATAACCACAAGTAGGTATTAGTCATTCCTTAACTGAGGTAGAGATGCCATTTTGGTAAAATAAAAACACACCAGTTTATACCAATATGATATTTTAATATGATACTTAGATAACAACTTTCTGTCCATTCTCAGCATTAAGCGACTTACTATTAATATTTTTTTACTTCTCCTTAGCACTAAAGCTGACAAAATGTTGTCATGAGAGTTATTTTGACTTACTAGAAATAGGCTTTTCCAGAACATAAAGTTTAAGACTTCAACGAACTGGGAGGACTTGTTTAAAGCCACTAAAATGCTCTGCTAAGCCTCTCTGTCTTCACACTGGCTCCTTACATTGTTTTACTGTTTCACTGATAGGTGAAATTTTAGAAATGTCAGCTTTGGGCACTGGTACAGTTTACATTGCTAGTGGGAGCTCTCTTAGAGGAAGCATTAGAAGAACATAATTTTATCTTTTAACAGATTTCTCAAAGACAGTAAAAGATCCACAAGTTTTAGATATTCTTATCCAAATCCTAAGCTGAACTATGGTACTGTTTTCTTAATATGCAGAGAACAATTGGATTTACCAATGAACACTATGTAGTGGCCAACTTCAGATCCTAAATCTGCTTAAATGAAAAGTCCTAACAGGAAAGAAACCAAAGAAATACAAAGAATCAATAGTAGGAGGTCCTAAAAATCTGCCTGAGAATTTTGAGAAATCATCGTGTGACTACCCTATAGCAATAGCAAAGCAATCTTTTACCTGAACGGTATTCTATCAGTAAATGTTAAGGAAAACAATTGCCCTAATTTTTTATTTGCAGTTCAATGAAAGAGTGAACAAAAACCTTAGCCATATTCCAGGATAATAATTTGTAGCTACTAGCAATGAATATACATTCAATAGCTCAACTAGTGTATCTACATCAGCTTTTATGAAAACTGAATTCAGTCAGGCATGTTCCATTGATTTTTTTTGGCTTGGTTTCTCTACTTTGTTGTTTTTGTTGTTGTTGTTGTTGTTGTCTTAACCTGTATTATTTTGTCTTTTCATTTTTGGTACTGGGTAATGAACCTAAGATGCTGCATTTATGAGGCAAACGCTTGGCCACTAAACATCCCAGCCCAAATTTTGGATCACTACATAATGCCAAATCCCCAATTTGAATGTGCCATTTGTTTGCTTTTTTTCTATTTATGAAGTTTACTTTTATTTCCTGACTTTGCATTAGTTTAAAGGGTACATCATATGGATTCTATGTCTACTGGTTTCAGTAGGAAAGCTGCTTTGGTATTTGGCAAAAGCCATGTCAGTTTCCGTGAGTACAAATTAATTACCTTTTCCCAAATGACTGTTTTCTGTTTGTTTGTTTGTTTTTCTGTTTGCAGGTAGGAGTCATCTGGGTTTGTTGGACTGGGTTTTGTTGTTTCGTTTTTGTTGTTTTCTTGTGTTTTGCTTTGCACACATACGCAGACAACTTCCCAAAGCAGAATTCAGGTTCAGCTGGGGTACAAAATATCTTCACTTCTAAGAAGAGCTAGGTTCCAGGAACCTTTACATTCAGCAAAAATGGCCTTATATTACAGCCTTGTAGACATATTTATTTTTTAGAAACCTTGCTCCAAGCAGGCTCTACAGGCCCCAACATGTATAATTGTCATTTTTTTCATTTCATTTTTTTGGTTCAAATGTAGATATATTCAGCGGGGCAGTTAGGTATATTAAGATTTTCTCATAATTAAATTTCCTAGCATGTTTCCTGTTGCTGAAGGAGAGAAAAGAATGGTATGAGGCTCAGGGAAATGAAAAGAAAGGTTTTCTCTACACATCTTTCTTTCTCTGAATCCTCTGTTACAAATTTTCAGAATAAGGAGTCATCCCACCAAAATCCATGGAGCATAAAACCTTGAGTCTAAAGGTTTGGGGAACAGTGGTGGCACATTCTTCCACTTGACTCCTCAACTCCTTCCCAACTCTTACCTTCCCAGAGATTCACTCCCAGGTAACACTTGGGTTCTATTTCTCTCTGTCACTATTTTTACTAAATAGCCTCCTGTCATTACATTATAAAGGCCTATATTATATAAAGCCTATTCCTGAGAGTCACTTAAATTTTAAGTCACTAAGACTAAAAACTAAATTTATCAATAAAGATTTCAGGAACATAAAATCATTCAATTCAACAAACTGCTCTGAATCACAAATTAGCCAGAAACACTTTATCCTTAAAAGTGAAAAAACATTGTGATACTAAATATTCAATATTATCAGTCAGGCAAATTGGCTCAGGTCAAATGAGCAAATCTAAAAAATGAGATTGCTAAATTTCTCGGCTTGATAGCTTTGTAATAAATAATGTGCTTCTATTCAATCTGTACATTAAGTCTTTTATATGGCCTTAAGGCACTCTCTGATGGCTATGCCCATTACAATGTAGCCATAGAAACTGACACATTTATTTCTTGGATTAGTGTGCCATTGAAAATATTAATATGATCCAGTAAATGGGAATTTAATCTAATCTACTGATGGCAGGATGAAGTTAGTAAAAGGTTGAGTGCCCTGCCTGGGAAACAAAGATTA
Source organism: Dipodomys merriami (assembly GCF_024711535.1). NCBI lineage: Eukaryota > Metazoa > Chordata > Mammalia > Rodentia > Heteromyidae > Dipodomys > Dipodomys merriami. Next base: position 33,032,831 of record NW_027205603.1, read on the forward strand.
TTTCTGCAGTGAAACCCTTGTTATTGGTTACAAAAGATCATCTAAACAGCCTGTGATATATTATGCACTTTCTACATTTAAGCAGACTTTGTCGGACCCAGCATACAAGGCTTTCTGTGGGCTGAAAAAATGCCTTAAAAATGAAACACATACTTTGGAGATGTCAGTACCTAAGATGAAACACCATTTACCTATAGGCATAAGCAGAAGCATACATCTGTCCCATTACACTTGGTGAAGCAATGCACACAGGGCCAGGCTGGTGGTCCAAATCCATTCTATGAATTTCATTTTGTTTTTCAGTTGAAGGCATTTGCTTATTAGTCTTTCAGCTTTCCCTTAGGTTAAGATAAAAACCAAAACTTCATCAAAGCTAATTTTGTTTCACATGTGTAGAGAACGCTCAGCTAAATCCATTTCACTGTTAATTTTATTAACCTGAAGCCAGATATAGATAAATATTCCTTCAATTGTGGAACCAAGACACATCTGACTCTGATGTCTCCTAATAATTCAGAGGACTCGCGCTCTGTCCCTCCTTTACTCTGCCACAAACTCCATAAATTTCCAAGATATATTCTGACAGATGAAGCATTGTTGAAGAGCAAAGTACAGCACTTCGTCCTTGAAATGTTAACATGTAATGCCATAAAGTATTCAAATAATAATTTACTCAATCTTTCAGGGTAATTAATTAAAATGCTCAAGACGTTGGAGAAAAATCACCTTGAGCTTGGAAAACTGGAGAGTCCCTTTCCTTCTCTGCATGCAAGCTGCCCTGGCAGACCTACCACATGCTTTCCAGTTATGGGGTTTGATTTCAGAAGATAATAAATAGCGAGGATCTAATTTTGCCATGTCACAACCGATTATGTTTCACAAGAAAAGGTGGAGTGCTCACCTACCAGATGAAGGTGAAACATAAAACCACTTTTATTTATGTCATGTGTCCAAATTCAACTCAACCTGGCCCTGGATACTGGGAGCATAGACCTGCACTGTCATGTGAATTTATGTGCCTCAAGAACATGTCAAATATAAACATAAATTTAATCAAAGGGATGGAAACCTTTATTGTATTAAAAAAACCATATTTCTGACATCTAATATAAATTATTTTAATGTGTATTTTACTTCTTTACAGAAGGTCACAAAGAAAGAATAAGACATTAAGCAGATACAGCCAGTTGCTCTATGGTAATTCAGGCAATGATTAGCAGTCTAAATTAGATCCAAAGTTATTCATAAAGATTTTTAAAATTCTTTCAGAAGTTCACTTCTGCTCTCTATCTTTATCCATTGCTACAGGAATGGGTGGCATTATGAAGGAGGAATTTGTATTTCTGAGGAGAATATAATCCAGCCTAAGCTTCTGAACCATCAAATAGAATGACTAGACATTTTTTGACCAAGACCAAAAATGTTTCTAGATCATCAATATAATTGCTTCAGAATTATATTTTCAGTACAGATTCCTAAGGCAAAGCTTGGACATTCTAGTTCCTGTTTCAGTTCATGCCAGAAGAATGAAACAGAAGGCACATAACAATAGACGAACAAGCCTGGGGTATTACTCAGCCGTTCCCCTTAGTTGCATGAGCTTTGGACAGAATTTTAATGACTAAAAAAGATTGCATATGATGAATAAGGATGTCATTTTCAATTAACATGAACAAAGGATCACTCCCATATTTGGCAAATGAGGTAGCTGTGGTGTAAGAGAAGCCCAGGCACTCACAGACAAGGCATCACTGACTGCGAACCAAAACAAATGTGACATTTGGGTAGCCTTGAACACTGACATGACTACACATTGTTTTGTTTTGTTTTAAATAAAAAATAAAAAGGTATTTATTAGTCACAAGTGAGAGCTCACTTTAAGGACTTCTTAGCAAAAAATAATACAGATTTTAGTATTAACAGTTAATGAAATTTAGTACTTAAAACCTGAGTGGACTGTAAATCAAGTTTTCAACATCCAACATTTACTTAAGATAAAATAAGTACAAGCTTAGAAAAAATTTACAATAGCACTCCATGACAAATTGGAAATCAAGGTCTTTATAATAAGCTTAATCTCTTTGAGCTAACTTTGTAAAAAGCCTGTTCAGAATTTCAGGCTATGATACACAATTAGGGGTACCATATTTGACTTAAGATGTAATCATTTGAATTTATGATGTAAGTATATGATTTTATGACATAGAAAAGCATTTAGGGCACAGCACAGAGACGCAGCATGCTGATGAGGACCTAGTATCACTTTATGAAATAGCTGCTAACCCCTGCTCACTGTTCCTGTTTTATATTTCTCACTTTAGGGTCACATCTCAAAGTCAGTTGGCTGCTCTATTATATTGACCTCTATGTCTCTACACTGATTCAGAGGGTACAGTTAGGGTACATGCAAGTCCCCACAGTGTGCCTTATTTAACATTTGTTATCAGAATAGCCACTGCAGATTCAGAGACAATCATGGGATTTCATTTACTCTTCAGTGGCCAGTAAAAGTCTCAAGGAAGCAAGACCAAGCTGACTTAATCCAAACTATTAAAGTTCTGTGGACTAATAGTGCCTTCCATTCTACAAAGTTAAAGCTTTCTGGCCAGCATTCTGGCTAGAAAAGGATGGGTCACAGTGATGACCCATTAGAATGGAGTTTCCACTCCTATCTCAATACTCTGGCCATCAGTATGGGAAGGTACTGTCAGTGGAGCTATGACCACATTCAAAGCTTTTTCTTCTCAAACACATTCTTCACAAATTTAAAGAATTGGCAACACACAAGGGCTTTTTTTTTTTTTTTTTTTTTGGTCATGAGGCTTGACCACCAGGCCTGGGAGCTACCTCTGAGCTTTTTTGCTCAAGTCTAGCACTTGACCACTTTGAGCCACAGCACCACTTCCAGTTTTCTGGTAATTGAGATAACTACCAGAGATAAGAGTCTTGTGGACTTTACTGCCTGGGCTGTCTTTAAACTGTGATACTCAGAACTCAGCCTCCTGAGTAGCTAGGTTTACAGGTATGAGCCACCAATGCCCAGCTCTAGGGCCTTTTTAAAAGCTAATATGTAAAGAGACAAGACAAAGAGGAGACAATTGAACCCAATGAGATCTTAGTTTCTCTGACCTAGGAAAACATTCCAAGATAATCTATCAAACATTCATGAGGTATACGTATTTTCTGCATAGTCCAGAAAACCTTGAATTTGGTCATTCATTTAAGATTATTATATCCATACTAATGGCCTTGCGATTATTATTTTTTGAAGCAGCATCTCAATATGTAGTTCAGACTAATTTCGAACTTATGATCTTTCTACTCTAGCCTCGCAAGTACTGAGATTACAATACTATCACCATACCTGTGAGTCATTAAGTTTTGCTTAAATCTAAGAGCCATTTAGTAGGATGTGTTTCCAATGTGGGACATGACCAGAATTCATGTACTATCAAGAGACAGACAATATAAATATGACATTTACTTTGTAAATTTCTAGTTAAATTTTAGAAAAGGCAAAATTATATGATCAAGAGAAACTGCAAAAACTGCTGTTCTAATAAATTTTAGATGGAAAAAAGCAAATCAGAGAAAGTCATTTGCTTAGGAGCATCTGACTTTGACAGAAATATCTCCAAATGAAGAGAGGGAGGATATTCAGGATTCCACTAGAGTGAAGTACAACTCTCCTAAAGTCAAAAGCTCCAGGAAGAAGAAATCCATATCACTTACCCCAGCTGGATTATCAATGTTGCTCACAAATCCGTGTTGCTGCTCTTGGTTAGCAATTTATTTTCTTACCTCACAGCAGGTATTCCAAGTCCTTATTTATCTTTTCAAAGCTAAGCAACCCTATGTGAGCCTATTATTCTATCAAGTTAGTTCATCAAGTAACCAGGAAGATTGACTTGAATAGCTTCCTCAAGGCCCATAATGCATCCTTCTGCCTTTGTTCTCATTGTTTCATTCAGCTACAAGCTTTGGTTCTGAGCTTCGCTCTTCCAGTTTGGGCTACATCAAGAGCTTCCACTTAAAATACTTCCATCTTACATACTCCTATCTAAAAATAGCTATTCAGACTTTGTCTTCCCCAACTACTGCTTGATATTTGTGTCAGTCTACCATAGTCTGCTTTCAAGACAACATTTTATTAAAACTACTTTCATCAAGTTGCCAATGACGTTTATACTCAAAACTTTTTCACATCCTCATTGTATTGTAATAATCATTGTTGTTACATATTTCTGGAACTCCCTTCTCTTGGATTTCATGACACCATTCTATCCAGGCTCTCCGTGGAAATCCTTCCTATTTCCTTTTGCGATATATTTCTTGTGTTTACGCCTTAAAATTTATTCTACTCTATGACTCCCTTTGTGTCCTATTATTCTTCATTCCCAACGAGCTTTATATATATATATATATATATATATATATATATATATATATATATATATATAAAATGTTGTACAGAGTGGTTACATGAGTAGGGTAGTGAGTACATTTCGTAGCGAGCATTGTTACCTCCTCCCTTGTTTTCCCCCTACCATCACTTCCCACCTCCCCAACTCCTCCCACCACCACCCCCACCCCCCACCAACATTGTAAAGTTCGTTTTCAACATAGTGTCTTGTACATCTCATTGTCACAATAGGTCCAACAAGCTTTTTTGGGCAATATAGACCTAACAGTCCATCTCTAATTTATAGTAAGAATTAAATAAGGTATTCAACATAAAGTACTTAAAGCAGGGCTTGCTTTTGACATACCTCATTTAAATAAATATTGCTATGTTGGGAAAGATTTTCTTTACCTATTATTAGCACCTAATCAAATACATCTTTTTCTTTCATGTCTACATTGCAAAACTTTCCATTGATGTCCACCATGATAGGCCAATGCTACCACTCCATTCTCTTTTTATTTTCATTCCAATCAATGGTTTAGAAAATTTGTTCTAAGGAGCTCCAGCATTCTTCTTTTTCTGTCTTCTGTATTCATTAAGGTTCAGTATAAGATTCACATATTTCAGAAGAGAAACATCTGCTACTATATTAAAGCAGAGAAATTATCTGTCTGACAGATTCCTCCCTGGTATCTCATCATTCCATTCACTACACAGAGGCCAAAGAAACTTTTCCAATGTCTACATACCTCACTTCTTCAAAAACACCTTTAAATGGTTTTTATGAATACCAACAAACAAATGCATAGCCCTTTAACATAATTTATGAGAAAAGTCTAGTCCCTATTTCCCACATCTTTCTGGTTCTAGCAAAACAAGTAGATTAGTAAGTCCCCACACTGCTAATGATTTACACTCAGCATCTTCACTTATTCTAGTCCCTTGACCTGGACAACACCTCCTACCCTTATCTTTACTTTTACTGAGTCTTCAGCTCCCATCTTCCCTCTTACCCCTGGAGGTTGTCTTTGAATCAAAGCTGGGTTAGGGCCTCCTTCTGTGCTCTTTGTGTGCTATTTAACACTGGCATCTTCCATGATACATTGTAATTACCTACTGTGTGCCATGCTGTCCTACTAGACTCAAGTGGTAGAGGGTCTAGAGGCTCCAGAATTCAATTCCCAGTATGAAGAAGTGAGTATAACAACAACAGGAGGAATTACTTATAGACTCAGTCAACTTCTGTTAGGATGTTGGTGAGTGCCAATAGCAAAGTTTCCTGAATCATTTGCATATACCTATTGTCTTGTCACATTAAATGAGACAAATACTCACAACATCAAAATAACAGAAAAGCTATGTCAGTAGTAATGCAGGCTGGCAAACCGAGAATTTTCAATTATTATTTACTGAAAGTTGATGATAAGCAAAGTAAAAATAATATGACATAGAATATGATTTCAATTTGTTTAGAAATTGCATGTTTTATAGACTCAATAGTAAATATATTAAGTGTATGTTTATCACAAATATTATGCTGAAAAAATAGGCAAAAGGGAAAGATAGTTATAATGTACACCATGTAATATTATAAATAATACTATAATTGTATACTACTTTAATGTTATTATCATTATTCCATAATTATTGGGTTTGAGAGATTTATAATAATTAGAGGTTTCATTAGTATATTTAATTGTCAAATTATTATTGTAACTAAGCATAATTGATTTTGAAAGATGTGGTAGTTAAAAAGCTTTTATTTGTATTTAATATTTATTTTTCACATCTTTGTAGTGCTGGAGATCAAACCCAGACTCTCAAGCATATTTGGCAAGCATAGATCTCTGAGCCACATCATCAGTTTAAGAAATGCAAACCAATAATTGGCCTACATCAATGTTGAAGAACTTCCAATGTGGTACAGAATATACTTTTAACAGGCCTGAAATTTCTTAAGAATGAGCCACATTCCTTAAGTAAGCTAAGCCTCCAAGGAGGCTTAAACAACTCTATGAAGGAAAACACATATTTTAATCCCTTTTCATTCTGGTTCTAGTGAAAGAACGCTCAAGCGAACTGTCTTGCAAGTGTCACTGTATTTGGTAGTGTCACACAAAGGCCACAGCTACATTGTACACCAAAATAATTATGTAAGTGAAGACTGGTACTGAATAACATTATTCAAAGTCTACTGACATTTGCATTTATTTCACAGAACTAACACTAACTTATATCATCATTACATAAATATCTTATATATACCTAAGACCATACTTAGGTATATAGGTGACCATACTTGTATCTTCCATGATTTTGTTAAATTTTGGTGAACTAATTGATTGAAGTCATTCACTGTAAGATATAATTAGAGTCTACAACTGCACAAATTCAGAAAATACTTAACTGAAAAAGTCTTTTTATTTCTTTCTGTATTTCCATAGTAATTTCAAAGACACAATCACTCTGAAATAGAAAAAAATTATACTGAAGATTTCTAATATGCATTGAGTAGCATTCTTACATTATCAATGTTGAGTTTATATGAATTTATTTCTGCCAAGAATAGCCTGCAAGAAAGATTATATTAATTGTATTTTAATATAATTATATTATATGAAAAATAACAAATCCTAAGCTGACTGCTGATGGCTCATGCCCATAATCCTAACTACTACTCAGGAGGTTAAGATATAAGGATCACGGTTCAAAGCTAGCCTAGGCAGGAAAATCTGTGTGAGTCTTATGTCCAATGAGCCAACAAAAAAGCCAGAAGTAGAGGTGTGGATCAAATGGTAGAATACCAGCCTTGAGCAAAAAGGCCAAGGGAAAGTGAGAGGCACTGAGTTCAAGCCATTTTTCCATCACACTAAAAAAAGAAAAATCCTGGTCTTTCCTTAAAAGCAAAATCCTTCTAGTTGGGCACTGGTGGCTTATGCCTGCAATCCTAGCTGAAATGTGAGGATCACGGTCCAAAGCCAGCCCAGGCAGAAAAATACATGAGACACTTATTTCTAATAAACTACTCAGAAAAAGCTGAAAGTGGTGCTATGGCTCAAGTGGTAGAGTGCTAGTCTTGCGCACAGAGAGGCTCAGGGATAAAGCCCGGACCCTGATTTCAAGCCGCAGAACTGGCAAAATGATGATGATTCTGATGATGATGATGACGACGATGATGATAAAGTAAAAAAAGATTCTTCTAAGGTGAAATAAATAAACATTTACCTGGATCTTCTCACTGGCCAGTTAGTTTATTGTTTCAGTAGAGCCCATGACCTGTAGACTAGATATGTGGAGATGGACAGGTTTTATCAGCACCAAATGTGCACATTCTCTGAGTTTATTTACTGGCCACCTAATCTTAAATAATTCACTTCACTACTCTCAACCTCAGTTTCCTTGGTTTAAAAAAAAGTGATCCAAATATACTAGTCCGTACCACTCAATTAGTGTTATTATACATTTCAAATGAATGCACAACTGCACTAAAAACTATACAAGGCAACACTAATTAAAGGCTAATTGTTCATTATCAAATCACTAATAAAAGTACAAATCAAACAGTTATATCTTTTTCACACTCTTATTATCACCTGGCAAAATGAACTAACATGGCTTCAAAAATGACTAATTAGTTTAATTTTTAAATACCCATTAACACTTCTAATAATATTATAGTGAACATTTGAAGAGCTTTTACTCCCTCTCTAATATGCAGAGAATTATTAACCCATCTTCACTTCTTTGAGCTGTGGCAATTTACCTTTCACTAACCTCTAACCAAAGCAAAAAGTGATAACCAATACAAAGCATGCTTATCTCCAATGTGAAAGTAATTCCACTCCTTTGTCATAAATTTGTAGCAGTGAAACCATGTTCAATGAAATCCAGATTGTCCTATGACATCGTAAAAGTAGTTCTTAAATCTCTGTGACACATATAAACTATAAGTCTATAACTTATTTAAAAGACTGCACTTCAATGTAGAAATCCACAACAAAGTTAATTTGGTTCTCACTTTTGAGACAATGGTTTTCACACACAATGGTTTGAAGATCATTTCCGGTAATTTGGGAGAAAAATAAAAGGTCACTAAGCACAGGGTTGCACAGGGGTATTGTGCTACAGACTCTTGGCAGTTCTTTGAATACCTCAGGGCCAGCTACAGGACCAGCAAAGAACCAAGTGAAGCTATCTACAGGTGCGATGGGCCCACTGCTCCTCCATGCTGCACAAATGCTATGTCCTACCCACAGAAGTCTAGAGACACCTTGAGGTGAACTTCATTATCTAACATCTCTTGGGGCCTAGGATGTCAACTTATTAATGTTATAAATTAATCTGAGTCTTAAGTGCATTAAAGAAACAGAACTAGAATACTAAGGGCAGTAGAATATTACTGGAATACAATACTAGGTGAGATGTTTTTGTCACTGCTCAACTCTACATGATGTTCTGTCTTTGGTATGGGACTCAGCTGGGACTCAGTGTTTCCATGATACATGTAAAAAGCACTGGATCAAGAAGCTTGATAGTCCCTTCAGATCAAATGTCTCTGAAGTACAATATCTCTGGGTGGGTTCTAACCACAATCCTAAAATGATGATAACTTGCCAGACTATGACTGCAATGGTGTGATCTTACCAACCATGCTGGCATCTTCTTGAAATCTGAGGGGACTCTAAGTCATGCTGCTTTGTTTCAGAAAAGTTGAAGTTTATGGATACCATCACTTCCTCTAGCACAATTTATGCAACCATAGCGACAACAGCAATTCATATTTACTGAATATTTCTGCAGCATGCAGCTGGAACGATGATTATCACTTAATTGTCTCTGTTAATCCTAAAAATCAAAATAGGAAACAGAGGCACAGAGAAGTAAAGAAACTAGCCCAATCTTTCCCCTTATGCCAACGAACATTTCTCAATTGTAGCATGCTCTCTACCAGGCCTGTTGGAAAAAAAAATCCATCTATCTTAAATAACTCAAAAAGTTCACAAGGGACTTATTTCTGTGATAGCCTTGACTGAATACTTTGTAGAGGCTAGTAAAGAAATCTCCAGGGTTTTCCTGAAGAATTTAAAATAAACTAATTTGGAAGTTTTCAAATATGTAAATAGTATGGTTTATGAATATACAATGTTAATATTAGTTCCATGTGTCATAAGCATAAAGGTTTTCTTTAGTCTTACTTCAATGAGTGACTGTCAAGCCAGTTTGCCAAAGTATATGCTTGTTTTCTGGTCCTTCATATTGGGTCTGTAAATTTTATCAAAGGTATCATTTATCATTGACTTAATAGAGATAAATTGTGTATAGCATTATCTGGTTAGGAGAATACTGACAGGATAAGTCATATGAAATAGCCAGTCCAATGGCCATCTTGTTGAAGGTGAGGTAACATGTATAAGGGTCATAAGGATCTGAAGTCAAAGAAAAAGATAGTTATTAGACTATCTAAACACATTGCATTACAAATATGGCAGAGAGTAGGACACCAGATTCAACAGCACAGAGAAAGAGCTTGAACCATGACACCTATAGAAGATTTCATTTTCCACTTTTTTGAAACTTTGTTTCTAAGGCATGAAACTATTAGTGAAACTTTAAGGGCAATGCCAGAAAATCTAGGATTCACGTGAACATGCAATCCAAAAGGTTTAGGACAAATGACTGAAGATCTAGAGTTCATGCCTGTAATTCTAGCTACTCAGAAGGCTGAGATCTAAGGATCATGGTTCAAAGCCATGACATAGGAAAGTCCATGAGACTCTTAATATCCACTAAAGTACTAAAAAAGCCAGAAGTGGAGCTGTGTCTCAAGGGATGAAGTGCTAACCTTGAGCAAAACAAGCTCAGAAAGTGCCCAGGCCCCAAGTTCAAGCCCTATGACTGAATCCCCCCCCAAATAAAAGAATGCATTCTCTCCTTCATGGTATTCACTCTTCATTTTTTAATGTTTTCAATTGGGGCTTTTCTTTTTCCTTCTTTTCCCAAATAAGAAACGCATTATTTCAGGAATTCTGCCTCCTCGGATCTGGCTGGTATTATGTTTGTGTGTGACAGGGCAGGCTGACAGAATGCAGGCCCATGAAGAGATCTTGTTCACTCTCCACTTAAAATAGTCCCTTTCAAGTCGCTTGAATCAGAAATGCTCGGATTTATTATGGCTACATAAGAATCCTAATAATGATGATAATAAATCTGCAAGTGGGACAGGAACCTATTTTAATCAAGATGACTGAGTCTGTCTGCTTAGCTTGCTAAATCCCTGGATCCTCCCAGCCTTCGTGGACTCTGGCCACCTGCCTCTGATTGTATCCTCTTTCTGATTCCCAAACTCCATTTCCAACTTAAGATCTTTGACATGCCCCCTAGCACAATGAAACTTTAAATGTTTTATTATTTGCTACTTTAGTAAACTCCAGTTTCTCCTCAGTCACAAATGGTTCCACTCAAGACAAATAAAGTAAAGGCCTCTTTAAGGAACTGGTGAAATGGATTTCAGAATCTGCTGAGTTTAGCTCCTTGGAAATTCACTGAGCCATGCTTGTCCATCATTATTCTTAAAATGGACGCAATAATATTTCTTCTTGTGGTATATAATAAGTGACAAGTATGTTAGGTTTCTAAATTTGATGTCTATAGACTCTTTTCATAGTAAGGGAGTGGTACTGAAACAAAGCAATGGATGCCTTACTTCTTGGTCTACAAAGAGTCTTCGAAGGTATTGATCACTTCATCTGAGAGAAACGAAAGGTGAGAGTTAAGTAACTCGCCCTTCACCTTGCTCAGCTCTTTACTATATAGGTCCTGGAATCTCTCCTCCATCTTTCTCATTCTACCCATACAAGCTACAAATAGAGCAATTAGTGAACCCATTTCATCCTCATCACTAATCAGAAACCTAAGAAGTTACCTGGAGAAGAGTAGCAAATGTTCTGGTACCAAATAAATTAACAATTATGTTGTTTTCAGAACTATGTTTATACATTTAAACACTGATAAAAACTGAGGTTTGTAACTGATTATCTATATGTTTCTGGAAATCTGACATTATGGACTTTATAGGAAACCACATGTTAGAATATTAGCATTTGGCTCAAATAGTTATAATTTTTCAAAGGGGAAGGGAGAACTCTCTGTTGGCATTTGACAGAAGGAAACACATAAGGTGATTATGTTTTAAATATCTCCTATTATTTACATTTTAAATGTCATAACTTTATATGGGACTCACTAATATGTAGTTGTTCTAATATAAGTATAGTTTGGGAATAAAATAAAATGAAGAAAAGATTCATTAAGTTAAAATAACAGACTGTGCCATATGGCTTTCAAAGTCAACCAAACCTCATGTTGGAAGACTCTCAAAGACCCTAAGAACTGGCTGCTGAGAGAAAGAGAGGGGGGAAGGGAGAATATTTTTCTTTGTAATGTAAAAGAAATATTCTTGGTTTTGTTATTAAATGTAAATGTATTCCATATTTGAATATATGGTATTCCAGTTTCTCTTTAAAGTCATGGAGTGGGTTTGTATTCTATTTTCCCATAAAATGCCATTATGGAGACGAGAAAAGCTTTTGAGTAAATTATTTGAAGTAGAATATCTTGAACACCTCTTTCTGGGAGAAGCAGGCTCTAACACGGGGTGATGTCATAATTCTCAGGTTGCTACAGACATAAGCACAAACTATTGGTGTTGTTGTTTTTCACTTCTTTCTCTTTGATAAAGATCAGAAGTAAGATCCAACCCTCATGAAACAAATAGGTCTAATCCTGCAAGAGTTATAATGAAGTCCTTAGAATTATTATAAATGGTTGAACATTAAAAATTCATCAGCAAAGAGAGAGGGGTGCTTTGTATTTGTGGTGTTCTGAATTTAAACACAGTCCACTAAGAATGGCTGATTGTCCGGAGGAAGCGCTGCTGATGGCAACAGCAGGTCTGCAAATGGTGTATGGAGAAGGTAATGAGAATTTTAGAAGCATATTTCAGCCCATATAATAAAGTAATTGTGGAAGTGTAATTGCAGTCTGCTTCCATACCATATTAGGGTAAGGAATGAGATGGTAAGAAAATATGAGATCCACAGAATTATTTTATAAGCCATTGTCTGCGATGACTGTCACCCAGAAAACATAGAATTTGTCAGAAAAAAATAATTTAAAAACGCGCAACAGTGTTTACCTTTTGAAATCCATTACGATGAACCTGAACAAAATGAGCAGTGATTATGTTACCATTCTACAAACACTCTGAACTTGTGAATGGTTTCAGATATAATAATCATGTTGAATAATGTTAAGCTACTGATTGCAGCCCCTGAAAGCATTAACTGGAAAGCTGAGTACAATCCCCATTGTTTATCTTTGAATGATACCTAGCTCATATTTCTGAATATTTAAATATTTGCAAGATTAGAATTTCAATTTTTAAAAATTTATTCCTTTAGCTACTTCATAAACAATCACTTTTGGCTTAAGTTACCAAGTTACTACATCCCACAGGCTATCAGTTTCTCTCCCAGAAAGACTAGAGAAAGGGCAAGGAATGCTATTCTGTTCTCAGCTCTGTCATCTGGTCAACAGGAATGGAAAATGTAGGGACGAACACAGGGACATTCCAGTCTTACTGGTGATCATATTTAGGTGGAATATTTAAGCTGTCCATTACTTTCTCAGTTCACTCTTCTGTTACTTAAATCACATCTAAGATTATTACTTTGATAGTACACAGGTTTTTATTATCTTCACAATTTTAGCCCACGTTCTGGCACATAGTAACAGCTCAGAAAACATTAAGTGAGTAAATAGCCAATACATTCAGACAGGCACATAAGGATCTTTCTAGTCAGTAGTCAACCATACACATGAAGATTCTATCTCCCAGTGTGTGAAATGATACCTTTTCTTCAGAAGGGCCCCAACATTAGATAACAAATGAGTGTGTCTACAAATGTGGGTATAGGCAATGCTGAAAATGTTCATCTACCTACAGACTTTCTAAGAGGAAAAACATGTTTACCAATACTAGGAAATACTTGTGATTTGTATATGCTGTTTTTGAAGAATTCATTTAAAACTATCAGATTTAAGAACTCAGAACAACAAAACCCACCCTGATTTAATGCTATGTTATGGACATCAAGTAGATTGACATTTCCCAGCAAATCCTCCATTCACCCACATGAAATCTATCCATCCACCCATTCTCACCAGAGATATGGTTTTCCCAAGAAGACACAGGACTCCACTGAAGTATATCCTAGGCAAAGTTAGGTCAGCTATTCAGAAAAAGAACACATCGTCCACAGATGGGGGGGCGGGGAAAGGAGGGGGGACACAAGTAGGGAGAAAGAGCTCCAGGAAATGGGCATCTAAGAAAGTAATTTTAAGGAATCTTGAAAATATTTTCAATTGTCTCACAAATTACATCCACCAGTGATGAAATGGAGAGAGGAAAAGAGGGGAAGAAAATCTATGTTTCGATTATTTCTAACATTAGAGGTCCCACTCTGTCTTACATTGGCTCCAAGTACATAACACCTCCATTGTAAAATACCTCCAATCCATTGCCATACTTGTTCAATTTCATCATGATCCATTCCTTTATGTGGACTTCCCAAGTTCTTAGGCTGGGCTCTCTACAAATGTCTAACAATATAATAGCACCCTTGACAACCTTCATCCATACTGAAGCATCATCAACCTGTTCTTAGGAACCAAGGGATTTTTCTCTCCCAACTCTGCCCAGGATATCTGACTTCCTAACTCTTCATCATGCCTCCTTTTAAGTCCTGGTATTACTCTGCTAGGGCAACCATCAGTTATTAAGCCCTAGCTAATGCCCCTTTAAGTTTACACTTAGATCAAATATACTCTGACACAATTTCCTATCAAAGTAGAGAACTAATAGAAATCAGGAAAGAAGTAGGATGAGTCAAGCATTTCAATTCCATTCTCTGAGGCAGAGATAACCTAACTAATGGAGTTCCCTCAAGGTCTCTGATCCATTTTTAATAATAAGGTCAAAGGAACATAATGTTCCCTTATGCTTCTCAAATTCATATGTCTAGGAGCAAAGCACCATACCACGGCAGTAGATTCTCCCTCTCACTGCAGATCAAAGCCAGGATCTCAGGAATACTAGGTAAGTGTTTTACCACTGAGCTATAGCTATAGCCCCAAAGCCACATATTTCTAAATATGCAATCTTAGCCCTATAGGACTGATGTAGAAAGCAGTAGTATTTCTTTATTTCTCTATACTCTTCCAGTTCCTTCATGTACAAATCCCGTTATTCATTAGACCACTTCTGAAGGGAAATAAAATTCAAGAACTTGACAAGTAGGTATTGGAAAACTGTAGAATACCTTTAAAAGCACTGACAGAAAACTCTGAGTATATTTGTACACTTTATTATATTCTCTAAATTTAGTAATGATATATGTATTTTATCACTGAGCAAGAAAGTTCGGGAATATTAACACCAGTTAGAACAGGTTGGAAATTAACACATCAGGTATACCAGTTAAGTATTTGTTAAGTATCAATATTGATACTAAAAACTGGGCATATCATTCCAAAATATCCTCCTATGGACAACAACATTGTAGTGGGCATTAAGAAGTTAGACATATGTGTGTGTGTATGGTATGTGTGTGCATGTGTGCTTACTAGGGATGGAACCCCGGGCTTCACACATTCTAGTAGGCAAGTGTTCCACCACTGAACTACATCCCAGCTCAAGAAGTTAGATTTTCTTTCTTTGTTTTTGCCAGTCCTGGGGCTGAAGTCAGTGCCTGGGCACTGTCCCTGAGTTTCCTTTGCTCAAGTCTAGCACTCTATCACTTGAGCTACAGTGCCACTTCTAGCTTTTTCTGTGTATGTGGTACTGAGGAATCAAACCCAGGGCTTCATGCATGTTAAGCAAGCACTCCACCACTGAGCCATAATCCTATCCAAGAAGCAAGATTTTAATAAAACTTTACCCTTTGTCTAATGTATAAAATCTCTAAAAGGTCTATCTACAGTAAGAAAAATCAGCAAAAACAGCAATAATTAGTCACTCATATTAACAAGTGATCCCTCTAGAAAATTCTCCTTAATATGTTCTTTGTTTAAGTAACATTTATTTTCTTGTAAAGGTTATGTACAGAGGGGTTACAGTTATATAAGTAAGGTAATAAGTACATTTCTTGTCGAACATTGTTACCCCCCTCTTGTTTTTTTGCACTTTCTGTCCCCTCAACTTCCCTCCCCCACAAGTTGTAAAGTTCATTTCTAACATAGTGTCTTGTGAGTATTGCTGTTGCATTATCTTTTGCCCATTTTGTTATTCCCCTTCCTTCCCCAAATCAGATAAACATATATACAAAGTATCAAAATACACAGGGTATCAAAATTAAAAAAAAGTGACAACAGGTAATAAACCAAAGCGGGAGTGGAGGGGTGGGAGTTGTGATTGAAAGAAAAAAGCATTTCATACAGTACATTAAAAAATATCTCCTCGTTTCCACATCTTGGAGTTTATTTCGATTGGTCACAGGTACATAGGTAGTGAGCTATAGTGATCCTCTGCTAGGACTATCCTAGATATATACTAATTATTACAAATGAAAGAAACCATAGAGCCTATGTTTCTTTGGGACTTACTTACTTCACTTAATATGATTTTTTTCCAAGTCTTTCCATTTCCTTCTGAATGAGGCAATGCCATTCTTTCTGATGGAAGCATAGAATTCCATTGTAATCTATATATCTATATCTATACCATATTTTCTTGATCCATTCATCTATTGAGGGGCATCTGGGTTGGTTTCCTATCTTAGCTTTGGTAAATAATGCTGCAATGAACATAGTTGTGCTGGTAGATTTAATGCGGCCTCAAACGCTTAAACATAGGTTCCTCAAAAGACTAAACACATTGCTTCCCTATGGTCCAGCAATACCACTCCTGAGCATTTACCCAAATGATCACAAACAAAGCCACACTAAAGCTACCAGAACAACTATGTTCAATAGTATGTTCTTAATACAGTCAAACACTAGTCCACTGACAGTATGCGATCTGAGTTGCACCC
Organism: Dipodomys merriami; assembly: GCF_024711535.1. Lineage (NCBI taxonomy): Eukaryota > Metazoa > Chordata > Mammalia > Rodentia > Heteromyidae > Dipodomys > Dipodomys merriami. The sequence goes on from NW_027205603.1 coordinate 33,049,325, forward strand.
CAACATCCCCTAATACAGCGGGCACCATTGCCCACTTGTGATGTCTCAGCCCTCAACCTCCCTATAGAATTTAAACCAGCAGTCAGGTTCCCCATCACAGTAGCTCTTCACTTCTGGTCTTCGGCAGCCTTACGGTGGAAATGTTGCAGCTTTCCACCAGAGGAAAACGTTTTATGCAGGAATAATTAGTGTTAATATGTGTCTCAAAGAAGCAGAATTCCGTCACTCATCACATTTCCATTTGTGCTCCTACTGGGAGAGAACAAGTGCCAAATTTAAACACTGAATTATAGTTTGATACCTACACATCACACATAAGAAGCATGTTTTTGTCTCCTTTCCTGACTGTAATATTCTGCTAATACAAATAACTCTGTTGCTTTGCTTCTTCTGTTGTTTTCCTGTTTTGTTGTTGTTGTTAGTGGTGTTGGTGAGTTTTAGTGCTGAAGGCCAAATGCAGGGTCACAGGCAGGCTAACTATTTGGTTACTACTTAGTCAAACACCAGACCTGTGCTTATTTAAAGTTATCATCATGAAGGGTAGAAAATCTAAAGAGAATAATTCAAAATGCTAAAAGTAACTAATCTCTTTCTCTGTGTCTAATTTTGAAGGCCAACTGATATAACCATCTCTTCCAGGAAGCAACGGGGATTCATTCTTCCATCTTCAACTCATTATTTCTCCTACACTCTCAGCTGACCTCAGATCTTCTGTCACTCAGTTACACTGCAGCTGCATCATGATTATTTATATTCTTCCCTTGATCAGACACATGGAGGCTGAAGCCAGATCTTACCCTGCCCCCTTCAAACTCAGAGAAAGGTTTTGCCTCTAATTGGTGTTCAATAAATGCTTCTCAATTTCTCAAAACGTATTGTTTGCCCTATAACCAAGGCCCAAAGCTTCCTAACAAGTGCATTCCAACTAAAAGTCTACTTAGGCTGAAATATTCTCATTTCACCCTTGTGCAAATATTTGCATGGGAATGCATTGGAGCTACCTGAAAATAACAAGTTTTAATGGAAACAGGACCACAGCCTTAAGTGAGGCAACCAAAATAGGGACTACTTTAAGACTTTTACTGAAACATTCTCTGCTTGATCAAGTTCATTACCAGAATATCATCTTTAAAGTGAAAAGCATTCAGCTGAATGCTTTTTTTCATTTTGTAAATAGATTTCCCCCCTCGCCTCAGCTCTCACCAGAAAGTACAGAATAGTCTTGCATAACATTAGAAAAATGTCACCCCATAATATAGAAAGCTAAAGTTTTCAAATAAAATAGAATTTTCTTCTTTAGTATCTTAAAGGAATAATAGGCTCATCCAACAGTAACTATCCTACACAGTATATAATATTAAGGCCGTATCATGAGTATGTGTGCAATTTGGTATGGTCTAAAATGTGTTGTGATCCATCACATACTAGATCCCAGAATAAAGTTAGATCCTCATGGGCTATCCAAATGCTACAAAGTTACTATCATTTCAACATTGTCTTCTTTACTATGGTTACATTTAAAATTATTCTGACACTAATCTTTCTCTCACCTATTCAAATTGACAGAGATACATAGCTATGTGCTAAATAACTACTCAAGAGCCAAACTTTCACATTCAATCAAGTGAAAAATTATATACAACATATTCATTAAGAATCCCCCCCTTCCTCTCCTCCCCACACCCTGTTTTTACATTAATAGATTCTGGGACTTGAACTGGGCCTGGACACTGTCTCTTAGCTTTTCTTCCAGCTGTTTACTGACTAATTAAAGACAGAATGTCAAGGACTTTCCCTCCCCAACAAGTAATAATCTTGAGATCTCAGCATCCTGAGTGGCATGAGCCACTTAAACACAGCTTCCATTAATAAGTCTTGATCTATCTAAGATTATTATAGCCAACATTACATTACTAAGTTTTGCTGTACTTTGAAATCTCACACATATAGTGTTGCAGATACCTTAGTGGGACCAACAGAACTTTACAATCACTACATCTTACCAAAGTAATAATAAGCAGAAATAAATCTTTGACCTTCTACCAACTGAGGAGTCATTGTTCTAAGAAATTAACATTCAGGTATTTATTAACAGTCATTTTACAAGAAGCATCATGTCCTTGCTATATTTATAAAAATTCAGACACAATGTTGTGCAATGCAACCTCTCAGAAACATTCTTTCTTCTTTAGCCCCCTGATTATCCCCCCAGACAGTCTTCTCTAAAGATTTGTAAATTGTAGACAGGTAATTGACCTCAGTAAATTGTTCCACTAACTTACATATTTTGTTTCTTTTCTAAGTACTTTAGGGTGGGGGTGTAGTGTAGGAGACTGGGAGAAAGACAAATACACTTCTTTATGGCAAATGCCATAAGAAAAATATGCTCTGGCAGACTTTTCCCAAGTTGTAATGAAAAAAAAAATTACATCATGCAAGTATATTCTAAGTGCAGAGAGCAAAAGAAAGAAGTCTCTAAATAGAATTCTGTTCCACTTTCCAACTCCTCAGCTAAGGGAACACAAGTGTTTCACTTTAGAAATGAGTAACAAATGGCTTCAGTACACATACACCTTTCTCTTTTTTGGAAAATCTGCACACAAAAGAGTATTTTTTGGTAAGACTGACCTGCAGAGATAGGGAGCTAAGCAGAGTCATGAATTCACTCACTCTGATATGCACACATGATACGCAATTAAAATCTCCATTCACATTCCTGCCGGCTTGTCAATCACAAGGAAAGCCTTTTTGACAACATTCAACCAAGCGTACCAACTAAAGGCTCCACAGGAACTTAAACAGTAACAGCTTTTCTTACTAGCAAGAACAGGATTTCTTACCAAGATTGGGTTCAGTTTCTAAGAAATCACTATGCTGTGAATTTGAGGATCCTTCATTACAAATGAAAATGTTGTCAAGAAGAATTTTTCTAGCCAGCTATCTGATGTCATACCTGGAAAATAGATGTGTAAAAACAAAAAGAATTCTAGCCTTTTCAAAGGAAAGAATCTTTATTTTTTTTCCTGTTTAGAACAAGGAACCATGATCTTATAAAGCAGTTTACTGGGAGAAAACAGGTTATGTCTAACTCATTCTTAATGTGTTTTTCCCCCAACTGGAATTTAAATTACAAAAAAAATTATCAAAAGTCTAAACTCAAAAAAGGTAAAGAAAAAGCGGCCAAGCAGCAGCTTATGGACCAATGAGAAAATGAATTTTTAATCGTGAGAAGAATATGTAGCTTGTGAGAAATATTGCATGCATCAAGCCTTTCAATTTATGGTACTCTATAGAAAATATTATGCACATAAATTCTGTCCAGATGAACCCAGAAGGTACTCTGCTCATAACTTAGTTTCTGTTGAACATCTAATCAAAGACTGTGCCCTTCCTAATAGCGTATTAGTGTGCTTTAAAGCCATAAATCCACAAAAACAGGGCCCAGGAAAATTGAATACAGGATGCTTGTTAATCTGCTGCTGTGTCTGTTTTGAGCAACTAACCTTGGATTAGAAATTTGAAACAAGTTAATACTATCAGATATTGAAATATTTGTCTTCTGACTTATCAGGCACTGTGACTGAGAAACCAGATGCATCCTGACCATTACGAGTCATGACAAATTGCCTTGCTAATGAACGTTACACACTGAAAGTACTATAACTGATTAAACTACAATTTCCCACTGCCAGATAGAGAAAGAGTTGGAGACTCCAGCAGTGGGTGACTCTGATATTATGCCAACAGGCCTTCAGGGCACAGTAAGTTATTTAGAAAAAAACATTCACAATTCCATATGAACATATTCTGAAAACCTGTGTGTATACAACAGGTTTTTAAAGCACATTAGATCAAACAGCATAGTCTGGAGCTGACAAGACATGAAAAATAGATGTGTCTTAACTATTTGGTATCCTTACAAATATTCATTAAAGAATATTCTCTGATAGGGGTCTCTCTTTCGCTCTCTTTCTCTGCTATCTATCTATCTATCAATCCTCTCTCTTCCTTTTCCTGTTCCCCCTCCCCCCCAAAAAAAACCCCACATTGGGTGTGCTTTGCATTTCACATAAAATCTTTCTTTTGTCAGTTCCTTTGTGGGTGCAAAATTGGCAGCAGTTCAAATTCAAAGTACTCCTATTCATTTACTGACCAATGTCATTGTAGTTCACATCAGCCAGAGAGCTAAGCTCTAAAAAAACATAAAAGACTTGCTTCACCATGGACGAATAATGTGTACATTTTTACAGAGCTTAAACCTTAATGCTTTCTCTGCAACTAACAATACAGTATATCTTATCATGCCTTTTTCACAAGCAGGCAGCTGCTGAAACGCTTGCCACTTCAAAATATCAATTGCTTGCCAGAGTTGTCCTCAACACACCCTGTCAAACTCATGTATATTGTGCAATGAAAATGGTGCAGGGCTGAAAGCTAGAAATTGTGTCAAATTCTGCTGTAAGGGAATGATGTGCAAAGAACAATGTATGACAACCGTAGAGACTACAAACAATGGCACTGGAGCCAGGGACTTCATAGATCACAACTGTGCCTGTACATATTTTAGTGTAGGCATTATATATTTAAAGCATGACAAATGTACCATTGTACACTGGGTGCTGCCCACATGGATGCTCCTCCCACCCGAGCTCCTGATGATGGGAACATAGTGAAATTTCATTTTTTTCCTCCTCTTAAACACTTAAGGTTCCTGAATCATGAAGAAAACACACACACACACACACACACACACACACACACACACACACACACACATACACACATACACACACATACATACACTTCTCAAAATCAGTAAAATAAATAAATAAAACAAAATAAAACCCAGAAGACAATAACATAAGATGGGAAAAGAGATCTTGCTCACTTAACGTTTTGGCTTTTCTCTAAGGACACAAAAAGCAAGGGTTATCTTAAACACTAACTGAGGCTATGAAGACAACTACACTATCACTGTGCCTATAAATTATTGTCTACCTAATTTCAATGCAGATAAGTGCTGGCTTATTGATTTGCATGATTTTTCCAGCAAACTGGAAATCCCTTGTGACTATGTTCTTTGTGTGCAGAAAATATGGCTTAAGAAGCTTTTACTATTATTGCTTTCCTAAGCCAAAAGAACAATTAAGAAAATAATATGTCATGACTGTATCAGGTCTATAAACTAACACTGATTAATTTCTATTTACATTTTAAATATCTCTTTCCACTGCCCAGGTCATTGTGTATACTTGAAATGATTCTAGTTATTGAAAAGTTGACTTCCTTCTAAATATCTGTTTAAATTGCATGTAAATTTTAAAAGAAAATTTTCATTCTGGTACAAACCTACTTAATTATAAAAGGGTTTATGGCTATAACAATTTGACACTAATCAGTTGATGACTGTGGAAACAGCAACACGTTTATGGCATAAGATTAGTATGACTATATAATAATCTCTTTCTAGCTTAGGTAAGAAAACCTTTATCACACAAGTAGCTTGGAGTGGACTTAACTGACTAGGAGGCTGAGGGAACTGCACAGATATGCTGTTGAGGTGTTAATAAATATTTTGGAAAGAGAAGAAGTAGTTTAGGTGCTTAGGGGTACTGACCTTTGCTGTGTTGATTAGTAGGACAATGATGCATTATTAACATGAAGCAGCTGTACCTGAACTGCTGCCATGAATATAATAGCCTTTTATAGCCATCAGGGGAGAGAGGTAGGAGGCCTCTATTAACCACTAGACATGATTAGCACATTATGTGAACTTTAGTAGGCAAATTATCTCTTATTGAAATATAATGTTGGTTATGACTAATTGTAAACATGATTTTTAAAACTTCTCAGTACAAAATGCCAATGTTTTACAACCAATTCAGCTCATTATTGGCTGGTAATGGATGAGGAAAACTGGTATCATAGTGGGAAGTCCTTCCAGGAGCTGAATCTCAGAAGGCAGAATCTCAGAAGCCTGACTTTAAAATTATCTAGCATTACAAGTTCAGTGGTATTAGCACACTTGCAAACTTTCTCTAATTAAGGAAAACTGCATGAATTAGAAAAGCTACTTTGGGATCTTCTCTTTTTTTGTTGTTCCTTTTTATTACTTTAAGCAGTTCTTAAAAGATTAGTTTTGCAGTAAATTTTTGAGTTACCTTGAAAAATAACAGCATAATTTATTTCAAAAAGCTTAATTTTGGGAGAGGAAAGATTATCCCATTAGCCTTAGTAACTGAACACAGCTCTGAGAGTCCATTATGAACAGTCTTTTATGCCCGAGCAGAAAGTCATTAACATAAAATAAATCATTAGCTTTGATATTAAGCTTCTACTATCTGCAGGTTTCTATGATTAATGTTCATGACTGCATCTGCCAAATGATAAAATATACTTTTCATTGAAAGGTTATCCTGCCTCTTGATTATTAACATTTCTCTTTATACAATTGTTACTGGCATTTTAGGCTGAGGAATATTGGCATCAAAAGGAAGAACTATTTTTTTTTGAACATATGAAGACCCCAGTGCAGACAACATTTTACTCCATCAATTTTTAAATTCACCATTACATTGAGTTAAAAGACTTAAAGAAATCAGGCAGAACAGAGATATTCTTTAATGTAACAGCACTCTCTTTAGACCCAGTTGGCCCATTCACTAATCAATCTTGTTCATCCTTTTCCAAATCTCTGACTCATATATATTAGAGGAAGATACAGGAAAGCCCTTCCCTCTTACCAGTTATTGTCAACTTTTATCTTATCTTCTTATATTGCAAAACAGGCATCTGTCCCTCATCAATAGCAACTCTTTCATTAAGTGCCAGGCCTTTGAATGTGGAGAAGGGCAAAGGGACCGCCTGGGGCTAATCAAGATCTGAGGGAGGCAGATTACAGATGTACCTACACAGGCCCCTTTTACCCAAATTTGTCCTCAACCCCACCCTCACCCCTGCTCCCAAATTCTCCCTTTTACTCCATTCCTGTAAGTATCACCAGTCTACAACTTTTAGGCACACCTTTATTCTACCAGTGCTAGCAGAAATAGAATATCTGGGCTGAGTTCAGAATCCTACTAAAGCTTATTATTCTTTAAATTTTAGAGCGTCTTTCATCACAGGATTGCAAAATAATGTACTGCTACCAGTTCCTTAATTCTTAAAAGGCTACCTGGATACAAAGAGAAGTTATTTTCTCTATGGAATACATGGAAGATTGGGACACAGATGGATATAGATTTTAATGTCTCGAAACTTTTACCAGCCACATGGCAAAACCAGGCTTGTCCAGAAAATGAGAGATAAAGAGAGGTAATCACATACTCTCCTGCTCAGTTTTATGCTGCTCCTGTAATAAGTCAACACAGGTGTAAGGGTACTTGGTTTTCATCTCACACTATCAACAAAAAGAATCTTTGCTTGAGAAGGGCGTAGGGTTTTCCTCCAAAAGACCTATTCCTCTGATCTTATTAATGGCCAATTAAAGAGCTCGCTTGATAGGCATTTTTTGCTGTGAAATATGTCTAAGTTCCTTAAAGGGAGGTGATTATGAGAGATTCCAAGTAGTTGTGACAATTACCTTCCTTCATTGCTGCTGTTATACATTGATGGAATCTGCCATTGAGGATCAATTCTTTTGAATTTCTTGTCTGAAACAGACCTAGCACCAAATAGTACACATATATACACAGAAATACTGGTGTGTGATCACTAGAGAATGTACACACATATGTATGCATACATACACACACACACACACACACACACACAATTCTCTGGTGTAAGAAGCCTCCTGATAGTGACAACCTCTAGACTTTCATGAAAACATATGTAGGAAGAAGATGATTTCATCACCACCATGGACCAAACACAAGTAACTTGCAAGTTCTCACAGTTATTTAAACTAAAGGATACTTTCTTGACCACTGGCAAAGCTTTTTATCAACTATAGCCTTCATTACTTAGGTGTCTTTTCACAAAAGGTTCATTAAAAGCCATAACTGCCTAGCTACTTGGGAAGCTGACATTTGAGGATTGCAGTTCGAAGCTAGACCATGAGATTCTTCTCTCCAATTAACCACTCAAAAACTAGAAGTGGCACTGTTGCTCAAGTGATAGAGTGCTAGCCTTGAGCTCAAAGACGCTCAAGGGATAGATCCCAGGCCCTGAGTTCCCTGAGTTCAAGACCTAAAACAGACCAAAAATTTTAAAAAGAAAGAAAGAAAGAAAGAGGGAGGGAGGGAGGGAGGGAGGGAGGGAGGGAGGGAAGGAAGGAAGGAAGGAAAGAAAGAAAGAAAGAAAGAAAGAAAGAAAGAAAGAAAGAAAGAAAGAAAGAAAGAAAGAAGGAAAAGCCATACCTGAAGAATGAAAATCGATATAAACAAATGTTATACTAACAACTCATAAGTGAAATACGGACAAAGAGAAAAACATTCATGGTGTCATTGGTTCCATGCCTTTGGTTATAGTAAATATATCTATGTATCAGAGTTGACTTTTCACAAGCAATATGAAAATCTGAGGAATACTTTTAGAAGTTTAAACTTTTTTCATCAGGCAAGGCAAACTTGCCACAGATCAAACTAAAGAGGCAGGGAAAAGGTCACTCACTACCTCCACATAAGCAAGCACCGTTTCTTTCTAGTAGAGCCTGCCCCACTTCCATCTTTCGGCTACCCATCAGCATCCAAGCACAGAGCAATATAATGTTCCCATTTTCAAAATGAATGCTGTAGGGAGAAACACATTATAACTAGGAAAATCTCATTCAGGTTAATGTGAATTCCATGTCTCAAAGTATTATGGAAGAACTGCTATAATTAACAGTCTGTTGGCACTTTCATTATAAACCACATTTCTAAGCAGTTTGTAACTTGACTGTTTTAATGAGAAATTGCTTTTCAGGATAAAACTTGGCATAGCGGATTTCAAAAAAAAATTCTGAAATACATTAAGGCAGATGTAAGCCATAGCTTTTTGGCATTCTTGATTCCTGGTAAATAGGCCACGTAACACAAACCGCTTACCTACCAAGGGAGACGGGTGACTATTGATTTCATAGATACTTGTTCAAAGAATATCAATAGAAAATATAGCAATAACTGCAAAGTGAGAGCAAATGAAAGAAAAACATGGCACCCTTAAAGTTGGTAAAACAAATAGCTCATGTGAACATTCCATTTAAATAAACAAGTTCAAGTATTTGGATCCTTCAGACAAAAGCTACAGCTAGGATTGTCACAGCCATAGAACTTAAAAATGATGGTGTACCGCAGTCTTCTTTAAGCCTAAAAGTATACATTTTAGATTCTTATGTATAGAAATATACAATATGAGTTCTATCCTAAACAATAACTGATCTAGTTCTTAAATGTGATGGTGAAGAACATTGAATCCATTCACAAAAATCACATTTCATTTTTATTGAGGCATAAAGTAGAACATCCTACCTTATGAGTTCGTGAAAATCTTAAGATTCACATTCAGATAGATAACTTAAAATACAGGAAGGGATATAATCCAAAAAGTATTTCAACCACAAGCTGGTGGCTCACCTGTGTAATTCTAGCTACTCAAGAGGCTGAGATATGAAGATCACAGTTCAAAGGCAACCAGGAAAGTTCGTAAGACTATTATCGTCAATTAACCGCAAAAGAAAAAAAAAAGCCAGAAGTGAAGAAATGGCTCAAATAGTAGAGCACTAGCCTTGAGTGAAAAAGCTAAGGGGCAGTACCCAGGCCCTGAGTTCAAGCCCTAGGACCAGCACAGCACAATCATTCACACACATGCATACGCATGTGCGCTCTCTCTCTCTCTCTCTCTCTCTCTCTCTGTCTCTGTCTCTCTCTGTCTCTGTCTCTGTCTCTGTCTCTCTCTCTCTCTCTCTCTCTCTCTTTCTCTCTCTCTCTCTCCCCCCCTCTCTCTCTCACACACACACACACACAATTGTGTTTTAATTAAGTTCTACAGAGCCAACTCTTCCCATTTTAGCTATCTGTGAATGTTCTTATGGGGTTCCCAAAGCATGCTGACCCTTCTGATCTCTGAAAGAGTAACCTGCCTAATCTCCTGCATGCCAACTAAGAACCACCACTCATGGGTAATAAAATGGAGATAGATAGCTTAGAAAGGCCAGCCTTGGTTGTTTTTTCCCTTTCTACCACATATCCAAATTTTATTAGTTTTTCACTGTATGATCATGCCATTCATTCAGATTACGAATAGGAAATGGACAAGAGCATAATTCAGGATTTTTTAAAAAGTGGATGGTAGATTCTAATTAACCTGAAAATAGAACCAAAGTACAGGAAGAAAGATGGATATGTAAAGGTGGTTGTAATTATGGTCATGGTAAACAGGAAAGGGAGCAAGGCATCCAGGAGTACCACATCCCTGAGTTAGTTTTAAGTGAAAACTAGAGAGGAGAATAATAACACCAGTATAGTCCCAGGAGAGCAAGTGGTTGGGAAAGGCTAGCGGTAGGATGTAAGAGGCCCCAAAGGACCCAAATAGACTTGCTGCTGACTCTTGACTTGAATCAGAGAAGGATCAAAACTACCTTCATTGCCTTTTCAACTGTCTGGTATCCTAGCAATAGGTTGACAGCATTAGTGTAAATAATCTTCCACAGCTAAAGAAGCCCTTCCTTCCCCCAACACACTCACCATTTTTCAGGCCATTCTTCTTGAGTGAGACCATTACAGATATACACAAAATAGTATGACATGACCCTAGAAATAGCTTCCACACAGCAAAACAAGAATCTATCAGAAATCAAACGTGGCATCCAGGAAACAACTATTAAATTTGAGAATTTCTTCCAATTTCAAATATTTTGTTTTCCTGATCTTAATCCATTTTCAATCACATCCTGAGAAAGAGGGGAAGGTAAGGGGGACTAGAGGTGTGGCTAAGCAGTAGAGAGCCTGCCTAGCAAGTTTGAGGCCCTGAGTACCACTAACAAACAAACAAGAACAAACAAATAAAAAATACCAACTACACTACTCAATTGTCTATTTAAATATTAGCTTAGTTTCTCTAAGCAAAATATCAACATATAAGATGAAGTATGAGAATTCTAAAATGTATATACTATGATATAAATAACACAAAATCTCCCCAAAGTTCATAATTACAATTCTTTTCAAAAGATATTTAAAAATGGAATTAGTGACAACAAAATATCCCACAAAGTCTAGACAGCTACTTTAAGGCTTTTGTATGCTATATAATTTTGCGATCCAAACTATGATTTCTTGGTTTATGCTCTTTCAGAACTATAAATTCACTCACAACATATTTAAAGACCTCAAAACTGTGGAAAGTGACAGCTAATAAAATTCCCAAGGGAGTTTTAATTATACAAATGACATATGAAGCATCAATTATGAATTTTCCAAAGTTATAGAAGTTATAGAGTTTGATGGAGAAGTAATCAAGCATGATGGTCCAAATTGTCTATAACCTTTCCCTTCCTCCTGGCTGTCTTTGTCTCCCCTCCTCTTTCCATCCTCCTCCTCTTTCTAACATTTTTAATAAAATTATGACTATCAACTCTATCTTAATGTACTTATAGGTCTTATATTTTAGATGTAAGTCTTGCCTCATTACAGTAAATACATAAGACACTATGAACAGAAAATTCAGTTCAACCAAGATTTTGCAAATGAATAGTGATTTTTCAAAAGCTATCCTATACCTAATGTTTACCCTGAGATTTTCAAGCACAGTTCATGACAAATAGGTCCTTTCCCTGACATTTACATGGAAAGAATGTATACATAACGAAAGAATGTACACTGTCCTTTCTCATGGCAATACAAAAGCCCATTATTCTGTATGTTCATTCTTCTTCACTTTGCATACAACTAGTATTAGCATGGGTTTGTGTTTAGGACTTCCCTGATTCAAAATCCACCAGAGGAAGATTCAGGACCTCATGCCACAAAAGCAACCACTGGGAACAGTAAAGCCCATTATTTTCTCTCCCACTGCTGTCTGAGGTCAGCATCCCTGTCATTAGCCATGTCATAACATAATTGTATTACCACTCCTTATGTGGGCAGATACTGAGCAATAACTGAACACATCACATTGTTGTAAAATTGAAAAAGTGTCACATCTTCGTTCTGTTTTAGCATAAAAATCAGTGAGAACAATCTTTAGAAATGACAGTGCACTAAGAAACTGAAAGCAGTTATTATTCTGTAGGTATTTATTTAAACTGATGATTTGACATCTTCAACTAGAATAAAAAATAAGACTACATTTTATTACTGAACACTAATTATGAACTCATTTAATCCAATTTCTTTTGGTAATATTCAATTCAATTAAGGGATAGACTCCTAACTTAAAATAGTCCAATTAGATGAAACTCCACTCCGGTACCTATCTTCCAATGTCTGAATACAACTGGGCTTTCAGTTGCAAGAAGTGAACACTATTCCTGCCAGCCCACATGTTTCTGGCCAGTCTCTGAGCTACACTGGTCTCTCAAAGGCTGACCTATATAGAACATCATGCCATCAGTTCTGGCCGCATGCTTGCCATACCCACCATCACTTGCATTGTTCTGGCCATAGGCTATGTGAAAATAAAGGCAAGTCTGCAGAGTGATATGTTCATAATATAATGTGCTCTTACAATAGATCACTGGTTCTACTGCTTCCCAAACTACCTCCCACAGAGTTTATTAACTGATAAATATAAGTAGTGTTTTGGCAATCTATAGTGCCAGAGTGCTGGAAAGTATCAAGAGTTTAGAAAGAGTCAGGAAGGAGAGCCTTGTTTTGATTAGGATCTCCTCTGATATTGAAAAAAAAGTCACTGAGAAACCATATTTACAGTTACACACCACTACAGCACAGAAAGGTACCGGTTTCCCTGGGATTTAGCACACCAACTTTAAATAGTAAGGGTACTGACAGGTTTACAAGAAAGATAATTAGTAATTTATGATCTTATCACTCTATTAAAAACAAACACCCTGACAAAATGATTGTAATCAACTACGTGTCCATAGCACCTTGCAGGAGAACAGGGTTTATTTTGCAGTCTTGTCTGATAGGAAGTCTGATTCATCCATCTTTGTATTTTTACTAAATGTAGATATAAATTTCTTTCTTCACCTCTTTCAAACTTCTGCTTTTCTTCCACATCTCTGCAAGCCCACTTGAGTCATCACAAAAATGAGCTCAAAGAGTGTGCTGGATAGAAATCTTATACCAATGCTAATCATGTTGGAGCAGGAGAGCCTAGGCTTTGTGGGGCCTCAAGACCTCAGTACATTTAATATGAGCAGGGGATCACTGACTAGTATATTTGATAGACTGCTATATAGGGATGGGCAGGAGAAGAGGTCCCCCGTCCAGGGAGAAAACATTTCCATAAGATCTTTTCCTACTATTAAAAACAACTCTTATGACTTTGCATTTTTAAAAATCCATTATTCCCTGGACAAGTTAAATAAAAGACTTGCAACTAGTCTATAGAATGGAGGGCTAATTTGCATTTAAAAAGAACAGTTTGCCTCTTATATACAGAGTGACTTAAAAGGAACTTAAATGAGCTAGTAAAGAAATTCTTAAGACTTTCCAAATTAATTTATTCAATTCGCAGCACAACCCACTAAAATTATTTAAAGCACTTAATGGGAAAATGATTTAATATATTGAAGTAATTCCTGATTTTCCAAAGCATTTAACTTTTAAATTAAATCTGACCCTACCATCACAAGAATGACGAGTGAAATGTGTATCCAAGTCATTACCTTCTTTTTGAAGCCTAAAATCACTGATAAATTTAATAAGATTTGTCCAGTTTCATTGCCAAAATGGTTCTGATCTGATCGTTTGGATCTAGAAACTGTGGAACAGGTCTTTAATCTTCAAGACAGAACTGCTACTGTATTTATCTTATTTACTAGCAATATGTTCTTTTTATACGCAAAATTTCTGGAAAAAAGAAATAAAACTATCATCACTTATGTTTTAAAAGTCAAAACAGCCTGAGACTCAAAAAAAAACAAAAACAAAAACAAAAACAAAAACAAGTACGGGCAAATAATGAAACTTGATTACACAAACTCTCTCGCGCTTACCGAAGTTCCTCGTACCCTTCAACTTGCCTCTAACCAAAGGGCTCCCAGGAAGTAAAAGCTTTTCTGCCTTGCACAGGATACATCGTTTCCTTCCTTTAACTCTTAAATATCATGAGAACCCAGCACAGCCCTTTTTAGCAAGTCTTACATTGCACAGTGTGGAGGAGCCTCTCTTGACTGTGGTTCACTTAACTCACAACTGTGTGCGTGTATGTGTGTGTGTCGTGTGTGTCGTGTGAGTGTGTGTCTCCACTGACTCCTGGTTGTGAGTCGCAACTCCCGATTGTGGCAGGGTAGGGGGCCTAGAGGCTGGGGATGTTTATGCTGCCCGCTAAACACCTCGATATCACGTTCAAAGCTGTTTGCAGATGCCTAGCCACCAGGCAAATGTTGGTAATCCCAAGGACTTTTCCCCCTGGAAATTCACCAAGGAATCCGCATGCAAAGCGCTTGAGGGGACTGTGAGAATCAGGCGGGTTTAACACCGAGAGAGAACGGGGCGTCTAGAAGGCCCGCCCCGGGGAGCAGAAAACTCAATTCGCCCCGCCATCCTTCTTTTCAGAGGGACTACTAACGCACTTCCAACAAGCCCCAGGCCAGGAGAGCCTTGGCCCTCGGCTCTTCTTGGAGGCCTATCCCCCCCTTCCGCCCTCCCCCCCCCTCGCCTGCACAATCTTCCAGGAGTGAGGGGTGAGACTTCAGGAATTCTTAAAAGTAACCCCTTCCCTAGGTAACCTTGACTGTCCTACCCACTGGCCGGGCCCAGGTCCGCAGCTGCCAGGCGGGCGACCCTTATCCCCCACTCCAGGTCATCAGTTTGGTGCTCTTTGCCTGCGGGGGGGGTCGGTGAAGTGGGGAGGAACCCCTAGTGGGTGGCTCCGGTACCCAGGGTCAGCGGGCTCTGGGTACAGCCCAGTTGGGGATCCGGCTTCAGCCCCATGCTGGGCACCAGAGATTCGGACTTGAACGCGGCGCGCTTGCCGGGCTACCAATGAACTTGCTATGTCCGCGCCCCCCCCCCCCCAAGTGGGACCTGTGCCCCAAATCGTGACCCCGAGGGCCCAATGTAACATCAATACTCCGGGCTCGGCTGCCCGAAGGGGGGAGGGGGGGAGAGGGGAGAGACAGAGAGAGAGACAGAGAGAGAGAGAGAGACAGACAGAGAGAGAGAGAGAGAGAGAGAGAGAGAGAGAGAGAGAGAGAGAGAGAGAGAGAGAGAGAGAGAGAGAGAGAGAGAGAGAGAGAGTGAGAGAGAGAGAGAGAGAGGAGTTGTGGAACAATTTTCACTGGGGCGGCTCTGGGGGTGGGAGTGGACTCTTCACCCCAACTCTTAGCTACTCCCCCGACAACTAATTCGGGGCTAGGACAGGATGCCACAAGCCCCTCGCTGCTCTGGAGACCGAGGAAAAGAAGAAGGAACTGGGAAATAAACTGAATTCTCTTACTCTCCTTCAGTCCGGGACCCCAGACACACCCCCCAAAGTATTCCGTGGTTTTTCTTTTCTTTCTTTCTTTTTTTTCCTAACCCCCCCCCCACCAACCCCCGGCAAACCTAGGCAGGGATTCGGAGTCGCAAACAGCAGGAAGGAAAGAATCCGAGCAAATCGTGTCACTTTCCGCACAATCGCCGTGTTTGGCAAACCCCCGGAGCGGTTCCACAATATTTACTACCCAAGCGCACGCAGGGCTGTTCCGGGCTGCGAGGCGAGCGCGCCCAAGACCAGCCTCCGCCGAGCCGGCCCAGTCCGCACCGCCGACCCCAAGGCGGTCCGGCCTCCGCCGCCCCCCTCCCGGGAACACGCAGCGAGAACACCGCGGAAACAAAAGCAGAACGTTCACCTTGTTGCAATAGTAGGGGTCCAGGCAGGGTGAAGGTCCCAGACACGGAGCGTCGGGTGCGGCGGCGGGCTGAGCTGGAGGTGGATAAAATCTTACGTCCATTTCACTCTCACATCAAGCAACTCCTTTCCTTTTTCTTTTCTTTTTTTCCAAAAAAAAAAAAAAAAACACCAAACAAACAAACAAAAAGTGCTCAGCAAAAACAGAAGCTTAGACGGAACAGAGAGAGGTGTCTGGGCTCGGGAGTCAAAGAAACACCTTCCTTCCCTCACATCCGTTTGTGGTTTGTTTAAGAAGAAGAGGAGAAAAAAAAAAGAAAAAAGAAAAAAAGGGGGGGGGAGAAGCGCTCAACTCTCCCCCAAGCCGGGGCGCGCACCCGTCGGCGCCGAGCGCGCAGCCTGCTCCGCCGCCTCTCGGCCGCCGCTGCCGGGCAGGTAACTTCATGCGCTCATTGTCCCCCCGCCTGCCCGCCCCCCATCCCCGCCTCCCGCGCCCCTCGCCGCCCGGCACGCGCGCTCCGGCTCTCCGGACTGGGCGTTTTATTGGAGACTGAGTTGCTCTGCTTTTAGTTTATTTCCTCCACCTTGGAGGCCGAAGATTGGGGAGTGGAAGGGGGTGGGAGGGCGGGGGAAATCAAGGGAGGAATTGCACTGGGGAGGAGAACGAGCGCCCCAGGCCGAGAGGGGTGCCGAGCGCGGCCGGACGAGGGGTGCTCTCAGCCCAACGGCTGCTGCTGGGAACCCAGGGTGGGAAAATGGAGGGACGGAAGAGAAGGAGGAGAAATGCGCGGCCCGGCCTGGGGCCAAAGCTCCGGGACCCCGGGGGAGCCGCTTGTGTGCCCAAGCCGCGCTCCTCGGGACCAACGCGCCTCACACAAAGGGGCTGAAGAGTCCCCGCGCCGGCGGGCCTGGGACACGGCGGGGAGCGCGCAGCCAGGGGGCGCTGTGGCGTCCCCCGCCCGCAGCCCCGCCCCGCGCCCTCCCCGCCCCACCCCACCCCGCTCCCACCCCACCGCCTCCCCCGCCCAGCTCCCCACTCTTTTCTCTGCGCACCCATTTTTCGGGCCCCTCTGCTGTCCCATCCCCTGTCACTGCGCCGCCACCGTGTTCTCTGCCCGTAGTGGAGGTGACTTTTCCAAGCAGCCTCGCTCTTGGGGGCCGGGAGCCCGCAGGGAGCGCGACCACTCTGCAAGCTGGGAGAGGGTAGCTCCACCAGGGATTCGAACACCCGCCGGGCCTGCAGCTCTCACAGTGGCTCTGCTACTGCCTCAGTTCCACACCCAGCTTGCTCATGCTTCAGTGTCATCCATACACCCCACTGGGGGGTTGGGAAGGCTTTTATAAGTCCCGAGGGACTTATAAAAGACCATAGGGATGATTTGGAGGGTAAATCAGGAAAATGACTATCAACATACAATCGGGCTAGAGGGAAAACATACGGGTTTGTTACTAACCCCTTATGGGGTTCTCATACTTTTTGTAGCTAGACCTCCAATAGTATTCTTAAGATCTGGAGTTTATCTCCATATCATTCAGGTCGGTACCTGGAGTAAATAAAGATATCACCAGTGCTATTTTCTGGGAAATTTGTAATTTTGTGACTTCTGGTGGTTGGGACAATTTAGGAGCTCTTGTTTACTAACCAGAAGTTGTGTTTTTTTCCCCCTTTCCTCTTTACACAAGTGTGCACAGGCACACACAGAGACACACACACACACATACACACACACACACACACACACACACACACACACAAAATGCCCCTGGGATGTTTAAAAAGTGGTCAGTATTCACCGTTTTGTGGAGAGTAGCTTCATACACAAAAGCCTAAGATCGTGCAGAGGAGCTGCTCAGAAGTCCAGGAAGGACTTCTGCTCAGAAGTCCTTCCTGGTTTTCCATTCTTTCTGAAGTCAAGGAAGGACCTGAGAGTGTTTTGCTTCCCTACACCCTTCTTTTTACATACAGATTGACAACACTCCCCATTCACCCCCCAAGAGCAACCAGAGGAGGACTAGGATCACAGTGTAAGAAGGATAAAATTAACACCCATGTCTCTCCATTTTAGAACTGTACACCCTTCACATTGGTTCTCTTAAATCATTGTGTGTGTGTGTGTGTGTGTGTGTGTGTGTGTGTACGTGTGTGTGTTCATGTTCTTCTTCCCTTTCCTCATCACTTTTATAAGTAGCAAAAATATAGCTTTCTCCCTACCATCAGGATCAGTGTTGTGGTGTTGGAAGTGAGAAGATGGAACAATTTAAAAAAAAATCCTCTCTCCACATTCATAAGCCCTTAAGGCACAAAACAGAAGAAATAGAAAATTTGATCTCCTGCCTAATAAAGATCTTTATAATCAAAATTTCCTGACGTTTTGTGGTTTGTAACATTAGCTTTCAAAATTAAATCATAGGTGTTAAAATGTATCCCCATGTATTTCCTTCCATAATAAATAAAATCTTTTGTGTTTAAACCAAACTTATCTAAGCTTAAATTTCTACCCATATGATAATTGTTACAACATAATATATGGTCTCAATACTCAATTTTTAAAAGCTTTCTTAGGCCTTATATTTGATTTCTGCTTGTGGTCCTGGAACTTCACAAAGACAAAGTGGTTGGGGGGAAATGATAGTGCCACCAGCATCCTGAGATCTGAGTGGTAAAGTTGCTTCTGTGTCCATACATCATTACAAATACTTTCTTTCCTCCATCCTAATCAAGGGCCTTCCATGTAGAGTATGGAATCCAAATGGTATGTGTGTGTGTCTTGGATGGTAGGAATATGAGCTGATGGAGGATAAATCCTACTTAGTCTTACCATTTAAACAGAGACTAGATCATGAAGTATACTTCAAAAGAATAATCCCTTTATAAAGCCTATCATATATTAAATAATGGGGGAGATGTTAGGGAAAGTTGAGTAACTAAGCCTCAAGTTAATCTGAATTCAGAAAATAAAATAGTTGACTGTCTCCACATCCTGGCTAAGTTTGCTCACTTACTTGTTTATCCATTTATTCTATAATATTCAATAAAGACATAGACAATACCAAGCATGAAATCTGTAAGTGGTATGTAATTTTGAAATAAAAAACTATTTACAAATGGTTTCGTACTCTAGGTGAATTTGTAGGCTTCGAGAAAATCTTTTCCAACCTCTCGTGACCTGTAGAGACACTTCTTAACAGTTTTAAAAGATAGTCATCCCTGGTTTCTTATGAATTGTATTTCCACTCATTTGTAGTAGGACCCAATCATAGGGATTTTCAGAGCCACAAATCTATAAGGAAAGGAAAATGAGCACAAAAGAAATATATTTCTAACAAGCCTTTAGTGTGGAATTTTATTAAAGCGGTTAGATTGCCATTTTGTGTTAGTCTTGATAAAGGGGATATTGAGGTTAACCACTACCAAGACACCCTCTTGTGCTGCGTCCTTGTAGAGATCGAGTTTGACCCTGTGCCCAGTGTCTCTTCAGTAAACTGGCATGAACTGTTGTACAGGGCCATCTAAACTAGCAACTTCATGTACTTTACCATGAAAATGTGTATCATGAAGAAATATTTTTCTTACTAATTCTGATATCATGAGACAAATACTAGAAGTCAGTGACGTGCCTGGCATATTTTAGACCTGGTCCTAATTTTTTTTTACATTTAATTTTACTGTCTTCTATTTTACAAATTCTGTTGGAAAATCTAACCAATAATTGCTGACCATACTCAGCACTTCATTTTGTTGCTGCAACATCAGCTATGTTCATGTAAATTGTAGTTTCCTGAATTGTTGTGTTTTCAAATTTGCAGTTGTTTTCACCTTTACTGCTTTGTTGTATTACGCAGGTAGATCTGGACTGTTGGGGCAATGTCTCCAGATTACAAGCACAGTACTTGTTACTTCACAGAAAATGTCCTCTAGACAGCTAAACCCATCTGTGGTGTCTATGAGTTTCATTTATTTTTTTAAAATATCATTCAACATTAAGCTCCATGACTGACAAAAAAATATCACTCAACAGAAAATGGTACTACCGGTTATACATTCTTGGGTTACATTTTAGAGTTAGTTTTTCTTCAAGGGTAGAAGCCATCTATCAATTGACTACTAGAGTGATAAGTTATTATAGATGGACTTTCTCAAGAATTGCTGATGCCACCATCTTTGTCATGCTTTCGGCACCTGATATGGGCCACTTGAACCATAAGGCATCTTATTATATGCTTGTGTGCTTAGATTTTTCTTCCCAATAGGATTGTGGAACAAGTAGCTTCATTTGTTTTCTTATTACCTAATCAATACTCATTCCTACACATATAAAAGATTCAAAAACCAATAGGTTTGATAGGAAATGCTTACACTTTCCCAGTTTATCAGTTAGAACTTCCAGTTGTCTGGGGTTATTTAACACTTTTCTAAAGTAATTTAAATGTAAAATAGAATGATATGAAATAAGTAATATCCTCCAATGGAAGAACACAGAGTACTGAAGTTTATTTCCTGAGGAGACTAGTGAGAAATGATGAGATTTTAAGTCTTTCAACCAGAAAATAAAGGATTTCAGAATGATGAGGAAAGTTTGAAAGAAATGATACCGGATGCACAGATACCTCACATGGTACTAAATGACTCATAAAATGCAGTATTTTTTTACATAATATGGAAAGTGTGCCATGCTTGTACATTTCACCATGGAGTGTGCTACAGTACTTTGATCTTCAACAATATACAACATTTGTGGTATAATAGCTGTAATAGGACTCTTCAGATATTTTACACAGCAATAATCCAGTTCTCTCTCATCAGGATAAACTGTGAGGACAAATCCTTTCAAAATCAGAATTAGTTCCTTGTAGAAGAATGAGGCTACAATTATCCCTTAAATAGGAGCAGCTGCAACATAGTATGGGCCTGGAGCTCAGCAGTGAAGTGTTTATCCAATGCAATTAGATGGATTTTTTTAATGCAAACTAATATCCTATAAAAAGTCAATTGGAAGGTGAGTAGGTGTGGAATTACTTAGATGAAAGGAATAATCATTTTGCTTACCTGAGTTAATATTCCTGCCTGAGTAAATGCTATTTGAGGGAAAATGGATAATCAAGATCTATGTTTTTCCCCATGAAGTTGGGCCCCAAAATAAACCAAGTAATATAACGGAAAGGTTATTTCTGGTTTATGTGTACACCCTACATCTTATGTTGTGATGTATATAGAATTATGTTTTGTTCTTATTGTTTGTCCCAAAAGTATGATGAGTCAATGGCAATATTTCCATTTAAACTGAAGATGTAAAACCTGGGTAGATAAATGGATAACTTACAGGAAAGGCAGGTGCTAGCCAGACCCACATCCAATGAGAAACAAAGAAGAGGGCAACTTCTTCTTCTTCTTCTTCTTCTTCTTCTTCTTCTTCTTCTTCTTCTTCTTCTTCTTCTTCTTCTTCTTCTTCTTCTTCTTCTTCTTCTTCTGATTGTTGTTGTGGTTGTTGTTGTTATTTTAATCATTGAGATGATTAAAGGTTTGGAAAGTAATTCATTCAGAAAAGATTAAAGGAGCCTGTCTGGAGAGGGCAATACTGAGAGACGATGTAATGTCTTCATATATTGCTTGCTAAGAGTTCTGATAAAAGAAACAGAAGACAATCACCTTCAGTGAAGATAGGACAGCTGGACATAATAGTAGAAATTGGAGATTTTATCATAGATGAAAACAATTGCCTTGTTATGGGCTGCTTTTTATTTCTGCTTTTGTTGGTTTTTTTTCTTATTTGTATGTTTGTTGCCCAGGCCGGTCTCTACATGTGAGCTCAAGAGATCCTTCTGTATCAGTCTCTTGAGACTGTAGGCATATGCCTCAGTAGGCACTCAGCTCTCCAGCATGATTTTGAATGTATTGTCAATGGAGAGTTGGGCACTCCCCATAGGGCTGGTTTAAAAATCTCTAGAACCACTGAGCAAGGTGGCACAAGCCTCTCAGTCTAGCTACTCAAGAAGTAAGATCTGAAGGACACGAGGTTAGCTTGAGGCCAGCCCAGGAAAGCATTGGTGAAACTCCCATCTTAACTAATAAAAGGTCTCACTTGTCATTCCAGCTACATAGAAAGCATCAAAAGGTGAATCGTAGTCCAGGCAAGCCTGGGCACTAATTTAGAAAAGAAATTAGAAAAAAATTGGAATATTTGGAAAAACATAAAGGAAGGAAATCAAAAAGGACTTGAGGGTATGGCTCAAATACAGGAGATGGCAAGAGCAAGGCTTTGAATTTAAAACTCAATGCTGAAAAAAAATGAACACCAGCAACAAAAACCCCATCCACACCATTGAAAGTTTGTCGAAGTACTGTTATACCTCCAGAAAGACTCTTTCCTTACATAAGAGTGAGGGGACAGAGGATTTTAACTTAGCTCTAGTCTTCTCAAGGGCTTGTGTGCTAGTGACTTTTGAATAGCACGCAAGGAAGTTCACCTGGAAAATGAGCCAAAGAACCTCTTGTAGTTCTTTGAAGTCTAAAACTGCTATCTTTGACATTGGATTTTATTGCTGAATGTTTCCATGGATTTTAGTTACTAAAAAAGAAATACAAGCAAACATTGACTTAGCAGACAAAATTTTAGATATGACATAAAACTAGGAACTAAGTAACACATTAATGTTAGTATATATACATAATACTCAATTGTACATAATGTACTACATATATTTAATAACAGTAATTTTGAATTGAGCTATCTAACCTACATATCTCAACTCCTTAACCTCAACATCAGCAAACTTCTTAAACAAGACCATAGCCCTTAATAAAAATGCTGAAATGAAAAACCTCTGAAAACATAAAGTTGTTTCATGACATATGGGCAGCAAAACATAGAGATAACATCCAATCTGAACTGACAAGAGGACCTTCATGGAATGTATTGACCCTACTCAATGAATATTCATATGCTTTGCTTCAGAAGTATTTACTGTGAATGATTATGGGATACAGTCTCAAATAGCACATCAAATGGAAGCACCACAAAATATACTGTATGACTTTCCAGAAATACATACATTAAAACATAGTTAGGACTTGAATTTATAGCAACCTAAACTCACCATAACTTTTTTTGAAGCAGATTCATGGATGAACTATTTATCCATAATACAATCCACTGTCAGTAAATGTACAAATCTGGTAAGTTTTGAGACATGTAAACATTTGTGAATCACTGCTATAATCACATTACAAAAGATCTTCATTGGTTCAAAAAGTTGTCCTGAGAACTTCTGCAGTCAGGCTTCTCTAAGAATTTTCAATCCCCAGAATGTAATGACCTGATTTTTATAACTACTTGGTTTTTGTTTGTTTGTTTGTTTTTTGTCCACCGTGGGGCCTGTACTTGGCCTGAGTAATGTCCCTCAGCTCTTCAGCTCAAGGCTAGTACTCTACCACTTGAGCCATAGCACCACTTTTGGCTTGTTCTGCTTTTGTGGTGCTGAGGACTTGAACCTAAGGCCTCAGCCATGTAAGGCAAGCACTCTACCACTGAGCCACCTTCCCAGCCAACTACTTGTTCTTTTTTCCCCCCAAATTCCATAGGAAGTTGATCATTCAATATGGAATATCAAATATCTAGGTATACCCCCTTATCATGTACATTTGACATTCATCTGTGTCATTATGTCTAGCAGTATCTTGTTCTATTTTATTATAATTACAATTTATTATTTATAATTTTGGTTTTCTATTCACAGGTTGATAGACATCTGAGTTATTTCTAGATTTAACCATTATGAGTATATTATGAATAGACATACACTTTCATTTCTTTGGGATAAAAGTGTAAGAATGTGACTGTTAGATTGTATGACAAATACATGCTTAAGTTTATAAGAAAAATTCCAATCTGATTTCAGAAGTGACTTTGCCCCCAATCACTCCTCTCAGGAATGAATGGTTGTTCCCAATCTTTGCTGACACTACGCATTATCAGTCTTTTGAAGTCTGTTCTTCTAGCATGTCTGTGTCATGATTTATTTGGTGTTGGCTACTTCAGCAGGTCACTAACATATTAATTAAATTAAAATTCTCTAATGACTAAGGATGTTGAGAAGCACTTTATGTTTATCCTTAATACATCTTTATTGGTGAAGGCTCTGTTAAAATCTTCCATCTTTTCAAAAACTTGAATTAGTGGTCCACTCAGTATTGAGTTTTATGCTCTCTTTATTCTCAGTAATTATCTTTTATCAGAGTCAATAAAATAAAAACTATTAGAACCAATTCGTTACTATAGATAAACTGCAATGTAAGGTGATTATACAAAACAAATTTCATTTAAATATACTAGCATCAAACAATTGAATATTGAAAAATAGAAACACTTATGGTATCAAAAATATAAGCTATTCAAACAAATAAAATCAGTTGCAATAAGAAATGATAAAACACTGCTGAGAGAAATTAAAGAAGACCAAGATAAATGGAGAGATGCACCATGTTCAGAGTTTGGTGACCTCAATATAATTAAGCTGTCATTCTGCCAAAAATAATCTGTAGAATCAATGAAATTGCAATCAAAATTCTGGCTTTTTGTTGAAAATAAATGTAGCTTAAAAATTTATGGAAATGCAGAAAGATCTAAAACAATTTAGAAAAGATTACAAAAATTACACTGACTTACAGTAGCTACCATAATGAAGACCAAAACATATTGGCATGAGGATAGATATATAGGCCAAATGAACGGAACAGACATTGGGAAGAGATCCACTTTTACATGGTCAATTCATTTTCAGCAAAGATGCTTCAGTAATGCAGTAGCTAAACTATACTTCTCTAGTAAATTCTATTGGAAAACCTGGATATCCATATATACAAATGAACCTTTACTTCATAATAAATGCAAAGAATAGCAGACTATAGACTTGCAGATAAACTAATACTCTAAAACAAATACAGGCAAACACAGGATTATATATTGGCAGGTTTGACAAAGGGTCATTGAGATATCGAATACAACTCAGTAAAATGGATTTTAAAACAATTAAAAATGTACTTTTTAGAAGAAGACACTACTAAGAAAATGAAACTCTATTTCATAGACTGGTAGAAAAGATAGCTCACAAGCACCAAATGTTCAGTTTTACAATACTTGTCTGCCATGTTTTATAGTTTTTTGTTTTTTGTTTTTACCTTTGTTGTTTTCTGCCAGGCCCAATCATTCCTGTGGCCTTTGCAAGAAGAGCTATTTCTTTTGCTAATTTATCCAGGGTATTGTTTTCTTTAGAAGGGCCTCACAAAACTCCCTCTCCTATCCCATCCTAACACTCCCATTTTAGTCTATTTACAGCATGGATCACATCATACCTTCCATCAGTTTGCGAGATCCATTTTTCCATGACAAAATAGCAGCACTCTGAGGGCAAAACAGCCTTCTTTACTTTACTGAGCTTCTGGCCTGAAGAGTATTCAGCTTTTACATGTACTCCAATCTCCCCTCATGAAAAAAGCACTTTTTGATATATCTCTTTATAGCTATAACTCTATACCCTTCAATGAAATTACTAAACTTCTTGAAATAGTTGCCTATTGTCTTCCTTCACCTCAATATTTATTCTCCATCTCAACAGCAATCTTCTGTTCTGACCTGAACTATTTCTATTGTATTTCTTTTTTGCTTGCTTAAATTCAGGGCCTGGGTACTGTTCCTGAGCTTTTCTGCTTAAGGATAGAGCTCTACCATTTTGAGCCAGAGTTCCACTCTTAGTTTTCTGATGATGAATTGGAGATAAGAGTCTCAACTTTCCTGCCAGGACTGGCTTTGAAAGGTAATTCCCAAATCTCTGCCTCCTGAGTAGCTAGGATTACAGGCCAAGCCACCAGCACCCAGCAGTCTTTTAGGTTACATACTTTATCTAATGACTTTAACTATTAGGTTACATAATTTTATCAGGTTCTCCTTATTTCTCCTCTCCTCTGATCTTCTTGGAGATATTAATGTGGCTTCCCCCACAGTCTGTGAAGATCTTAAATAATCTTGCCTTTGTGTTTTGAGGGCAGACAGCCAATGAGTATTCATTGTGAAGAGAATAAGCAGATGGAGAAAACACACAATCAGAAGCAGAAATAAGAGAGATCAAGGGATCCAAAGTCATAAACCTCAAAGAAGAAGCACAGTCTAAGAGTGAGTAAACATCAATTGATTTCCTCATGCAGTTGATGATCCATTCAACAAACATGCCACGCATATTTCTAGACATCAAGTGCACAAAAGCTTCTCTATACATTCTGCTATAAGGTCATTTGCTACCAAAGTTCCAACTGTGGTTCATTTTCTAATCTCTCTCAAGTCTATCCCTCTTTCTTCTTTTCTGAGGTCTAAGTGCCTGTTTTAGCTATCTACCAGCATTACCCAGCTATATTTCTATATGTCTTTGAACACAAGTATGCACATGTAATTGGGACAAATGCAATATATATATATATATATATATATATATATATATATATAAAATCCATCTCTACTGGGAAAATATAGTTCATTCAGTAGTAGATGTTAGATAACCTGTGACAATTAAGTAGTTCTCATTATTTCTCAACTCTCATTTAGACTGTTCTGTACAGCCTATCTTTGGATCTTTTTGCATACACTTCAGACCTACAAACCCCCCATGCTTGTCAAACTAGGAGACAATCTGAGCACCATTGTCTTGGTTATGATCAGCTTTCTGAGACCCAAATATACTCAGCCATTTGCTTTATTACAAATCAGTGCAATGTTTTCTCTTGCTTTTAAGCATCTGAAGCTATTGTTTCCTATATAGGAAGGACTTCCCAACTACCCAGCACAATTCTAACTACAAGACAATAGCCATCCCCTCAGGCCCAAATGAAACATTAGTTCAATAAAGTCTTGTCCTCTCCCTTTCTTCCACATCATGATGCATTCCTTCCTTACTGTGTCCTAATGGTCTGTTTATAAACTTTTTTTTCCAATCACCATTATACCTCAATAATTTTTGGCTCTGCAACATCTGGAATAGAAACAAGTACACGAAACTAGTTTTGAAAAGGCAAAATAATCTCTGATGTGGATATGATTGGCTTCTATTAGGTGTTATTTGGGAATAGTGTCATATATTTTATGGTGAATACAGTACTTGAAAAAAGACTTAGCCACTTTCTTAAGCAGTGGTTTATCTCTCCCTCAGAGAAAACCAGAATGAGATTTTTAATAAAATGATTGAAAAGCTACACTGAATCTCCAATTTAATTATTTCACTTCCTGCAAAAAGGTCTTTCAGAGAGGCTGCTGCTTGGTAAAATGTGATAAAGTTCCAATGCATTCTTAAAAATTGTAAATTAATTTATAAATTTCTATTCAGCATTTAAGCTGCTACTTTCACGTATGAAAACTCATAAAGTTGCCTCCTATTGATTTAGTATCTTTTCATCTAGAGTTTAAGCTAATATTTAATCTTTCTAGAAGTTTCTAGAGGCATTTTATGCATATTGGAGAATGTTGCTCAATTTTACTACCTTTGGAGTTAGGTTAGAGCTCTACACTCTGTGTTT
The DNA here is from genome assembly GCF_024711535.1 of Dipodomys merriami. NCBI lineage: Eukaryota > Metazoa > Chordata > Mammalia > Rodentia > Heteromyidae > Dipodomys > Dipodomys merriami. The sequence goes on from NW_027205603.1 coordinate 33,076,824, forward strand.
ATACCGTGATTGAAGTTTCCTGTCTTATCTCTCTCAATTTTTGTGTTTGTACAGAACCAATCACTTCATATTCTTTTTCATATTCCTTGGGTTTTTCTGGCTTCTGTTTCTAAAAGCCATTTGCCTTTTCTTTTGTGCCCTATGATTGTCTTCATTCCTCTGCCCTTGTCTTCTGGAAATCTCTCCTGTGTGTCAGGGGGAACCTGAGCTTTTAGCCCTCTTATCCTCTGAGGCACTTGTTAGCAATCCCTTAACAGGATTTCTCACATTCCACCCAGTAGTATACAGTGATAGATGTTTTAGCCTAGGATTTTTCAGCTAGCTGACAAGCCTCGGGGGAAGTATCACCATATCTTGTTGTTTCTGCCAGCCCCTAAGTGTCCAGCACAATTTCTGGAACACAGTAGGTCTTCAATAATTATTTGTTTAATTGAATGGATCTAAAATGAACTCAAGCAACCTGCTCTTCAGAAAATGTTGAAAAAATAATGAAAAGATTATCATCACAGTTAGACGTGCAGCCAGGATTTGAACATATGTGAGCATGAGGTGCACATGTGTGTGCCTGCATGTGCCTGCACATGTGTGTGTGCACACACACAGATACAGACACAGAGGAGTTCACTACATTTTGACTGCCTTGACTTTTTTTTTGTGGGTCATGGGGCCTGAACTCTTGGCCTAGGCACTGTCCCTCAGCGCTTCAGCTCAAGGCTAACGCTCTAGCTCTTGAACCAAGTACCACTTCCCGTTTTTTTCTGCTTATGTGGTGCTGAGGAATCGAACCCAGGGCCTCATGCATGGAGGGCACCTTCCCAGCCCTGCCTTGACTTTGTTGCCTTGACAACTGGAGGAAGATATATTGGAAAGTTGGTCTGGCTGTATCATTTGTCTTTAGTTGCAAAAGAACATACACACTAATAAGTCCTAAATAAAAGGTCCTAATAAGACTATATTTTCTCCCTGATAACATGGGAAAACAAGAGTATTTGTTTATTTGTTTATTTATGTAGTATTGATGAATGAAATTCAGGTTCTCAGGCCAAGTCCTCTACCACAGACCGCCAGCCTTTCTCCAAATGTTTTATTCTACGACATTAATTTCAAGGCATAGGAACATATAAGTTCACTCATTTAATCAATTTATTAAGCTCCTATGACCTGTCATCTATTATTTCAGAATCTATACTTACAGATTATAAACATATAGATAAAATCATACTTACTGTCTATTACTGGATTGCACATCTTAATGTGAACACCTGGAATTCTGGGATCTATCCTCCCACTCAGAAGTGGTAATGAGGGATATGGAGCAAAGGGTACAGGGTGTAGAAAAAAACCTCACACTTATTATGGGCCTCTGGCTTCAACAAACAGAAAGAAGCAATAAAGCTGTAAACCACTTTGTTCTAAGTGTTGGAACTTAAATAGGCAGTCTAGAAAATAGCATTGACTTAATCTGTTCTCACATATCAAAATCACTTGTTTTAAGTCATGTTTTTCGTCATTTTTAGAGAAGGGGGAAGTACGGATTGCACCAGTGAGTCAGTGATGTCTAGGTGTGGACTTGTTTTCTCTGAAGAACCAACAGGCAAGGAAGTGTTCCAAGTTAACAGAGTAAGTTTATTTGAAAGTGGAAGGAAAGTTGTAAAAAGAAAGTATGGAGAGAGGCCCAGGAGGGATTCAATGGAGTCCACTGGAGAGCAGTTTTATTGTATGAGGCTCCTCCCATATCACCTACTCTGGGCTTTGATAGCTTGTGAATGTCACTGGCTTTGGCTCTTTTCATTGGTTGAGCATGCACCCAGGGCATTAAGGGAAGAAGCAGCCCTTGAGTGAGAACCTGAAGCGGTATGGAATAGGAAATGCTGTGAAGGGGTACATGTTACCTGCCACCTGTTATGTCCGCCACTTTTTATCCTTGTCTACCTAACAGGTCCCCTTTCTTTCCCTTAGGAACATGAAAGTTCTCTTTTGCATGTTGGGATCCCTTTGAGCCCCCTTTTTGTTTGTAGCTAGGCTTTATTTTTTTGGAGTGGTAGAAGGAGGGAGGGGGGTAACAGAAAGTGTTTTTTCAATGTACTTTAGCAAGCAGCAGGGGCAAAATTTTGCTGAATTTTCTGTGATTTTTTTCTTATTTACCATGAAGTTTATTTGCAGTATTTAACATTTCCCATCTGAGTATCCCTCCCTACTTTTTCTAGTTAGAAAATTTCCTTTCAGCTGTCTAGCTCTCTCATACAAATGTCTTAAATAGGGCTTTTACTGTACACATATTTCCTTTCTAAAATATTTTGAGAATTTGAGATTCTGGCAGGATACAGAGACTGAAAATTAGATTAATTTTCATTGCCAAGTGATCAGACAGAAAAAGCATTTTACAAAAAAGAAAGTCAACATGTTGGCAGTTAGCTCTATAGAGCTTTGTCTCTGTTCTAGTGAAGATCCCAAGAAGGATCCTTGAAAGATTTTGCAGAAGTGAGGCCTACAGTAGTTGGGAGAATCTTGGCTCAATCAGTATGCAGATGAAGTAGGATCTCAGCATCCTAAAAACAAAACTACTTGATTGTAGATTTGCCTTTGTGTTTTCTTTGTGGGCATGTGTATATAAAGTAAGGCTCAACTTTTCATTTATCATGATAATTAAATTTGTAGGAATATGTTTAGGTACAGTACAATCTCTCCAACTATCACCTTTGCTCTTCTTACCTTGAATCTATCCCAATGCAAGCAAGGATTTTTACTAAGGCAGCAAGCAAACCTGTCTATGTTCTTGGCTAGTAAGTGTGCTTTCTGGGAGGGAGAGTCTATGTCAGGTTTAAGAGATTTTTGCTCTGAGATCCAACCACCTGAAATCTAAATAATCTTAAGACAATGTTCTGAAAGACAACCTATACCTTTCTAAACTTCTTACATCCTAACCTATAAGTCAAAAATCTCACCAAGGGTAGAAAGCACACTTTAATGAAAAAGATGGGCAAAGGCTAGTAGTTCCATTTATTGAGCAGCCATAGTAGTTACTGGTGTATGTTCCTGTGTGTATTATCTCATTTAATTTGTAGAGATAGGCTCTATTCTCAGTCCCAGATTATTGGAGAAGATATGTTATATAGAGAGACAAACAGCAGCTGCTAGGTAAGAATAGAGCAGGCTGCCCCTGAAAGAATCCTACTCCCAACAACTAATAGATCTTATGCTTGAGTTTGTAACATACATACATGTATGTATGTATGTATGTATATATATATATATATATATTCCACAAAAACGTACACTTACATATAATACTCACACACACTTATTTTCCACATTTAATCCTCTGGGATGGGTTCCACAATGTGATGTGGGTGTGTGCTTTTATCTTCTCCTGTAGCACATGTGTTCAGCTGAGTCTGTTGCTGGATATAGAGAAGACAGAGGGGTATAACTATTAGGGTTTCTGAAAGAGTGTCCTTTCTGGGGATGTCATACAATTGCCTTGGGATGGCCACATTTGTATGTGAGCTGGCCTCAGTGTGATGAGAAGTATTATGAAGTGTTATGACAGTATAACAAGAAGACAAATGAATAGCTATCCTGAGAATGCATCACTTCGGGAGATTTTTTTTCTTTTGAAGTAGAAAAGGTTTTGCAGGAATGGAATGAGTAAAATTAAGAAAGGATGATGGTTTTACTGGTATACTAAATTATGATAATTCATGAAATATATCAGCATTTATTTATTTTTTCCTTTCTTTCTTCTTTCGTTCTTCTTTCTTTCTTTCTTTCTTTCTTTCTTTCTTTCTTTCTTTCTTTCTTTCTTTCTTTCTTTCTTTCTTTCTTTCTTTCTTTCTTTCTTTCTTTGGCAGAACTGAGATTTAAATTCAGAGCCTCTGGCTAGCTCAGCATCTTGCTCAGCTGATGCTGTACAACTTGAGCCACACCCTATTCCCAGCTTTTTGCTGGTTATTTTGGAAATGGACTGTAGCAGAATGTTCTGCCTATGTTGGCTTCAAACCAACCTCAATATCTCAGCCTCCTGAGTAGTTTGAATTACAGACATTAGCTACTGGAACCCAGCTGTTCTCTCAACATTTCTTTACATGACAATTACCATATTATTTTCCGAAAAAAGTGAAAACAAGCCATGCCATGGAGCATGATGTTGATATAGGAAGTAATAAGTGCTCAATGGTTTCAAAAAAGCCCTGAAGTATAAGAGCAATATGAACAGCAAAATTAAAAATCATTTACAGTCAGATTTTAACATGACATCTTTCTTTTTGACACAAACATGGAATTACGTGAAGGTTCATGGTGAATACTAGAAACGTGAAATAAGGCCCTTTCCTTTGGAACAGCAGTACATTTGCTGAGCAGAAGCCTTCATTTGCTGCTACTCTTCCTTGTGTCACTAATAATTATTTCCTTCCCTGCCAGCTATTCCATAGCTGTTCAAGTATACTGAACTGTGGAGTTAATCCGTGGATTTAACACAGAGCTATGTGTAGAGTATGATTTACAAATACTATGAATAAAAGAGATGAACAAAGCTTCAAACTGGATAATTAAAATCATCTGATGTTCTTACAAGGGACTTGGTTAACATATAACATGCACAGTTAATGTTCACCCTCCTGAGTAATCAGGAAATGCACATTGAATCATGGATGATACATCACTTCTCACCTATCACATGCAATGAATTGTAAATTGCTACAACCCTTCCAGAAAGCAATTTGGCAAAATGTATCGAGCTCAGAAGAGTTCATACCTTTTGTCAGGATAATAACACATCCAGGAAAGTATTTTTGAAGGAAATAATCAGAGATATAAAGGCTTTTCTACTCCTACTTATAGTTGAAACACTGTTTACAATCATAAAAATATTAAGATTTTTGAAACAGAAATGTAATTGCTTGCTAAATCATGCTGCATTTTTATCATGAAACACTGTAAAATAAAAAACATAATCATATGCTTGAAGAAGAATTAATTACATTCAGAAAGGTTCAAGTTAAGTATTGTGTTCTGGTTCTCGGCCTGTGTGGGATAGTAAAAGAAACAGCAACTTTACTAACATATATAAATAAAGATACTTTAAATACATGATGGCATTTCTGTTAAAGAAAAAGAACTTCTAAGCGATTAGAAAAGGCAAGAAAAGAAGAAATTATAGAGCAAGTAAATGCAAGAGTTGGTCTTTTACATGGGGGTAACAGGGCTAATTCTCAAATTATAAAGCCACATACAAGGTATCAGACACCCTCAGGAGAATGCGGCAAAAACATTCCAGAAAGAAATGGTGGTGATGCAAATCTACTTAGAAAAAAACAAAGAAAAATTGGGAAGTCCTAAAATCTCTACCCTTGAGGCAAGGTATCAACTTGTTTATACTTACCTGGAATTGAGATCTGAATTCACATAATATATAAAATAAGGTTTCAAATTCACCAGACAGAAATTTAATTGAAATAGTTTAGCTTTTAATTGCTTTAAGGCTCCTATTTTTACTGGTCTCCTTTTCAGAGCAGTGATAAAGGAGGAACTCTTCTTTTGGCCTATGAAGATGATTGAACAAGGACATTGTACATGGATGGAGAGATTGACAATCCTTTACTACCATTTATACTCACAGGCTGGGGAGGACATATGCCATACAAGGTCACAGGAAGACTGCCCTAGCAAACAGAGTGAACAAACAGGGTGAAGGGAACAAGCTTTCTAGTGCTTCTAGGATAAGATAAAGTAACCCCTGGTCTCTGCTGGAGGATCTGGTTCACTTGTTAGGGAAATTCTGGAGACTGAAGTCCCCACTCAAGGATATTCAAGTTTGGTGCTCGGTCTCCATGACAGGTACGTTTTCAGGCTACGAGGCCTTAGCCAAACAAAAACATGAGTAAGGGGTAATGTCTGTTGGCCTTTAGATGTCCTCCAATTTTCAAATATCAAGATAGCACACATGTACAGATGTCGTCATTTCAGACCTATACCAGATCCAGAAGCATCAGAAGCCAAGCACTGTGTGTGTGTGTGTGGGGGGGGAATAATCCCTCCCCCCAAACACTTAAAAATCAGCCGTGAGCAGGGCACAGAAATGGAGGCCAAATGATGAACAAATGTGGCAGTGATACTCACTAAACACTATGTTGAAAATGAACTATACAACTTGTGGATGAGAAAGAAGTGAAAAAGTGGGAGAAAATAAGGGAAGGGGAGACATTGCCTAAAATGAAATGTATTCTTCACTTATGTAACTGTAACCTCTGTGTATATCACCTATGTAATAACAACAGAAACATTTTTTAAGGAGAGAACTAAAAGCTTCAGGTTGGGTGTGTTGCTTCACTTTCTATAAGGTCAACCATTAAAGAAACTGAGGTAAGAAGATCAGAGGCAGAGACAGCTGGCCAAAAGAGCAGGGCTCTATCTGAAAAACAAACTAAGAATAATACTGGTTTGTGGCTCCAATGGTTAAGCACTTGCTTAACCAACTTAAGCACTGTCAAAAGAATAACAACAAAAACAAACCAAGCCCCCTCAAAACAATCTCAAGGAAATCAAGAAATAATATCTCTTCACATAGGAGAAACCAAACTACATGAGGAAGACTCATTGATTCACAGTGATCCTAAGAAAAACCAACCAAAGACCTTTAATCACTGTCAGGATTTTCAAAAAAAAATATATGTATATCATATTAAATATGTCTTTTGAGAAGACAGTGTTAAAAGTGTGACAAAAGCAAACAATGAGATGTACAAAACACTATGTTGAAAATGAATTTTACAGCTTTGGCAGGGAGAGGGCAGGAGAGGAGTAGTGTGAAGGTGTGAGGGAAGGGATGGTAGAGGGAAAACAAAGGAAGAGACAACAATACTCAATAGGAAATGTACTCATTACCTTGTTCATGTAACTGTAACCTCTCTGTACATCATTTTTACAATAAAAATGTACATAAAAAGAAAGTATGGGAAAACTTGATCAGAGAGATTTGATTTAAAAAAATGTTGCTCAAGCCTAAAATCCTAGCTACTCAGAAGACTGAGATATGAGGATTGTGATTCAAAGCCAACTCGGGTAGGAAAGTCTGTGAGACTCTTACCTCTAATTAACAACCAAAAATCCAGAAATGGAGCTGTGGCTCAAACTTGTAGAGCCTTGAGTACAAAAGTTCAGGGATAGTACCTAGGCCCTGAGTTCAAGTTCCCAGATCAGTGCACGCGCACACACACACACACACACAGACACAGACACAGACACACACAGACACACACACACACAAACTGTAGTTTAGAAATAAAAATTAGAGACGGAATGTACTGCTTAACCAGTAAATTATATTAGAAAGTTATAATAGGAATTAGAAAACTAGAAAAGGTAACTGAAAAAAAAGAATAAGAAACTTGTATGACAGAAAGAGACAATCCTATAAAGGTGTAGTAAGAGTCAGGATACAACAATAAGATGAAGAAAGTGAATGTTTACATGTATAAATGTTGGAACAAATGAACCTTACATTTAGGAAGCCAAATGAAACACAGGAAGGAAAAAAGAGGTTTAAAAATAAAGATATAAGTTACTCAATTCATAGCAACTCCTTAACACAAGCAAGACAGAGTTCTTAGCGATTTACACTCAATAATTTCTTTAATTCCCATAGGCAAGGTTAATTGAGGCCCAGAAAGTACAAATTATGTGCCTAGGTTACATAGCTGGGAAATTATACAAGCACTCTGGCTCCCAAATTTATGCTCTCAACAATACCAGTTCTTGAAGAGAGACTAGAGAGGCCTGACAAGGTATATCACACTTCTAATTCTACCTCCTTGAGAGAGTAAGATTGAGAGGATCATTGTTTGAGGACAGCACAGGTTGGGGAAGTTTACGAGACTCTATCTAAACCAATGGAAATATTAGGCACAGTGATTCCTATCTGTTATCACAGTTAAATAGGAAGTTTAAATACATGGATGGCAGTCTAGGATGGCCCTGTTCCAAAGGGAGATCTTATTCAAAAATAAAGAGGAAAAGGTCAAGCTGGGCACCAGTGCCTCATACCTAGCTACTCCTAGCTATGCAGGAGGCTGAGGTCTGAGGCTCATGGTTAGAAGCCAGTCCAAGTAAGTAAAGTCCCATGAAACTCTTATCTCTGTTACACTACTCAAAAAAGTCAGAAGTGGCTCTATGGCTCAAGTGGTAGGGCACCAGCCTTGAATACAAAGAGGCTCAGGGACAGAACCTAGGCCCTGAGTTGAAGCCCCAGGGCCAGAAAAAAAATCAGAAAGTCTAGAGGTGCTCTATAACTTGTACAGCACCTGCTTACCAAGTGCCATACCCTGCATTCAAATCCCAATTGTGGGGCAGAAAGAGAGCACACAGCTCTCTTGCACACAGGAGAGAGACAGAGACTGAGAGAGACAGAAATAAAGAGAGACAGAGACCGAGACAGAGAAAGAACACCAGAGGCAATGAGATTAAAAAAGCAGCTAGAGAAAAATGGACAGACATCCAGATGCATTGTACACATAAATTTGCATTTTATGTATGTAACTTGACATATTCAATCCAATCCTTGCTGTATAGCTATTTAAAGATAATAAATAAATAAACAAATAGGACAAAATACCCTTTTATACTACTACTACTACTACTACTAGAACTACTACTATACACACACACACACAAAGCATTATTACTGATAGCTGGTCTCTTCATACAGCAGAAAGTAGGGGAAAATAATGTTTGAAAAAGTTTCTAATTCAGAATTCTATTTCAAGAGTGAAATTAATAGAAAGGGGGGGGAGTTGATAGGGTTTTGAATCAAATGGTAAATTGACAACCTAGAAAACTGGAGTCTTGAATTCAAACTTCATTACTGGAAAAAAAATAACCAAAATAAAAAGAGTTAATTGCAAACACACCATTTCACTCTCTACCCCCAAAAAACATAACAACATATACTTCAGAAAGAAGGAAAATGTTCTCAAGTAGTGGATGAAAGAAGCCATGTTTCTGAATTAAAGAGCAAAGGTATACAATGAGTTGTAAAGTCCCCTAATATCTAACAAATATAAAGTAATCTCAAGATACTAGTTTTGAAGGATACAACTATTCACTTACAAGTTACCATATTATAAGTGAAAACAAAATGAGAATATAAAAGTGAATAGAAACAAATTATTGTAGACAAAACAATAAAGATGAAAGTGTGGACAAATATTTCCCACCCAAATTTAAAAGTTCCATGAGACTTGTTAACTGCTCCTGATCTACTTCTCATTTTTTTTGTGCCCTTTTCCACGATTTATCACATACATTATTTGGGTATTGTCTCATGATTATGTAGAACAAGGCATCTGCCTGCTGCCCTCTGCAAGCTAGAAAACCAGAGAAAACCATCCTATAATACAGATGAACAGTGTATAGTGATGGATGGTGGCCACAAGTAAAATTCCCAGGATCTGAAGCAAGTGAACCAAGAACTTGGATGCTGAAGGGCAAGGGAAGATGTTCCAGCTTAAAAAGAGGGAGAAATTTCACCTTCTTTCCTTCTTTTTGTTTTATTCTGCTCTTCAAAGAATTAGAATGTGCTAGACCACTTTGGTGTGGGTGAATCCTCTGTACTCAATCTGTTTATTCAATATTAATCTCTTCTGGAGATATCCCCCAACAAATCCAACCTTCCAACAAAGAATATCTTGTGTGTTACCTGAGCATCACTTAGCCCAGTTAATAAACACAAAATTAGTTATTACTATTTGACACATAACTATCACAATTGCCTATTTCTGTGATTTTATTGATTGAAACTTTGAAATTTTGTTTCATGTCTAAATTTTTGTGTTTGATGACGTTTGAAAGCAAAATATTTACAAGACCCAATTCTGTAACTATAATAATCCACCTTGTTTGAAGATTTATTACTTATGGTTTTGACTAAACATAGTTAAAATAGTAATTTTAAATAAAAATATCTAAACCAAAAATAATTTCCTGAAGGCACATTCCTTAGCTCAGTGGCTGTGGATTGAGAAGATCTGTCCATCCTAAGTCATCATCAGCTGTGCTTAAATTGCTGCATGTTCTGCTCAGAGTTTCCTGATCTATAAGTTTGTGAAGAAGGAAATGGTGTCCCCCTCTTCACCAAGGTAAAAATGGATGAACATAATTTATGAGTAAAGTGCAAGTTTTATGGAAGGCTACATACCCTTAGTAAAAGTTGGGTGACATTATGGGAAACTGAATCAAGCACTGGCAGTACAATATTGAATGTACTCCGTGTACTCAGAGCTGTGTAGTTTTCTTCATTGACTGTCTCTGTGGAAGTTTAGACCTGCCAGATACCAGGGTTTACTCTATACTATTTATCTTTGTGATCTGAAAAGACTCAGGAAAAATGTGTTAGGTTTTCTACAAAATTTGTTTAGATTCTTTTTTTTAGAAAAAATATTTTTTTCTTTTCTATTTTCTTTATTATTTTTAAGTAGTTGTACAAATTCAACCTGTCAGTTTATGAATATAATGTATCTTGATTAGGGTCACATCTGCCAAAATTCTCTTCCATCACTCCCAATCACATTCATCCCTTCAAGTTTCCTGGTTCCATTTTCACATATGTACATTGAATAGTGTGATTACATTCACTCATTTTTCTTCTTTCCATTTGTCTGCCCTCTTCCCTTGACTTCACCCGTCCCCAACAAAACATATTTAGCTTCCTATATTCATGTTGTTAAACCATAAGTTAGTTATTCAAGGGAGTCATACCATTGTAATCCTCCTCTGAGTATACAATACTGTAGTCAATTTGTGCATATTATATATGGTCTTAAGACAAGGGTCTTAAATACTCTATTCTGTTATTTAGTGCATAGTATATACTGTTACATGTTCTTTGTTTTTATACTCCTTTGTTTTAATTCCTGTAGCCATGAGTTACAGTCTGTCTGAAGTTAATAATACCAGTATCTTTCTTTTATGTTTAAATTTGAATATACTTTAATAACATTTGCCTAGGTATCACTCTAACAACATCATGAACTATATTGTCTTTTATAAAGATACTAGAACAAACGTTGGATATGCTTCTCAGTCGATTGGCTCCATGTGAATTCATGTTAAATTGCCTAAAAATCGCATTGTAATCTCCAAACTGTATTCCAGAACGTTCTTTGCAATTAGGTCTTTGATTATAGCTTCTGTGTCTGTTAGGGGTTGTTTATGTCTTGATTTACTTTGGTTTAAAATGCAACTATGTCTCTTTCACCTTCTTACTTTAGTTTTCTTTTTTATCCCTTTATCTTTTCTCCATTCTTAAAGCAATTCAATAATTTATGGGCACACAATGAAACAGGCAGTCCCCTACAACGTATTCTTGCTTGATGAGGTGAACAATTCTAGTCTTATTCTTAAATCTATTTTATAAAGAGAAGTGTTCTATATGCTATATATAAACTTTATATATATCATGTAAGAGAAACTTCCTGGTCCTTCTCTGGCTGGCTCCACACCCATGAAGTCTGAAATACTTGTTGCTGGATTTCTTTCCAACTTCTGTTCATGTCTTCCCATAAGAAAGTGCTCTTTGTGGGGTGCTGCAGTGCCTTCAAATCTGCCTGGAATCTTCCCACCCCTGTGTTTCTGAAAAGTTTCCTCTTTCTAGTGGCAGCTCCTGAATACAACAGAGAGCTGAGGAACATAAGGACGATTTGGGGTTGGGTTTGGACATTGGTTTCTGTGACACTCAGAGAGGAATCATCACTACACCAAGATTTCAAAATACAGGTCTTATGAAACAAGTTTGAGTCAATTGAATTATTTCTAATGTCACTCACATACTCAAAATACCATTTCCCGACCTCATTTAAATGAGTTTAATGCACAATTCATGAAAATCATTTTTAAAATAAGTGATTCTGAGGATTTAAGTATTGATCTTTATTTCTTAAGTAGCATTACAGGGGTGAACCTGCTATTATGTTTAATTTCTTATTATGCCTTATTCATAATTAAAACCTTATCATAAGTATATATGTATAGGAAAAGAAAACATGGTATATGGAGGGTATGGGCTCTCCAATTGGTAGATGTGGTTCTTCGAATATATGCACGAAGATTACTGTATTGGATGTATGAGGCTGGTTAGGTAATCGGAGCCAAGAACTCCTGGATCTTTTTCTTCTATGGTGAGATGTACATTTGGCTGCACCAGTACAGGTCCTGTCCACCATTGGCAGCTGGGGGTAGAGCAGGCACAGCATTGACCTAGCCTGATAAGTTTGAGGAATTTCTGAAGGGGTAGTTGCCCTGGCAGTTTCAGTCTTCTGTTACCCGTGGAGAGAGAGAGAGAGAGAGAGAGATCAATAGCTTCCATCCTCCAATTATGCACATCGGCCAGGAATTCACCGAGAGAAAATTCTCTTGAAAAATATTTCAACAATGAGTCTTTGTCTTTAACTGACAATGATAAGATACGACTGGGTACAAAGGAACATTTGGCTGTGTTTGGTACACATATTAGCCGTGCGATAGCAAAGAAGAAACAAAATATTTTGCTTAGGAGAATGAAGATAGATTATTTGAAATCAAAATCTAAGGCAATTGGAATAGAGTTTGAAAGGAGAATGTGGTCTTGGTTCTAACAATGAGAATTATTATCTTTAGTGACTCCTATTCTTTTGAAGTTGTTCTTCCAGACTAGTACCAGAAGCACACTCAACAGGAAAGAAAGTTTGTGGTAGCAGGAACCTTCCTAAGTAAATGAAGATAGTTAATAGCAGGACCATCTATTAAGGGGCAGATTGGAGTCAGGCTCTTTGTGAGTCTCATCATCTAGTCTGATCCCCTTTGTATATTGATTGACTTGTTCTCTCTAGAATACAAACTCTAGAAGGTGAGATTGGCCTCATTAGGAGCTTTATGCTCAGTGCCTTGAATCATAACTGAAACTATTTCAACAAATTACTATCAAGTAATGGTTAAAAGAATGATAATATCAAGGATGTTTGCTCTCTTATATTCCCAATGACTGTATCATTTTTGAAATGAAAATCCTTCCTTAATTTAACTACATGGCTCCAGATTGTTAATAAGTATTTAAACATAGTCAAGTGTTCCTTCCTCTCCAGTAGTATCTTCTCATTGTCAATTAAAGACAAAGACTCATTGTTGAGATATACTTTAAGAAAATTTTCTTTTAGTGATAGTGGAAATCAGAAAGTGTGAATTTGATCAACCTCAAAACTTTATGTATATATTAATAAAGTTTTCCTAGTCTATGTTTTGATTCAGTATAATTATTAGTTAAAACTTCCAACTGAGGAAGCAATTTTTCCTCCAGTAAAGCCTGATTGAATTAGGAAACATAAGGATAGTATTTAAACATAATAAGAATGCCATTTGGTAGCTTATTAAGTTTTTGGCTCTGATATGCAGCCCAGAGAAGTCATTGTCTATCTTCATGGACAAAGGGACTGAAACTGACTTGATTTGCAGTGCTTGAAAACCTCATGTTATGCGGTTGTACATTTAGGAGCAATGAACATTCGGCTCTTGCTGACTTAGTGTGCCTTAATGTGACTTGCACATGTCTTAGAAGGAAGCATTAACAAAAATAGGTAAATTTTCCACTTTTAATCTAAGTGACAGAAGAGTTACATGTTGGAGTTACTAAAAAAAAAAAAACAGTTACATTACTGTTCAACAACCACTTCTGATGTAAGCTCTTTCTTTTTCTCTGTTAAAACTCTGCATTGGCACTTAAACGTTTATGAATGCATATCTTAGTGCTTTCATTAATTATCTACAAACTTTTATGCTGTCAGAAATAAAAGGATTTAATTAATTACCATCATCTCAAAGGTTTCTAGCATTGTTTGGAGCACAATTAAAATCACCTGTGGATGTGATTAGAAAGTCATGTTTTCTTGAGACATTTCAGGTATTTTTTTTCTTTATTTTTAATAAGGTCTTATTGTACAACTAAACATTGAAATAAATCTTGGTTGAAACTATAATGGTAGCTGGACTCTAGTGGCTTATGCTTGTACCTAGCTACTCAGCAGGCTGAGATTTGAGGATCACGGTTCAAAGCCAGCCCAGGCAGGAAAGTCCTTGAGACTCTTATCTGTTATTAACCACCAGAAGCCCAGAAGTGGAGCTGTGGTTCGAAGTGGTAGAATGTTAGACTTGAGCAAAAGAGCTCAGGGACTGTGCCCAGGCCCTGAGTTCAAAGCTGCACACAACTCCATCCTCCCCCCCTCCAAAAAAAAAAAAGAAATTGATAATAGTAAGATAATCTTTTAAGTACAAAAAATTAATGATTGTGACACCATTATTATACAGAATGTTGCTGATGACAGAAACAAGGGCCAAAGCAATCATGAAAAAGCAGGTGTTTTGAAAAACTCATAAAGTTAATTAAAACAATAGCAACAACCTTAACTTTGTGTGCTGAAGTTTGTGTAGGAGCAGAAAATTCTTTTTTTTTTATTGTGAGAATACCATACAGAGGAGTTACAATTACATGGGCAAAGAAAATTCTTTTAAGCATTACAGTTTTCTAATAATAAATGTGGTACCTATTACACTGCTTTTTCTTTTGGCATTGTATCAATATGAATCATAATAAAGTCAGGAAAACACATAATAATTGCAGCTAAGGAAAAACTGAAAGCACTAACTACATTGTGAACAAATCTATGCTGTGCAACAATTTTAGTGGTAGAATTGCTTGTTGTCAATTTTAATGTTGGATTAAAAGATTTCCACTTGTCAAAATGCATTTGAGTCTGTCTCATTCTCTTGTCTTGGCCAAAAGCTTCATCTCCTAATTCATCTCTTCCCCAGTGTCTCCTCACCATCCATTCTTGAATAGCCCTAGTAATCTATTAAAACATAGTTCAAAACCAAGCCAGCTTTCCAACTCCATGCCCTTCATAAGAGAAACCTACAGAGACACTTGTCCATGTCCTAGTAGGTCTCACCTTGTTTGACTCTTGTTGGTCTTTCTGTCATAGTCATCCCTGCGACTTCCATCACATTTAACTCTCATTCCTTTAACACATCAATCTCAGGGCCTCTACAATAGCAATGACTGTGATCTGCCCAGTTCTCCCAGAGCTGTTCAAGTCTATGTACTCCTTGCTATTTAGTTTCATCTCGAGGAGAGTTACAGACAGCAGAGCTGTATCAGTAACTTGATACTGATTTGTTGATATTCGTCCTAATACTGTATCAGATAATATCCTAGGCACTAATACTATGGCTGTGAAGGAAGCAAAGCACTCCATTTTAGAATAAATATTCTAGAGGGAAAGTCTGTCAGTATATAGAGAAGAGATCATAGAGGCACTGAAGTTCATGAAGAACATCAACTTTAATTTGAACTCAATTAAGATGTCCTGCTGAGGTTTATCTCCATAAATCTTTCCACCTCAAGATATGACGTGTTCTTTGGATCATATCATCCTAATATATTTTCATCAGAACGATATTTTTTATATTCTTTTAGTTTTTAACTTGTTTACTGTGTGTTACCCACAGAGTGTGAGTTAGATCTGCATAAAAGTATAGTATTCCCTTGTTAATCTTGAACTTGAAGGTAATGATAGTGGTATTTCATTGCTAATCTTGAACTTGAAGTTTGATGATAGTGGTATTTCATGCTTTTATTTTAGTTTATAGCGTTTTGGTGGTACTGGGGATTGAACTCAGGGCCTTGAGCTTGCTAGGCACGTACTCTACTGTTGAGTTGTGCCTCTAGCCCTTACGCAAAGGTTATTTTTAAGATAAGGTCTCTCTTCCTGCCTATGAATACATCTGTATCTTTATTCTCTTATGTTTTCACTTCCACAATTCTCCTATCTCAGCCTCACAAGTAACTTGGTTGATAGGTATGAACCACTGGCACCTGACTGTAGTATTTCAGTTTGATACAAGGATTTATGTTTCTCTATTTTATGATTTATTAGTTTCTCTAGAGATCTGATTCTTTACATTTTTTTTAGAAGAATCAACCTTTTCTTTCAATAATTCTTTTGTATTCCTATATCAATATCTTTGATTTTTGTTTATCTGCATTATTTCTTTGCTTCTATTTGCTTTGGGTTTATTTTGCTTTTTTCTTTTTAGGTTCTTTGTGGGAATGAAAGTAATTGATCTGAGGCCTTTCTTTTCATCTAATGCAAATATTTATTGTTATAAATTTGCCTCATAGTGCTATTTAAGTTGTATCTTACATTTTGATAAATATTTTCATTTTCATTCTGTTCTATATATTTTTAAATTTCCTTTGAGATCTCTCTTGGCACATGGGATATTTGGAAGTTTGTCATTAATTTCCATATATTTAGAAGTTTTCCTGCTGCTTTCTAGGTATTCCTTCCTACTTTCATTCTTTTTGTGATCTCAATTTATTTGTATTTACTAAAGTTTACTGTACTTTTCATAAACAATTTTTCATTATCTTTAAGTTGTTTCATAAAGATGTTTCGATTCAACATATCAATCTAAAAATATAATAGATCGTGATCAATGTCAGCCTTTCCATTGCTCTTTCCCATTTCTCCTAACCATACTCATCCCTTCAAGATAACTGATTCGATTTTCATATATGTGCATTGAATATTATGATTGTATTCAAACACCCTTCCTCTCTCTGTCTCTTTCTCCTCTTGACTCACCGCCACACATGTTTCAACTTCCTGGTATTCATTTTACTCAAGTATGAATTAGTATTTTAAGGAGTTTTATCATTAGTAATATATTCTGGCTTGGCCAAGGTAGGTCATGGGCTCTTTTGAAAAAATATATGTGTTCTGTTATTGGTTGGAGTTTTATGTATTTCAATTCAATGATGTTGATTGGCTTTATTGTTTGGATCTTCTGTATCTTTTAGTTTTCTGTCTTGGTAGTCCTCTTAATAGCTCCAGTGCAATGAGAAACCACATGTATATTTATCTACTTCTCAATTCAGCTCTACCTGCTTTTATTTTATATATTTTGAATCTATAATTTGATGTGTAAACATGAGAATCTTAGTTTGAGGTTGTAATTTTTATCATCATGTAGTGCTCTTTTGTCACTGGTAATTTTTTCTGTTCTGGAGTCTATTTTATTAGATATTAGTATAGCTTTTCCTGCTTTCCTTGGTAGCAATTTAACTGGGATATAATTCATATGTCACATAATTCAAAGTGTACAATTCAGTATTTTTTAGTAGATTAATGGACTTTTAATAGATCAGAACATTCTTATTGCCCAGAAAGGAAACTCCGTATCTTCATTTCCTCTCAGCTTACATAGTCTAGCCAAACAATCTTTTTGTCTTTAGAGA
The DNA here is from genome assembly GCF_024711535.1 of Dipodomys merriami. Taxonomy (NCBI): domain Eukaryota; kingdom Metazoa; phylum Chordata; class Mammalia; order Rodentia; family Heteromyidae; genus Dipodomys; species Dipodomys merriami. The sequence goes on from NW_027205603.1 coordinate 33,094,144, forward strand.
TTTGTCTTTTAGATATTTAATATACATGGAATAATTAAAACAGTCTTCTGTTACTGGCTTCCTCAACTTAGCCGGATGTTTCCCAGGTTTATTTTGTAATGTGTTATCAGCATTCTATTCCTTTTTACAGGTGAATAATATCTTATTATCTTGATATACATATTTTATCTTTTAATATTTTGCTTATTCATGTTTATTAATGCATATTTTAGTTCTCTATTTGTTAGGTAATGGTAATTTGGCTTGTTTCTACCATTTGTTTATTATAAATAATGCTGTTGAGAACATTGACATATCAGCTTTTGTGTGACTTGTGGTTCCATTTCTCTTAGTTTGGTATAAACCTAAAGAAAATTTGCTATGCTGAAGATAACGTTATATTTAACATTTAGTGGAAATATAAGAATGATTTCTTAAGTTACTGAAACCTTTAACAACCATACCAGCAGCATTTACTTTCATCTTTTATTCTAGCCACATTAGTATTAAGTGATTTCTCACTGTGGATTTGATAGCATTTCCATGACTAATGATTTTGAGCCTTTTCTTGTATTTGTTGGCCATTTCTATATCTTTGAAAACATGTTCATGCTAGTTGTTTTCTCATTTTTACTTTGAGTTATTTATCTTATCATTGATTTGTAAGTATATTTTTTTTCTTTCCTTGGCAATATTGGGGTTTGAATTCAGAGCCCTGTACTTTCTATGCATATGCTCTACCATTTGAAACATGCCCTTAGCCCTTTTGGGTTTTAGTTTAGATAGGGTTTCATCTTTTGTTGAGACTGGCTTGATCTGTGATCCTTCTATCCATATCTTCCACACAGCTGAGGTTACAGGTTAGAACCAACATGCTCAGTCAGATTTCAAGTTTTTTTAATAGCCTAAACACAAATCCTCTTAGAGATTTGGCTATTATGAACATTCTATGAACATACTTTGAACATTCACATACAACTTTTTGTGTAGATATACATTTTCTTTTTTATTGCATTATTTAACAATACTTTCATTTTGTGGGTTATCTTTTCATTTTTTCCCAGTATTTTTGTTTGTTCTTTGAAGCAGAGTCTTGCTAGGTAGCTAAGTCAGGTCTTGAACTTATGATCCTCTTACCTCAGCTTCCTGCGTGCTGGAATTAGAAGCATGTACAACCATACCTGAATTTTTTATATTCGTCATAATATCCTGCAAAGTACTTATTTTCTTTTGATAATGTCAAAACATTTCTTCCTTATTTCCTTCCTTCCTTCCTTCCTTCCCTCCCTCCTTTCTTCCCTCCTTTCCCCCCTCATTTCTCTTTCTCCCTCCCTCCCTTCCTCCCTTCATTCTTTCCTTCTTTCCTTCCTTTCTTCCTTCCTTTCCCTCCCTCCCTCCCCCCTTCCTTCCTTCCTCCCTCCCTCCCTCCTTTCCATCCATCCATCCTTCCTTCCTTCCTTCCTTCCTTCCTTCCTTCCTTCCTTCCTTCCTTCCTTCTTTCCTTCTTTCCTTTCTTTTCCTTTTGAAAGTGTCAACAATTATTGCTTGGTCAGGATAATGGGGAAGAAAGAAGGATTTATGGATGCTTAAGAGTGAGGGTTAAGGTTTACCCACTCCCGTGGCTCTGCTCAGATAGACTCATTACCACTGGTGGTCTCTCCAGCTTTTTTTTTCCCAAGGCAGGGGATCAGAAAGAGCATCCATTATCTGTAATTCTGCCATGCTATGATTTCTTTATTTGGAATGCAGAAATTTTATTATGCTGATGATTATTCTTTGCATGTGACTTTGATAGAAAAGGATGAGATGGATATTCTGCATCCAAAGGCATTATCTCTGTTTTCTGTTATCTTCAGATTAGCACTGTTTTCAAAGTAGATGCTTTGTGCTACATTAGTCTTATGCTTTGTTTTGGAAAATGGTTTTCCAGTGCAAGATAAAACATTTATTTCTCAGACTCATACACAAAGCTCTTTGTAATGTAGCTTAAACATATATCTACAGACTGTTTCCACTTCCTCATTCACATCCAGCTTTTAGCAACTAGTTAGTTCCATGTTCCAAATTTAGTTACCAGTTATATAGCCTCAAATTTTCTTATATCTCATTTCATGTTTTGGAAATATCCTTTTCTAAACCCATAGTCAGATTATTTACATTTTAAAGAAATTATCTTTATATGATTGTACAAAGGGGTTTCAATTCAATATATCAATTTATGCGTAAAATGCATCTTGATCAATGTCACACTTCTAAATTGTTTATTTTATTTAATTTCCCTAATAACTTGTATGTGACTTTACCATTCAGCCTGTTTTCAGATGAGGCTTTATTTTTTTCTGGATGGAGATTTTCATGATCAGAATTATTAAATAACTCTAAAACATTGTACTGTGTTATGATGTTAATGCATGAAATGATTATATCAGACTATATAATATTGTAAGAGTTTTGAACATCAGTCTGTTTTCTGAATTCTAGTATATGAACCAAATGTGGAAATTTTGGTCTAGTCATGCATATGAAGGCATGAAATTGTGCATATTTTATAACAGGCAAGGATAGACTCTTACCAAATCCATTACTTCTTGAATGTAGTTAAATTGTTCAACATTTCTTAGCATCTTGGGATTCAGATGAGGCCATGTGAACAATTCTAGCTAATGGATCCTGAGCAGAATGATTGGTGACATTTCTAGACTGAGACAGGTAAAGTCATTGTGCTGTCTCCACATTCCATATTCCCACCCTGCTCCCCTCAAAAATCACACCTTCCAGCAACTAAAGACCTAAACTCCATGGTAAAGACTGTACAGACACAAGATGCCACTAGTTAAAGTGGGTTGGACGAGTTGGATTCTGATCTTCATAAACCAGTGTTGAAATACACAATACACTGTTATTTACAAACATTAGCAGACTATGACTAATCATGTTTTATTTTTTATCCAAATAATTCCATGAGTATAATTGACTCTGAAGAATGTTGAATGGTATCCAATTCTCACATAGTTTATCAACTCTACATCCTTTAAGGCCATACACGTGTATTTCTTCTTCTCTACTTTTTTTGGTTGTTGTTGTTGGTCATGGGACTTGAACTCTGGGTCTGGGTGCTGTCCCTCAGCTCTTCAGCTCAAGGCTAGCACTCTACCACTTGATCCACAGTGCCACTTCCGGTTTTCTGGTGGTTTATTGAAGTCTTGTGGACTTTCCTGCCCAGGCTGGCTTTGAACTGAGATCCTCAGATCTCAGCTTCCTGAGTAGCTAGGATTACAGGCATGAGCCACTGGCACCTAGCTATATTTTTTTTGACTGTACTGGGTTTTTTAACTCAGGGCCTTGTGCTTGTTAGGTAGTGACTCTACTACTTAAACTATGCCTCTAACCTTGTTTGTATCTGATTATTTTAGTATAACATTTTGTTTCAACCTCCATTTCCCACGACCTTCCTTAGCTGCAGTCTGCTTCTTACAGTAGTCAGGATCACAAGTGCACACCACTGAGTCTAGCTTCCCTTTATGGGGTTGGAGTCTAGTGTACTTTTTTTCCCAAGCTGGACTCAAACCGCAATTCTCTGAATTTCAGCTTCCTATGTAGTCTAGGATGACAGGAACTTACATTGAGAATGGGTCTTGTGAACTTTTCTGCCCAGGCTGGATTCAACCTATGATCTTCCTAATTTCTGCCTCCCAAGTAGCTATGGTGAGCTACCAGCAAAGAGCTATATTTATTTATTCTTAATTTTATGTGGGATTAATCCCCAAATTTCTGGCAGGAGAAATGCATTTTTAAGGAGTTCTTGTCTTCTAAATTGCACAGAAAATGTCACTATAACTATCTGTGTTCATTAATTTTGCCCTGGTTTTGAATCACATGTCAGAAGGCACATGGAAACCAATGTTCACAGGATATCTTTTTTTTTTTTTTTTTGGATCCGGTTGTGGGCCTGAACTCTGGGCCTGGGCGCTGTCCCTCAGCTCTTCACCTCAAGGCTAGCACTGTACCACTTGAGCCACAGCGCCACTTCCAGCTTTTTTTTTTTTTTTTTTTTTCTGCTTATGTGGTGCTGAGGAATCGAAACCAGGGTCTCATGCATGCAAGGCAAGCACTCTACCACTGACCACCTTCCCAGCCCCTCACATGATATCTTAAATCCTTTAAGAAAGTTGTTTTTTTAACATCAGATTCAAACTCAAGTTTTTTTTTTTTTTTAATAAAAACTTCATTTTGCTTAACTTCATCTTATCTGGTCATAGCTTTTGACCTTTTCTACTTGTCCCAGACATACAAGTTATTGCAAATAAGGGAAAGCATGGGACCTTTGTTTCTTTGGGCCTGGCTTACTTTACTTAATATAATTTTTCCCAAGTCTTTCCATTTCCTAACAAATGGTGCGATGTCATTCTTTCTGATGGAAGCAAAAAAAAAAAGCAGTGTTTTTAGTGCTTTCAGGTTCCTAGCAATATCAAGAGAAAGATCGATCTGCTCATTTACTCAAGGACATCTTGGTGCTTTGGTAATTATGAATAAATCTGCTGTCAACATTCATAACCAGATTTTTGTTAGACATGGATTTTCAACTCCTTTGCTTCTTTTTTTTAAAGATAGCTTCATGCTTTTGCTGGAACTAGCCCTAGTCCTTGCCCTCCATCCTACTAGTCCCAGCTCCTTTGTAGCTGTGGTTATAATTTTAGTATATTTTAGATAATAGTTTTTTTTATCAGCTATATCATTCCAAAAACATTCTCTAAGATTGTGACTTTTTTTTTTTGGGGGGGGGGTCCAGTCATGGGGCCTGAACTCTGGGTCTGGGCGCTGTCCCTCAGCTCTTCAGCTCAAGACTAGTGCTCTACCACTTGAACCTCAGCACCACTTCCGGCTTTTTTCTTTTTGTTTATGTGGTGCTGAGGAATCGAACCCAGGGCCTCATGCATGCAAGGCAAGCACTCTACCACTGAGCCACCTTCCCAGCCCTAAGATTGTGATTTCAAAATATATATTCTCGTTAGACAGTGTCTTTTATAGAACAGAAGACTTTTACTTTAATGAAGTCCAACTTAGAAATTCTTAGTTTCATAGAGTATAACTTTGATCTCATGATCGACCCAAAGTTGTCAACTTTTTTCCTATGTATTCCTCCAAGAGTTCTATAGTATTGAATTTTATATTTAGATCTGTGCTCCAGCTTGAATTAATTTTTCGTGAAGAGTAAAAAATTAGCATATAGCTTTATACTTTTTGTATTTGACTATCCAATTGTGCCAGCACTATCTATTGTAAAGACAACTTTTATTTATTTCTTTAGGGGGGCATTATTGGGTTTTGAACTTAGGGCTTTACATTTGCTATGCTGGTATTCTATCACTTGAGCCATACCTCTAGCCCTGTTTTTTGTTTTGTTTTTTATAAATATATGTATTTTTTGTAAAGATACTATACAGAGGGGTTAAAGTTACATGAGCAAGGTAAGGAGTCCATTTTCTATCCAGCATTGTTATTCCCTCCTTTGTTTTTCCCCTACCATCCCTTTCCTCCCACCTCCCCAACATCCTCCCATCATCTCCCTCCCCACCCCCCTCAAAGTTGTAAAGTTGGTTTTCAACATAGTGTCTTGTAAATCTCATTGTACATCTTGTATATTTCAATGGGTCATCCTGTATCCTTATTTCAGCATTTTGTTATTTCCCTTCTCCTCATCAAATCAGAAAAATGTATATACAAAATGTAGGACACTGGAATCAAATATAGTGAAAATAGGGGGAAGAACATACAAAAAACACAAAAAAATCACATAGTACATTATAAGTACATTAAAAAGAACAACAAGAAAGATAAAATCTCTTGTGTCCCTATCTTGGGTTTATTTTGCTTAGTATCAGGTTATATGGTCATACGTACATAGCTTTTGACCCTTTCTGCTTGTCCTAGACATATACTAGTTATTGAAGATAGGGGAAACCATGGGCCTATGTTTCTTTGGGTATATAATGTTTTCCAAGTCTTTCCATTTCCTAACAAATGAGGTGAAATCATTCTTTCTGATGAAAGCATAGAATTCCATTACACACACACACACACACACACACACACACACACACACACACACACACACACACATTTTCTTGACCCATTCATCTACTGAGGGGCATCTGGGTTGGTTCCATATCTTAGCTATGGTGAATAATGCTGTGATAAAAATAGTTGTGCTAGTAGCTTTAGTATGGCCTTGTTTATAATCATTTGGTAAATGCCTAAAAGTAAGATTGCTGGGTCATAGGGGAGCTTTATGAGTCTTTTGAGGAACCTCCATACTGTTTTCCAATGTAGTTGAAGAAGTTTACACTCCCACGAACATTGCAGTAGGGTTCCTTTTTGGCCACATCCCCTTCAGCATCTGTTAGATTTATTTATTTTTACTTTTTAAATTTATCTTTATTTTTTTGTTTGTATTTTTTTTTGTTGTGAGAATACCATACAGAGGAGTAACAATTACATGGGCAAGATAACGAGTACATTTCTTATCAAGCATTGTTGCCTTCTCTTTGTTTCCCCTTCCCATCCCTTCTCATACTCCCCTCACCTCCCCCTGACCCAACCCTCCCCCCAAGATTTCTTGATTATAGCCATTCTAATTGGGATGAGGTGGAATATCAATGTTGTTTTGATTTGCATTTCCTTTATGACATGAGAAGTTGAGCATTTCTTCATGTGTCTATTGTCCATTCTTATTTCCTCTTCAGAGAAGTCTCTCTTTGTCTTTAGTCTACTTATGATTGGGCAGTTGTTTCTTTGAGGATTTGCTGTTGGGGGATTTAATTTTTGAGTTCAAAGTGTATTATAGATATGAGACCCTTGTTGGTTGTATAGCTAGTGAAAGTCTTCTTCCAATCTGTGGGCTTTCTATTGATCTTGCTAGCTATGGCCTTTGCCATGGAGAAGCTCTGCAGTTTCATACAATCCCATTTGTCCAACCTTTCTTTGATTTGTTGTTTCTGGGTCTTTATTAAGAAAATTTCAGCCTGTGCCATTGAGCCCTATTCCTTCCTGTAATGTCTGATTTGACTTCGAGGTTTTTGATCCATTTGGAGTTGATAATGTTGCAGGGTTATATATAAGGATCTGGCTTTAGTTTTTTATAAGTGTTACCAATTTTGCCACCACCATTTACTGAAGAGGCTGTCTTTCTTCCATTATATTTTTTTTTGCTCCCTTACTGAAGATTAGGTGGCTATAGGTCGGTGGGTTCATTTCTGGGTCTTCAGTTCTATTCCATTGGTCCTCAGGTCTATTCTTGTGCCAATATTAAGCTGTTTTGATTACTATATTAGCCCTGGCTTTGCAGCTTATTTTGGTGATGTAGTCTAGTGAAATTTTCTGCATAAGCTGGTTTTAAATTGTGATCTTTTAGGTCTCAGCCTCCTGAGTAGTGAGGATTATAGGTATGAGTCACCATCGCTCTGCCCTGTTAGGAAAGACTATTTTTATTCCATTGCTTAGCTTTTGCTCTTAGGTTGACAACTTGTTGACTATGGTTACATGTTTTCTACTTCTGGGCTTTCTATTCGGTGCTGCTCTTCTATCTCTCAATTATGTTTGTCAGTAGTACACTGTTTTACATTCTGCAGTTTTATAATAACTTTCAAAATCTGATAATGTCGGTCTCTTCATTTTGTTCTTCTCCTTTAATATTGTTTTGGTTATTTTAGGTCTTTCAGCATTTGAAAGATGCCTGGAGACTAGAAGTCTGGACACCAGTTACAATACCCTTTGAGACTAACCCATTTAGTCTATTATTTATTAACAACGATCACTGTTGTCCTTACTAGAATATAATTTCCACAAGGGAAAGAGATTTAATAATTTTTTCTAACTGATTAATTATAAACTTCAAGACATTGTCTAGAATATAATATATTTTGAATATAATATATATAATATAATTATATATAATTATAATATATAACATATAATATATAATTATATATAATATATGATACATGTATTTATTTGATAAGTGAGTGAAAAATTGAAACTCTGAAAAGTCAACATCATAATTAAATATATCAGAAATTGTAATTCGTAATTGTTAAAAAGTAGTGACATCAGTTTGTTTATATAAAAAATTACCCAACAGAAAATGGAGAGATTCACATTCATACCAGAATATGCAGGCTGACAATAAGTATGTAAACTCCAATCTGAATCGGAGGGACTTTCCCAACAACAAAAAGTTCTTGGTGCTGAGGTATAAATGGAGACCAATTCTCTAACCTACCTAGATTTCACAATGCAGAACATGAACAAATCAAGTCTTTGCACTCTTTAAAATGGTTATTAAAATATATAATACATATTAATTCTGTAAGTTATACTTGAAATGAAATGTATTCTATTTTCTTTGTTAGTCCTGTGGTTTCATTAATGTAGCCATTGATTCTTTAAAAATCATTATTCAAAATTGCTTTATCTTTATAGTTCTAAGCCACTATTTCTTAAAATGCATCACAAGAAATGTTCAGCATTTCATGAAAAAGTCACTACATGACTATGCGTGCATTTGAGTTCCCATTAAGGAAATTTGATAGATACCACAGTCCTAATTCATTTGACACAGAACCTTTAATCAAGAATCTTCAGAAAGTTTGAAAAATAATGGCACAAATAAAAATATTTAGTATCGATTAATGTTCATATGTATGATTGTGTCATTCACTTCACATGTGAGTACTAGTGTTTGTAAGATATCAGACAGATGACTTGAAAGACATATAGGTGCTCCTATGGAAGAATCACATTTAGTAGGTAGAAAGAATAACATAATACACTCATGTAGAAGTATTATGCTAATCTTATGTTACACATGTGGGATGTAATAGGTGCTGATAATTTAAAGAAAGATGCTAAATAAGGAGGAAAATCTGCAGAAAGCAGAGAGAAAGAGAGAGTTGAAAAAAGCCAGAAAGCTTTTAATTTCTAATATGCAGTCAGAATTCAGATTTGAGGATAAAGTGGAAAACAGTAGGAGGTCTTGCGATTATGACCTGTGGAAGGTGAACGAGAGTGAGGGGTGATGCTCTGTCCCTCACTTCCTTTGCTTCAAACTAAACTTACATCTAATTTCTAAAGTAAGCAGAATGAACATTCCATAAAATACCGTTGATTGTTTTTCCTAGCAAAAAAAAGCGAAATGAGGTTCTTTATGACATTTGTTACTGTTTATCATTTCAGAACAGTGTTAAGTCTCAGATGCCAAAGGACATCATATTAGCAACATCTACGACATCATTGTAAAACTTAATTCTGTATCCTGCAATGTTGCTGACAGACAGTTATAGGAAAAAAGAAAGGAAAATGTCAATAAATTCTCAACCAATATTTGTTGCATTTAGTAGAGGAAAAGGAGTCAATTTTTGTTAATTGTTTCAGTGTTAAACAATTTTATTTGGGGACTGTAAAACCCCCAAGCCATATTCTGAGCAAAGGAAGACCACTTTTGGCCACATTATTAAGTAGCCTGTAATTATATATGCATAATAATGATATAGATGGTTATTGATATTTATCCTTTTCTTTTTGTTGATACATTTTTGAGAGCTTTTCTTAGAATTATGGAGAGAGGATTTAGGAGTGAAGCAAACATTTTGAATGCCAGATTTATTCTGTTCATTTTTGATTACATCATCTAGTGATTAGTTTGGATAGTTTGTGAAGACACTTACTTTGTTTGCCATCTATTGGTGACTAGATCCATACTGTGGAATAAAGTAGTTAATTGTTGTCTTCCTGATTGGACTCTGGTCTCCACAGAATCTTCTGCATAATCTAAACTTGCACAGGAGGAGAGTGTATTTAAGACCAATAGTGATTACTGGATTGAAAACAGCCAGCTTGTATTCAAGAACAGGAGCATAGTGTATAATGCTATAGTCCCAGCGTAGTTCATTGCTTCTGCCATCTGCCTTCTGGCTTAATGTTGGAAGCAAGAAGCATACAATTAAGTATGAGGAAATGAAAATAAGTGACACTGTTCATTGCACATTATAAAGCAACAGATAGCAAGAAGGTTGCTTGTCAAAAACTAGAGATCCTATGGAAAATGTAGCCGTGTGTGTGAGAAGATGCTAGGATTGAGACAGTGAAATTTGTTTTCAGTCTTCTGACACATTATGGACATAATATCTCACCATTTCTTGTTAGCTTAAAAATCAGAACCAAAGAAAATGATGTTTTAAATACCAAATAAATTGCAGGTACAGCTCAGGACATTCATCCTATCATGATTTATAGAGACACTAATTAAATTTGAGTCCAAGAAATATAGTCATAGTGACATCTTTCAACTGATATTTATTGAGTCAATTCTATACTGAAGAATAACTTAAGTAAATGATATGATTCATTTCAAAGTCACTTGGAAATTCACTGTAAAGCAGGAAATATTTTACAATCCCAGTTAATTTTAAAAATTCTTTAAATTGTCTGAGTAAGTTCTATTGAGTTTTAGTAGTATTTCATCACACTCAACATTCCATTGCCTTCCATCCCAGGGCTGTTCTATGTGATTCTCATGGAAGGTTGGAAGCAGGTAGTGAATTTGTATTGGTTACAGAACTTGGGAGACCATGGCTGAGCTGGTAGATAATCTCAGAATCCTCCAGTTTCAAACTAAGATTTAATCTAGTTAAAAAAACATCTTTTAAATGTGTATATCATTTCAAGAAGAAAATAGTATCACAAATCATTTTACTGTACAGATTTACTACATGCTGCAGAGAAACTGCAGAGCAATTTATCATATGCAATATTTTTAAATCATCAATAGGATGGGGGGATTTGTATACTCTTTAAGGAATGACTTAAAAGAGGAGTGACTTTCACAGTGAAAGCCCACCACTGATACCTAATAGAATTCAGGTTATAGAAAATGAAGCATATCACTTTTTTTGATTGAGTAAAATATGCCTCCCAAACAGGCAAAAAAAATGAACATCTCTAGCCAGCATTCCAGAGATACTCTGCTTTGGGGGAACTGCTTCTCCAACAGGGAATAAGAGAAGACCCGTCACTGAGCAGCAAATTAATACTTGAAAAATTTAGTACTTGAAGTATTTCAAATTGCTCATGTCAGTATTGCTAATGTCAGTAGCAATCTAATACTTAAGTTTCTGTCTAAAACCTTTCCTTTATTCTGATTTAAATTTTGGTATTAAATTGCTCATCAAGTAAAGAATGGGGACTTGAACCAGAGCCTCTTTGGCAGTGTTGCATACACTCACTAGGCACCTGGGATGGCTGCTGGGAGATGGTACTTAGCTGTAGCTCTTTTTTGGAGCTTTCATCCATGAAGAATGGAGAGTACATCTCCTTCCAAATACTGATGAATGTTGATGTACTGGCCTCTTGCTCTCATTCAGATCTCAAGATCTGAAAGGAACATGATTGGAAAATTGGTGAAATGGGGATCTGGACAAAAGTTTTGTAGATAAATGTCTATAAGTGATCAAAGAACACAAAGAAGAAATGAACCCCAAGACAGGGACATAAGTGGGTTTTTATTGCTATTGTTTTTTAACATACTTATAATGTACTATGTGATTTTGTTTGGTTTCTTTTGTATGTTCTTCCCCCATGGTATAACCCCTGTTGTCACTGTATTTGATTCCAGTGCCCTGAATCTTATATATACACTTTTCTAACTTGGGGAAGGGAAAAAAACAAAATGCTGAAACAAGGATACAGGTTGACCCATTGTAACAATGAGATGTACAAGACACTATGTTGGAAACAAACTTAACAGCTTGTGGGGGCAGGCAGGGAGGGAGGAGTTGAGGAGGTGGGGAAAAAAGCAATGGTAAGGGAAAAACAAAGAAGGAGGTAACAATGCTTGATAGGAAATGTACTCATTACCTTATTCATGTAACTGTAACCCCTCTGTACACTATTTTTACAATAAAAAACATTCAAAAAAAAGAACATGAAGAAATCATATAATAGTTGCCTTGTCAGAGGAAGAATTTAATAATGAGATAAACAGCATGGCATATTCTGTGGATATCCGTCAGCCTTTTTTTTTGTAGTTATCACTGCCATGGTTATGGATTCAAGGATGTGGTCAATGGTACAAAGATAAAGGTTGAGTCACATGGATTGTACTCACCAAAATTGACCTGGTTATGGTCACCGTTGAATACTCACTCTACTAGCAGTAGAGACCAGCACTTTTACATCATTCCTGGGGAGGGCAGACTGTGACCTCAGGGCATATGGATTACATTGGATCACTTTCATCATGAAAGGGGCAATACCTTTTTCTTTAAGGAATAAAAGACTGTTAGTCAATGTGAATGAATTTGCTTTCCATTACTTCAGTGCTTCAAGGCTTCAATGTATACCATGTTTCATGCAGTGTTATGATATTCTATATCATCATTTTTCTATCCAGAAACTTCATAATAAAGAAGATATAACAATGGACCTGTCCCCTAGAATCTATTGGTCTGACTGGTGACCTCATCTTACTGAAGCACTTTTGATAGAATGATGAAGTCCCTGTGATGGCATTGGTCAGATGACCATGCCTAGAGGTACTGGGGCAAGATTCTCCTGGAAATGTATTATGTTCTGAGTCAGCATCAATATATGTAATATACATCTTCAGGGAAAATGACTCTAGGAAACAAGAGTTGGAAATGAGCGTGATTAGCTTATTAAAATCGTTGCTTTCCAATGGTAAAAAAAATTACTGCCCTTACCCATTGCTTAAGGCCCTGTTTGTTTAGGAGTCTGAGTTCTAAAGGGAAGAATATTTTTGTAGGAGATGCTGTCGTGAATCTATTGAATTGGAAGTCAATACGGTTATTCAGTATTGAAGGATTTGTGAAATTCCATATGTATTTTATTTGCTGAAGACAGAATCATCTTCCATCTCTAAAACCTCTGACCAATACGTTTAACATAGCTTTATGAAGTTGTTGGACAAACAAGTTACACTCAGAAATAAGTTTATGAATATATCTCTTAATACATGTCACCTCTTTCAACATGCTCACCCGTCTCTCCCACACCACCCTTTCCCTCCCTTTTCTTAATTTTGTTTCTCTAAGTCACAGCAGAGCAACATGGCAGGAGAGTCCTAGAACCTGAGCCAGATGAGCAGCTCTGCTGCAGTCTCCGTTCATTGATGGACTATGTGCCTTGTTTTTCTGAGCCTTATTTTCTTCATCTCTCAAGCAAAGATAAGGACACCAGCTATGTTGTGTATATAAAATATTCAATAATGAAAAGTATGCTGTAGCTTCAGCACAAAGCCTGCTTGGGTATTGGAAGGGGCAGTCCCAGTTTTATCGGAATAGTTACTATTAACTAGATTAATTAAAACATATTACATTAGTGCTAATACTAATTATTAATTATTAGTATCAATTATTAATTGTACTCCTCTCAATGACAAAAATGTGGATCAAAAATTATATGTATCTAATAATTGTCATCAAATATTAGTTTAAATTCTTCCCTTCTTTATGGGGGATAGTTGAGAAGATAACAATATACTGAGATTTAGAAGTTCTACCAGCTCTGTCTGGTGAACTCAGGTTTTAGCTGGTAACTTCAACTCCTTGTTTTATGATGAAAAAAAAAAAAACTAAAAAGAGGGGTGGGGTGGGGGGAGGATGGGATGGGAAGGAAAAACAAAGGAGGAGGCTACAATGCTTGATAAGAAATGTACTCATTATCTTGCCCATGTAATTGTAACCACAGTAATTTCACAATAAAAACAAATAAACAAACAAAAAACTAAAAAGAACATTATTGTTGAGGGTGGGGTGCTCACACTTGTCATCCTAGCTACTATAAGGAGGCTGAGATCTGGGAATCATAGTTTGAAGCTAGCTCAGGCAAGAAAGACTGTGAGACTCTTATCTCCAATTAACTACCAGAAAAAAAGCCAGAACTGGAGCTGTAGTAGAGTAGTAGTAGAGTACTACCAATGAGCAAATAACCTCAGGGACAGAGCTCAAACTTTGAGTTCAAGCCCCAGGACCTGCACCAAAAATAAATTAAAAAATAAGATAAAATTAAATAAAGAACATAGTTGCTGAAATTTGTCCACTGAATAAAGTGTAAATTGATGAACTCATTTCAGGTGTTGATTTAATTCAAGGGCATGTGAATGTTTCTACCCTCCTCTCGTAAGTCCCTAGTCTCTAATGGGATGGCATTTATACATGGGTTTTTGAGGTTTAGGAAAGGCATTGTGGCCAGTGCTTTCCTGAAGGGATTCCTGGTTTTATAATAAGAGTAGAAAAGACCATGTGGACATACAATAAGAAAACATCTATTTCAAGCCAGGAACCAATCATATTCCACTTTGATCAGGAATTTTAGCCTCCAGAACTAAGAGTCTGAGAATTAAGTGTCTGCTTTTAAAAATGCACTTCATCATCTACAGTATTTTGTTGAGCAGCCTGGGCTAAGACAGGATGGTAAATTACATATGTTGATTCCCCCACAAAAAGAGTTCTTCAAGGAATCTTTAATCAAGTATAATTCACCATTTAAACACGAGGATAGGAGAAGCTTAAATGTATTTAGGAGAATTGCTGTGGTCTCATGTTTTAAAGCACTTTCTTGTGCATCATTGCACACGGAATACTCAGATGGGTGGAGTTTCACTAGCTTGCTCATGGATATAGTGCTCACTAGAGGTGGAGAATTAGCTCACTGCCCTAGTCATGGCCTCTGAGGAGACATTTCTTACCCTTTCTTTGCTAGACAATGTCGGAAAGAATGATCTGTCAGGATATTTATAGAAGCCATTAGCATGATGAGTGAATTCTATAGATAACTGATGGCTTTTTAAAAATACAGCCTTAAGAAGAGAGAGAGAAGCTTGTAGGGAGGGTATCTTTTCCAAATAGCAGATTGCTATATTTGGGTGGTCTGAGGATTATGACAAATGTCAAGGGCTGCACACCGCACGAAAGCAGCTCATTATAACTGAACCCGCAGAATGCCATACTCAAGGATGAGTGGTTGATTTTGTTGCAAATACTAATTTTCAGATCATACAATTTGAAATTTTTAATTAGCCATGACTCCTTCTAGGGATCACATTCCCATTCCTCTTCAGAATACTGTAAAAATAAGCCAGATTTTGCTTCCACCACCTAAGATCTCAAAAGAAGGGGTTCAGTGTGGTATTGTTTCCTCCTCAAATGTTCATTTTAAAAATTCATGTTTCAGAAGAATTAATGGCCCAATCCTGTGGTCATTCTGCATTTCAAAATCTCATTAAAGTTAATGAATTCTGAAAATTAAAATAATAAAGATGGTCTTTTCAGTTTGACTGAAATTGTGCGTTTAATAAAACAAGAAACCAGGGAAGCACTTAAATCTGTTGATGATGTACACTTTTTAAATGGTTACTCGATTCACATACAAAAATCTTTATTCATGAAATCACAACATGGCTTTAGGGAGGGTTGAAATGGAAAAAAAAATTCACTCAGGCTATTGGGCTTATCTATTTAGATGCAATGTATGGCATAGAGAACATGAAAATCCATTGAATTGGCAAAGATACAACCTTTGCAGTGGAGGCATTATATAAAAGATTACATTCTTGCAGGAGATGCCAAAGGAGATTGTGGAATACACATAATTAAAACATTGCAAGGGACAGATCATACATCCTACATAATAATTGCTCTGTTTCTGATGGACTGTTAATGGTCCTGCCTATGTTGTTTAGCTTTGTCATTTCTTCTCCCTGGTAAGTGTATTGTATATGTATCCAACTATGTGGGTGTGCTGTCCCTCTGACCTCAGATCTTCCAAATTCAAGATTAAGGGATTCTGTGTGTGGGATAGTATATTTTTCGGTGAATAGTTCTAGAATCCAAGCATTACTACAACTTTCTGATGTTTTCAAAGATTTGGGAATCTCTAAATTTATTTGATTCTCTACTTTCTCCTCCTACTAGACTACCCTAAAAATTTCATTGTTTAGAAAAGGAGATGTACTCAATTAACTTTATAATTCATTTGTTAAAATCAATAGTATGCATTTGGGGACAGTGAGGTGTAAATAAATTAAGTATGCCTTGTCTAAGTCACAAAGAGGTAATCTTTAGATTCCTTCTAGTAAAATAGTTTAATCATTCTGTTAGGTATTGGTGACCAGAGTTTTGGACTAACTATACTTGGTTTGTCTCCCTCCTACTTTACCTCTCTCTTTTCTCCCTTCCTCCCTTATTTTGTTCTCTTCCTCCTTCTTTTCTTCCCTTGCCCCCTCTATCTTCTTTCTTTTTCCTTCCCTCTTCCTTCCCTCCCTCCCTCCCTCCCTTTCTTCTTTCTTTCTTTCTTCCTTTCTTCCTTTCTTCCTTTCTTTCTTTCTTTCTTTCTTTCTTTCTTTCTTTCTTTCTTTCTTTCTTTCTTTCTTTCTTTCTTTCTTTCTTTCTTTCTTTCTTTCCTTTCTTTCTCTTTCTTTATTGTTTCTCTGGATAAAAGTCAGTATCTCAAGGATGATAGGCAAGCTTTCCATTTCCCATCTCTAGTTAGATGCATCTGGTTAAACTAAGATATTGCAATAATCTCTCTCTTTTTTGGGGGGGAGGGTCCGGGCGTGGGGCCTGAACTCTGGGCTTGGGCGCTGTCTCTCAGCTCTTCACCTCAAGGCTAGCACTCTACCACTTGAGCCACAGCGCCACTTCTGGCTTTTTTCTGCTTATGTGGTGCTGAGGAATCGAACCCAGGGCCTCATGCATGCAAGGCAAGTGCTCTACCACTGAGCCACCTTCCCAGCCCTGCAATAATCTTTTTTAAAGCCAAGTTTTATCAATTAAAGATAGGAACACTAGAAATAAGAAGACAAAGACTACTTGCTCTTTTTTTCTAGAAAGTTTTATTACAAAGAAGAAACTAATAATTGATAACACTATAAACAACACCAAGCAATGACCATTATGCTTAAGCTCATAATGGTCTAATATACCCCCCCCCAAAAAAAAAACCCTGACACAATTCCAGAAGAGCATTTAAAACTGATGAGGACAAGAAGGGAGTGACATAAGAAAATGCATATAGGTAGAAGAACAACAGCACTACTTACAAGTAGGGGAGTTGGAGAAAAATAGTTATGGTTTATGAGGGTAATACATAAGGGAAGAGAAAAGACATTTTTAAAAATGTTGTTTTGTTTGAAAACAAAAATCTTGACATCTCATAAAAATTTGGGAAGTGCCTGTGTTCTTTCAACCATCCAACACTTGGGAACTGAATCATACAGGTTACACATAATTTAGCCTGGCTAGTATGATTTGGAAGACACAAAGGAAAAACTACAAATTAAAACTGATTATTGGTACCAGGGTTTGAACTCAGGGCCTTGTTCTTATTTGGCTTGCTTGACTGGCATTGCACTATTTGAGCTTTGCCTCCAGTCCTGCTTTTTGCTGGTTATTTTGGAGAAAGTATCTCACAGATTGTTCTGTTCCAGCTGGCCTTGAAACTCTATTCCTCAGCTTCTTGAGTAGTTAAGATTAGAGGTGAGAGCCATTGGTATCCAGCTTCTCTCTAGTTTTTGTAATACAAACCTCTCATTATCTCTAGAATTGGCCTAAGCTCATCTTTGTCCTACTCAGTTCTAAGTTGGAAAAGTCTCCCAGAAGAGCTCTACCGAAGTCTTACAGACTGGCTGTCTTAGCATTCCAGTTGCCTTTCACTATGGAAGATCAGACCTTTTGTAAACTAATATAATTGTCCCTTAGTATGTAGGAAGATTTGGTTCCAAGAATCCCCAAATGCACAGAAACTCATCTTTCATATAAAAAAATATTCAAAGATATGCAATATAGTATTTGCATATAGCAGCCAGAATCTTCCCATATAGTTTAATCACTTTTAGATTACTTACAATTTATAATAAATGTATACACCATATAAATACTTGTTTTGAAATATTTAAAGAATATCAACAAAGAAAAGAGCCAGTATATGTTATTACAGATGCGATGTGTTTTTGAACAGTTGCAGTTGTCTGCATTATGGATGAAGAATCCATGGATGTGGAAGGCTGATTACACATATGAGCCTGAATGCAGCCATGCTTCTATGGTCACTGTAATTTTGCTGATGGTTGAACAACTGAGTTAATTCACAAAAAAATTGTCCTCATCTTTCTTGGTTATTTTAAAATTCTCCCTCTTTTTTCCCCAAAATGCTTTATGCTGTTACATAGTTTATATACACATTTCATTATTTTTCAAATATTAATCTAATTTGAACTCCCAGGACTAGTGACGATTTAATTCAGAATGACCACAGATAAATATGCTCCTTTACTCTCCAAGAACATTCCAAATCCAGTTCAGTTTGAGCAGTAGAAGAATATCCATTCTCTGTATGAAAGAAATACATGTTTGAAATTTTCAACCTTTATTGTAACTGTTCATAATCAACCTCTTGGAACAGACTGAAGGAAAATAGAGAAAATAAGCTGGTAAGACATTACTCTGAAAGGGCCACAGATAGTACCATTTCTAGCTTGTCTTAGTGTAAACCTGGGAAAACAAGAATTTCTTGGGAAGAAGTTCAAAGGAGGTCTGATAATGATTTGCTGGAATTCTTTTTCCTTTGGTTTTTGACTGTAATAAATAGAGCTAAAAGACACTTTTCATGGTCATTGATCTAGCCTTTTCTAACCATGAGACACAGATGTTTCCTAGGATTTAGAGATTCCTTCACAGGATTGTTAGCATAATGTATCTGGCAGATTCCAGAGATCCTCAGTTTATACAGCACATCAGTTAAAAAAAATGTTTGTAGATTTTTTTCTTTTCTGCTGGTTCTCACTGCAACTTAACTATTAAAGTTACTGTATTTGAAATTTTTGACAAAACTGAATTTGAATTTATCCATGTAAGAAGCAATTTGACTCAGCATGCTTAATGTCACTTCAAAAGCCATGTAAAATTAAGATGTCCAAATTATATGTAATCATAAAATTTGCCAGTCCTGGGACTTCAACTCAGGGCCTAAGCACTGTCCCTGACATGTTTTCACACAAGGCTAGCATTCTACACCTGGTGCCACAGCTCCACTTCCAGCATTTCGGTGGGTAATTGGAAATAAGAGTCTCACAAACTTTCCTGTGTGGGTTGGCTTTGGGCTAGGATCCTCCGATTGCAGTTTCTGAGTAGCTAGGATTACAGGTGTAAGCCCCTGACTCCTGGCTCCTGTGCATATTTTATGTATTGAAAACTTTTATTATAAATAATTCTGATATATTTACTGCCCAAAGAAGTGGAGAGAATTATTTTCCTAATAGGAAATGCTTCCTGTGATGGGGTAGATGTCTCATAACACCTAAATAAATAACAAGTAACACCTTATATTTACCTTGCTGCAGGTGAATAAATAAAGTGACAGAGAAATAAATTATTTTTCCTGCTAGGTAAGCACAGAGTCAACCTTCCTTAATAAGATAATGAAGCAAGGAGCAATAGTATGTTTGCTTTTCACCTTTAGTATAGAGGGATCACATCTCCAGGGAAGTCAGCCTCAAGTCTAGGATTACAGAAAATGACATCATTTCTGGTGCTTTCATTCATGTTTTCACTCCACAATTATCCCTTTACTTCCTGCTGAAGTATATTCTTTTATGAACTTTTCTTGTGAAAATTGCTTCTCGATTACAAATACCAAACAGTAAAATTGCTGGATTAAAGGTTAGTTGTGTGTTAGTTAGCTATAGGAATTTCTGGTACATTATTTTTTCCAGAAAAAATAGCACCATTTCCCATTCTCTCAGCATTGTGTGACTGATTTGACACCTTTGCATCTAATATTACCACTATTTTGCATTCCAGTCATACTGATAATGATATCATATTATGGGCTCAAACTTTCCCATGGCCCACGAGGCCAAGTAACTTTACATGAGTTTATCTGTCAGCCATTTCATTCTCTTCAGCATGGATCTATTCAGGTAGCCATTTGGATTTGCATTTTTTTTATTTTGCTATTGTTTTAAAATTTTTAGTGGTAAAAATTCTTTATATGTATTAGCTACTGATCTAGATGTATCTGTGTGTGTTGCAAATGTATTAGTAGGTTCACTTCTAAATTTGTGTTTGTGGAGTATACTGCTGATATCCTAATCACAATGGATTTGAAAATAGAACCATCTCCTAATTTTGAAGTATCTCTCACATTCTACAACATGATAGAGAAGAATGTGGGAAGATACTTAAATGCATTTTATTGGGCCAAGAATTTTTCTAAAAAGAGGTAGCAAAGGGAGAACATGAGGGAACAGGAAGAGAGGAGAGAGTAAAATGTCTTAATGCAGCAGTTTGCAGATGCTGGAGGAACTCCTGAGGGAACCACTTGCCTTTCACACTTCATTGATACTTGCAATTGACAGTGCAAAAGCAATTGTTAAAGCTGCTGAACTTAGTGAGGCACTGGTGGCTTATGCCTGCTACACCAGCTATTCAGGAGGCTGAGATCTACAGTGTGATCATGGTTTGAAACCTTTTCTTTATGGGATTCATTCCATCTCCAATATAAATAGTAAAAAGTTAAGTTGGAGGAGTAGCTCAAATGGAAGACTACCAGCCAAGCAAGTATAAGGCCCTAAGCTCTAACCTCAGTATTTTATTAAACCCAATCTATGAATATATACCCTTTTTTTACCTTGTGCATGATGAAATGTAAATATAAATGTTGTGCTCTGCTGTATGCTGATGCCTTTATGTTGCTCCAGGAGAAAGTACTTTTGTTCTTGTTTCAGTCACAAGTAAAACTAGACATATTTTGCACATCACGCCATTTTTGCTTGATATATCAATTTGCATGTAAAACTGTTTTTTCCAAACTGGGCTATTTGGCCATTAGCAAATAATCAGTTGATCAAAAGTTCCTATGTGTGTTTATTAATTAAAATTTCATTCTCCACCCAAGTTCCTTTCCTTATGGTCTTCTGCACAACTTCTTTCATGTTAAGTTAGGATGTTTTACAAAATCAGTAACTTGGAGAATATCTATTTGCTCTAGATTCAGTCAGCATTAGTAGAAGGAATAAAAATTGCTATCAGATTATTGTAATGATTTCAAACCTCAAAGTCAGAGGATGTAGGAGGATTTTATAATCTGTGTGGAGAGAGGAAAGGAATATCAGAAAATACCTATTTAGCATGCAAAATGCTCTCTGGTTCCTATAGTTTAGTAATTAGTAAACAATGCTGTAGTGGCCCATAGTTTGATGCTTTTGGTCTTTAGACAGTGATCTTAGAGAGCAGGAATTATGTCTTACTAAGCATAAAATAATGTAAATTTAGCAGTGTGTTTAATGCATAGTGGGCTTTTGAAATCTTTGATCAGAGAACAGAGTCCACTGAGAAAGGTATACACGAATTTGCTTCTAATTTTTGTTTCTGTGTCTATTGCTCATTCCTTGGACATTTTCATATTTGAAAATAACGTTTTTTGATATCTCTTATACAACATATCACATTTCTGGTCAATATTGGTGCTAAAAGTGTACTTTGAACATGGAAATTTGGGGTAAAATGTAAGCAATAATATATTTTATTTGATTGTTATAAGATAGCATGTATGTAGATACACATACAAAGTATTTAGCCTGACATCTTCATGTAATTACCTTTTAAACAATTATAACTATCATGGAAACAGCAGTGAAGAAAACAATTGCCTCTTTCTATTTTAAGAGTCACCTACCTTTGACATTTCTCATTAGAATGTATAGATAAATAATGAAAAAATCACATTAACCTTAGTCTCTTTGGGACACTAATTTTAAGGAACTGTTTTATTATTATTTTTCAAAATGTATTTTGTGCCAGTTTGAGGGCTTGAACTCAGGGATTGAATATCATCCCTGAATGTCTTTTGTTCAAGGCTCTCTACCACTTGAGCCATAGTTTCATTTCCTGATTTTTGGTCATTAGTTGGAGATTAGTTTCAAAGGCTATCCTGCCTGGGCTGGCTTTGAATGGTGATCCTCAGATCTCAGCCTCCTGAGTAACTAGGATTACAGATGTGAGCTATGGGTACCTGGTTGAGGAACTGTTTTTATATGACATATTCATCATCTTATTCTGCTGGTTTTTCATTAGATAGACATGAAAGCAGGATGGAGAGCCAGAAATAGGTACTGGGACCTTCTACCTCTTAGGACCATGGCATATCAGATATTGTTGGAACAGAGAAAACATGAAAGCTTGGCTTTTTCTGGTTGGTTTACTCAGTATCCCTGCATGATACTGGCACATAGCAGTACCTTAATTCATTTTTTCCCTAGGACATGATTGCATCATTGGTATTTAACTTATAATTGTCAGTGAACTTTTTTGCTCTAATTCTTGTAGATTTTCATTTCAAACATCAATCACTGTTGATGGGAAAGAGGTAGCCATAAATAAGTTTGTACAATCAAAAGTATAAAGAAAGTTCAAAAAGGTATTTCAAAACATCTAAAGAACTTGAGTTACTCTTAGAAAACTGAAGTAAATGGCAGTGGTTCCCAAAGGCTGGGTTGGGAAAAAAGGTGGAGCATAAAGGATTCAGGGCTGTGAAAATGTTCAATTGGACACTACAGTAATGAAGTTGCCATACATTTGTTCAGACATATAGAATGCACAACACCAAGAGTGAATGATAATGTGAACTGTGTATATAGGTTCTAGGCAAGTCTCTGCTTGTGTGGGAAAAGGAGATTGTTGCCATTTGTATATGAAATGTTCCCCAAAGGGTCATGTGTTGAAAGCTTAATCTCTTATGCAATGTTCAGATCAGAGACTTTTGGAAAGTCATCAAGATCATCAAATTAATGGATTAATCCATTGATGGATACATAATTGAATGGACCTTTCTTATCTCCTTTACTCTGCATTCTGGCTCTACTACATGCTCCTCCATGATTCTCTTAGAAACAGTGGAACAATGAATCTGGTTCTAGTGAACCAAAACCTCTAAAACTATGAGACACAATAAATTTACTCTCCTTCGAAGTGGATTTTCTCATGAATTTTGTCACAGTGATGAAAAGTGACCATCATGGAGGTATTTACTTTGAGCAGGAAATTCTTCTAAACAATAAAGTCTACTAAAAACAATGTTAGGCTGAGCTGGAGATGCAGTTCAGCTTAGCATATGCAGGCCTTGGGTTAAATTCCTCTGTATTACCAAAAAAATATAGGCTAAATGATAACCTTATAACCATATAATAATAAGTCTTTTAGTAAGTATTATAAAAATAAAACCACTTCCCCTGGAAAATTAATTAACAAGGTATTTTTGCTTTAGACCTTAGTATCAGAGTTTAGTCATTTCCACCTACAATGGAAAATAATTTGTTACTTTAAATTTTCCCTGAAATTATAAGTTTCATTTTATAATAAATGGTTTAAAGTATATATGAGAGCATAGGGCTTTTAGGCTGTACAAATCTAGTGAGTAATTAAACAATTACGTTGTTCCACAAACAATAATTTAATATTTACGCACTCAAGGTACCATGCCAAGCGTTTTAACAAATGTAGAGCTCTAAAGCAATATACACAGTTATATGCTTCATTAGAGAGGTGGCTTGCCATTCTAAATCATTTATATATATGTAGAATATATATGTACATGTGTAGATATTTTTCATTTATTTCTCATAACTGTCGGAAGTCATCAGGATAGGTACTTGAAACTCCCGCCCATAAAATTTTACCAATTTAAAAATGTTTATTTTCTTATAGTGAAAACAGAAGAAACATTTTATCCAATATCTTTATAAAATACTTATAGTTCTTACATTTTTTCTATTTTAAACTATTCATAACTGAAGAATAGTTATTACTAGTCAAAAGGATTATTCAAAGAAATGATTCACAGAAGTAGAAAAGTTTATCAAATATAAATAGTCAAAGATAAGTATGTTAATAATAAGTTTAGGGAACAGTATTGATCAGTAAGATTTTTAACAATAACAATTAGAACATAGGAATTGACCTAGAAGAACTAAGAAACATTTTTATTTTATGTTTACTTATTATTTTATTTTATTTCATTTTGTTATATTTCACATTTGTTGGTTCAAGAAAGAGGGACATAAAGAACACGAACAGGTAATGGTAAAGATTTTTGAAAGATTGAATTTGATATGTTCTATTGTTATGGATCTGAGATACATCTCTTCTTTATAATACCCTCTTTACAGACCTGTGCCAAACAAAATAAGTAAATGGGAAAAATCCTCATTATGTGCTACTTCACCATAGGCTCCAAAACATTGGAGCCAATCAACCACGATCTGAAACTTCCAAAACTGTCAGCCAAAAGAAACATTTCCTCTTTATAAACTGGTTATTTCAGATGCTGTTACAATGATGGAAAGCTGACTGACACACCTGGGTCTACTTAGGCCTGTCTTAGAGAAGGTCAAAAGAGGACTGCTAACAAGACTGGTTCTGCAGTTGAAGTTCAAAATGAACGGTATTATTTTGAGATACTGGTGTCAGAAAGCTTCCTAGTTCTGAAGTTATCTCTTCCACCGGCCTTGACTGGAGCCACTGCTGATTCTAAATCACACATCACACATCCACAGACTCCTTCCTATTTTTCCAAATGGCTGTCTAGGCAGAAACTTGGAAAACGAATGTCCATAAGGGAAATTGGAGAAACAAGTCTATTCGATGAGACTTCTTATTCCTTATGGATAGACAAAAAGTTAGATCCAACCATAATAACCAAAGTAGAATTCAAAAGTTGAAAGACTTAACCGTGTGTATTGTAATTTTTATAATCATTGACTAAAAGGCAATTTTACTTGTTTTTTGTTGTCTTTCTGAAAAATAAATAGGTTTAAATTTGTGAATAATTTTATATTTTTATTTCACATGACTATATTATAAAAATGTACACCTTATTAGATCTGATCTGAGCTTTTAGGAGACATCTTATTTATCTACATGTATAATATAAACATCTGTAATATGTGGGATCACATTAAAAGTTCAGCTTGAAATATGTACTTTAGTATAGGATATAAGAGTACAAGCTTTAATGTCTTTACTTTCTTAAAAATTTCTGCTGGAAATAGATGCAACACTGACTGTCTTTGTTGTAAGATTTCATTTTAATTATTATTAATGATTTCCCTTTGGGTGTGAATTACTAGCTCATGTTCTCTTCCTTCCTCTTTCTACTCTGTTATCTTGCCCATATGTTTCCTGCTTGGTAAGACTTAAAATGGAGTTGGAACAATAAGAGAATGTATTCAAACAATTACAATACAAGTTAAAACACTAACCGTACTGCCATACTGAGACTATTCTTGATAGGTGTTGAAGCCAATCCTTCTAAGTTCTGAAGTGTATTCATAGGATGTCCCTGCTCCTCCACTATTCCTGTTTCCTGTTTCAATAAATTTACTAAGCCACACATTTCTGAGCTTATTACTTCTCATCTTTCTTTAAGTTCCAACATCCATTTCATGACCAAGTTGCCCAAACTTGACAATTCTATTGACCAATGATATTGGCATTTTCCATTTTTTAATCTCATGTGAATTACCTCAGTTCAAGTTATCCTTGTGTCTCACCTGGTTTGCTGAATGAAAGCCCAACTTGCTGCTAGCTATTAGTCTTCCTCTAATTCAGCTTCAGAATCCTCTTCTACTTCAACTATATAAACTTTTAAGAGATCAATTTTTTTCTTTTCTATCCTCATATCTTTCTCAACTGAGCCACTGAATATGGTACCCTTAATTCTGCCTTTGTTTTTTTTCCTCTCCCAAGTGAACCACATTCTCTTAGTCTTTCATTTTGTTCAGGATCTATAAGCCAATTATTCTGGGATTTTGTTGTTGCTCTTGTAGGCTGGCATCAAATTGTGACCCTCAGATCTCAGCCTCTTCAGTAGCTAGTATCATAGTCATGAGTCACCAGTATCTTGCTAAACTTTTCTCTAATCTAAACTCTTTTTCCCATGACCCACACCCAAATATTTGACCACTTTCTAAATGTTTCTGCTTGGATATCTCTATCTCAAAGCTTAAAAAGATGAATTTAGATAAATCTGAGCTACAAACTTCTTTTTTTTAAGTTACAAACTAAAACCTTGGGAGTTCACGTGACATTCTTACTTCATCATTATCTTCTGTGTCTCATCTCTGCATCTTCTGCAGATGCCACCTTCTAAGCTTTTTTAAAATCCATGTGTACTTCTCTCTGCCCATTGCTACCTATGTTGACCGGTTTATAAGCACAATTTGCCAAAACTTCTGAGTGTTTAGCCTCTCTACCTCTCCTCATCTTTTCTACCCTATTCCTGTGGTCCACATGGCAGTCTACTATTTTCAAGCTTCCTGAATACATTGTTCCATTCCTGTATGGGAATTTCTAACTTCAGGGCTATGGATGCTCTGGCCTTGTGTTTTCCCTTCCTGTATTCTCAGTCCCTTTCTCTGTCTACCTGCATTTCCACAGTATCCTGCTCCTCCCTGCTCCTCATCTGCTTCCAGGTCCTCTCAGCCACATTCCCTGAGTCAGGAATGTTCTCTACACACTGTCCCCCTGCTCACCATTTTCTGCTTAGACTCCATACCACACCTCAAGTGGTACTTCATCAGAAAAGCATTCTTTGCTTTTTAAGAGATGGATGTCTTACTATGTTGCCCAAGGATCAAGTGCTTCTTAGAGTGACTCAGCCTCCCTAGTGTTGGGTCTACAGGCGCCCAGGAAGGAAAAAAAATCCCTTGACTCAGAAATCAGTTATGCTTTCTTTGGTCTTCAGCTTGAAAAGAGATCCTGTTATTTTCATCACAGTAGCTACAATATTTATAATCCCAATAGACCCCGAGCCATATGAAAGCTGAGGTCCAGACGTCATCATGAACTTAACCAATATGTTATCTAGAACTTAACCAATATGTATTAAATTCTCTCCTCCCCCCCCCACCAAGATCTCCAATTTTTAAATTAAAGCCATGGTATTTTCTCATTGATGGAGCCTAAGAAAGGACTGGGAACTCAGTTTAAGTCTTTCTTTGTTTAGTGTTTTGTTTTTGATTTGTTTTGTTTTGTTTTTAAATCAGTCATGGGGGAGCAGGGCTTGATGTCAGAGCTTGGGCTCTGCCCCTGAGCTTTTTCACTAAAGGCTAGCACTCTACCACTTTAAGCCATAGCGCCACTTCCGGTTTTCGGTTGCTAATTGGAGTTGAGTCTCAAGAACTTTCCTGCCAGGGCTGGCTTCAAACTACAATCTTCAGATCTCAACCTCCAAAGTAGCTAGGATTACAGATGTGAGCCACCCGTGCCTGGCCTCAGTGGAAGTCTTAACACCACAGACTGAAAATACTGTGTTTCTGGGGCAGAAAACATAGTACCCACCGTGCAGATGTTGGCAAGAACCAGTGTCAAGGAAGTTCTGAAGACTTGGCGGGGAATTCCTGTAGACTTCAGAGCCTGTCTTTTGGCAATGTGACTATTTTTATGTTGTTTGCTATTTTCATCTTATTCTCCCTGAACATTTAATAAAGATGTCAACTCTCTCCAAATATACAACAATGTTTGTTTGGTGTACATTATCAAGCTAGGTCATAACGTTGTGGAAAATACTCCAGAAGGAAGCAAGCAGCACTGAGGGAGTTGGAAATTTTACTCCGGAAGTCCGGGGTACAATCCTTTCATACTTGGGCTCTGGGTTTCAGTTTCTTGTAGAGCACAGACATTTTGAGTTTCCCTTTACCCCAACGGTTATACTTTCTCAAAAATTGGCAATAGCAAGCTATTCTTTACCATGTTGAGCTGGTTCTGATAATAGTAGGTATTTCTTATCAATAGTACTGGGAGGAGTGTGGGTCCTGTGAGAGTCAGACAGAAGAGTAGCCACAAGAATTAGAGCAAAACATGACAGCCCAGTGACATATGAAGAGAAATGGTGAGTCACTTGTCCCACTCAAGTTACTCAACTGTGGCTGGTTCTGTCCTCTCCCTAGAGAGAAATTTAATTTTCTGGAGAAGATTTTGTACAGGGTGTAAAGATTGTATACTTCAAGTTTAACATCTCATTTTCTTTACAACCCTACATTTTATCTGGGAATTATTATTTTTACTAAGTACTGATAGTTGTATTTATACATTTTCGATGTGACCTGGAATATTTTTATCTTGTTAGTCCTTCATTTATTCATTTATGTGTAATTTCTAAAATTATCTTTAAATAGTTATACAAAGAGATTTCGTCAAGCTATGAGTACGATGCACGATCGATGTCACTCCTTTCACCATCCTCCTCCCTTTCTATCAATCACACTCTCAGTTTTACAAGCCCAGCTTTCACATTTATATACCTTCCACCTTTCTTGTCTTCATTCATCTAGTCCCTTCCTCTTGATATTTATTATTTTAAAAAATCATAGCTTAATTACAGAAACTAATCAGACCAATAAGCCATAGCTTATTTTTATGCTCCTTGGTATTTCAGAGAATATTTATAAATAATTCAGAGACAATTTTTGTGTGTTATTAAAAAGAAAGAAGAAGCCCTTCTCCAAATGCAGTGCATCAACTGTAAGCTAAAAGAAATTCAAAATGGTTTTCACCTTGGTTATCACTTCGCATTCAAATGCTCATAACTGTTTTAGAAAGCTCAACGCCCACACCACAGGATCTTGCTCCTCTTTAATTTTCTCTAATTTGAGTAGTGAATAACCAAATACTCATAATGCAATTAGAAGATAATCAGGCTTGTAATTATGTTAATTGCTGGAGACTTACATCAATCCTCTAGCAAAGTGATAGGATTTCAGGGGAACTATTAATGTGGCAAATGAGTCAGGCAGAGACAGGATAAATTGATGAACAGCATTGACTTGTGTCATTTAACAACACTGAGAGACAATGGAGCCAGATAGGCAAAGGGCCTTCAGGGGAGAATGCAGAAAACAGGTTTTAGGTTTCAGCTCTGTTCCTCTTGTTCTGTTTTGTTTTTTGATTCCAATGAGTAATTATATTGTCTATTTATATTTATTGTAAGAAGCCTAACTCAAAGAGAGAGGGGAGTGTGGAGAGAAGGAGGAGAGGAAGAGGGGGAGGGAGAAGGAGAGAACAACATTAGAATTTTTTCAGGCTACCCCTATCTTTTTTACATTCAAGGAAAAAAAGCAAAACATTGCTCTTCCACAGCTAACAGATCCCAAAGGAGGTGTTTCTATTCTCAGTAGACAATGCTGGGCAGGGCAATGGAGGGGGTATAGCTGTGCTATTAACTAAGGGGTGATAGACATAATCAGTGGTTCATGGAGAGGGGACTTGTGTGTGTGTAGGGACATCCTTTGTTTCCTTGTCTTGAAACAGACTAGAGAAATCTCTTATGTCCCTTAGCTATAAGTCATCAGTTTCACTGAGAAGTGAGGGGTGGGCTTTCTGTTCATTGACAAGTGATTGCTGATATTGTGGGGCTTTGTTTTTGTTTAGTTGTTTTTTTGGGGGGAGAGATGTATTCCATTGTGTGTATGAGTATATGGACTGGAGTCTATACTGAGATGATAAGTTTTAGAAAAGATGGTTGGTAAAAACTTTGATTTTCTTTGTTATTAATTATGAAAGTCCATTGGTTCTGAAAGAGAGAGAGAGAGAGAGTGGGGGAGATAGTCAATGAAAGAAAGAAAAGTTAAAAGGTCAAACAAGACAATGCCGCCATTACCTTCCATTCACCTACACGGAAAGCTTCTCTTTTCCTTCTCTGATGACTAATTACCAACAGTAACATATGTCTATTGTTCACCAATTATCATCTGTACAGTCCTCACATATAGCGCATTTCTAAAAGCAATGCACAACAATGTGAATTAATATGTCTAATTGACTTTTGAGCTGTCTGGAGTTGAGCTGGGCATCCTGTGGGTTTTGGAGGGTGGATCTTCTCTTCTTGCCCAGAGGGTGCAAATCCCAGCCGCCTTTGCTTCTGGTCCTGTACCCAGGTCCTTATGGAGCATGGAGGCAAGAGAGGCTTGTGTTTTCCATAACTACCAGTTAAAGAAAGACTTAACTTATAAGTGATATTATATCTCCAAGTTAAAATAAAATCACCCTGCAAAGGGTTTTGTCTATTTGGAAGTAAAGGACTAGGATACCTAAAAAATATTGAATTAGGATGCTATCCATCTATTATGAGATAAATTGAAAGAATTCCTTTATCAAATGTAGGGCAGACTAAAGTAACCATTGCTAAAGTAGCACTATAAAAGCCAGATCTCTACCAAGGCTCCTCTGCATAAATACCCAGGTGTTCATTCCTACCATAACTGATATTCTAGTCCTCTAGTGTCATAATAAAATGACAAATTTGGGATTGTTGCTCATCATATGCTTACCACTTCTTGGCCATTTGGGAAGCATATTGGCACTATATGGTGCATAATTAAACTATAAGTATGTTATAAACTAAGTTAAATAAGGTGCAAGGTTAAATTATATAAAATCCCCTCATTTTCTGCTACCTTCTTCATTAATGGTTAGCCATTAACACAAACAGAATTTCTTAAGGTTTATGAACAGTTAAATCATTAAAATGACCCACAGGAATAGATTTTCATGGCTACCACAAAGCCAAAAAAAAAAGGAGCAAAGATGCTGAACCTTGAGCCATTTAAAGCGTGAAGGTGGCAGTTACCAGGCAATTTATTTGGAAATAAGAGGATGATTCTCTCATCAATAAAAGAGTAACCACCAGTTACAAATATTCAAGGATAAATGAGAGATTTGAGAAGAAGCCAAATTTAGTGAAATGGAGTGATTAGGAAAATATATTGCTCATAAAAATGAAAAACTTTTCCTGTAACTTATTTATGGTTGGCAAATTGTCCAAAAATCTAATTAGGCAAGCTGATGTTCTTGGAAGAGAACTCAGACTAGCTCATTACATTAACTCCATAAATTTGTTCTTTCTGAAATCCCCCAAGTAGGCAACTAATCATACATAGACTTTTTTTGCTTTTTCTCATTCTCTAATTTCAAATTTTGTCATTGGCTAGCATTCTATTTTTACTGTGCACAGAAGTAATTGAGCCAGAAAAAAATTATTTAGCTTGCAAACCATCACTACAAATCAGATATAGTTTTAGAGATAACTCAGTTAACATTCTACTATGATTTCTCATCAATATAAAAATGTGAATTTCATCTCCAATCTCCCTTAAGTTTATGTTGTGAGAGTAGGATTTGTGAGGGTATTGTTGTATAAAAAGGGAAAGGATACTTTTTTTAAAAATTGAATTTTTAAAATGTTTTTATAAATTTATATTTTTTTCTTTTCCTTTAAAGGTCATAGAATGATGGATGCTCCAATGGAAGAACAGTAGTCATGGTGATTGTGGCCCAATTCAGAGAGAAGAGATGGCTTCCATTCTAGCTACATATCAGTAAGTATAGCATTTATTACTTACAAATAAGTTTTGTGGATTAGGTAGATGGACTATAGTATTATGTGTTAGATCATCATGTTGAACCCAACAAGCACTTTCTGAAATGTTAAAGTTACAAAGAAAGTGAAAGCTATATTTTGCTTTCATATTTCGTGTTCTCCTCCACTGATATGCATTTTCCCATATATTACAATCTTCGACTGTAATTTACAAACTTGAGTCTGGGTAGATTTTCCCCCAAATGCATTTGAGTTTCTGTGAACTCTGCAGCAAGATTTAGCTTATTCTAGTTTATGCTGATTTATTTCTTATTTATTAAAATTACTGCAAATAACCTCAGTGTCAGGGGCTCATGCCTGTAATCCTAGTTACTCTGGAAGCTGAGATCTGAGGATTGGAAGTTTAAAGCCAGCCAGGAGAAAAGTCTGTGAGATTCATCTCCAATTAACTACCCCCCAAAAGATTGGAAGTAGAGCTGTGGCTCAAGTAGTAGAACACTATCCTTGAGCAAAAAGGACGGAGACAGCACCCAGATCCTGAGTTCAAGTCCCAGGATAGGCATAAAAACAAAACCAAACATACCTGTGAGCCAGGTGCCAGTGGCTCCTGCCTATAATCCTGACTACTCAGGAGGCTGAGATCTGAGGATCACAGTTGAAAGCCAGCCTGGGCAGGAAAGTCTGTGAGATTCTTATCTCCAATAAACCACCAGAAAACCAGAAGTGGCACTGTGGCTCAAGTGGTAAAGTGCTTGCCTTAAGCTGAAGAGCTGAGGGACAGCGCCCATGCCCAGAGTTCAAGCCCCAGGACGGATTTGTGGGGAGGAGGGGGACAAAAAACACCCAAAACAACAACAAAAACTGTGAATAAGTCATTCATATATCAGAGCAGCTATGACCTGTATTTAAAATTGAAAAAATAATCAGCCTAGACACCTTAAGAATATCAAAAAATAAAAGGAAAATGACAAGACAAAAATTCTGAAATTACTTCACCAAATAACTAGTATTTGTCAAAATCAAGTTATTGCCTCTGGACAGGGACATCTAGTGTTTTTTTTAAAACTATTTCATCAATGTAACATAAAATTCCTGTGAAAACTCCAGAAAGAATTGCCTTAAGGAATAACTAAATTATTCAAGATTTGATTCTTTTGAACACCAATTTGTAGATCTAAATGATATTAATAGTCAAAAAGATATTCAAAGTTAAAAACAGAAGCATAACATGAATGTGATTTTAATTTAATTATTAATTTTGGTGGTACTAGATTGTAACTGAGAGCCTCATGTTGCTAGGCAGGTGCTCCACTTGAGCTATACCCCCAGACCTTTTTGCTTTAATATATTTTGGGTAGGCTCTCACAAACCCTCATCCCCTGTGTCTGGCCTCTGACCATAATCCTTCAATCTATGCTTCCTCCATATCTGTCATTACAGGTGCATAACACTAAAAACAACTCATTTGTCAAAATAGGGGTTTCATTTACTTTTTGCCTGGTATTGAACCATAATCCTCCTAATTCCTGTGTCCTGAGTAGCTGGATTAGAAACTGGCTATTAGTGTAATTATTAAAACCCCAGCACTACATACATATACTAACAGATTAATCTTATTTGGTAAACACCTCAAGTAAAGCCTTAAAATAATTACAAGTGGAAAATTGTAAAACAATTCCTTCTCATAAATAAGTGGGTAAAAGATTGCTTAAAAGACTTGGCTTGTTGAAGTGAAGAGAATGACTATCAGCCTTGCCTTTGGAATTGGGAATGTGTGTACGTGTGTGTGTACATACATACATATAGGCATGATTTTCATTTATTATGTAACAACTATGTTCAAAAAATGTAGAATTAGCTAAATAAACTTAGGTTTAGGTAAGCTGTGTACATGTGTGAAGGAGTTACGGTAAGTATACAATTATAATTTAAGTTTGCTTTGAAATAAGTCTTTAAAAAGTAGAAGTACATGTTAGTTTAGAAACAAAGGATTTTTGTCATGAAGTGAAAGTTATTGAAAAATCAGTCAGAAGATTAGAGTAATAGTAATACAAAGTAGTGTAAGCTTATTAAATTCAGAGTACTATTCAGAATTTATAAATTTTGGATGATAGAATATTAATGATAAGAAATTAAACCAGAAATAAAACTTAAGATGAATTATATCGATCTTAGTGTATAAATACAGGCATATATATCTACATTGAATATGATGCCTAGTTTCATTAATAGTTCAGAACATTCCATTGTGAAAATGACAGTATAATTATAGAAAGTGGCAGTGTCACAGTTTTAGCAGTTCACAGTAAGAAATAGTCTACGCTGTGCAGATCTCACAAATTAGTCAGTTACCTTAAAACCAAATGAATGTTGGGTTAGAAAATGAGATATTTTTATTCAAATAATAATAAAAGTATATGAGTTATAAGACTCATAAAGAAATTATTAAATAGAAATACTTATGTATAAAGAATATGATTCATAAGAACCATAGAGAAATTCTTACATATAAAGAAATTTAGGAAAATAATGACACCTTTGGGGTTATGAACTGCCAAACAAGGTTGATGCATTTAAAGTGCTTCCTTTAATGGGTCTAAAAAGAACAGTCTTCTTATGATTATTAAAATGAATACTTTAATTATTATTTTTGTTAGAGTTTCGTGCTATTACTGGTATGGAATAAAAAATCCATAAAGCATTTTGATTAACCACTCTAAAATTGTGTTTCTCCAGTTAATGTATGAACTGAATTAGAATTTATTGAAGATAAAAATGTCACTTTAGATGTGTGGTAACTCCTGCCATCTCAAATGAATGGTAATATTTCAAATGGATGATAAAAGATTAAGTCCATTTTAAATAATAATTCATGTAATTTAGATAGCAATTGGCTGGGTAGAAAGGGCTTTGTTTTAATACTTCTGATTTTCCTATAAATGGAACAGGATAGTGGTACAAATATAGCCCTGAATAATAAATACTCTTGTTCCACACATCTTTATTGTCCTTTTAGTATAAGTTATAATTTGTAAAAAAAACAAACAAACTCTGGATCAAATTACCATCTTTACTAGTAAACCAAAGCAGCTTTGTTCTTCTATGTTTTCAGATATCTTTTTTAACCTGCCTTTTAATATTCCTAAATAATTTAATTTTAATTGTGGTCCAAAGGTTATGTATGGAAGGGTCTTCTGGGAATAAGGTGGATATTAGGTGAGCTTCTGAGCTCACTTAAGTGTAAGTTTGATGCAAACAGACTTTTAAAAAATTGACTTTAATCTTTAGAACCAGTTTCAGATTACAAAATAGTCCAGAGTCTCTGGTCAATCTCCCTTCTTAATATCTTCATATCTCATGCTAATATAATCCATTTTACTACTAATGAACCAATATTGATGTGTTTTTTCTAATTGAAATTTACTGACACTGATTTCCTTTTGTTAATGTCTTTCCTTTCTTGGAGTATCTGATCTAGGATCCCACATTACACTTAGTTTTATGGTCCAGTTGGCTCTTCTTAGGTTTATAAGACTTTTGATCTTGGCAGTATGGATGTATACTCGGTACGTTTTGTAGGAGGCCCTTCTACTGAAATTTATCTGACATTTTCTTATGAATATTTGCAGTTTGCTTTGTTTGTCACTTGTCTTAGTTTTCCCTGCATAGTCATGGCACTCTTTGCTGAACCTTGGTTCCGTCATCCTAAAAAGATAGCTCCTTAACTTTGTTCAAAGACCTGACACCACAGATAGTACCAAATCCAACCATTTATCTATTATTATTTTCTAATAGATGCACATCTATGATAAAGCTGGATATAGTTAATGATTAGTGATCATAATAAAAGAGAATAATTCTATCAATGTGCTTTGGAAAAGTTATTGGTACATGATTGAATATTTTTGGATTATTTATTTCTGGAATTTTCCATTTGATGTGTTCAGCCTACCATTGACTATAGGCAACCAATACTCCAAAAAATAAAATTATGGATTAGGAGATTGCTGCTGTGATTAGGCTGTTTAGAAGGGCTTATGCCATAAATCTTCAACTAGTGATGGGTGGTGGTTACCCTCCCTAGTAGTGAACAATTCATGTGTAATTAACTCTTTCTGTGATGTGAATAGCCACTTTGTCCACTTTGGCACTTTGGGTACTGATTTGCACCAAATACTATTGCTTTTGTGGCTTCAGGGCAAAGTCATGCATGGAAGTTTGTTTAAAATACAAGGAAGGGAAGGAAGTATAGCTCAGTGGTAGAGCTTAATTCAATCCCAGCATCACACACACACACACACACACACACACACACACACACACACTTTATGAAGAAACAAAACAAAACAAAAAGCACCAAAGGACATAGCAAAGAGGCATTTAAAATTACATAATTACAGTTTCTCATGAAAAAATACATTTGCTAGATATACTTTTAACTCTAATTATTACAAAGTCAGATGTATTTTCAGCATATGTCAAAAAAGATAAAAAAAAAATAACCAATATGATAGGCAAGTAGAAAACAGTGAAAGACTTCTTGTAGACTGTCAAGCTATGGCAGTTAAAATGAGAACTTCTTGAAGAAACAGTTGTTGACTCCAATTTGATGGAATGGAATATAGGGCACAGAAATGAACCAACTGACTCCACCCCCCCCTATTCCTCCCTCCCCCCAACCTCCCTCCCTGGGGCCTGGGGCTTGAACTTTGGGCCTGAGCACTGTCCCTGAGCTTCACTTGAGCCACAGTACTACTTCCAGCTTTTTATTTATGAGTGGTTTATTGGAGATAAGAGTCTCATAGACTTACTTACCCAAGCTGGCTTTGCACCAGGATCCTCAAATCTCAGTCTCCTGTGTAGGTAGGATTATAGACATGAGCCACCTGCACCCAGTTGCCAACTAACTTTTGACAGCAAAGGTACTTAAAAAAGCAATATGATAAGACAAAAGAAAAGGGGAACCAATGCAACAGTGATATTCACAAGACAATATGTTGGAAATGATCTGTATAACTTAACTAGGGGGAAAGTTGGAGAAAAATGAAGGAGGAATACAAGTTTGAAAAGAAATGTATTCACTATCCTATGTAACTATAACCCCTCTGTACATCACCTTGACAATAATTTTTTTAAGATAGCTCCTTCAAACAATTAGTGTTGGTAAAATTGTTTCTTGTTATGCAAAGATAATGTATTAAATACAGACTTTACAACACAGAAAAATTTATGCAAAATGGATCTTAGGCCAAATGTAAAATGAAAAACTGAAAAGCTTCTGAGCAAACAAAGAAGAATAAAAATCTAGGTGGCCCTTGGGTTGATGAGGTTATGTTATTTTTTAGCTTATTTATTTATTTTTATTAGTATTAATTGCATGTGCTTATGATATCCTTTGATTACCTATATTTGATCTATGATCATATAGACTCATCTATCATTTTTCTCTTACTCTCCTTTTTATCTTTCTTTTTAATTTTTCAAAATGAATTTCTTTTGCTTCACCCATTTTCCTCTGATTCTGATTCAAAGTGAATTTCTACAATGAAACCCCACACCATATTTCAATCAGATTCTTCCTTCATTTCCTTTTTTAAAATTTTATTTTTATCTTTAATTAGTTGTACAAAGGAGTTGGCATTCAACAGTGTAGTATAAAAATACAATTAATTATGAACAATGTCACTCTTTTCATAATTTTTTTCAGTGGTCACCAAATTTTTCAGAATAAAAGTAACCTTAGTGTTTTGATCATCATAATGCCTTTTATTTTGGCTTACACGCTCTTTTTTCTTCTATCATTGTGGCCATTATTTGGTATATTGAAAAGATACTTTTAATATATGTTTTCCTTTGCATTTAAACTTTCAGAGGAAGCCTTAGTAAATATTTAAGTGCTCATTTTGCTCCCTACATTGTTTTAGCTGCTAGACAGAAAAGACCAGGACACTTATGTCTATTTTCATGGAATTTATATGTGATTGACCAAGATAAAATATTTTTAAAAACAATGTAATATCAGTGTTACATGATGGAAATCTTAGGATCAAGTTCATTTTATGACTGAATGGGGATGTATGTGGATCAAAAATATATTGCATATATATAAAATGGAATTCTACTCATCCATCAGAAAGAATGATATTGTACCATTTGTGAGGAAATGGAAAGATTTGGGAAAAAATTATATTAAGCAAAGTAAGGCAGACAAAGAAAAACATAGGTTACATTGTTTCCCACATTTGTGGTAGCCAAGATGGCCTATAAATCTACACATAAACACATTAGGTGGTAAGCAAGGACATGTAATAGGCTCTATAGAGAGCACAACTAGTGTAATTTTTTAAAAAGACTAAGGCAAAGCCCAATCAAATAAGTACCAGGAAATAAGTACCTTGCAAGAGGTGAGTATGTGGTCAAGGGGAGAGGTATACAAGAATGAAAGGGGAAGGAGAGAGAATACAGGCAAGATTTTATTGGATATACCACAAAACTGAGAAATATAGAAGAGGTAAGCTGAAGAAGGGTGAAGATGTTGAAGTAATGACATAGACCAGATGCATTGTACACAGAAAATGCTTTGTTAAAGGGCAAAAACAAAAAACCCCAAACCATTAAATACATACCCTAAAATGAAGATAAGTAAGGGAAGTGGTAGGTTGGAGGGAGAGAGTGTTGAAAGTGGTGACATTGATCAAGATGCACTGTGTTGGTAAACTGCTTTGCTGAATGGCAATGCCTTTGAACAACTACTTAAAGATAATATTCATAAAGAACTTACATTATAAACAGAAAGGAAAGAGAAACTTACATGTAAACTAATATTTACATATTGGTTTCACATATGCATTCCCCAGAACATAAAAAATCTTCACTACAAATCTAGTTGGTAAAGTACTTTTTGAAACAGTATTGTACCTAACTGCCATTTACGCTGCTTTATAATGCAAATTAACAATATTTTATTAATTACTTATTTAACTCAGGGCTTTGAAAATGTTGATTAAATGAAGAAACCATAATTGTAACTTTATCTCAACTTTATCATTTTTATCTTTGTTAATTTTTATATTATATATTGGTTTTTCTATTTCATCAACTTTTCCTCCTAGTAAGTTATTCCTCTTTCTGTTTTTTCTCTTT
Organism: Dipodomys merriami; assembly: GCF_024711535.1. Lineage (NCBI taxonomy): Eukaryota > Metazoa > Chordata > Mammalia > Rodentia > Heteromyidae > Dipodomys > Dipodomys merriami. Next base: position 33,132,709 of record NW_027205603.1, read on the forward strand.
ATTAACTTGAAATCTTAGAATGCATTTCTTAATCACAAAAAATATTCTAGTCTTTTTCTTTCTCCATATGTATCATAAATGTAATACATTTTAACATGAGGGATTTAGCTGCCTTATATATACTAATATGTATTATTTTCATAATAGTCAAAATATTTTGTAATTTCTTTTGGATTTCTGCTTTTGACTAGTATGTTATTTAGAAATTAGCTGTTTCATTTGCTAATGGTTGGTGATTTTCTATCTATTTTTTCTCATTAATTTCTAGTTTAATCTCCCTATTGGCAGAATACATTCTCTGAGAGAAAGTAATCTTTTGAAGATTTTAAAGCTTCTTTTATGATGCAACATATGGTCAGTTTTGGTAAGTGCTCCATATGTGCATGAAAAATATGTATTGTGTTGTTTGTGAAAGCTATGTTCTGTAATTTCAATAAACTCGTTTTGTTAATTTTCTATTTATATTTTATATCTTCTTGTGTTTTCCACTACTCAGAGAGTGTATTGAAGTTTCTCACTATGAATATAGATTTATCTAATCCTTTTAAATTTATTATTATTTTATAGAGTAATACATTTGTTTTGCTTAGTTTATATTTTTTGTTTACATATACTTCCAGGTTTGTGTTTTTGAATAAGTTATTTCCTATGAATAAACAGCAAACATTTGTTTGAAAGTTACACATAACTTAATTTCCTTAAGATTTTTGTCCAAACAATTTCCCTTCTTTTTAGTATAACTTTTCTTAGCAACAAATGTCTCTTGCAGTATCTTTTATCCATAGATTTTTTTTTTTGTCAATTGTGGGGTTTGAAGTCTGGACCTGGGCACTGTCCCTGAACTCTTCAGCTCAAAGTAACCATTCTACCACTTGGGCCACAGCACCATTTCCAGTTTTCTGATGGTTAATTGGAAATAAGAGTCTCACGTACCTTCCTGCCCAGGCTGGCTTTGAACTGTGATCCTCAGATGTCAGCCTCTTGAGTAGCTAGGATTACAGATGTGAGCCACCTGCACCCAGCTCCATACTATTTTTATTTTAGTTTTCTTTTTGATAAATATTTTTATTGGTTATAAAAACCTAACAACAATTTCTATAGCACATTCAACTTCATAATCTTGATATTTCATTGTATGCTGGCTTCTCTATTTCTACTAACAATTTAGCATCCAGTCCAACTTCTCCTTTGAAAGCAAAATTCCATTTTTTTCCTCATTCTGTTTTTTAAATATCTCTGTGTGTCTCGATCTCTGACTTTCCCAACTTAAACCCAATCTTCAGCACTTCTATTACCTTGTGCCAGTGAGAGTTCTTTTACCTTGTCACATTGAGGTTTGAAGAGATTTAAAGAGGAAGCTGAGTTTGATATCCTTTGCCAATTCGGAAACATTCCTGCCAGCATCTCTTCAGTCTATTAGAATTCAACTTAGATGTTGTATAATTTAGTTTTGATTCTCCTAAAGTAGTGCAGACTTAAGGCCATGCACCACTGCACCTAGCTAATTTAGGAATTTCTCATAATTTCACTATGCATTTAAATTTCCCTCTCCCACATACTAAGCATGGTTTAAATTTTTCTGCTAACTTCTCTGTGACCTATCATGAATGCTTCCATCTGGTATGTATTTATTCGTCAGTGGATGCAGTAATATCTTAGTGACATCTCACTAGTATTTTGAGGCGATTGCCTTGCTAGTGCCTTGTATCTCATTTCTCCCACTTCATCTTTAAGATCCTAAAGCATCTTGTCCCACCAAGACTCTTCCCGACGGCCATGTTTGTGAATAAAGAAAATCTAAAACAAAACAAAACAAAACAACAAAAAAAACCTCCTCCTTTTGCCAGATGCTGATGTCTCACACCTGTAATTGTAGTTACTCAGGCACCTGAAATCTGAGTATTGTGGTTCAAAGTCAGTCCAACCAGGAAAGTCCATAAAACACTTACCTATGATTAACCATAAAAAATCTGGAAGTGGAGCTGAGACTCATGTGGTAGACCACCAGCCTGAAGATAAAGAAAACTTAAAAGAACACACACACACACACACACACACACACACACACACACACACACACACACAAAACAAGCAAAAAAAAATGCCCTCTCTTTAGTTCAAACCAATGTTTCAATTGTTTACTTCTAAGGGGACTGTTTCAATAAAGACAAGACATGTTAGAGACCATTAATATAATTTTATTAGGAAGGATTCATAAATATTTTGTAAAAATACTTAGGTTTGTCTCTGCTGACCACTCCCATTGTAACGTTGGTGGGAATCTAGCTGGAAGAGGACTGGAGGCCAGTGCCTACAAGGGGAGACAGTGTTGCTTCCCATCCTCTGCTCCAGTTGTCTTCCTGCTGCTCTCCGATTCTTTCTCCAGAATGCATTTATTTCTACTGTGTTTACTACTCTTAAGAGTTCTTTTGCCTGTAACATGAATCAAAACACTACTAACAATTACTTGCTAGTTCATAACATATCTTTTTGCTATTTTTTAATGTTAGCAAGTCAATTGTTGTACCTTGAATAAAACTAAAAAAGTGAAGTAACTGAGTAATCCCTATTACCTTACAGCAATATTTGAAATTTCTGTAATGAAACTAAGTTAGTTTGATGCTCATTTAAGATTTTTTTTGACAGTCCTAGGGCTCGAACTCAGGGTGTGAGTGTGGTCCTTGAGTTTTGTTTTTGCTTTTGTTTTGCTCAAGGCTAGTACTCCACCGCTTGAGCCACAGCCCCACTTCTGGCTTTTGGGGTACTTAATTGAATATAAGAGTCTCATGGACTTTTCTGACTGAGCTGGCTTTAAACCTTCATCCTCAGATCTCAGCCTCTTGAGTAGTTTAAGATTACAGGCCTGAACCAATAGAGCTCAGCTCTTTTAAGATTTTTGCACAAGTTTTAAACTGTTTTCTAGACCCAGAGATGACATATGCAAGATGAAATCTAATCCAGAGCATTTTATTTCATGTATCAACTTTGATCCATCTACCAATAATCATTACTGATAACATCAAAAACTAGAAAATGTTTATGATTGAAGAATTATGATATTTTCTATATTTTAGGTCTTAGTAGCTGATTTTGTTGTTATTATTCATGAAACCCAGAGAACTTGCCCAAGTTTATTATAATACAGTAGTTACTTAAGTATTTTTTGTTGATCGTTCTCTTTTTAACCTCTTTGTTACCCTTCCAACTATACCCTCCCAGAATTCAAAAATGTTGTCAATAAATTGTTTTTTAAACATTTTTCTACTATATTTGTTATTGATACATCTCACTTAAAATTACTAATCTGAAGATTTTCATGAAAACTACCAGCAAATTGGAATAGTCAAAGCAATATTGAAGAGAAAAAAAGGATCAACAATGGGAAGTATTTTACTAGCTTTGAAATCTACTTCAAATAAAAAAAAAGAAATATACTTCAAAGTTGTAGTAATGAAAACAAAATGGTATTGACATAAAAATAGACATAGACCAGTGGAAGAGAATAGAAGACTTTGAACTAAATGGACAAATCTGTAGGTGTGATCTTCAGCAAAAATAGAGAACACTCATTTCAGGATAATCTCTTCAATAAGTGTCATTGAGAAAACTGAATATCCATATGCGTAGGAGGAAAAAAAATAGCTGTCTCTCATTATATGCTAAAAACCAAATCAAAAATGGATTAGAGCTTTAAATGTAAGGCTTGAAACTATGAAACAGCTAGAAAGAAGCATGGGAAATCCTTCAAGATTGGGAATAGGTTTTTTTAGTAAGATTCCAAGACAGGAATCTAAAGAAAAACTAAATACTATTGTATCAAACTTAAAAGTTCTGCACAACAAATGAAATTAAGAGAATAAAAGCCATTGCAACAATGATACTCACATGACATTATGCTAAAAATGAACATTACAACTTGGGGTGGGGTAGGAAGGAGTGGGAGAGGTAGGGGAGGGAAGGGATAGTAGGAAGAAAACAAAGGAGGGGGTAACAATGCTCAACAACTATACTCATTACTCATGTAACTGTAACCTCTCTGTACAGCATTTTTCTTTTTTTGGCCAGTCATGGGGCTTGAACTCTGGAACTGGGCTCAAGGCACAACCCCACTTCCGATTTTCTGGTGGTTAATTAGAGATAAGTCTCATGGACTTTCTTACCTGGGCTGGCTTTGAACCATGATCTTCAGATCTCAGCCTCCTGAGTAGCTAGGATTACAGTCGTGAGCCACCGGTGCCCGGCTTTGTACAGTATCTTTACCATAAAATAAAAAATTTTAAAAATAATGAATGTAACAATGAGATCTACAAGAGACTATGTTGAAAACAAACTTTAAAACTTTGTGGGGGGAAGGGAGGAGTTGGGGAGGTGGGGTGGGAAGGGATGGCAGGGGAAAACAATGAAAGGGTAACAATGTTCCATAGGAAATGTACTCATTATCTTACTTATGTAACTGTAACCCCTCTGTACAGAATCTTTACAATAAAAAATATATATTAAAAAAGAACAAAAAAAAGAATGTGAGACAACCTAATGAATGAGGGAAAATATTTACCAACTATGCATAATAAGAGATTAATTTCCAGCCTATATAAGAAAGCCAAATAATTCAATAACAAATACACAAATTATCAGTTTTAAAACAAGCCATACATTTTTTAAAGAAGTCATAAAAATAACCAACTACAAGAAGACATAAATAATCTAAATAGATATTTAACAAGAAAGGAAATTGAAACAATAGTAAACAACTTCCAGCAATGGAAAGCCCATGACCCAACAGGTTCAAAGAAGAACTAACACCAATACTCCTCAATATTTTCCATCAAATAAAAAAGAAGAAATTTTATCACATTTATTCTTGAATCTAACAGTACACTGATTCCCAAACCAGGTAGAGACACAACAAAAAAAGAACTATAAATCAATATCTTTGATGAATATCAGTGCAAAATTTCTCAATAAATTATTTGCCAACAGAATCCAACAACTAATCAAAAAGATTGTACACCATAATCAAGAGGATTTTTGTTCCAGGAATGTGAGACTGGTTCAGCATCAAAAATCAATACATGTAATAAACCACATAAACAGAATCTACAATAGGAATCACATGATCATTTCAATTGCTGCAGGAAAGTTCTTCAACAAACCTCAATCCTTTCATACTAAAAGTTCAGAAGAAATTAGGAATAGAAGGAACATATCTTAACAAACTAGAGATTATATATCAAAATATCATACTTAATGGAAAAAAGTTGAAAAATTTCCCCAAAAACAAGAACAGGAAAGATTGTTCTTTCTCCACTCTTACTCAGTAGAGTAGTGGAATTTATTTTTTAATGTATTGAACTTATTTCTTTCTCCCTTTATTTTTAATTTTATTGTAAAGGTGATGTACAAAAAGGTTGCAGTTATATAAGTAAGATCGTGAGTATATTTCTTTTTGAGCAGTATCATCCCCCCCTCATTCCCACCCAGTTTTTCCCCTCCTGACTTCACTCTCCCCAAGTTGTTTAGCTCATTTTCAACATAATATAGTGTGTATCACTGCTGGATTAGTTCACCCTTTGTCCCACAATTTCTGTGCTTCTCCTTCCCCTTCCCAAATCACATAAACTTATATACAAGACAAAGGGTACAGAAATCACAAACAGTGACAAAAGGAATAAACCAAAGCCAGGAGGGAGAACTGCAAACAGTACAATTTAAAAACAAAAAACAACTCATGGGCTGGGAAGGTGGCTCAGTGGTAGAGCGCTTGCCTTGCATGCATGAGGCCCTGGATTTGATTCCTCAGCACCACATAAGCAAAAAAGAAAAAAGCAGGAAGTGGCACTGTGGCTCAAGTGGTAGAGTGCCACCCTTGAGCTGAAGAGCTGAGGGACAGCGCCCAGGCCCAGAGTTCAGGCACCACGACCGGACCCCCCCCAAAAAAAAACCAACCCCCCCAAAAAAACAACCCCCCCAAAAAACAACAACTCTTGTTTCCATATCTTGGAGTTCATTTTGATAAGCATCATTTTATATGATCATATGCACATACCTATTGAGCCCATGTGATCCTCTCCTAAAAATATCCTCCTTTGGTCTCACTGTGTGAATGTTTAGACTGCTGTTTAATTAATCACTTCCAAATGTCATCATTTGTCTTTTACTGTCCATTCAGTTTACTTGTAGTTTTATAGGCACATTCTAATAATTAAAAACAAGGAAGACCATGCAGCCTGTTTCTTTGAGTATTACTTACTTCAATTGATATAATTTTTTCCCAAGTCTTTCCATTTCCTTATGAATGGGGTAGTATCACTCTTTCTGATGGAAGCATGGAATTCCATTGTGTATACATATGTATACCATATTTTCTTGATCAATTCAACCACTGACTATGGTAAACAATGCTGCAGTGAACATGGTTGTACTGTTGGCTTTAGTGCAACCTGGTTTGTGGTCATTTGGGTAAATACCCTGGAGTGGGATTGCTGGATCATACATAGGGAAGCTCATGTTTAGTCTTTTGAAGATCCTCCATACTGATTTCCAGAGTGGTTGAACCAGTTTATATTCCCACCAACAGTATAGTAGCATTCTCTTTTGGCCACATCACCACCAGCATCTGTTATTGTTAATTTTCTTGATAAGGGCCATGCCAACTAGGGTGAGGTGGCATCTCAATGTTTTTTTTATTATTTGCATTTCTCTCATGGACAGAGATGCTAACATTTCTTCATGTGTCTATTGGCCATTCTTATTTCCTCTTCAGAGTAATCTCTCTTTAAGTCTTTAGCCCAGTTATTAATAGAGTTGTTGTTTCTTTGAGAATTTGTTTTGGGGAGGTTTAATTTTTTGAGGTCTGAGTACATTTTAGGTATGAGGCCCTTGTCTGATGTATAGCTAGTAAAGATCTTCTCCCATTGTGTGAGCTGTCTGTTTCTTTTGCTAGCTATGTCCTTTGCCATGAAAAAAAACTCCTCTATTTTCTTTGATTGGTTGTGAGTCTGAATCTTTATTTAGGAAGTTTTGGCCTGTGTCAAGAAGCCTTAGTATTTCCCCTACCCCATCCTATAATATTTTCAGATATCTGGTCCTACATTGAGTTCTTTGATCTATTTGAAGTTGATTTTGGTAGAGTGTGATATATAAGGATCTAAATTTAGTTTTCTGCATGTGTATAGGAATTCTGCTGGCCACCATTTATTGAAGAGCCTGACTTTCATCCTAAGTTTGTGGCTCCCATATCAAATATTAGGTGGCTATAGTTCTGTGGGTTAATTTTTGCCTTCTATTTGATTCCATTGATCCTCAGGCCTATTCTTATGCCAGTACCAGCTGTTTTTATTTCTATGGCTTTTAAATAGAGTTTGAAGTGTGGTATTGATAGTCTCCCAACTCTGTTCTTCCTTCTAAGAATTGTTTTTGCTATTCATGGTCTTTTATTATTTCATGTGGATTTTTGGATTGCTTCTTCTATATCATTGAAGAATGCTGTTGGGACTTTGATGGGTATTCCATTGAATTTGTAGATATCTTTGGGCAGTATTGCCATTTTCATGATGTTAATCCTTCTAATTAGTCCTGGAATTTCTAGCCACTATAATAAAACAAAAGAAAGAAATAAAAGTGTTCAAAATAGGGAAAGAAATAAAACCATTTTGTAGATAATATGGCCTTACTCATAGAAGACCATAAGGATTCCATCCCCAAATCCCCAGAGAAGAGGAGCATGAGAGAAAATCAATGTTCAAAAATCAGTAGCTTTTCTTTTTCTTTTTTTATTGTGAAAATACTGTACAGAGGGGTTACAATTACATGGGCAAAATAATAAGTACATTTCTTATCAAGCATTGTAGCCTCCTCCTTTGTTTCCCCTTCCCATCCCTTCCCATCCTCCCCCTGTCCCCCCACCCAATCCTCCCTGCTCCCCCCACCACCAAAGTTGTAAAGTTCGTTTTCGACATAACAACTTGTACTTCTCATAGTTGTAATGGGTCCACCTGTATCCTTATTTAAACGATTTGTTTTTCCCCTTTCCCTCCACAAATTATACCGACATTAAATACAGTGAAAGCAGGGGTTATATTGTGGGGGAGGGACATACAAAGCAACAAAGAAATAATCTTATAAATGTGTTAGAAACAATCTCATGAAAGAAAAAAAAAACATTTGAATACATATCTTAGGGTTCATTTCCCTAACATCACCTTATCTGACCTTTTCTGCTTGACTCAGACATATACTAGTTATTGCAAATAAGGGAAACCATGGGACCTTTGTTTCTTTGGGCCTGGCTTACTTCACTTAATATAATTTGTTCCAAGTCTTTCCATTTCCTAACAAATGGGGCAATGTCATTCTTTCTGATGGAGGCATAGAATTCCATTGTGTATATAGACCACATTTTCTTGATCCATTCATCTACAAAAATCAGTAGCTTTTCTGTACCTTAACAATGAACAGAATGAGATGTAATCAGGAAAACAGTTTCATTTGCAATAACTTCAATCCCCTTCCAAATCTAGAAATAAATTTTATCAATGTTCATAAACCTTTATTGAAAAATTATAAAACCTTGAAGAAAGTACTCAAAGAAATTATAAAAATATAAACTTCCTATGTTCTTGGATTGGTAGAATCAATATCATGAAAATACCCATGCTGCCAAAGGCAATCTACAAATTTAATGCAACATCCAATGTCATTCTTCACAGAGATAGATGAAAACAATCTTAAATTGCATATCGAAACACAAAAGACCTCAAATAGACAAAGAAATGTTTAAAAAATTCTGATGTATCATAACACTAGATAGACTTCAAACTATACTATAAAGCCATTACAACAAAAAACATCTTGGTACTGTTCCTAAAACAGACAGGAAGACCAATGGAACAGACTAGAAGACCCAGAAATAAATCATGGCACCTACATCCAATAATGACTCCCACAAAGTAGACCAAAATTTACTAAAAAACAGGTTGGATAAAGAATACTCAACAAATAGTGCCAAAAGAACTGAATCTTCACATGCAGAAGACTGAAATCAGATGCCTATATAACATCCTGTACAAATATCAATTCAGTACATAAAAAAAACATAAAGTAAAACCTGAGACTTTGAAACTACTACAGGAAACACTGGGGAAAACACTAGAACTTATTGGCATAAGCACGAACTTTCTGAATGGAACTTCAGAGGACAGGAGTGGGAATAGACAAATGGGAATACACTAAGCTAAAAATACATCTGTTCAGAGAAGGACATTATAACTAAGGTAAAATATACATTGAAAAGATGTTTGCCAGACACATCTGACAAGGGTCTAATAATGAAAATATACAAGGAGCTAAAAAACTAAAACCCCAAAGAATAACCTAATCAATAAATGGGCAAAGTAGCCAAATAGACACTTCTCTAAAGAAATCCAAGTGCTTAATAAATACAAGAAGAAATGCTCTACATCCCTGTCCATAAAAGAACCATATTGCACTATTGGTGAGACTTTAAATTAGTGAATAAATATGGAAATCAACAGGGATATTCCTCAAAAATATAAACATAGAAATAACTTAGGATCTAGTGATACCCTCCCTGGGCATTTATCTGAAAGATTGCAACGTTAGGATGCAATAATGGTACCTGCCTATTCATATTAATTACAGAATTAAGCTACAGAACCAAGCTATAGACATAAGAACCAGTTATATAAATGTCCTATACCTTGGTACCAGGTTATAGAAATAGCCCAGATGGATCTAGACATACCCCACACCATGTGTGCGCTCGCTCTCATGCACGTGCACTCGCGCCCGCCCGCGTGCGCGCACACACACACACACACACACACACACACACAAATAGAATTTTATCTAGCTATTAGGAAGAATGAAATTATGTCATTTGCAGGGAAAAGGATTGATCTGGAAAAAGTCATACTGAAAAAAAATCAACATAGAAAGACGAGTGCTGATTTTCTTTCTTTCTTTCTTTCTTTTTTTGAAATGTGTCTGTGGATCCCAGCTTGCAGACAGAGCAGGCAGTTGCCTCTGCTCTGAGGGTAGATCTTTACATCTTTTTTAAAAAAAATTTTATTTATTTTTTATTGTGAAATACTGTACAGAGGAGTTACACTTAGATGGGCCAGATAATGAGTACATTTCTTATCAAGCATTGTAGCCTCCTCCTTTGTTTCCCCTTCCCATCCCTTCCCATCCTTCCCCTGCTCCCCCCAATCCTCCCTGGCCCCCCCCCACCAAAGTTGTAAAGTTCGTTTTCGACACAACGACTTGTACTTCTCATTGTTGGAACCGGTCCACCTGTATCCTTTGGATCTTAGGTCCAACAATACAATCTCCAAGTAACACATATACAGGCATATATTATATACAATATATATATATATATATGTATATATACAATATATATGTAAAACAAACCTGACTAAAGTATAATATATACAGGATGAAATTCCATCATGTAAAACCTTTGATAGAAAACCTTTAATAGAAAGTTTAACAAAAAAGTATCATGAAGCTGAAATATAATTTGAACAGGGAGGGGGTTCCTGGGAGAAGGATGAATGAATGGAAAAGGGAAGAGTTTACAGGCATAGCCATAATACTCAATGTGTAAAAGAGGTGGTGGGAAATTTGATGTAATAAGTGGAGGAAGAGTAGATGGAGGGAAGTAATGATACCAGATATGATTCTGATTAAGATGCACTCTGTGGGGCACGTGGGCAGCAAAGATGGCACTGAGAGGGAATTGAGTGGGCAGAGCCCGACTTGTTTATGTTCAGTGCATAAACAGCTCATGGAAACTTAAGTGCATGATAGGGTGTGACCTTTGCAGTGATTGGTTGGTTCCTTTCCCTCCCCATGCCACCTGGTCTTTTTTACCTTTAAAAAGTGCTGGCTGTGTGTTAATAAACACACAGTTCCTGCTTGACTTGACTCCCTGCTGCGTCTGATTGTCTCCCCCGGGGAACAGGCTAGTGGCCCACTTACTTTTCCTCGGACACCGTCTATCTTTCCCGGGATGGAAGAAGACCCTACAGCACTCCATGGATAAACATGTTCAAATGTAACCTCCTTGTACAATCATTAGATTGTAGAAGATTAGATAAAAGAATAAGTAACAATTAAAATAAAAGAATAAATTAAAATAAATAAAAATGCTCAACTCAAATATAAAAAATCCCCCACTATTCATAATCATTAGGGAAATGAAATAAAAACTAAGTATCATTCCAGCTATCATTAAATACACAAAAGATGACAATTCTGATGAAGATGTGAAGAAAAGTAAACTTTGCATATTATTGGTGTGAATGTAAATTAATATGGTCATTATTAACAGCAATATAGACAATACTCAAAAAATTTACAGTAAAACTACCATATGATTCCACAATCCAATTACTGGGTATAAATCCAAAGGAAATAAAATCAGTATGTCAAAAGGACATTTTTCTTCCATATTTATTTCAGCACTATTTATAATAGCCAAGAAAGAGAATCTGGGACATGGTGGCAAACACCCCTAATCCCATCATTTTAAAGAATATAAAGGTAGGAGGATTGTAGATTTAATACTTGCCTGGGGTATATCATGAATCCTTTTCTTACAAGACCAGAAGAGAAGAAAAGAAAAAAACAACCTTATTACCTACAGACTGATAAGGGAAATACTATTCAGCCATAAAAAACATAAAAATTTATGTGCAACAATATGGATAAAACTAGAGGTCATTTTGTTAGGTGAAATAAGTGAGCCACAGAGAGACAAACATTGTGTGGTTTCACTTCACTCATATGTTGTATCTAAGAAAGCTGATTTTATTGAAATTGAGAAATAATGGTTTCTAGAGACTGAAGGCAATAGAGGAGACAAAAGGATGAAGAAAGTTTGATGAGTGATATTTATTAGGACTCATTTTTGTTCTTCTATTCCAACTCTGAAGAGTTGGAAGTTCTCCAAATCTTGTCTTCTTTGTGTTATTTTTTAAAGAAAGTTTCATTGTATATTTCACTAACTCATTGCTTATTGGTGATAAATTTAAACTGTAGCTGCTCTCCCTTCCTGAATCTCGGAGGTAGATCTCAATCATTTAGTATAGCCTTCGTCTTTCCTATGACAGGCCTTCATACTAATATTACCTAGGTGTTTCAAGTCATTAATCAAACCATTCAAATAAGAAACTCCATTTTTAGGATTCCAAGATTTGGGATATATCTTTTATAGTATTGTAGATTATAGAGGAACACAACTAGATTCAGCCAAGTCCAACCCCCAAATAGAACATTTATACGTGTATTTTCTCTCGAAATCTTGTGGATAAATTTTGTATCTTGTGAAAATCTTTAACATAAAATTTGTGTTGTGTTATTTCATCGAAAGTGGACCACTTGTCAATTTTTGTAATATTGTCATTTTTCATTATTTTCATAGTGCTTACTGTACTATAAACTATCCATTTTGTTGGCTTACTCATTGCTACATATGAGGGCCTGGACTATGTTCAACACTCTGTCTCTAGTACCTTGGAGAGTGGTTGCCACACAGAGTAAATCAGAGAACATTTATGATATGAATAAATGAAGGGAAACTCAGTGACTTAGGTGAACCACATTTGAATACATTGGAGACATTGCATTAAAAGTGCCAATTGTAGCAATAGGATTATAGAAGAAACACTGATGAAAAAGAGCTTTTAAGAGTTGGCCAAGATTAATCAGACAGGATTTATAATGAAAATATTTTTAAGTATTAGGTTTTAAAGATTTGAAACTGTCTATTCTCAACAAAATAGAGCTTTTAATGATTCCTACTTCCAGATTCCATGCTATTATTATTAACAGTAACATGGTTCAAGGTGGAGAAGCAGGTGGTCTTAATTCCATCTGTAATAAACCTCAACTATTACCCATTTGATGAAACAGGGAATCTATGGGGTATTGACTGCTCTTACAGATAATAGATTTCATTTTTAATCTTCTCAGAAAATGTAGTAATCTCTGTGCTTGCTCTTAAGGGTCATTCAAAAAGCTAGATTATAAAGGACAGCTCCTGCTCCAAACAACAACGGTTAGGTGAGTCTTGATTCACTGTTGTTAGGGCAAGCAATCAAGCCACTGCCATTACTTTTCCCCATATGCAGGCGACAAAAGGTGGAAAGAAACAAACATATTTCTGCCAGAGCATAAAGTTCCAAACTTTTCACTAAACCTTTCTCTTAAGAGTCTGAGTCATAAGGCCTGTTCAAGTTCTCTTGATCATTTTCCCCATAGGAACCAGATGAGAGAAAGACAAGGATCTCTAGAAGATCAAAATGTAGGAGCAAATAACTTTAATGAAAAGAACAGCAGGGAGAGAAAGTGAATTGGACTAGTATTTGAAGTCTACCTTTGGGTATAAAATAGAATGGGCCATATACTACTTTCCTACAAGGAATGCACTTGTATCCTGGGGTGACAAACTGACATTTCTGGAAAATGAGAAAATAGCAATGTGCCAAATGGATAATATGCCAAATTAATGATTCATAGCTGTATGCCTTTTTGGTTCAACCATTCTATAGCTTCCTATAGACACTACTAGCTTTCCTGAAATGCTACTCTGGGAAGAAAATCTCTTTCCCATGTGGATTCCTTCTAAAGACAATCTTTTCTGTAAAGTCACCAAGGTCACCACATGGATGTTATTCCTTTCACATGTTTTAAGTCTCCAGTGGGAAGAGAAGAAATGGGGCTGATCCTCTCTTTCTTGCCTGTCATCCTCATTTCATCTTCATTATTTGCTTTCAGCAAGAGCAAATGCACATTTTTCTCTTTTGACAGTGCCATTTTCATAACCATAGGTTGTGAGTTATTCTTGTGGCTGAAATCATAATAGAGTCCACATTTGTATTAGGTAGAACTTTAAAATATCAAATGAAATTGCTTCTCAATTTAATGCAATTTAATGTTTTTCCACTTATATTAATTAGAAAAGGAAAGTAAATCAGTAAAATATAACCACAATTACTAACTTTTAGCATCATAGACTCCTAAAAACAGTACCCTGAACTATATTTTCATAGAAACATCATATTCTCATTAAAATAAAATTAGAAGTTCTGTTCCTAGTGCATAGAATTAAAACCACAGTGATCAATGAGTCCCCAAACTCCTTGTTAGTGTCTATGGAAACAAGGATATAGTAAACATGTCTTATCATCATATGAATAAAGGACAGTTGTATTAACAGGAAGCATTATTGTCCCATGCTGCTATGCTACTTTCCAAAATTAATGCTATCCTTAATATTTTTAGAAACATCATGTCTCCATTTCTTTTGATATACTGTCACTCATTGATCAAATTATTCACTTCTTAGAATAATGTCAATTCTAAGGAAAATTTGTGATAACAGTTGAAGGAAAATAGCTGGTGGATTCTACTAAAATGACAGAGTCCCTCCATTACATACACATAAACACACACACACACACACACACACACACACACACACACACACACACACACACACACACACACACACACACACACACACACACACACGTTGTTAGGCGTGTTTTGAATTGGGATTAATTATCCACATTAGATTTTTAGCAGAGAAATCCTTTAGCCTCATTCATAAAGTATTCATATTTTTAGAATGTGAAATCCAATTACTTACATTGTTAATATCATGAAAACCATTCCCAAAATACAAAATGTTAAATTATAATTCAATTTCCACAAAGTGAGCATGCCATGCTAGAATTACTAATTAGGTTTATATTCATAAAATAAACAATATTTAAACATAAAATGATGACAATGGAATGTTAATAGGGAATATTGATACATTTTTTAATTGATATATTTAACACTAAGTAGGCTAGTTGCTTTATTATACTTTATAATTGTTTTCTTCATTTCTGATGAGTCAGTCTTTTTAGATTTTATTGCCAGATGCCAGTGGCTCCTGCCTGTAATCCTAGCCACGTAAGAGGCTGAGATCTGAAGATCAAGTAGGAAAGTCCTTGAGATTCTTATCTTCAATAAAGTAATAAAAATATAGTCAGAAGTAAAGGGAAAAAAAGCAACACTCAGGACAGCATTCAGACCATAAGTCCAAACCTTAGGACTGGAACAAAACAAAAGAGAAGATTTTTTGTTTTTGTTTTTGTTTTTTTCAAAAATGTTTTAGATCCTAAGATTAGAGTTGTAGCCCAACCTCTTCCACCTTAGGAGACAATTCACTATCTTAAGCCCTGATGTAAAGCATGGCCTTTCCTCAAAATCTGCTGACACAGGTGCTTCCACACAATTTGGTGACTCAGGCCTTATCTTATTCCTTGAGGAGGGCAGCTGCAGCCATACACCCTAGCCCTCTACAACCAACCCCCACCCCCCCCCCCCCCCCCCCCCGCCCACCCCCTCTTATCCACCTCACAAACTACACATCTCACACAAACCAGACTGTACAGTACTCACCACTCCTGGTGAAATTCCATACCTCTGACCCGCTAGCCATATAAAACCCCTTGCTCAAGGACAAGTGTCCCTGCCCAGAAGGGGGGGGGGAGAGAGAGAGAGAGAGAGAGAGAGAGAGAGAGAGAGAGAGAGAGAGAGAGAGAGAGAGAGAGAGAGAGAGAGAGAGAGAGAGAGCGAGCACATCGGCTCAAGTGGAAAGTTCTTTTTGATCAACTATGGAATTCAATGATGACTCCCAACAGACTTACCTTAATAATAGGCAGGCATGATAAAATGATCAATATAAAGGAAGACCTAGGTTAACAAAGCTTTTTGGGAATAACAAAGCCTACCATAACAAAAATTCAAAACCCATTGAGCAAGATACAATGACACCGTATCCAGAATCCAATGAGAAGTTATCAGCTATGTGAAGAAATAGAACATGCCTCTATGACTAGCAGAAAATTCAGTCAAGAGAAATTTACCCCAAGTGACACCGATGAGGGAACTGGTAGAAGAGGCCTCTATGAGTAAGAGTTTAAAGGAAAACATGACACCAACGATGGAAGATTTTTAAAAGAATAAATGGAGCTAGGAGATAAGACATACTGAAATGATAACATAATAGATGGGCTTTATAGAAACACATACTTCACAACAGATAAATGAACTTAAAGATACCAGCGATAGAAACCACTGAAAATGAAGCACAGGAGAAAATTCAAAATGTAATAAAATGAACGCTTTTACAACATTTTACTATAGATAAGATTGTGAATAATGGAACTACAGGAATTGTTCTAATATATTTGGTATTTGAGTTCCAAAAAGGTGGAGATTCAATGAAGAGATAGCAAATAACTCTTGAAATTTTAATGCCAGGAACAATGTAATAACTTAAAGAACACAGTGATGAAGAGTGATAAAGACTATGAAGTCAAGGTTAGAGTGTATGTGAAAACAAATATTATATACAAAGCATTAAAACAGACTTCTCATCAAAGATTATGCAAGCCAGAAGATATTCAAATGACATTTCACAGAGCTCTGGCCACTTGACACATTCGAATTTCACACTCAGTAAACATTTGCTTCTAAATAGGATAAAGACTTTTCCATAGAAAAACAAAAGTGAGTAAATGTATGACCATCAGATTTGAACTATAAGAGATGTTAAATTTAGATCATCAATCTAAAAGAATCAGATGAACATAAGCACCTACACAAAAGAATGCACAGTATTAGAAACAATAGCTATATGGGGGAATATAAAATATTATTGTCTTGTACTTTACATTAAAATATATTAGCCAGGTGTAATGGTAAATACCTGTTATCTCAGCACTTGGAGGCAATGCATTATGGGGTTTTATGAAATATATAAAAGTAAAATGTATGACAAAAATAGCACAAAAACATAGGAGAAGAGATGAATGTAATTTTTACATGCTTACCTAGTTAAATTATTTTATTATTAAATTGTTGTACAAAGAGCTACAGTTCTATTTCACATATATATCAGTTTATGGGTACAATGCTTCCTGATTAATATCGTCACTCCCCTTCTTCTCCCCGAAACATACACATATAAATGTAGAGATAATGAGTCATTAGTAGAATAAAATGAGAGAAAAGCAAATGCTAAATCAAAAAGATGGAAGAAATTAGAAAAGAAGAATAAATAGCAGGTGCGAAAAATAAAGATTAAAAACATAGACGTAAACATAAAAATGTTAATAATTATGTCATATTGAATTTTAGTTAAAAGAAAGGTGCATAACACTTATAAACTGACATGTTGAATTGAAACCTATTTGTTTGTTCAACTACATATTGTGTGTGTGTGTTTGTGTGTTTGTATGTATGTGTGTGAAAGGATGGATAGAAAGCCCAAACACATGCACTTTGAAAAAAATCTTCATTAAGTAACAAAAAATAGTAGTTTAAAAGCTGGGTTCCAGCGGCTCACACCTGTAATCCTAGCTACTCAGGAGGCTGAGATCTGAGGATCATGGTTCAAAGCCAGCTCGGGAACGAAAGTCCATGAGACTCTTATAAACCACTCAGAAAACCAGAAGTGAGGCTGTGGCTCAGGTGGCAGAGTAATAGCCTTGAGCTGAAGAGCTGAGGGACAGTGTTCAGGTGCAGAGTGTTCAAGCCCCAGGACCAACCAAAAAATAAATGTAGTTTAAGGTAAAAGATAGGATAAACTGTCTCATGACATATAAGAAAAATTAGGAAACCATAACACAGATATACTTCAGAACAAAGAATATAACTATATAACTATAGACAGACAGAAAGCAGGATATTCCACTTTTTATAGTGAAATATCCCTCTTTGAATGCAGGGGATTGAATTCATCAAAAATATAATAATCTTGAATGTGCATATACCTAAGTATAGAGCTCTAGAACACTTGAAGCAAGTACTGACAGTTAAGGATACATAGTTATATCTATAATTATAGCTGCATATTTTAGCACTTTTTTCATAACTGATAGAATTTCAATAAAGACATGGAAGACCAGGACCATTCTATCAAGGAACTTGACCTAGTTGATGTTTATAGAATGTTCTAATAGCAACAGATTACTAACAGGTAAACATGCAAAAGTGATCTATGTTCTGACCCATAAAACAGGTTCAAATACATTAAAAAATTGAAACATAGACATGCATTTTGACCACATTGCAATTAAAATGGAAATCAATAACACAAAGAAGTGCAAAACCCTTAACTATTTGCAAATTGATAACACATTTTTAAATAACCTATGGGTCAAAAAAGAAATTGCTGTACATTCAGAAAGTTTCAGCTCATTAAAATGAAACAAAATATTTTAATGTGTGGATGCTACTAAGGAAACACAGAAAAATTTACAGTTTTAAAATTTTCTATTGGAAAAGAAAGACATCTACAAGTAAACTATCCAGGCTTCTACCTTAGGAATCTAGAAAAAGATTGCATTAAACCCACAATAAGAAATGAAAAAAAACATTTATTGTAAGAGCAGAAATAAACTGGATAAAAATAGACAATAGATGGGTCGGGGAAGGTGGTTCAGTGGTAAAGTGCTTGCCTTGCATGCCTGAGGCCCTGGGTTCGATTCCTCAGCACTGCATAAGCAAAAAGAAAAAAGCCGGAAGTGGCGCTATGGCTTGAGCTGAATAGCTGAAGGACAGCACCCAGGCCCAGAGTTCAGGCCCCACGACCGGACCCCCCACTCCCAAAAAATAGACAATAGAGAAAAATTAATGATTCTAAAAATAGACAATAGAGAAAAATTAATATTTCTTAAAATTTGGGATTTTTGCATAGATCAAGAATACAGATGAAACTATAACTTATGAACTATTTGGTGGTGTGGAATATGCAAAATTTATTGGATGAAGAAAAGAGAAAATATTGTTCTGTTTAGTGGGGATTCACTCTACACTCCTAATGTCAACTGATACCTGATAATTGGAATGATGTTAAAGATAATTTGAAGCTTATTCAAATAGATACGATCATTTCTAGGTCATTTTCACAGAGCTTTGTTAACAGGAGTTTGGAAATACCACCCACAGGCTGCAAATAGATGCCAAAGACATTAATGTTGAAACAAGGCACATTGTTTAAAGAATGATGGATGGTCACCATTCTAATCTGTAATATTTGAATGGCTAACTGCATGATCCACATCTTTACAGTTTGTAATTTGAAAACTCTGTTTGATAAAATAATTAATAAATGAATGGAAATTTTGAGTCTTTAGAAAAAAAATCACATATATTAAAGTTTGGTACAAAACAGAAATGTGCTTCAAGGAACAAAGAGATTGGCTGTCTAGTTTAAAGAAAGACCTGTCTTTCTGTTTATGTTTGTTTCCGTTCAGGTATACTATGCAAATGAATTTTGCAATAATGCCAGCAGAAAGTGTTCAGGCTTAGTTGTTTGATATTTATTTATGTTGTGGTACTAAGGTTTGAACTCCTGACCTTGTGCTTATCACCTAGTATTCTACTACTTGACCCAGGCTTTCGAGACCTTTTAGCTTTAGTTACTTTTGAGATCGGGTCTTGCTCTTAGGACAGCCTAGATCATTATCCTCCTATTTAGATTTCCTAGAGTGATAGGTGCATGCCTTCACAGCCAGTTTTTGCTGCTGAGATGAGGATCTCATGAACTTATTTGCCTGGCTTGACCTTGAACGATGATCCTCCTAAATGTATGGCTGAAGTGACAGTAACTGTTCACAGTTATTGGTTGAGATGGGTTCTTGGTAATATTTTTACTGGGCTGTTCTTGAACTACGATACTACTGAGCTCTGCCTCCAGAGTAGGTAGGATTTCAAGAATGAACCATTATACCTTGCTGGTTGATAGTTAAATTTACAGCTCATAGTGCAGTATAGGTAACAAAATGGGGCTTTCAGGAGCTGTTTATATTGGCAGTGAAAACAACAACATGGCAGGGGAAGGGCTAGATGGTTGCACTAGCAGTTGTTCCTAGAAAATGAAGTGTCAGTGTGACCCCAGTCACATTTTGAATTTACATTCAGTTATCCACATGGACCTTTCTGGGAGATTTAACTGGTCTCCAAAAGTAAGAGAACCAGCAATCCATTTGATCATGATTTTTAATTTCTCTTTTGAGATGTTATGTAAATAAACCTTTAATATGCTTAAAATAATGCCTATGATATGCCTAAAAGTTTAAAGATTTTTATCCTTTGATATATCATGTGAAGCTATCAATTTATGTACTGGATTTTGGAAAATATCTAGTTATTCTTTTAGTGTGCTAGATTCTTAAAACTTCTCAAGTCATGCCATGTGACTGGTCTAGTAAATTATAAGAAGAAAAAGCATTCTTTTAAAATATGTTATTCATACATGTGAAAAAGATACCCAAGCTAGAGATATTATTTAAAACAATTTAAAAGAATAAAAGATGCAGTTTAAAAGAAAACTCCCTCGGGTTGAAAGTTGGTATAACACAGAGAGCTAATAACAGGAATACAATACTAGCTACAAGAAAAAAATTTTATGTAGTCTTATTTTTAAAATTGTATGTTTAATTCTCATGGACATAAATGACCTGAATATTATATATGGATAATTTCCTCTAACTTTTTTTGTTTTAATCAAATTTTGGTATCATTTTTCTGCGAACTAGTCCTCATGAACTTTCAAAAAGTTCTGCTACATTTAAACAAGAATATTTCTAGAATTTTGTATAAAGCCTAATTAACTTTATATGCTTTAAGAGTAGTTATTAGAGTAACTCACCAAAAAATATATACCTTAAATATACTATGGGTTATTTTATAATGAAACACACATTTCTGAAATTTACTTCTAAAGTATATTTTATATTTTCAGTTACCATGAATTAACCTTTTGGTTTCCAGTTTAAATTTCAGCTAAGTAGAAATGATGAATATATTTTGATTTTTTATACTGATTTAGAATACAGACATTTTAGCTGTGCTCTGGAAACTGTGTCCTTTGGAGGATAATAGATGGAACTGGAGGTCATCATGTTAAACAAAATTGACTCAGAAAGACAAATTTTGTGTTTTGTCTCTTATGTAGAATCTATGCTGGAAAAAAAAGAGTGATATGAGATTAAAAGTGAGACTAGAGTAGGGAATAGGGTATCCAAGGAGTTGAGAGGGAGAATGGTAATTGATGAGTAAATATAATTGAAGTACATTATATGTATTTATGAAAAGATAAGGACAATATCATTCATATTGTAACATAAGTGGAGCAGGGATAAGAAAGTGTGAGGTGAATGTGATTGAAGTATATTATTTGTACCTATGGAAACAAGAAAAGAAAGAAAGAAAGAAAGAAAGAAAGAAAGAAAGAAAGAAAGGAAGAAAGAAAGGAAGAAAGAAAGAAAGAAAGAAAGAAAGAAAGAAAGAAAGAAAGAAAGAAAGAAAGAAAGAAAGAAAGAGAAAGAAAGAAAGATGTAGGGAAAGAGCATAAGAGATAGGGAGGGATCAAGACAGGGAGTGAAGAAAGAAGGTGAAGAAAGGAAAGAAGAAAGGAAACTATACTGTCGGCCACAGAAGTGGCTAAGTTGGACTCCACACTCTGTTCTGATATTTTGTCTTTTTTTCCAGCCTATTTCCTATAGATATTGCTATAGAGAATGAATATAATACTCTCTTTTCTCCCCAAATTTTGTATTTTAATTATTTCCTAATACATGACATTATGAAAAGTAGATATCTTATTTGCTATTTTTGAATTTGTTGAAAATGCCTTTATGGATTTTAAAAGTATGAATTAAAACACAGAATTTCATTATTAGGAAGGAATCCTTTTATCTTTATTAAAACTCATCATCTAGAATATGTTATCAACAAAATATAGAATATAAACTGCTGGTTTTTTAGTCTGTGATAATTGTGCTAATAGTTTTCATAATATTGTAACATTCCTGTGTTTTTAGGATACAACTTTCTTGAACCTAGTAGAGCATAGTAATTGGTTGAAATTTGATGAGAACAAATTTGTCATAATGAAATTTATATAAAAATAAAATTGACTTCGATACACGTATTTCTCATCACTCTGGTTTTAAATAGGATTTCTAACCAGTATCAGTGGTCATGTCCAGATCAATTTCAGTCAATTATAATTTTTTAAATGGCTCTGGTTTGACATGAAGTAATAAAATATTTAGCATGAGATTAAGAGGAAAGTAGATAAATTAATGGAAACATTTCTAAAGAAAAGAATCAGAATTCATTAAAAATTAAATGAAAGTAAAAATATATAAGAATTCTTAAAGCTTGAACTAACACAATATTTTACATGTTGTTCTATCACAAATTTTAATCCTCTTTTCTCAATGCTGAAAAAAGTTTATAAGTGGGCAAACAGACAAAAAAATGCCATAATAGAATTTATTCTGAGCCTGTCACTATTAAAGTTTTCATGAGTTTTCTCTATCGATTCTTTTCAACACGCACAAAGAAACATCGAGAAATGTTACAAAGATGAAATAAAAGTTCGCATAAAAATCTGGTCTTTCCGCCTGGTACCAGTGGCTCATGTCTGTTAACCTTACCTACTCAGGAGGCTGAGATGTGAGGATAGAGGCTTGAGTCTAGGCAGGAAAGTACGTGAGTCTCTTACCTCCAATAAACTACTTAAAAAGAGCTGGAAGTATTTCTTTGGTTCAAGTGGTAGAGTGCTAGCCTTGGTTTCAAAGAGGCTCAGGGTCATTGCTCAGAGTTCAAGCCCCAGGATGGGGGGAAAAAACCTGGTCTTTTGTGTTAATTTATGTTAATTTGAATAATTCATTCAAATTCCCTACCAATAATTATCTATAAGTTCATGCATATATTTAATTCTATTTTTCCATCAAACTACTTATTTGTTCTCTTACCATTTGTTCTCTTACCATACTGTTTCCAACTTTTAATTATGTATAGCACAAAGCAAAACTAACTTAAAATCATTTATAAGAAGGAAATATGTTTCAAACTGAATAAAGCTTCCCAATATTTAAAACCATAAGTTCCTCCAGTGTGTCAGTTACCAATATTAGTTTCTAGAAAGACTTATTTTCAATCAGTCTTTATAACTGATGAGTTTGAACATGTTGTCTTTACAAGAAGCTGAACCCAATGTAGGGACTATAGCTTAGTAACAGCTTGCTCAGTCCTGAATTTGATCTCCATCACTGTTATTCTTCTGTGTTTTTAAATAAAGCATATAACATGGAAATAATGTGTATTTTTGTGATATTTTGAAGAACAAATGTTTGAGTATTGGTGTTTTCTGTAGTAGTTTTTAATAAATCTGTTATATTTCATCTATGTGATATTGGACTATGTTTCAACTTCTATTAGTAATTATTTTTTCTTATAGAAATTCAGTTAGTTGAATAATTAAAATAATTACTATTAATCAATCATAGTACTTAAAATCTTATTTTCTTCTCCATTGTCATTTTAGTTTTGGTTCATCTTTTCCTATTATTATGTTGTATAGAAGTTAAAATGTTTAATTATTTTGGTTTATCAGCAAAATCAACTTTCAGATGTGCTGCTGATCTATTATTGTTCAATTGTCTAAACAGTTTATATCCTCTTGTAAATATCAGTCTTTCTAGAAATAATAAGATAAACTCATTGTAAATGCCTGGTATGTTTTAAAATGATTTTTCGTAGTCAACCCAATTTCTATATTCTAATGAAATCTCACCCTGGTATCTAGAAAGATACATCAGTAAATGGAAAAACAGAAAGTCATTTTTTTCTCCTGGGAAAAGTTATTGGACTCACCCACAATATGTAGAAATATACTTATAAACATTCTTCCCCTTTTATCTTCAAAACCATATGTGCAATATTTCCACCTGAAATGATTTCTAAGCATATCAGAAGAGTGATTATATACTCTGTACTTTTGATTTGAGGTATTTGATTTTATTGTGTTGCATCTTGAGAGATTATTGCACACAGTTTTTTGATGTTTAAATATATATGTTATTATTGTCAGCCCAGGACAGTATAAATGCGTACTTTCTGTGTACCCTTGACAACTGGAGTGTGGGAGGAGAAAGTGATGTTTTAGGTACTTACCATATAAAGTGCTGTCAATATTTATATCCCGTAATCTTCATTTCAACTCAGCATGCTGTGTTTCTTTTCAATAAAAGAGCAGATTTAAAGGAACTGATTTATCCAGATGGCATCTTTAGTATGGGTAGAGTTGAAACTCATAATTGGTGTGTGGTTGCCCTTTTACTAAATTTCTATTCCTATTCAGGGTATATAGAGTTTGACATACTGCTGTACACTTATTGTACTATTCATTTCCCTGCTGTCTTTTTTCAAGTTTTAATGAGAGATTAACTGGATGAATTGAATGCTGTAGCTGGGCATTGGTGGCTCATGCCTGTAATCCTAGCTACTCGGGAGGCTGCGATCTGAGAATAGCAGTTCAAAGCTAGCCAGGACAGGAAAGTCTGTAAGAGTCTTATCTCAATTAACCACCAACAAATGGAAGTGGCACTGAGGATCAAAGTGGTAGAGTGCTAGCCTTGCCCAAAGAGCTTAGGGACAGAGCCAGGCCCAGAGTTCAAGCCCCATGACTGACAAAAAGGAACAAAACAAAACAAAATAACAACAACAACAACAACAACAAAATAAACCCAATTGGATGCTTTATTCTTTTTTTTTCTTCTTTTTTCTTTTTCTTTTTTCTTTTTTTTTGGTTGGTCATGGGGTTTGAATTCAGGGCCTTGACACTGTCCTGGATATCTTTTGCTTAAGGCTAGCTCTCTAAAATTCCACTACCAGTTTTCCCATGGTTATTGGAGATAAGAATCTCATGGAGACTTTTCTTCCTGGCTGGCTTCAAACCTCAGATCTTAGGACTCCTGAGTAGCTAGGATTACATGTATGAAGCATTAGCACCTGGACAGATGTGGTCATTTTATAGTGGATTTTTAGAAATGTCATTACATCTTATACAGTTAGTGAGTTCAACTGCTAATCGCTCATGCCTGTCAGCTTTCAAATTCTTATTGTGCTGAACATTTTTTTTTTTTTGTCGGTCGTGGGGCTTGAACTCTGGGCCTGGGCGCTGTCCCTCAGCTCTTCAGCTCAAGGCGAGCGCTCTACCACTCTTGAGCTACAGTGCCACTTCCGGTTTTCTGGTGGTTTTATTGGAGATAGGAGTCTCACGGTCTCTCCTGCCCGGGCTGGCTTTGAACCGCGATCCTCAGATCTCAGCCTCCTGAGTAGCTAGGATTACAGGCGTGAGCCACCAGCGCCCGGCAAAATAAATTCTTTTTTTTTTTTTTTTGTCGGTCGTGGGGCTTGAACTCTGGGCCTGGGCGCTGTCCCTCAGCTCTTCAGCTCAAAGCGAGCGCTCTACCACTTGAGCTACAGTGCCATTTCCGAGCTGAACATTTTTATACTTGGAATGGGCAATGAACTCATGGTCTTACTCATTCTAATCACGAGCTTTACCAATCTGCTATATCCTCATCTCTCACAAATACATGTATAAAAATCAGACTTAATGTTTTCTCATATTACATTGATTGTTAAGAATAATTGATAAGTGCTTACCAAAGAGCATTCAGAAAATAATGAATAACAAAAATGTAATAAAAATCACTCCATATTCCATGACTTGAGAGAA
Organism: Dipodomys merriami; assembly: GCF_024711535.1. Classification (NCBI taxonomy): domain Eukaryota; kingdom Metazoa; phylum Chordata; class Mammalia; order Rodentia; family Heteromyidae; genus Dipodomys; species Dipodomys merriami. Next base: position 33,158,336 of record NW_027205603.1, read on the forward strand.
CCATTAATACTTCTTTGAATTTTCTTGCTGTCCAAGTTCTTTACTGTTATATATGAACCTATATGAATATCAATTGAGACAAACCATTCTGGTTTGAATCTCCTTTTCTCCCTTAATAATAAATGTGAATGTTTTCATATTACCAAATATTATTCAAGAAAATGATTTTTACTAGCATGGTAGTATTATGTTGTATGTGCATACTGTGGTATAGCAATCCTTTGTTCTGTTTTTTTTTTAAGCAGACAACAAATTTATTTGAAAGCAAAAGGAAAGCAATGAAACAGACTGTCCTTAGAGAAGGGCTCAGAGTTGGGAGTCCCTGTAATATAACAATTCTGTATTTTCCATTCAACAGTACTATTATATGGAATTTCCTCCTCATCTCCCTCTTCCTCTCCTTCCTTTTCTTCTTCTTCCTCCTCTCCCCACTCCTCCTCGTCCTCGTCCTCGTCCTCCTCCTCCTCGTCCTCCTCCTCCTCCTCCTCCTCCTCCTCCTCCTCCTCCTCCTCCTCCTCCTCCTCCTCCTCCTCCTCTTCCTCTTCCTCTTCTTCTTCTTCTTCTTCTTCTTCTTCTTCTTCTTCTTCTTCTTCTTCTTCTTCTTCTTCTTCTTCTTCTTCTTCTTCTTCTTCTTCTTCTTCCTCTTCCTCCTCCTCCTCGTCCTCCTCGTCCTCTCCTTCTCCTTCTCCTTCTCCTTCTCCTTCTCCTTCTCCTTCTCCTTCTCCTTCTCCTTCTCCTTCTCCTTCTCCTTCTCCTTCTCCTTCTCCTTCTCCTTCTCCTTCTCCTTCTCCTTCTCCTTCTCCTTCTTCTTCTTTCTTCTTCTTCCTTTCCCCCCCGCCCCCCCCACTCTCTCTCCTCTAGTCCTGAGGCTTGATCTCTGCTCCTGGGCTCTGTCCCTGAGCATCTTTTTGCTCAAAACTAGAGCTCAACCACTTGAGCCACAGCACTACTTACAGTTTTTTCTGGCTTTCCTGCCCAGGCTGGCTTTGAACTGCATCTTCACATCTCAGCCTCCTAAGAAGATAGCATTATAGACATGAGCCATCAGTGCCTGGGTTTTATATGAAATGGTAATACAAGCTAAAAATGCACATTTTAGTATATTTTCAATTACATTTAGTGCCATAATAAATTAAAATACTTATAATAAAATTCCATTATGCAAGATTTTCTTAGAATTGAGCAGCTAAGAACAAACAGTGGTAAACCTAGCATTTGGATTTTTTGAAAATATTATTTTTAACTATTTATATTACTGGCAGATTCCATTTCTGGCTGGGTTTCAACATGAATTATTTCCCCAGCAGTACTCTAAACTTTCCTTTCCACAAAACTAGCATAATTAAATTAGTTGTTCTATTAGGTGGTTTAATGCTGCCAATATATTTCTGTCCTGGTGATAATAGATATTAGAAGGAACATGAAGTCTCTAGATAATAATCTTCTGAGGACAGAGGAACTTGGAAAGCACATTTGAAACATTAAATGCTGTGGCATAAATCACGATGAGACTTTCATTATTGATGCTTCTTGTGTTCTTGCTATACTCAGAATTTCATCTTACACTTTCCTGAATTTGTTATCTGTACATTTGTGCTTTCCTGTAAGTGGTCTGTGAAGTGAAGAGAACATTTACTTCCCATTTGACTATTTCATAATAGCTTCTAAATAGGAAAGTTGTGAGAAAATGTTCACATATAATGTGAAGCTATTGAATTTTTTCATAAAAGGCGAGAAAAAGTAAAAAAAAAAAAAACCAACCTCATTTCACCTAATGCATTTCACAGATTGCCATAAACCAAGACTCTTTATCATTGCAAAGAAAATGCTGCTTTTCTTCAACAGGAAACAAACATTTGCATCATAAGAGAACAGAGGAACTATAGAAGGGTAAACTTTTGATTGTTACTATGCAGAATGCGGTAACTGCTATAACCCTCTGAGACTTTTTGGGGGAAATATTTTCACACAAAAGGTGAGAATCTAATCAGTTCTTCATTAGAATTTATGATTTACTTCCCACACATAAATAAGCACAATTTAAAAACTATCAAGCTCTAATAACACAAGTCGTTAGACAACTTCATCACCTATCCTGATGACTCCTTTTTAACTCTAGTTCACAGCTTAGAGCTTGTAGAATTCCATAAATACATACATCTAGTCTGTAAGGCCATTCTCTCTATCTTTCCTATTCTCTTTCCTCCTTCACCTCTGCTGTTGCTCCTCCTCCTCCTTCTTTTTGTTAGTCATTGGGCTTGAATTTAGGGTTTGTCCCTGAGCTTTTTTTTTCCAGTCTTGCACTTTACCATTTTGAAACACAGCGCCACTTCTGGTTTTTGAGAGGCTAATTGGACATAAGAGTCTCACAGGGACTTTTCTGCCCCAGGCTGGCTTCACTAGTGATCCTCAGCCTCCTGAGTAGCTAGGAGCCACTAATGAGCCACTAATGCCTGGCCTCTACATTTCTTTGACCAGCAACTGTCCTATCAGGAATGCAGAAATCCTCTCTTATCATTTAATATCTTTGGCTTCCCTTGAGAGAAAACATCCTTTATGGTCATCTTGGCATCTAATCCTGAGATTGTTCTACATTTTCCATGTCCATCAGCATTTTCCTGGTTGTGATTCGCTCCCTTTACAGTCTGGAATTGTTCAGTACTTCATTTTTTTGTTTCCCTGAAATTCTTGCCTACTTTTAGTCTAATTAATTTAGTCTCCCATATTCTAATGTCTGTTCCTTTTCTTATTATTGGTAGCACCATCAAGAGTGGATGAAGTTTATGCTTTAGATCAACTGTTACACACCAATGCTAAGACTCTTAATACTGCTGCCAATTTCTTTTCAAATTTCTTCATAACTCCTATTCTTAGTGTCTGTCATGAAAGCAGCATTTCTTTTGATCCCTTTTCATGTTATCAATTTGACTCCCCAGTTCTGAACAGTTGCCTTCTAAATTTGGATACAAGAATCATCTTTTGCCAGGTGCTAGCGGCTCATGTCTACAATCCTAGCTACTCAGGAGGCTGAGATTTTAGGATTGTAATTTGAAGCTAGCTGTGACAGGAAAGATTATGAGACTCTTATCCTCAATTAATTACAAAAAAAGCTGAAAATAGAGACATGGCTCAAGTGATAGAACACTAGCCTTGAATAAAAATGCTGAGGGATAGCACCCAGACCCAAGCTTCAGGACTGGCATCACCCCCCCCACCCCCCCCTCCCCGCCCCACCGCCCACCTGCCCCACATTATCTATCTAATCTTTCTCCTAAGAATGAGTACTGTTGATCTGTCTTTTTGCAACATGATGTCTCCTGTCTGCTTCTTTATTTCCTGCATTTCAGAGTTACTTATTGAAAGCTCTGAGATTTTAATGAATCACAGAAGCAGGTGAGACCTCAAACATGGAGATTTCTAGCATTTACCTTAGGGACAATGATTACACAGGTTTGTATCAGGCACAGGAATGAAAGACTCTGAAAGTACTCCAGAGGTCATGCATGGGCTTACTCTGGGAAACTGTCTAGGGCCAAAGCTTCATTTCACATAGCCTCTGAATCTCAATTGCTCCCATTAAAATTGCTGCTATAAGACAGGATGTCCAGTTAAATTTGAATTTCAGATCAACACAATAATCTTTTAGTACAATTGAGTTTTAAATGTTACAACAAACCTATTTGTGCTTAAAAATTAGTTGTCATTTATCTGCAATTCAAATGTACTGTGCATCTGTAGTTCTGTTTATTAACCTGGCACCCAGCTCCTTACCTTAGTTAAGGCTTCATTTCATTGCTCCCATTCTCATCTCTGGTGGCTGTGGGTAAACAGTTCCTTCCACTCTGCCCACGAGCATGCTAAGACTTGCTTTCCTCTCCACCAGCGACCTCAGGGAGTCTGAAGGCAGTTATCTTCTGATTTCTCTAGGCATTTTCCACCTATGAAGTTTCATAATTCCCTTGATTTCTGAGTTTCTTAAACCCTAGTATTCTACTTACTAAAATTCAGCTTTTCTTTTAATGTTACTAAGACTATCTGTGTTTCCATCATTGCAGCTACTTCCTTCTCTACTTCCCGTGCATTAATGGGATTGGTTATCTTTTAGGTTGCAAGCTGGTTCTTCATGACTAGTGTCTCCACGACATAGCTCTGTGCCAAGTGTAGAGTCAGTAATCAATATATGTTTCTGAAAGATTTTTATGAACATAAACTCATCTTTATGTGTGTGTGTGTGTGTGTGAGTGTGTGTGCGCGCGCGCGCACGCGCGCGTGTGAGCGTGCATGTGTGCGCTCACCAGTCCTGGGGCTTGAATTCAAGTCCTGAGTGTGGTGTCCTTGACGTTTTGTGCTCGACGCTAACACTCTACCACTTGAGCCATAGCTCCACTTCTAGCTTTTCAGTGGTTAATTGAAGATAAAAGTCTCATGGACTTTCCTGCCTAAACTGGCTTTGAACCATAATCCTCAGATTTTAACCTCCTGATTAGCTAGGACTACAGGTATGAGCCATTGGTGCCTGGCTTAACCTCATCTTTTGCAATAATTTTTCTCTGTCCTGATCTAATCATTAGTCTTTTTCTACCAGTCAGTTGTATTTATGTATATACTTGTCATCTCCAAATCTTACTCTTCAATGGTGAGAATCCAAGCTAGATGATCAATTCTAATATTCATCTCTATATGAAAATCACTGTGTAACACTGCCATGCCGACCCCAGTAGAGTCTGCTTAGCATGGGAAACCATCTATCAGACCATGATAGGGGCCTCAAGACCTATCTCTGAGTTTTGGGACTTCACCGAAGTCTACCTCAGAGAATGGGGCTTTACAGAAACCTATCTCCAAGTTTTGGGACTTCACCGAAGTCTACCTCGGAGAATAGGGCTTCTAAGAGGCCTACTCCTGGGAAAAGGCTGGCAAAAACCCCTGGAAAAGATGTGTTTCTGCCTATCTTTTCCTCATAAGAGTGCCTATTAATCTTTTACTGTTTCTACTGCTCATTGTACTTACTCATTGTCAACGTTCCCTTATTCAAAGCTCTTTCTTAAGAGTGTTGACGACTCCAATATCTGATGAGTGTCTTAAAAATATGACTAACTCACCAGAGTTAAGTGCTACCCTGAAACCCCTCTTATGGAGGCTAGTAGACAAGCCATAAGTAAATATAAAAGTATTGGGGGTTTCACAAAGTCACTCCAGCAGAAGGAATTGTAAGAAATTTACAAGAAGCTGTAGGCTCAGCTAGAACAGAAAGAATGTATGGCAATTGCTGAGATAACTACTTAGGAGAAAGAACTTCCTGTTACTCTCTTTCATTTGTTAAGAGACTTGCTAGATCTAGGCCTCTGTGGTGCTTACTATTAAAGAAGGAACAGGAAAGATCTTAATGGGACAGTTAAGGCCTCTATAGAAAAAAGTATAGATCTAGACCTCCGTGGTGCTTACTATTAAAGAAGGAACAGGAAAGATCTTAATGGGACAGTTAAGGCCTCTATAGAATAAAGTAGTGGTTAATTGGTGACAATCATCGAAACCCATTGTATTTCTTAAAAATAGAGGTAAAGCCGGAAACAAGTGCCTATCAGGGGACCAGCTCGTGACCGCCCAAGAATGAAGCCCTGCAGCAAGATTATGTAACCTTTTGCCCTTTCTTATGGAGACTTTTTGCTATAAAAGTTTGTTATCCTCTGCATTAAATCGCACTCAGCACTCAGCATCCACTCCTAATGTGTGTGAGTTGTCTGTTTGCCATCTCCCCGTCCTATTCCAGGTTCCTCCCCTAGGTATCCTCTGTCGTCCCGACAGAACCCGGTCCGTGGCATAACACCATATAGATGACATTCCCAAAGTCATCATGCTATGCTAACATGTCATGAATGGGTCACAGATATGTTTAGAAATTGCTGTCCATGAACCTGAGACAGTTATCTCCAGCCATTAGCAGCCCATTCTCTCCAGTAAGCTATCAAAATTACTTTCTCTATGTGTAGGAAGTGGTGGAGATAGTCTCTGTCTTATGATTCCTAGTTAAATAAATATATAGATAGTTAATATTTAGCAGTAGTTAATTCTGAGTGAGTTGTTTAACTTCCCTACAGTTTCTTGGAAGGATGGTTCTAAGTTTGGGTTGATGTTATTCATGGAAACTTTAATCTTTATTTCAATACCACAACGACAAAGATAATTATGCAAGGAATTGTAATAAGGATTATGGATAGTCTAGAAGAAGTTTGACACCCTGTTATTTCAGGAATGTTATTATAGCTTGAGAAAAAATAGGATCACGTAGAAGTAGAGTAGTCTACAGTATTCAATGACAGGTGCTAAAGCCATGTTGTGGTAGAGAAAAAGTGCTAAAATATTTTGGTCCAAAATGATAGAGGGAATAAATGGCAAGAAGATGCATCTTAAAACATATAGGTTACCTGACTAACATGATTTATTCTTAGGAATTTTTTTAGTAGAAGAAGGAAATTAAGATTCAATTTGTCTTTGCCCTATCGAGGTTGGAGTCAACAGCAAATGTCCTATTTGAAATTTGACTTACTTGAAAATTCTGATACATAATTTCAAAATGTTTTAAACAACAAATTCTATTCTTTCTTTTTTTCTAATCTCAAAAATAAGGAACACATTCATAAATAGATTTCCTGCTTTTCTCTATTCTGGATGGGGTTTGGCTGTTTGGTGGCTGTTTGGTTTGCTTCAGCCTTTCCTTTTTCTCTTTCTGCTTGCTCCCTTCTCTGCTTTGTTCATGATCACAATGACTTTAGATAAAGAAGGTAGCTGACTAGAAATCAGATTTCTCAAGTGCAGGGGCAGGTGGCCCCTCTGATCTCAACCAGCTGCTGGTTTTGATCAGCCATCACAATGAGCATGATGAAAGGGGGAGAGTGAGGAAGAAGAGCAGTCTGCAAAACCACTCCAGCTCCTGACTCCATGACCTCCAGCCTATGGCTCCCTTTTCTCTGAGTACTTAGGCAGGAAAACTCAGCAAAGTGAGCTGAAGAACTGGAAAGTAGTACCTGCCTTTAAAAAAAATTCCTAAATTGACCTCATCAGCAACAGCTTTAATGTAATGCTGGGAATATATTTCCTTTTAAGCAACATTTACTATACTAGATACTCTGACTTGTGGTTTATCTTCAAATGAGTCAACCTCACTGATATCTTAAAAAACTCTCCAGAGTTACAGAATTAGCTCTCATTTCCAACCTGAGTACACAACATTAGCTTCCTGTAAATTACTATATAAGCTCAAAGCCATTAGAACATGGGGCACTTGATTCTTTCCAGGCACAATCAATGGAATGACATTTTTCCTCCATGTGAGAGATACCATCAAGATTTTGTTCTCTGCCTAGTGCATTAGGATTGTATTAATACAAGTACTGCATTAATGACCATCATATTTTAGAGGTAAGGACATTTGTTCTGCTTAGGAGAACCTGTATCATTATTAAGCCATTGATTTAGATGAGACATTTTTACTTCAATTCTTTCTTAACAGACCAAGGATGGCTGAACTTAGATTTTCATGCAATAGCTTAAAAAAGTTATTAATTTTGAAAGTCTGACTTTCCCTAGTGTCCTCCCTATTATTTTCTGCAGTGTTTTGAGTCACAATAGAATCTGAGTTTTCAACACACTATTCCAATTACCCAACAGTGACCTGTCCACAGGAGGTCAGGACGCATATCAACCAACTCTGAACTCCTTTGTTTGTATATCTTCATCAAAATTTTCCCATCTTTAATTTGAGCTTTACTTATCTTAACTTGGGCTGATTAATAATGAGTTAATTAAGCAGACAAAAGCTTTTAGATAATGTGCTAGCACAACTTTTATATCTTAGATAATGTTCAGTGAAAATAACTGTATATCAAATTATAACCATTATAAAATAACATTAATGGAGAGAATTTTAGGCATTGTGCAAGTGTAAGGAGGAAATATTTTTATTAATAATGATTGATTATATTAATGGATTAAATAAATATTTTGGAATTTTCTACATCTAGGAAACACTTTTGATGGGTGTTGAACTTGCCTCTGAGCATTCTAGGAAAATAACATGACCAGAAATGAGTAATCTTGGCTAATGAAATACAGAAACATAAATTAAAATATTCTTTAAATATGAATGATTGCAGTAGACATGACTATTATTTGCATCAACACAGGTAGATATAGCTTAACTAAAGTGACAGGGTTATAAATTTTTGAGACCAATGGAAAAAAGAAAAAAATTGAATTACCTTAATTGGTGTTTAATATTGTTGCTCAAACGGTAGAAACAATTAGTTTCAGTAAATTGTTTAGGATGTCAGCAAAATATGAAAATATGGAAAAATAAACCTGGGACTGATTTGATGATTTACTTAACAATGAAATATCTATAACTAGTCATTCTAATTGTTATTGTAAGCACTGGAAATAAATATCAGGTAATAATTTTATTTCTTTTACTTCTCATTTTGAATTTAATTTTGATAACAACCCATAGGAGTACTGTTCATTTGGAGGAATCTCTAACCCCAGGGGAAAATTGGATTATTAATTGATAGCATGTCAAGGTAAAGGCAGTCCCTAGTCCTGTGACCATCAACTGCACATTATACTTGCTTTTTCTTACCCCTTTTTAGCTTTACCTTTGACTTTAGACTCTAGACCTTGCCAGTACAACTCAAGCACCTGTAGTTAGTGAGGATAAACTAAAGTTAACTTTATTGACACCAATATGTATATCTCTTTAACTTTTTCAAGATTATAGCCATTCTAAATGGGGTGAGGTGGAATCTCAATGTTGTTTTGATTTGCATTTCTTTTATGGCTAGAAAAGTTGAGCATTTCTTCATGTGTCTATTGGCCATTCTTATTTCTTCATCAGAGAAGTTTCTCTTTAAGTCTTTAGGTTGTTCCTTTGAGGATTTGTTGTTGGGGGATTTAAGTTTTTGAGTTCCAAGTATATTTTAGATATCAGACCATTGTCCATTGTATGGCTAGTGAAGATCTCCCAATCCGTGGGCTTTCTATTGGACTAGCTACATCCTTTGCCATGCAGAAGCTCTGCAACATCATGAAATCCCATTTGTCCAACTGTTCTTTGATTTGTTGTGTTTCTGGGTCTCTATTAAGAAAATTTTGTTCTGTGCCAAGGAGACCTAGGGTGTCTCTTATTCCTTCCTGTAATGTTTTCAGGGTGTCTGCTTTGAATTTGAGGTCTGGAGTTGTTTCTGGTGCAGGGTGATATATAAGGATCTAGCTTTAGCTTTCTACAGGTGGTTAACCAATTTTGCCAGCATCATTTAGTGAAAACGCTGTCTTTCTTCCATTCTATTTTTTAGCTTCCTTATTGAAGATTAGGTGCCTTTAGGTCTGTGGGTTCATTTCTGGGTTTTCAGTTCTATTTCATTGGTCGTCAGGTCTGTTCTTGTGCCAGTACCAAACTATAATCAAGAACTCTAATAACAACAGATGCTGGAGGGGATATGGCCAGAAGGGAATCCTACTGTATTGTTGGTGAGAGTGTAAACTTGTTCAACCACTTTAGAAAGTAGTATGGAGGTTCCTCAAAAGACTCCACAGAGAGCTCCCCTATGACCCAACAATCCCACTCTTGGGCATTTACCTAAACAATCACAAACAAGTCCATACTAAGGCTACCAGCACAACTATGTTTATCACAGCATTATTTACCATAGCTAAGATATGGAACCAACTCAGATGCTCTTCGTAGATGAATGGATCAAGAAATATATATATATATATATATATATATATATATATATATATATATATATATACACACACACACACACAATGGAATCCTATGCCTCCATCAGAAAGAATGCCATTACGCATTTTTTAGGAAATGGAAAGACTTCGAAAAAATTATATTAAGTGAAGTAAACCAGGCCCAAAGAAACATAGGTCCCATGGTTTCCCCTATTTGCACTAACTAGTACATGTGTAGAACAAGCAGAAAAAGCCAAAAGCTATGTATATATGACCATATAAAATGATGTTAAGTGAAATGAGCCCCAAGATAGGGACACAAATATCTTTTTTTTCTTGCTATTGTTTCTAATGTATTTGTAATGTACCATGTGATTCTCTTTGTTTCTTTGTATGTTCCTCCCCCATGGTATAGCCCCTGTTTTCACTTATTTGGTGCCCTGCATCTTGTATATACACTTCTCTAATTCGGAGAGGGGAAGGAAAAAAAAACAAAATGCTTAAATAAGGATACAGGTTAACCCATTGCAACAATGAGATGTACAAAACACTATGTTGAAAACAAACTTTATAACTTAGGCAGGGGGCAGGGGGTAGTTGTGGAGGTGGGAGGGAAGGGATGGTAGGGGGAAAACAAAGGAGGAGACAAAGATGCTCAATCAGAAATGTGCTCATGGAACTGTAACCCCTCTGTACAACACTTTTACAATAAAAAATGTACAAAAACTTTGTTCCTAACATTCTGAAACAAAAATGTACAATTCATTTTTTTCATATAGCAACAGAGATACTAAGAAGGTTGATTGTCATAACTGTAAATGTGAAGATAACTTCTGCCACTGAACAGCAGAAATAAATATCATTCACAAAGAAATGCACCAAAGTTGCAAATACTTAGGATGAATAAGTCTAAAAATTTAATGCCTAACATGTTAGTTATAGTTAATAGTATCATAATAGGTATATTTGTAAATGAAAAAGTAGATTTTAGGTGTTCTTGTCAGAAAATGGAAGGATAACCATATGAGATTACAGCTATGTTAATTTACTCAACAATTACACTAAATGTGTTTAAGCATCATTCTTACACATAATATATGTATATGCCAAATAATAAAGAATGGAAAATGCAAGGTTCTGTTTTTTTTTCTTTTCTCCTTTTTTTGGGGGAGGGTCCGCTTGTGGGGCCTGAACTCTGGGCCTGGGCGCTGTCCCTCAGCTCTTCAGCTCAAGGCTAGCACTCTACCACTTGAGCCACAGTGCCACTTCCGGCTTTTTTCTTTTTGTTTATGTGGTGCTGAGGAATCGAACCCAGGGCCTCTTGCATGCAAGGCAAGCGCTCTACCACTTAGCCACCTTCCCAGCCCAAGGTTCTGTTTTTATGTTAAATCTATTCCTTACTGATTATATATTGTGGTCTTTTCTGCTCTTTAAACATCTTTGGATCAGGCATATTTTATTTTAATAAAATGAAATTAGTGGTCTAAAACAATTATTCACCATGATTGTCTGGATAGCTGAGTAGATCCTCTTCTGGCTTTCCTAGACTTCCTAAAGTGGCTGTCTTCAGCTACAAGGCTGGGTGAACAGGAAAGGCTGAAATGGTTTCACCCACACATGTGGCCATTGGTGGTGATTTCTGGTTAGGATATGTTTCGTCTAGTCTTCCAACCAACTAGAATCATTTCCCTTTCCTTTCTCCCCTTCCCTCCTCTCCCCTTGGATTCACTTTCTCACTTTTATATTCTTACAGCAGAGATGATTTCTGTTACCCTAAACTATTTAGTATTCAACCCCACTAGTAAGCAAGTGATTAATATTGTCACTCCTGGGGACAGCAGATAGCACAGGTGGTTGCTCAGTCCCTCAAACTTCTCATTCCCCCAATTTATATGACCAGGTTGCTCTACTTATGCTTTAACTCCTAGAGAAAAAAATCCACTCCACACCCCACTTTGAGTCTCCCTTTGAGCAGGTTATAAAACATATGGAAATGTTGCTTACTGGCTTATTATAAAGGATAGGACCAGGGATGCAGATGAAGAGCAGCACAAAGAAGTGTGTATTGGACAAAGGGTGTTAAAGACACTCCATTCTCTCAAAACGCTCCAACTTCAACCATCTCCATATGTTAGGCTATCTGAAACCTCTCTAAACTCTGTTCTTTTGGGGTTTTGTGGAGGCTTTATTAGATATGCATGATCAGCTTTTTGTGATCAACTTCCTTCAGTTCCTGTCCTCTCAACAAAGCTGAAGGATGAGGTTTCCGGGAAGATGGCAGAGGAGAAGCTGGAATCTGAACAAGCTCTCGCATAGAAAGCAGTTTTAGAGTTCCAGTGAACAGTCCTAAGCCAGAGAATCACACCAAGTGTGCCATCACAGGACAGAGAGTTAGACAAGAGAGGGGAAGCCAAGACAAGGAGACACATCTGAGCGCCTGCCAGCAGCCGCCATGGCGGCCGCAGGGTCACAGCTGCGACCCCAGCCACGGCCATACCTGAGCCCTCACACAGAGAGTCCGGGATGAAGGATCCAGACGCAGTGGGTGAGAGGATTCTACTCAACACCAGCAAGAACTGACAAGGAGCGGACATCTTCATCCTGCAGTTTGCAGACCAGAGACGACCCAGGATCCAAGACTCGGCGCGAGTACAAGCCCGACATCCTCATTCCTTCTCAGGGAGCAGAGGAGGGAAGGCCACCCCTCTCCCCCAGCACCGGTGATCTCCATCTTGGATACCGACAAAGCTCGGAGGAGCTGCTAGCTCCAACTCAGGCCTTGGAATAAAACGAGTCATTTAGCACGTCACAAGAACTTAATGGCGAAGTGACCTGCCAGACTCAGCTCCATCCAGGGAAAAGTCACCCAGCTCAGGCACCAGCCATTGAAGTGGCTTTCCTCACTGGGTAACCAGAGCCAGAGGCTGCCCCTCCCTCTAGCAGCCACCACAATCAATTGAAAAACAGAAACCCTGAGAATGGCTCCAGGCTGGGCTCTGAATTTTTCACAAAAGAGCCCCAGGGAAAGGCTGCTGTTTGTTGAAAGGCCTCAACTCTACCAGAACCTAGCCTCATCACTCCTCTTTTGTGATTCTCAAAGCAGATCACCCTCCCATTAAACTAACCTGGGAGGGGGATCTCAAAATCTTGGGTAAAGCAGAGCATTTTTCTGCCTGTTCAAACAAACTGACTTAAGAAACCAGTCAAGCCACAGGACCTCAAGCTGACCAGAGACTCCAACAAGAGGCTAATTACAGACAAAAGGGAGATACAGGATTCTTCCCACACCTCCTCCCCCCCAAAAAAAAAATCAAAGAACTTTTTTTTCTTCTTCTTATTCTTTTTTTCTTGCTTTTTTTTCTTTTTTTGGTACCTTATATATATATAATTTTTTTTTCCTTTTCTAAAACTTTTATTGAGATTTAATTTTTGCCTTTTTTGAAAAAATAATTGTTTTCCAGTAACTTTTTTTCCCTCTTATAATTTTTATTTTAGGAATACGTGAATGTGCGTTTTCCTTTCTTTTCTTGTCTTCTTTCTCTTTTTCTTTCTTTCTTAATTATCTTTTTGTTTTTTGTCTAGCTCTACTGAACTTCTGATCTTTTTTTTCTCCCTTTCTTATCCTTTTCACCTTTTCCTCTCTTTTGTTCTTCTGTATGTGACTTAACTCTTGTCCTGCACATCCTCAGATAAACCCATAGTTAACTAGTAGACCCTATCCCCCATTGTGTACACACTTAATCCAAAAATTTATTACTCAATCCAAAACCTCTGAGACTTAAATTCCTTAATAGCAGTACTACCTCTTTATACCTATATAATATTTTAAGCATTTTTTAAAGTTTTTCACATCTCCTCAATCTCCCTCCTGTTTTCTCAATATATTCACATTCCTCTCTAAATAGATGGTCTTTCAATCTCCATAACTATATTAATTTTTATGTTTCTATTTTTTTTCTGGTCTCTTTTCATTTCCCTTTCCCTTTCTTCTTTTTTTCTCTCTCTCTACTTGCATCCTACCCAACCTATTTCCTGCATTGAGATTAGGACATAGTTAACTCTCCCTGTGCCTCCCCACACCAATCTATTCCTATTTTTTACCCACATCTCTCCCTAACCCTAAAAATGTCTGGTTTTCCAAATTCTTCTCTGTGGTTCAAAGCCCATTAACATATAGTTGTTTGATGTTGAATAGATGTATCTGTTGAACTAGATTGTATCTGTAGACTATTGACTGTATAAATGCAAACGTTGGTTGATGGTTGCCTTAAGATAGTGTTCTAGCACAAAACTGGTGCTATTTTCATCTCAAATGGGCACAGTAAGCCGGAAAAACACAAGAAAAATGGCAAATCCGGGTATCTCAATTCCCAATCTTGATAATCAGGGGTCAGATCAGATAATGAACAATCCAGAGGAGAGTTCCCAAATAGCTCTACAAACACTGGTGGCAAACATGATAAATGAAAAGTTTGACAACTTACAAAGGACTCTGTATGAGCGTGATAGGGAGAGAGAGGAGGCATCCCAAAAGTTTATACAGGAATATCATAAGCGTGAGGAAGCTACTCAAAAACTGATACAGGATTTGCGTGAACAATTTGAGAATACTCAAAGAGAAAGGGAGGAATGGCACGAGCAGGCTGAGAAAGAACATACAACCATCCAAGACAAGTCCAAGAAATATGATAGGTCTATCCAACACCTGGAAGACACCATCAGAAGGCCTAATCTAAGGATAATGGGTGTAGAGGAGCACCTAGAAACAGAAGTTAATGGTCTAGGAAATTTGTTTAACAGGATCCTAGCAGAGAACTTCCCAAACATACAAGAAGCTTTTAGAACCCCAAATAGACCAGACCAGAATAGGACATCCCACTGTCACATTATAATCCACACAGGATCAACTCAGACCAAGGAAAAGATCCTTAAAGCTGTCAAGGAGAAAAGGTTAATCACCTATAAAGGGAAACCAATTAGAATCACCTCAGATTTCTCAGCAGAGACAATCAAAGCAAGAAGAGCCTGGAATGATGTATGCCATGCCCTAAAAACAAACACCTAGCAACCAAGAATACTGTACCCAGCTAAACTCTCCTTCATAACTGAAGGCCAAATGAAAACCTTCCATAGCAAAGAAAAATTGAAATAATACATCTCCACCAAACCAGCCCTACAAAAGATTCTTAAAGATGTCCTACACATAGAAAACCAACAAGACCGCAACAAAGGCCAAGAAACTGCACCCAAACTGAGAATCCAAGAACCATAGGAAGAACCCAGTGTTCGCAGCCCCCAAGAAGGTGGATAACATGGCAGGAACTCCCAAATACCTCTCAGTCCTATCTCTTAATGTTAACGGACTGAACTCTCCAATTAAGCGCCATAGACTGTCTAGTTGGATTAAAAAACAAGACCCTTCTATCTGCTGCCTGCCGGAGTCACATCTTGCCCGTAAAAACAAACACATTTTCAATATTAAAGGCTGGAACAAAATCTACCAAGCAAACGGCCCCCATAAACAGGTGGGAGTTGCAATCCTAATATCAGATGAAATAGACTTCAAATTAAAATTCGCGAGAAGAGATAAAGAAGGTTGCTACATACTAATTAAAGGATCTCTCCTTCAGGAGGATATTACAATTCTAAATATCTATTCGCCAAACAATGGAGCACCCAAATTTATCAAAGAAACACTACTTTCCCTCAAATCCCATATAGATCCAAAGACATTAATTGCTGGGGATTTTAACACACCACTCTCCCGACTAGATAGATCAACTCAGCACAAACTCAACAGAGAAACGGCAGATCTAAACAGCTGCATAGATCAACTAGACTTAACAGCCATTTACCGAACATTTCACCCAGCAGCATCAGAATACACGTTTTTCTCAGCAGCACATGGAACGTTTTCTAAAATAGACCACATTTTAGGCCACAAAGCAAACTTGTCTACATTCAGAAACATTGAAGTTATACCTTGCATTCTCTCTGACCACAAGGGAATAAAATTAGAACTCAACACCAAAAGCCACCAAAGAAAGTCTGGTATCACATGGAGGCTGAACAACACACTGCTGAATCAAGAGTGGGTCATGGAAGAGATTAGAAAGGAAATTCAAATGTTTATGCTATTCAACAAAAATGAACACACAAAATACCAGATCCTTTGGGACAGAGCAAAGGCAGTACTCAGAAGCAAGTTTATAGCTCTGAGCTCCTACATCAACAAGTTGGAGAGATCTGAAACTAGCAATTTAATGACACATCTAAACCTCCTTGAAAAAGAGCAGCAAGATAAACCCTAATCCAGTAGACGGAAAGAAATAATCAAAATTAAATCAGAATTAAATGAATTAGAATCCAAAAAAACTATAGAAAGAATCAACAAAACAAAGAGTTGGTTCTTCAAAAAACTTAACAAAATTGACAGACCCTTAGCAAATCTTATCAGAAAAAGAAGAGAACACACCCAAATTAATAAACTCAGAGATGAGAATGGAAACATCACCACGGAAACAACCAAGATTCAGAACATTATAAGGGAAAACTTCTTAAAACTTTATGCTAATAAGTTTGAGAATTTGACAGAAATGGACCTTTTCCTAGCAAATATTGAGGTGCCAAAACTAAAACAAGATGAGTTAAACCAGCTTAACAGGCCCATATCAAGCATTGAAATAGAAACAGCAATAAGAGACCTCCCAGCTAAGAAAAGTCCGGGACCAGATGGTTTTACAGCGGAATTTTACAAGGCCTTCAAAGCAGAGCTCACACCAATACTCCTCCAACTCTTCAATGAAATTGAAAGAGAAAGCTCACTACCGAACACATTCTATGAAGCCATCATAACCCTCATCCCAAAACCAGGCAGGGACTCATCAAAGAAAGAGAACTATAGACCCATTTCTTTGATGAACATTGATGCAAAACTTCTCAACAACATTTTGGCCAATTGACTTCAACAATTCATCCAAAAAAACATACACCATGATCAAACAGGATTCATTTCAGGGATGCAAAGCTGGTTCAATATATGCAAATCAATTAATATTATTCATCACATCAACAGGAGCAAGAATAAGAACCACATGGTTATTTCAATACATGCAGAATAAGAATTCGACAAGATCCAACACCCCTTTATGATGAAGGTTCTGGAAAAATTAGGAATCCATGGAGCATTCCTCAATACAATAAAGGCTGTATATGACAAACCTACAGCCAGCATTATACTCAATGGTGAAAAACTAAAGCCATTTTCCTCTTAACTCAGGAACAAGACAAGGATGCCCACTCTCTCCACTTCTCTTCAATCTAGTATTAGAATGCCTACCTACAGCAATAAGACAAGATGCAGACATAAAGGGGATCCAAATAGGGAAAGAAGAAATAAAACTCTCCCTCTTTGCAGATGACATGATCTTGTATTTAAAGAATCCCATAGACTCCACTCCCAAATTACTCAAGCTGATTCAAAACTTTGGCAAAGTAGCAGGTTATAAAATTAACCCCCCAAAATCAATGGCTTTTCTGTATGCCAACAATGAGAAAAGTGTGGCTGAAATTAGGAAAGCAACTCCATTTGTAATAGCCCCACAAAAAATAAAATACCTAGGAATTAACTAAAGAAGTGAAGGACCTCTATGATGAAAACTTTAAAATCTTAAAAAAGGAAATCAACATAGAACTTAAAAAATGGCCAAACCTCCCATGCTCCTGTATTGGCAAGATTAACATCGTGAAAATGGCAATACTTCCCAAGGCTATCTACAAACTCAACGCAATACCTATCAAAATTCCAACCTCATTCTTCAAGGAAATAGAAGAGGCAATCCAAAAATTCATATGGAACAATAAAAGACCCCGAATAGCAAAAACACTCCTCAAGGGAAAGAACACTGCTGGAGGAATATCAATACCAAACTTCAAACTCTACTATAAAGCCATAGTAATCAAAACAGCTTGGTATTGGCATAAGAACAGACCTCAGGACCAATGGAATAGAATTGAAAACCCAGAAATGAACCTACAGACCTGTAGCCATCTAATCTTCGATAAGGGAGCTAAAACAATAGAATGGAAGAAAGACAACCTCTTCAGTAAATGGTGCTGGCAAAATTGGTTAACTACATGTAGAAAACTTAAGCTAGATCCTTATATATCACCCTGCACCAGAATCAACTCCAAATGGATCAAAGACCTTGAACTCAAAGCAAACACTCTGAAAACATTACAGGATGGAATAGGAGAAACCCTAGGTCTCCTTGGCTCAGGCCGAAATTTTCTGAATAGAGACCCGGAAACACAACAAATCAAAGAAAGGTTGGACAAATGGGATTGCATAAAGTTGCAGAGCTTCTGCAGGGCAAATGACATAGCTAGCAAGATCAATAGAAAGCCTACAAATTGGGAGAAGATCTTTACTAGCCATACAACGGACAAGGGTCTCATATCTAAAATATACTTGGAACTCAAAAAATTAAACCCCCCAACAACAAATCCTCAAAGAAACAACTGCCCAATAAATAAGTGGGTGAAAGACTTAAAGAGAAACTTCTCTGAAGAAGAAAGAAGGATGGCCAATAGACACATGAAGAAATGTTCAACATCCCTAGCCATAAAAGAAATGCAAATCAAAACAACATTGAGATATCACCTCACTCCAGTTAGAACGGCAAAAATCAAGAACTCTAACAACAACAGATGCTGGAGGGGATGTGGACAGAAAGGAACCTTACTGCATTGTTGGTGAGAATGTAAACTTGTTCAACCACTTTGGAAAGCAGTATGGAGGTTCCTCAAAAGACTTAACATAGAACTCCCCTATGACCCAGCAATCCCACTTTTGGGCATTTACCCAAATGTTTACAAACAAGACCACACTAAAGCTACCAGCACAACTATGTTTATTGCAGCATTATTTACCATAGCTAAGATATGGAACCAACCCAGATGCCCCTCAGTAGATGAATGGATCAAGAAAATGTGGTATATATACACAATGGAATTCTATGCCTCCATCAGAAAGTATGACATTGCCCCATTTGTTAGGAAATGGAAAAACTTGGAAAAATTTATATTAAATGATTTAAGCCAGGCCCAAAGAAACATAGGTTCCATGGTTTCCCTTATGTGTAATATCTAGTATATGTATGAGTCAAGCGGAAAAGGTCAGATAATGTGATGTCAGGAAAATGAACCCTTATATGTGTATTTTAATGTTTTTTCTTTCATGCATGTGTTTCTAACGCATTTATAAGATTATCTCTTTGTTGCTTTGTATGTCCCTCCCCCACAGTATAACCCCTGCTTTCACTATATTTGATGTCAGTATAACTTGTGGAGGAGATGGGGAAAAACCAGTTGTTTAAGGATACAGGTGGACCAGTTGCAACAATGAGAAGTACAAGTTGTCATGTCCAAAACGAGCTTTACATCGTCTGTGCGGGGGAGGTGGTGGGAAGTGGGGAGAAGGAGAAGGATTGGAATTGGGGGGGAGGGAGGAGGCTGGGAAGGGATGTGAAGGGTAAACAAAGGAGGAGGCTGCAATGCTTGGTAAGAAATGTACGCATTATCCTGCCCATGTAATTGTAACTCCTCTGTACAGTATGTTCACAAATAAAATAAAATTAAATTAAAAAACAAAACAAAACAAAGCTGAAGGGTGACACTCAAGTTCTAATCTTTTATTTCTGCTCAGCTTTTCTGGTGAAACTAGCCATCTGAGGTTATTTCGTGTCTACCAGCCATTAAACCATTATCCCCTGAAAGTATTTGGGGATCCCAAGGATTTTAGGAGTCCTATAGCAGGTCAGGAGGCAAACATCAAATGCATACTTCACATATGAGAAGACAAGAAAACCAGTGGTGGGGTTATATTCATGTTTTGCTTGATCCAATTTGTGTGTTAAAAAAATAATAAGGCTTTAAAACAAACTTATCTTACTAATAAAAATGCTGTTGTTGCTTTTTCCCCTGTGCTTCATTAGAAAGTATGATAACATGGTGCTTGTACTTGTCTAGATCTAGGAAATGCCAATCATTTTTGTATATTTGTCACTCTACAGATTTTTATCATGAAACCTCTATGTGGACTGTATTTATAAAAGCCTGGCCCTTGAGTTAGTACCTTCAGTGGAAATTAAGCAGTTTATTAGATAATCAAAATGTAAGGTCATGCCTTAATATATAGATAAGAAACAAAATTATTTAGCATTAAAGTCACTTGCCATTCAAAAATAATGAACAGCAGCTGAATCACCAGAACAGATGGCTACTAGAAGGAAAGCATTTTCCTTTGAAGATGCTTCATGGGTGGCCACCACACCTCTAGTTATAGCTTAGGGCAGGTTGACGCTGAGCCAAAACATATGGATTTCTATGCATACCCTGGAGACTTTGAGTTGATGTCTTGAGGATGTTGTTTATATTATGAGAAAGAGATGGAGAAGATGAAGCTCAGTGGTAGTGTACTAGCCTAACATGCACAAGGCCCTCAGATTGATCCAAAGCATTTCAAAATAAATATGTAAATATGTGAACATATTCTTATTTTCTTTTCTTTCCTCTGCCTTTTTTTTTTTTGGTGCTAGTCCTGAGGCTTGAACTTAGGGCCTGGGCTCTGTCGCTGAACTATTGTACTCAAGACTTCCAGTGTTTTGGGTACTTAATTGGAGATAAATGTCCCATGGACTGTCTAGACTGGCTTTGAATTGCTGTCCTCAGATTTCAGCCTCCTGAGTAGCTGGGATTATAGACTTGAGCCACTTGAACTGGGCTAGATTCTTATTTTCATCTTCCTAGCAGATACACTTCATATGTAGTAGGGAGACCGATAAACCAGAAGAAGGGAAAATTACTCATATATCTTTCCTTTTTACTACTTCACCTAAATTCTGTTTTTAAAACCAACATAAATTTATTTTAGGAATCTGGAAAATATAAACAAATACAAGCAAGAAAACATACACTCTCCTATATAATTTCCTCATCCAAAGGCACAATTTGATTAATCATTTCTCCTTTATCTCATACCCCTTAATGCTGTTTCTCTGCTGTTTTACAGGTGATGTCCTCAAAATAATCTTCCCTTCTGTTTGGAAGTCTTTTGCTCCCACTCTGTCATGGAATCAATTGCACCTGGTATTCAAGTCACTAATGAACTCTGGTTCTAAGTCAGGTGACCAATCCTCTGACAGGATTGAACTGAATTCTTTCATTCTTGAAATATTTTCACTTGGTTCTCAGCACAACATATTTCCTACTTTTTTTTTTCTCACCCATGTAGTGGCTCTTCTCCATCTCTTTCAAAGGAACTCCTTGTCTTTCCCACATCCAGCCATCAACACAGTCCATGTTAATTCTCAGTTCCTCATGTAGGATATAGCTATTAATGACCAGTAGATAGTTTTAGCCAGAATGCTTCTTTGAATACCAGCATCACATTTCAAGTTGGAAAGCTTAGTAGGCTTCTTAACTGATATAATATTCTGAACTCTTACTTTTCCTTCATTCTACTCTTTTGTAATATTTCTTATTTCAGGAAGCAGCCATCTGATTTTGAGTCCAACTACAATTAACGAATTGGTTTGAACCACTTCATTTCACTGTGATATATATGTATATATACGATATATGTATGTATACAATGCATGCATAAACACATATGTATATATATGTATATGTACACACAAGCACATTCACATATTATATAAAATGTATACATTCATTGTATTGTATACATATAAGTATATTACATAATAGATTATATTAATATATAATTAATATACAGTGTTAACATATTTACATGATACAGATGATATATAAATAAATAAAAATTGCTTTCTAGTTGTCTGTTTCTGCCTTGCTTGTCTCTCTCTAGTCTATAATTAATTCAACAAAAACTTAAATCGTCATGATACTCACCTGTTGATAAATGTTAGAAGGCTTCAATCACATTTATTGTAAAGGTGATGTACAGAGGGGTTACAGCTACATAAATCAGGTCATGAGTATATTTCTTTTTGAACAGTGTCACTCCTTCCCTCATTTTCTCTCAGTTTTTCCCCTCCCAACTCCCCTTGACCCAAGGTATATAATGTCTAGTAAATATCACTGCTGAATTGGTTCACCCTTTTTCCCACAGTTTCTGTTCTTCTCCTTCACCTCCACAAATCAAGCATATATGACAAAGAGTATAGAGATCAAAAACAGTGAATAAACCAAAGGGGAAGAAAAAAATTGACAATAGTACAATTAAAAAACTCCTGTTTCCGGGCTGGGAAGGTGGCTCAGTGGTAGAGCGCTTGCCTTGCATGCTCGAGGCCCTGGGTTCGATTTCTCAGCACCACGTAAGCAAAAAGAAAAAAAGCCGGAAGTGGTGCTGTGGCTCAAGTGGTAGAGCACTAGCCTTGAGCTGAAGAGCTGAGGAACAGCGCCCAGGCCCAGAGTTCAGGCCCCATGACCGGACCCAAAAACAAAAACAAAAAACAAAACAAAAAAATTTCCTGTTTCCATTTCTGGGAGTTCATTTTGATAAGCATTATTTTGTATGATCATAGGCACAAAGCTATTGAGCCCTTGTGATCCTCTCTTAAGAATATTCTCCTTGTGAATGTTTAGACTGCTGTTTAATTAATTATGTCCAAGGGCAATTATTTGTCTTTTACTATCCATTGGGTTTACTTGTAGATTTATAGGCACATTCTAATAGTAACAAATGAGGGAAATTATGTAGCCTATATTTCTTTGGTCTGGCTTATTTAGCTTAACATAATTTTTTCCAAGTCTTTCCATTTCGTTATAAATGGGGCAATGTCACTCTCTCTGATGGAAGCATGGAATTCCATTGTGCATATATAGCACATTTTTTTTGATCCATTCATCTGCTGAGGGGCATCTGGGTTGGTTCCATATCTTAGCTATGGTGAATAATATTGCAATAAATATGGTTGTGTTGATAGCTTTAGTGTGGTCTTGTTCGTGATCGTTTGGTTAAATGCCCAGGAGTGGGACTGATGGATCATAGGGAAGATCTATTTAACATTTTTTTTTTTTTGGTTCCGGTCATGGGGCCTGAACTCTGGGCCTGGGTGCTGTCCCTCAGCTCTTCAGCTCAAGGCTAGTTCTCTACCTATTTGAGCCACAGCGCCATGTCCAGCTTTTTTTTTTTCTGCTTATGAGGTGCTGAGGAATTGAACCCAGGGCCTCATGCATGCAAGGCAAGTGCTCTACCACTGAGCCACCTTCCCAGTCCCCCTGTTTAACTTTTTGAGGAACCTCCATACTACTTTTCTGAATGATTGAAGTTTATATTTCCATCAACAGTGTAGTATCATTCCCTTTTGGCCACATCCCCATCAGCATCTGTTAGTGTCAATTTTCTCAGTAAGGGCCATTCTAACTGGGTGAGGTAGAATGTCAATGTTGTTTTCTTTTACATTTCTTTTATGGCCAGAGATGTGGAACATCTCTTCATGTATATATTGGCTATTCTTATTTCTTCTTTGGAGAAGTCCTTTTAAAATCTTTAGCCCAATTATTAATTGGGTTGTTGTTTCTTTGAGGATTTGTTTTTGAAGATTTAATTTTTTTGAGTTCTTTGAGTATATTTTAGATATGAGGCCTTTGTCTGATGCATAGCTAGTAAAGAGCTCCCATTGTGTGAGCTTTCTATTTCTCTTGCTAGCTATGTCCTTTGCCAGGCAGAAATTCCTCAGTTTGATGCAGTCTCATTTATTCAGTTTTTTTTCTTGTTGTCGTTCTGGAACTTAGGAAGTTTTGACCTGTGCCTTCCTGTAATATTTTCAGTGGATCTGGTCTTACATTGAGATCTTTGATCCATTTGGAGTTGATTCTGGTGCAAGATGATATCTAAGGTTCTAATTTCAACTTTCTGCGTGTGTATATCCAGTTCTGCCAGAACCACTTGTTGAAGTGGCTATCTTCTTCCATTCTGTATTTTTGGCTCTCATAGCAAATATTAGGTGGCTATAAGTCTGTGGCTTCATTTTTGGGTCTTACTATTCCTTTTGTCCTCGGGCCTATTCTTGTGCCAGTACCAAACTGTTTTTTATTGCTATGGCTTTGTAATAGAGTTTGAAGTTTGGTATTGATAGTCTTCCAACACTGTTTTTTCTGCTAAGAATTGTTTTTGTCATTCAGAGTCTTGTATTATTGCATATGGATTTTTGGTTTGCTTCTATTATATCATTGAATAATGCTGCTGGAATTTTGACTTTGAAGTTAGCTCCCGTAGCATTACCATTTTCATGATGTTAATACTTTCAATCCAGGAGCATGGGAGGTTTTTCCATTTTCTTAAATCTGCTTAATTTCCTTTTTAGGTTTATATTGTTTATTTATTTTTTGTAAGTCCTGGAGCTTGAACTCAAGGCCTGGGCACTGTCCCTGAGCTTCTTTTACTCAAGGCTAGCACTGTACCATTTGAGTCACAACACCACTTCTGGCTTTTTGTTCATGTGGTACCAAGGAATCAAACCCAGGGCTTCATGCATGCTAGGCAAGTATTCTACCACTAAAGTTACATTCCCAGAACCTTTTTTAGGTTTTTAAAGTTTTCATGATAGAGTTCCTTCATATCTTTAGTTAAATTAATTCCTAGGTTTTTTTTGCTTATTAGTTATATTTCTGCTCAAAAGAGTTGTTGTTTGTCTTTTTATTTTTTATTTTTAGTTATTTTAATGCTGAGAAACTGAGGGATGAACCAAAGGCTTTTGATATGCTAAGCAGGCACTCTATTATTGAGCTATAACTTCACCCCTTGCCTTTTGAATTAGAATTTCACTACCTAGCTCAGTATGGCCTTGAACTTACCATCTTCCTGCCTTATCCTATGCCACCATGTCAGGGTTTTCAAAGGAGCTTTAATCAGTGATATACTGACCTTTCTAACATATCAAAAAATCACTATATATTTCTTTATTTAGTTTTTGGAGTTTTGCTCTGTAGAAATTATACATTTTTCTTCAAATTTACTGTTCACTCTTTCATATTTTTGATGTAATATTAAATATGAGAGTTGTTTGTGCCTATTGATTATATTGCTTGATGCAGAAAACATTTGCAATAATTTAGCAAGGATTACACACGGAAGTTGTTAGCACAAAATGAGAGCAATATTTCTCAAGCTAAATGAATTGCACTAAAGGAGACCCTAAAACAGTGTACTTATGGCAGAAGACTGAATGCTTCTCCTTAAAAGAAGGCTCTAGAATAGTCAACATTATGGAGTGAGGGCTAACCCTTTACAGTGAGGCAAGACAAACGAACAAAACGTATCTACATTGGAAAGGAAAAAGCAAAGCTATCTTTACTCACAGATGAAATGAGTCTATAAAGAAATCCAATGAAATATACCAAAAAAAAATTAAGCTAACAAGCCAGGTTTTATATTTCACGGAAGAAAATTGGCATACAAAAATGAGTTTTATTTCTAACAAAGTACATGTGCAATCAATGAGTATTGACAACTAAAACGGAAAATATCTTTTAATATCACATCAAAATATCAAAAAGTGACAAAATCCTTTCATTGCTAGCAATAATCACACTTTATCAGTACACATCACTTTTATGTGTTATGCTCAGAGGCATTGCATTTAATGTTACATTGTTTAATGTTGTATCTGTGTTTAGGAAGAATATTGGCTTATTTTCTTGGAACAAATTGGTCAGTTTTGGTAATGGTGACATTAAGAATGAATATGGAATTAATCCTTCATTAATTTTCCATTATTTTGTGGGATAGGCTAGTATTGTGACTTAAATATTGGGCTTTGTATTCATTCAGCTTTCCCATTTATAATGGTGCTGTACAAGCCATGCCTTCTGTTCAGACTTGTAGTTCTGGGCTGGGTTTGAACTGCAGTTCTCTGGACCTCAGCTTCTTGAATTTCTATCATTGAAGGCCAGAGCCACTTGTGCCAGGCTTTTTTCTCCTTAATTTTATGCAAGAGCTTCTGTAAAATTGGTATTACATCTTTCATAGATGCTAATAGAATTCATCAATGAATCCATTTGTACCTAGAATCTTCTTTTTTTTTGTCCTATGGCTTTAAGAACAAAGTTAATTTCTCCAATAGGAATAGGCTTAAACAAGTTATCTTTATTTTCTCTAGTGAGGATTAATAGTTTGTAACTTTCAAGGTGTTTTTCCATTTCATTCAAGTTTTCAAATTAATTTTTATTAAAAAATGAAAACTTTTTTTCTAATACCTCTTTATTATCTTTATCAGCTGTAAAATCTGTATGGATGGTGGTCTTTCATTCTTTTATTGATAAATTTTGTCATTTTTTCTTGATTATTCTAGATAATGTATGACTTCTATTGATATTCTCAAAGAAGTTTTAACCTATTTTCTCTACTATTTTTCAATTTTATTACATTGATTACTTTATCTTGATTTCTTTATTTATTTTGCTCCCTTTACGATGTTTTTCTTCTTCCAAGTTTAAGGTAGAAATTAAAGTCATTGATTTGAGATCTTTGTTTTTATTTGCTTTCTTAAGTATTTAATGTTATAAATTATTCACTTTTTTTTTTTTGTCGGTTGTGGGGCTTGAACTCTGGGCTTAGGCGCTGTCCCTGTGCTCTTCAGTTCAAGGAGAGCGCTCTACCGCTTGAGCCATAGTGCCACTTCTGGTTTTCTAGGGGTTTATTGGAGATGAGAGTCTCACGGACTTTTCTCCTGGGTTGGCTTTGAACTGTGATCTTCACATCTCAGCCTCCTGAGTAGCTAGGATTACAAGTGTGAGCTACCAGCACCTGGCTTATTCACTGATTTTAAATTATGGTGTATTCATTTTACTTTATCAAAATAATTTCTCTTTCTGTATTTGATTTTTGTCTTTGATGCAATGGTTATTTATAAACATTAGTTTCCAAATATTTAGAATTTATTTTTAAAAAGAGAACTTTGTGTTCCTAATATGTCATTGTGGTTAGAGAAAACACTTTTGCTGCCTTCAACCTTTCAAAAATACAGCATTTGCTTCTTGTACTATCTGATCAACTACTAGTCTTTTATTTTTATTTTTTATTTTGTACCACTACTGGGGATTAAACAAAGGGCTTGGGCACTGTCCCTGATCTTTTTCTGTGAAGGTTAGTGCTCTATCCTTTGAGCCATTGCTATAGTTTTGACTTTTTGGTGATTAATTGGAGATAAGAGTCTCATGGACTTTCCTGTCCAAGTTGGCTTTGAACTGCGATCTTCAGATCTTAGCCTCTTGAATAGCTAATGGTACAACAGATTTGAGCCACCAGCACTCAGCTCTCGGCTATTAATATTATTCAATGTATTTTTCATCTTTAGAAATTAAATTTTGTCCTGTTCCAGACCTTTTGTGACTCTACTTTATGCTTTAAACATTTGGATTCTGTTACACTAATTTTTAATGTATTTACTATTTAATTGTAACATTTATCATTTATATCAGTTTTTATTTAGTGCATGCATAGATTATATACATTCATGGATACATACATATATACATATAGTTAGTTAAACAGTGTGATAACTTCATTGGATATTGGACACTGTGAATTTTACTTTTTTGAGTATTGATAATACTCAATATAAATAAATAAACCTCATACTTAGTTTTCAGTTAGTCATACATTACTTAACAGGGGGAGGGAGATAGGTTCTGAGAAATATATCCTTAGGGCATTTCATTGTTGTGCGAAATTCATTTAACACCTTTAATCATTCTAACATTAAACAAAATGGCTATAGTATTGTTAGGCAGTATTATCTGTGGACCCTTGGCATATACACCTTACTTTATTGACCAAACAGCACTATTTGGCCCACGACTGTAGGTTGATATTTCAGGCTTAAAGATTTCATTGGTTGTTAAATAGACCTTTTATTTGCTTTATTACATTGGAATAAAAAAAATCTATTGAGTTCTGATTGTGAACCATCTTTCTTATAATTAAGTATATGTTTAATTTTTGAGTTAATTGTTTATGAATATTTAGAAAGAAGGTATATTATTCATTTTCAGGGTATTTATAAAGATAATAGAGTTTGGCTACTTATTGGATGAGACAAATCAAGAAACACATGTAATTACAAATACAAACAGAACAGGAAATGATGAAATGAGAAGTAAAAGTCCTCTTTTATCTCCTTTTATTTTTACTGGTCCTGGAGCTTGAATTTGGCCTGGGCATTGTCCCTGAGATTCTTTTGCTCAAGGTTAGCACTCTACCACTGGAGCCACAGTGCCACTTCCAGCTTTTCCTGTTTATGTGGTACTGAGGAATGGAACCTAGGGCTTCATACAAGCTAGGCAAGCACTCTACTGTGGTACTGAGGAATGGAATCTAGGGCTTCATACAAGCTAGGCAAGCACTCTACCACTAAGCCACATTCCCAGCCCCTTTAAAAAAATCTTTCTTAATGTTAAATATTCTTTAATTGTTGCACAACATTCAGGCTGTTACTACAAAGTGTCTGTATATGTTTTATTTCCACTGTATTATATTTACCTAACTGTTTTGATTAGAATAGCACATTGACAATTCTCCTTTATGAATATGTGTGGGTGGGCATGCAGCATATTCTATATTCATTGCTAATTTTGAATTAAATTCTGCTGATAATTTATTAATTATTAAATTGATTTTTCTCATTCTGCATATGATGTTGATACAGATCTTGCATTTATAATCAGGTCTATTGAAAATATTTTAGAAATAAGTTAAAAGGACATAATGTTTGTTCTGAAGCTTTCATAAATAATCACTGTATTTATGTGCAAGTCATTTTAGTCTTTTTGTGTCTCAGTTTTCTCAACTGCCATTAAATTATGTTGGACTATATTTGTATCTAATTCAGTTCCAATACTGAAATTGCCTGTGCAGACACAAATCATGTGTAAGGCTGCACCACACCACATAAGGGTCTTTCTGGAAGTGTAGTCTGTTCATTAGTGATGATAAGGGGACATGTACTTGACCTTCATATTCAAAATGTCTTCCACTTTTCAATTTGGTGTTTCCAAGTGATTCTGTATATATTACTGTAGAAAAATTCTGACAGAAAGGAAAGAAAATGCAAATCATTAATCTCTTTTTAAAATTATATATATGTATATACATGTGTATATATATATGTATATACATAGCAAAAATATTGTACAGAGGGGTTACAGCTACATGAGTAGGGTAGTGAGGTAATGAGTACATTTTGTAGCGAGCATTGTTACCTCCTCCTTTGTTTTCCCCCTACCACTGCTTCCCTCCCCACCTCCCCAAAACCTCCCTCCCCACCCCACCCTGACATTGTAAAGTTCATTTTCAACATAGTGTCCTTTACATCTCATAGTCACAATGGGTCAGCCTACATCCCCATTTAAGTGTTCCGCTATATCCCTTCCCCTCCCCAAATTACAAATATGTATATATAAGATATCCTTAAAGAAACAACTGCCCAATGACATAGCTAGCAAGATCAATAGAAAGCCCATGGATTGGGAGAAGATCTTTACTAGCCATACAACGGACAAGGGTCTCATATCTAAAATATACTTGGAACTCAAAAAATTAAACCCCCCAACAACAAATCCTCAAAGAAACAACTGCCCAATAAATAAGTGGGTGAAAGACTTAAAGAGAAACTTCTCTGAAGAAGAAAGAAGGATGGCCAATAGACACATGAAGAAATGTTCAACATCCCTAGCCATAAAAGAAATGCAAATCAAAACAACATTGAGATATCACCTCACCCCAGTTAGAACGGCAAAAATCAAGAACTCTAACAACAACAGATGCTGGAGGGGATGTGGACAGAAAGGAACCTTACTGCATTGTTGGTGAGAATGTAAACTTGTTCAACCACTTTGGAAAGCAGTATGGAGGTTCCTCAAAAGACTTCACATAGAACTCCCCTATGACCCAGCAATCCCACTTTTGGGCATTTACCCAAATGTTTACAAACAAGACCACACTAAAGCTACCAGCACAACTATGTTTATTGCAGCATTATTTACCATAGCTAAGATATGGAACCAACCCAGATGCCCCTCAGTAGATGAATGGATCAAGAAAAATGTGGTATATATACACAATGGAATTCTATGCCTTCATCAGAAAGAATGACATTGCCCCATTTGTTAGGAAATGGAAAAACTTGGAAAAAATTATATTAAGTGAAGTAAGCCAGGCCCAAAGAAACATAGGTCCCATGGTTTCCCTTATTTGCAATATCTAGTATATGTATGAGTCAAGCGGAAAAGGTCAGATAATGTGATGTCAGGAAAATGAACCCTTAGATATGTATTTTAATGTTTTTTCTTTCATGCATGTGTTTCTAAAGCATTTATAAGATTATCTCTTTGTTGCTTTGTATGTCCCTCCCCCACAGTATAACCCCTGCTTTCACTATATTTGATGTCAGTATAACTTGTGGAGGAGATGGGGAAAAACCAGTTGTTTAAGGATATAGGTGGACCTGTTGCAACAATGAGAAGTACAAGTTGTCATGTCCAAAACGAGCTTTACATTGTCGGTGCCGGGGGGGGGGGGGGTGGGGGGGGGAAGGGGGAGGAAGGAGAAGGATTGGGATTGGGATTGGGGGGGAGGGGGGAGGCTGGGAAGGGATGTGAAGGGTAAACAAAGGAGGAGGCTGCAATGCTTGGTAAGAAATGTACGCATTATCCTGCCCATGTAATTGTAACTCCTCTGTACAGTATGTTCACAAATAAAATAAAATAAAATTTTAAAAAAAGAAATGCTCAACTTCTCTAGCCATAAAAGAAATGCAAATCAAGACACATTGAGATTTCACCTCACTCCAGTTAGAATGGCTATAATCAATAAATCTAGTAACAACAGATGCTGGAGGGGATGTGACCAAAAGGGAGCCCTACTGCATTGTTTGTGGGAATGTAAACTTATTCATCCACTCTGGAAAACTGTATCGAGGTTCCTCAAAAGACTCCACATAGAGCTCCCATATGACTCAACAATCTCACTTTTGGGCATTTCCTCAAATGATAACAAACAAGGTCATACCAAAGCTACCAGCACAACCATGTTTATTGCAGTATTATTTACCATAGCTAAGAGATGAAACCAACCCTGATGTCCTTCAGTAGATGAAAGGATCAAGAAAATGTGATATGTATATATATATATATAAATATATATACATACATACATACATAGGAATTCTATGCTTCCATCAGAAAGAATGACATTGCCCCATTTGTTAGGAAATGGAAAGACTTGGTTTAATTCTCTTATCCCATCATTAGACCACATCCTTTGTAGTAATCTAAGATATATCCTATGGAACACTTATGTTTATATATATATTTCATTTTTATGTTAAAACATTATTTTTTAACTTTTATTTCATTGTAAAGTTGATGTATGGGGGGCAGTTAGAGTAACATGAGTAAGGTAATAAGCACATTTCTTGTCCAACAATTTTGAATTAGAAGAATTTGTTTCCATTAAAATTGTGCATCTTTGGGGTATACCATGTGATAAATACATACATGAAATTTTTTCAATATAATATTCAAGTTAGAGTAAACACACCTGTCTCTTTCAACCTATATCATTTTTGTATATATTTTTACTGTAAAAATACTGTACAGAGTGGTTACAATTACATGAGTAAGGTAATGAGTACGTTTCCTATCAAGTGTTGTTAACTCTTTTGTTGTACTTCCCCTACTATCCCTTCACTCTCCACCTCCCCAACTTCTCCCTCCTCACCCCTTGAAGTTGTAAAGTTCATTTTCAACATAGTGTCTTGTACATCTTGTTGTTACAATGGGTCAAACTGTAACCTTATTTCAGCGTTTTCTTATTTCCGTTCCTCTCCTCAAATTAGAAAAATGTATATAAAAGATTCAGGGCACTGAAATCAAATACAGCGAAAAGAGGGGTTATACCATGGGAGAAGAACATACAAAAGAAACAAAAGAAATCACATGGTACATTATAAGTACATTGAAAACAACATCAAGAAAGATAAAACCACCTGTGTCTCTATCTTGAGGTTCATTTCACTTAGCAGCATCGTATATAGTCATAGCTTTAAATGGGATTGCATGAAACTGCAGAGCTTCTGAGTGGCAAAGGTCATAGCTAGCAAGATCAATAGAAAGCCCACAGACTGGGAGAAGATCTTTACTAGCCATACAACGGACAAAGGTCTCATATCTAAAATATACTTAGAATGCAAAAAATTAAATCCCCCAACAACAAATCCTCAAAGAAACATCTGCCTGATTATTAAGTGGTCTAAAGACTTAAAGAGAAACTTCTCTAAAGAGGAAATAAGAATGGCCAATAGACACATGAAGAAATGCTCAACTTCTCTAGCCATAAAAAAATGCAAGTCAAGGCAACATTGAGATTCCAGCTCACCCCAGTTAGAATGGCTAGAATCAAGAATTCTAATAACAATAGATACTGGAGGGGATATGGCCAGAAGGGAATCCTACTGCATTGTTGGTGGTAGTGTAAACTTGTTCAACCACTTTGGAAAACAGTATGAAGGTTCCTCAAAAAGGCTCCACATAGCGCTCCCCTATGACCCAGCAATCCCACTCTTGGGCATTTCCCCATACTATCACAAACAAAGCCTTACTTAAAGCTACCAGCACAACTATGTTTATCGTAGCATTATTTACCATAGCTAAGAGATGGAACCAATGAAGGTGCCCCTCAGTAGATGAGTGGATCAAGAAAATGTGGAATATATACACAATGCAATTATATGTTTCCATCAGAATGAATAACATTGCCCCATTTGTTAGCAAATAGAAAGACTTGGAAAAATTTTATTAAGTAAAGTAAGCCAGGCTAAAGAACCATAGGTCCCATGGTTTCCTTTATATCATTTTTTTGTAGTAAAACCATTCAGATTACTTTCCTATAATTTTTGAAGTAGAATATTATTGATCTCTACTGTACAATGAAGTATCAAGAAACATATGGATGCTATAACTTAAGAGCAACAACATTTTGCAGTTTCCTTATTCCTTCCTTCCTTGTTTCCTCTCTATTTTTTTATCTCACTCTCATTATCTGACTCTCTCTCCCTTTTCTAACAAAGCCTTACTATGTAGTCCAAGCTGGTCTTCAACACAAAACCCTTCTGTCTCAATCTCCCAAATGCTGGGATTGAGGTGAAAAACTTGTAAGTGCTTTCTCCCCTATTTGCTTGCAAATTTGTAGAATATTGTGACAAAGTTATTAAAGTCAATATATAACATTACAATTAAATAACATAGATTGCCTCGCATAATCCTACTATCTGAGGCCACATTTTGAGTTTGTTTTCTTTTTACTTATACATACATATACATATGGTATGCTGAGATAATGAGTTTCTTTTCAGTTTAAGTTGCCTGTAGTTAAGACATATGAACAAAAACACCTCCATATAATTTGCCTCTTTTAGTGACATTTACATGAGTAGATGTGTTTTGATTTGCTTTTGTGTAGCAAATACTATGTTATCTGGGCCAAAAACATTTCACCATCAGAATTAGAGACTGTAAGCACAGCTGATTCCTTAGAGTATTTTGGGCAGCTGCAGAATTCTGATGACTATCCACGAGGCACTCTATCCTTCGTTGCAGGAATTGAGTAATTTTCTATCTTAAGTCTAACTTCATATTAAAAATTTTTCCCTTTCCCCCTGATGAAATAAATATGCCAAAGCAAGACGAAACCAAACAGGGGCTGTATCTAGTGGAAAAGTTTTGTGCATTTAGAAAACACACAAATAATTTTGGAGTTATCTTCATCAATAATGATTTGTCATGTCACCAGAGTCTATCTTCTTAATTCCATCCAAAATTGTCCTTGATTCTAAATGATGTAATGCTAAATATTTTTATGTGAGTACAAAAATAAGATAGAAGAGATAAACATGTATTTTTATTAGAATACAATTAAGGAGAACTCATAGTTGATTTAAATTTGCATGGGGCTCAATAGGAGAGGGCTTGCCTACCACACTTGAGGCCCTAGGTTTCATGACCAATGTGCAAACAAACAAGTAAACAAGTAAGCACACAAGTAAATAAACGTTGTATGATGGAAGATTTGAATCTGGGATTAAAAGTGTTAGTTCTACATTCACCCAGTGAAACTAAAGGAAGAAAGGGGAAGATCACAATGTCTCAATAGCTATGTATACACCTTGAGAATAAAATTAAATTTAAAAAGAAAATAAATAAAAAGAAAATAAAAGGAATATATTAAAAAAGAACATTTTTAATATATTTAAATGAACTTTAAGAAATGGAAACAAGTGATTTTTTGTTGCTGTTGCATTTTTGTTGTCTTTTCCTTTTGTCTTGTTTGTTAATTTATTTTTCTTTGGGAGGGCACGGAAAGGTTGGACAACAGGTGAACAAATACAGCAGTGGTACTTACTGGACACTATGTGGAAAAAGAGCTATATAATTTGAGAGTGAGGACAGAGGGAAAAACTGGGAGAGAGTGAGGGAAGGGATGACTTATGTAACTATTACGCCTCTATACATTGTCTTTACAATAACAATAAAATATATTTTTAAAAAAGTGACAGTTCTGCATACATGTAGATATGTTCCTTGAATCTTCTGATTTTCGCCTTGTTATTTCATATTAATTACTTACAGAAAAGTCAAATAATTTTATACTTGTAGCTACCCCATGTTAGCATTATCTCAGTTTACATCTGGCCACAGCACAAGTCACACAGCTGGAAATGGAGTCTGGGATTTTAAGCCACTTTTGCCTGAGATAAACACCCCTAAAGCTCACATCCCTTTGCCCTGTCCCATGTCTGTGACCTTGCTCTGCATTCCACTGTCTAACAGTAGGCTATGGTGAGAGATTGGGTCACTTATGGCCATTTGCTTCCTCATGAATGAGAACGCTATTTCCTGTGGACTTAGTGCCGTCTGTATATGCACAGTGCTACCCTGAACCACCCAACCCTGCCAGTCCATCCTAGGAAATGGCTCAAGTTTAAGGCTCACTGTTTCCCTTTATTCATCCTCAACTCCAATCTACCTTCTTTGTGCAAGATGCTAATTTGATTCAGCATTGTAAATGGCTCATACCTATCACAAATAATGGCAGATTGATTCCCGAACACCCTCTTCATGCCAGACCCAATGGGGCAATGCCTGAAACTTTCGTTGTATATCCTAGAGTGTTTTGAACAACTAGTTTGTGTTAGAACAATAGATCTTATGTTCAGGGAAATATGGACATAGTAGGTTGGAAGGTTTAACAAGGTCAGCATCTTTATGTACTTAATCTGTTTCATTTCCAAGTGAGAATGATAGTAGGCTGGTTACCTCTAGGAATATTTGGCCAAACCTCCTTAAAAAATCAAACCTGTTAAGTGGGTGATATTATGTATAAGACATATTGAATTTTGTTAGCTCCACCTAAAAAGTGATGGGACTTTCTTAAGCATTTAATAGGTGAGCAGGACAAATATTTCAAGTGTCCTCCATTGTAATAGTTCCTATAATTGGTGATGAAAGTTACTATTTATCAGGGCTGACTGTGCTTCTGTAGTCCCCTGAGTATCAAACTGGACAACTGTCTGGAAGGAAGCATCCTATAGCTATTTGCTTGTCTAAGAATTGGGATGGCAGAGGAAAAAGGACCAAGAACTCAGAAGAGAGATTAGAGCCATGGAAAAGAGTCAAAATGCAGGTGCACATGTGTGTGATCACTGATTGGAGCAGGTGAGCACACCTAATCTTCTGGAAGGGCTTAATGAAAAAGATGAATCCCAACTTTTATTTTATAGCAGGGACAGCTTTAGTAGAAGATCACTAAGCTGTCTCTTCAAGGCAGAAAACCTGTTTAGTCAGAGATGACAAGTCACATCCTGGAGTCAGTAAACAGTGGGTTTTGACTTTCTTTCTGTCTATCCATGCATGTCTAATCAAGTTGATCTCCCTTTCAGAAGAAGATGGAAAAGCATGGGGAAAAGGAGAACATCAGTGCATTCTAAATCTTTCTATCAAACGTTTTCATGTTAGTTGAATTTCTCATACTCCCTGCCCTTCCCCACCGGATTGACATTTGATTGCTTATCACAATGGGTGTCTCTCTGTACCAAACTCAGGCTGTAGAAACTTAAATTTCATCACATGATGTCCTTGCTCAAAATCCAGTTCTCCCCTCCTCCCCCTCTTTCCAGAGGTCTTAGCTCTGAACTTTTGGCCATAATTGTTCTCTGCTCCTATCTTCCTCTTTGGCTATCAAATGATGATAAGCTATGACCTGTACGTGTAGGTTTGAACTGTATTTTGCTTTTGCAAAGTCCTTGAACTAAGTAAACACAGTTCTTATGTTTTAAAAGGATTATTAAAAATTCAGTTGCAAAGAAAATGTGGCCTGTGATGCCCCTCCTATATTACTGTCTTGTGTCAGATAGTAAACTTCCAACTTTTGATCTACCTAGATCACCTTTTTCTAGCAGCACATCCTAGATTCACACTCTTATACGTCTCTTTCCCTCTTCCTCCTCCCCACATGTACACTCACAAGCCCACCCCCCCCCCCGCCCCAAACACTGTGGTTTTAACTAAGTGGGGCTAGTGCTTGCTCATCTGGCTTGCTCTGCTGATGTTGTATCACTTGAACCATATCTCTTCCACAGATTTTTTTTTCATCATGGGACTTCAGGTCAAGGCTAGTACTCTACCACTTGAGTCACAGTGGCACTTCTGGTTTTTTGGTGGTTTATTGGAGATAAGAATCTCACTGACTTTCCTGCCCAGGCTGGCTTTGAACTGTGATCCTTAAATCTCAGCCCCCTGAGTAGCTAGGATTACAGGCTTGAGCCACCAGCACCCAGCTTCTCCACAGATTTTTGCTGGTAAATTTTGGAAATGGAGTTTCATGGGCTTTTCTGCCTTCGATTTGAATCATGACCTTTTGATCTCAGCCTCCTGAGTAGCTAGGATTGCATGTGTGAGCCACTAACACCTAACCACTACTTTTGCTTTTCATTTCACTTAAGTCAAGTTGCTTAAGTCAAGTTCACTTAAGTCAAGTTCACTTAAGTCAATATTCTTATTTGTGCCTTTACTCATTATGGCCAACTCCCTTCTTCCTCCAGCTCCACAAGGACAGAGTCAACCTTGTTGGATGCTGGTGTGTAGAATTCAGTTCCTTGCTCAGACATCCCTGTACAACTGATGTGTCCATTCACACCACACAAGGTTGGTTATCACTCCTTTGCTTACAAAGGTAAACTAGTACCAGATACTGGAAATCTAGTTCATTTGTCCAAGCAAAACCAGTTCCTCTTCCAGCAGCACATGCTGTGTTGGTGGGACATGCTTGATGGACACGTGTTGTGTGTTTCACAGCTCTATTGACATGCCTGTGGGGAATCAGGAAGCTGGCCTACAAAGAGTAACTCTGAGCATCTCATAGGTGGGCTGAAGACCCTGCTCATCTTCATCTGGGCACTGATGATTTGTCTAGTTGAATACTCTGTCAGTGAAACTTAATAGAAAGAAACATTTGTGAAATTTTGAAAATTAGATTACTATTGATAATTGTCTTTCTCTAACCATGAAAAGTCCATGTTAATAATTCTCCACAATACTATTCAAAGATGACATCTGTTTGAGCATACATTAGCAAAGTCAGGTTTATTCAGCAGAGACTTTATTAATTTGTGACTTTCCCTGAGCAAATGTGACTGCACATTTGTTTAAATATTTACAAATGTAGGTGAATGAGCAGCAGTAAAAAAGGTAAAATTAAAGCCAAATAGGACACATGTCTTTAAAGAAAGAGAATCTCATTGACTTTGTTGTTGGGTGAGTAATAAGGTGGTACAGAAAATGTGCTATGTTCCAACTGTGCTTCTCATATTCACTGATTGAAAAGGGACAGTTCCATTTTCTGCAGTGCAAAACCCAGTCATTCTTATTAAAAGGTCACAGGAAACTGAGGAGAAATGTCAGGCACACAGACTGACCTATTCAGAATATAATCAAGCTTGCCTTAAAAAGACAACATCTACATTATGAAGGGGAGAGATCTGATTGTATTCTCTGTGCCTTGGTAATGCAGTTAGTGCTGATAAAACCTTGAGACAATCTTGCCCTTCAGAAAATGAGTGTTTGTGGTGGCTGTGGGTGGGTCAGAGGGAACCTCATGATGTAATGTGCTAAGATCATCTCTCCAGCCAGTTTCCTTTTGAATTATTGAGCTTACCATATTTTTAACATAATACACGTTATTTTTTTACTTCCAAGATAACTGTTTCACTTTAATTTTCTTTAGATTAATTAATTTCATGAAGGGCTGACGGAAGTGGTCCCCTGGACCCAGTGGCAGATTGACAGCTGCGTAGCTCAGTCTTCTGCTTGCCCAGAGGTATGATTTTTGCAGTACATCTTCTGGAAGTCTCCCATTGCATTTGAAGAGGCCAGCTGTAAAGGCAAGATGCTAATTCCATTTTCATGCCAGTTCATCATTGGCCTCTCTCCAGATTTCTAGTATTTAGGGCTTGAATTTGCTGGCTGCCTCATTCCTTGTGTGCACAGAGCTCCCATTGACTTCATTATGGTAAACAGAATGATGATAAACTTCAATGGTAAGCAGAAGGGTTCTTCATTTAATGGGACTTCTGCATGTATGAAGAGATAGGGTCCAGCAAAACCAGCCCATATAATATCAAATAAATCATCTTCATGCCAAACTGGTGTTGTACAACATATGTCTAAGAGAACATGAAGACAAGAAATTCCACTCCTGTGGTTATCAAGTTACCATCTGATGATATGTACTTGATTTCTTTAATTGTCCTGTTGGAATCTTCATCTGGTCATGCCACCTCTGACTTGGTTGCCTTTTTAAACAGCTGTATAGAAATGGATAATTTTTTCTCTAATGAAAATGGATCACAAGTAAGCTCCAATGGAACAAATAAATTATAGAATGTTTAATATTTCACATTTCTTTACTGGTTCAAATGTGCATGGACAACAGTTAGCGTATATTCTGTCCTCATTTGGCTGGGTAGCAGGCCAACAGCAGGGCTGTCATCATAGCTACTCAGGGTTCTAATACTTACTTAGTAATATTTACTTAGGTATTCCTAATTAGTTGAGCAAAAATTTAATATGCATTTTTAACTGTTGGTTGTCTACAAAATGTCATTTTATTGAAATAGCAAAGTGGCTTTCACTAAAAGTATTAATTTCTTGTATATAAAATGGAAACTCCACATTTAAATATGTTACAAAGAAATAGGAGGACTCTGGTACAGGAAGATCCACATGTCACAAGTGGCAAAAATCTTATTAGTCAAACCTGATTTCATTTAACGTACACATTTTACATTTATATTCCATAAACCTACTATGTTATATATCTTTCTTGGCATAATTGGAATCTTTCCATTAAGCTTAGTGAGACAATGAACCAATCATCTAGATTTTTTTATTCTATGTTGAAAACTTTTGTGTTTTAAATTTCTTTGTCCCTCTAACAAAACCAACCTGGACACTTGCTATGTAAGCTGTTAGAGGAATTTCTTTGTGCCTTTAAGGCTTTTGACTTTTCTGCTTTCATTCACCCCTTAACCTCTTTGATACTTACATGTATTAAACCTTTTTGAGCAGCTGTATTGGGTATCCCTTTT
Source organism: Dipodomys merriami (assembly GCF_024711535.1). Taxonomy (NCBI): domain Eukaryota; kingdom Metazoa; phylum Chordata; class Mammalia; order Rodentia; family Heteromyidae; genus Dipodomys; species Dipodomys merriami. Next base: position 33,197,758 of record NW_027205603.1, read on the forward strand.
TAAATAACATAAAAATGATTTTTCCAACTATATATTGCTTCATTTTTTTGTCCTGCCCTTTCTGGTAAATGGATTAATCCAAATATCACTAGAATATTTACTAATAGTCTAAAATATTCTGGATACGTTGCAGGTGGCTCTGGTATAGATTATGATTTTTAGGAAAACCTTTTTATTTTTCTAGCATGTGACTTCCAAGTACAGCTTGAATTGGTTTAACAAAGCATTTTTTTCCCTCAAGAAATTTTTCTACTAAACTGTGATGTGGCCTAGATTCAAAGGCTCTGTTAAAAAGCAAGAAGACTATATAGAAGTGACTTATAAACAGATATTTTCCATTTGGGGCATTATGTATATTTTGTATAATTAAGTAGAAATGACATTTTTTCTGAGTAAATATTAAGAAAGATAGCTTGGAGATTTGAATTTTTAAAGAAAATATTCTTACAATTTTCCCAAGACATATAAGATATTCTTTCTTTTGCCCATTTATTTGACCTATTTTTATGAAAAAAAAATTAAAAGCCACCACGAAAAAATACCAAGAGACATATGGTTCTTTTCCTATAGCTAAAAATGAAATAAACTGAAAAAAATAGGAAAAGAATAAAAATGCCTCCCCATTTCAAATAAGTCCATTACTATTTTGGAGTATTGTTCTTTATACCATTTCAAAGCAATATAACAATTCTTTTTATTAATATTATATTTCCACTGGGCTTTCTTACCTTTTCTATTGGTTAGTGGGACTGTTATTTTTACCAACACAAAACAGTTTTTAGTATATTTTTTATCATCTTTAAGTAGTTGTACAAAGAATTTCCATTCAACAAAGAAGTTTATGAATACAATGTCTTTTTTAACAATGCATCTTGATCAATGTCACCCCTTTCATCATTCTCCTCCATCCCTCCCAACCCCACATCTTTCCTCAATTTTCGTAACTTTGTAGGCTATACACTGAATTAATGACTGCATTCTCTCCCCACTTCCTCTCTAAGCAGTTTTGATTATGAGCACTTTATAGTATGCTTCAAATCAAGGAATCCGACACCCTGATTTTGACAGAAAAGTACCAAGAAAACAATTACATATTGTTTTGACTTTGTTTTCCATGTTACTATTTCTAACTCTTAATAGTTGGAAGGGATCTCTGAGCAACAAATATAAATGTCAATTTGGTGAGCTTTTCTGAGTCACTTCACTTACCTGTAACTAAATATCATTATTTACTGTTAACACAACTAAAATAATAATTGCTACACAGACACACAGAAACAGACACACAAATACAGACAGACACATACATAGACACAGACACAGACACACACAGACACACAGACACACACACCAGGCACTGCTTTAAGTTTGTGTTGCTTTCCTTTTCCCCCACAATTTTAATTAGATGGATCTTCATATAACTCTGCAACTGTGTTATTATGTTTGCATAAATGGCAGAGAAATGGAAGCACAGAGAGGTTCAGCAAATTTCTGGTTAATAGCAGAGCTAGGTCATCATTTGGGCAGGATGGCTCTGGCATCTCTTCCTTAGCCTTATGTTCTTCTGCTTTCTCAATACTAATACCAATACTAATACTCTTAAAAAGACAGTCTGATGGAAATATGAAAATATTGTAGCAGCACTGTAAGAAAATGACACAATAGTCTGAGATGATTGATTGGTATCACCAAATACTGCACTCTGTATGTTTTCTGACAAAATCCTTCCTATTTTTTGCTTCTTTGAGCAGGGTGAACCTCTGTTTCCAGCATTAGGGAGATGAAGGGTGCATGGTCCCAAACCAAGGCACTTAACAGCACTTAACAGATGCTCTCAGGACAGGAGAGAATTCCAGGACCTTCTCTCAGCACTTCTCCTCAGCTCATTCTACTGCAATTGTTGTGCTTATTTGATATGAAGGAACTGGGGGACTTCTGGTCCTAGTGTTAAGGCTAGTGAGTGGAGTTGCTGTCCAGAGGTGAATATTCCTTTTTTTTTTTTACCTTTTTTTTGAATATTCCTTTTTAAAGCAAGATGAGGGAAATTTTCTAGTTGAAAATTAAACAGTTGGTACAATGGTGCATGCCTCTAGTGTCAGCTATCACAGGACAGGAGGATCGTTCCAACCCAGAAGTATGAAGTTAGCATGAGCAGCACAGTGGGCCTGTCTCAAACAAAACAAAACAAGTTTAATATTATTTAATCATAGCCAAGATGAGCAAAATTAACCTTCTTACAACTACAGTGTATTCCTAGTGCTTACAAAAAGAAACTGGCAATGGGTCCACCTGTATCCCTATTTAAACAATTTGTTTTTTTCCCCTCCCCAAATTATACCAACATAAAATAAGTGCAAACAGGGGTTATACTGTGGGAAGGGACATACAAAGCAACAAAAAAACCCTTATAAATATGTTAGAAACAATAGCAAGAAAGAAAAAACCACAAGATGCTAGGTCGAAAAACGAACTTTACAACTTTGGCAGGGCAGGGAGCGGGGGGGGAGGGAAGGGGGGAGAATGTAGTTGTGGAGATGGGAGGGTAGGGAGGGTAGGGGAAAAACAAAGGAGGAGGCAACAATGCTTGAAAAGAAATGTACTCATTACTTTGCTCATGTAATTATAACCCCTCTGCATGGTATTTTCACAATAAAAAGCTTATTAAAAAATAAAAAAGAAGAAAATGAATGTCAGCTAGATAGCCAGGTGCTGGAGATGCAGGGTCTTATTTTCATTAAACTCTTCCAGCAGCCCACTGTCCAGTGTGATGTTCTCCATCTTTAAAAATGAGGTGAAACCCAGTGAGCACATTCCTTGATCCGACAGAGATTTCCTGAGCATCTTCTTATCAATCCAGGGCATACAGTGGTTATTAGAAAGCTCTATCAGGGCCGACAGTAAAATCAGGCTATGCCCACTTCGATAGCCTATGCCATTCATGTTAGACAGAAGCTGAACAGGATCAATTGAAATCAACCCTCATAGACTGCCAACACTGTAAAACTATAATCAAATGCCACTGAATGGTACCAGGAGGGCCCAAACCATTCCACCCTGTAACATGCAAGATCTCATTAATACTAGTTAGAGGGGATGGCAAAAAAGAAAAAAAAAAAAAAAAGAAAAAGAAACTGGCAGAATCAGCATCCAAGAATACTTTCTTTCTGGTCAGGTGCAACCATGTATATCTATAATTCCAGTTACTTGGGAAGTGGAGGTAGGAGGATTAAAATCTGAGGCTGTGATAAAAAAAGTAGCCTCTATCTGAAAAACAAACTGAAGCAAAAAGAACTAGCATGAGGGCCTTGGCTTAGCAAGGGTGAGGTGTTAAGTTCAGGATTATGGTGATAATGAAGACTAAAATGTCCTCCTTCACAGTCTTCATGCCTATTCTGCTGGTGGACATTTGTTAAATTATTGGGACTGCAACTTACTTCAAATAGCTATCCATTCATACCTTGGGACTGTTGCATTCTAAGGAATTGAAATCTTTGGAGGAAAGGGCTATTTTTCAGCACTGAGTTTCTCCAATTAAAGGCCCCAGGCTCTTGTCTTTTCTTTCCATGAATAAGCATCAGAAAAACTGAGTCCTTTTGGTGTTTAGTGTTTAGGAAATGTACTTTAGAGAATCTACCTTGGAGAACAATATTTCAAAGAAATATTCTTTTCAGTGCTCTCCATTGAACCCAAAGCTTCACATGGGCTAGATGAGTGCTCTGGTACTGAGCAAGAGATTCCTCAGGCTAGAGAACAAAATTTACAAAACGGCTCCAAAATTTCAACATTCCCTTGAAGAAAGACTCAGGTGATGTTCAGTACCCCCTTACTGGTGCCGATGCCATCTGCTACATAAGTAGGTATTGTCTGGACTTTTGTAGGAAGAACGAGAGTGAAATAATATTGAGAAATAATATCTGCCCGTAGTGTACATAGCTTTCCCCTCCATCTGCATTACAGGGCTGAAGTAGTGATGGAAACTCTTTGGACAGGACTGTTTCTGTGGGTCTAACCATGCACAACCAGGCCTGTAAATGAATGATTTATTTTTCACTTAGTAGACTGTGTCCCTTTTAATAAAGCCAATGTTAACCAAGATAAATAGCCAATGTTAACCAAAGTCTGTAGAAATTCTATTTTTGAGTCTATCAATAAACTACTTGTGATGTTGAGGAATAGAGATAAGTGGAGTGGGAACATGACAATTAAGTGGCTTCAATGTGACCCCAAAGTTAAGTTGTGATAAAGAGGCAGAACAATAGGAAGATCCTTTACATGTTTTTCTTGTGTATCTGGAAATAACATATAGAGCATAACATATTTGACAATAATTCATTTATTTGTGCTCAATTATTTAAACCCATAATGACATCTGTCTTTAGTGAAAATCCTTGCTCTGGGATTATCCCAGAGATGACAGGCAAAAATAAATAAATAAATAACATTGCCTTAACTTTTAATTTTCTTAAGTTTGATAACAATTTGTTAACTAATAAATCCAGTCTCATTCATGATTTTACTCAACCCTTTAAATTTCTACCTTTGTGCACATTCCCCTATCCATTTTGCCTCTCTTGATCATGAAACTATGCGAAATAATAGATAGATGCACCAAAATTTGTTCAATCCCTGTAAAAAGATGTATACCATTTGTTAAGTCTTTGGGGCTGCAAAGGTATCCAAAGGATTTTTGCTATCAAGAGCTGGCATCCTTCATAGGAAGTTACTTTATTTTCAGTATGATGTCCTTACCAAGGAATTGAAGTCTTAAGTGTTTGCTGTCTGGTAATGCTGTAGTCCAGAGTAAAGTCAGACTCACAGTGAGGGCAAGTAACAAAGAATTTAAACAAATCAAATGTTTTACTAGTTTACTGGGAGATTTTAAGGTCTGTTACCTAGCAGGGAACATACGGAATTATATAATACTTATCAAAACTCATCTTTCATTACACATACAGAGCCAGGTCTTGAGGGTTACTGGTTCCAGGACTCCCTGAGGATACTAGAGCCCAAGAACATTGAAAATACTTACATAGAATGGCATGATATTTGCATATAACCTACACACATGTTCCAGCTAGTTTATGTACCAAATGGAATACAATATAAATCATATCCTATATTGTTTGAGAATAATGAAGAGAACAATTAGACTTGTATGTTCAGTACAGACATATGTTTTTCCTCTGAATACTTTAATCTACAGTTGTTTTAATCTATGGACTAAGGACCTACAGATGTGACAGGCTGACTGCATATGCATAATCAGTTCTAATTGATTAGATAAATTGCCTTTTTTTTTTTTTACAGATTGAGATGTATAGTTTGTAAAATAGAATTGATTTAGACTATTAAATTGCAAGGATGAGAGTTAAAGATTTGAATCCAGAACTGTCTGGATTTTTGTTAATATGTTTATTTTTAGCAAGCATGTCATTTCATATTATCATCATAACAGTAATTTATATATTATTAACTTTACGTAATTGTATAAATCTGTTTTTCAATGACTATCAATGGGCCACATACATTAGAAATTGTAGCACTAAAATGGAGCAGTAGAAAAAAGACTGGCAAGATCTCGCTCCACAAAAATGGCTCTAAGTACCAGACATCTACAGATTAATCACAATCACAATCCATTTGGGGAGATAAAAGCCAACTGCTCTCATGGAAATGAAACTCCAAAGTCTCTACTCTTTTTTTAATTGGTATTGTATTAGGGTGAGTGCATAAATGTCCTTGAACCAAATTTTAGAAACTAAGTTGGAGCCTGGTGTTGGAGGCTCATGTCTGTTATCCTAGATGCTCAAGAGATGGAGAACTGGAGAACTATCAGCCAGGACAGAAAAGCCTTAGATTTCATCTTCAGTTAAGTAAGACTTTATTTCACCAGTATGGTAGACTGGTATGTGTCTCAAGTGATAGAGTGACAACCACGAAAGCTGAGCACGGTCAGAAAGCTCTGAATTTAAGCCCTGGAATAGGGAGAACCCCTCCCCGACCCCAAAACTCAAGGTGTGGTTTTTAGGGAGTTGGAAATTATATTTCTGTTTATCTGAGAGCCTTGAATGAAAAAGTTTCAGTGTGTTGTGCCTGTATTTCAGCAAATATATGAATATTACTAATTAGGGATCATTTATAATGCAGGTATTAGAAAATATTGCTGTAATCTTAATTTGTATGAGTGTCAAGTGACCAAGCTAAAATTAAAAATAATTTAAATATTTTGCTAAAACTTTTTATACTGAGGTTGGAACTCAGGACCATGTGCATGCTAAACATGGGTTCCACCATGAAACCACATCTTCAGCTAACTTTTTAAATTCATTTTTAATAATATATATAAACTGTATAAAATAGCTTATTTATCTCACCATTCTGTTGTTCCCCTTCCCTTCCCTCATTCAAATAAATGTATATACAATACCAGGGTACCAAAATCAAATACAGTGATAACAGGGAATATACCATAGGGGAAGAACATACATAAGAAACATAAAATCACATAGGACATTAAAAACAACAACAAAGAAAAACCTCTTGTGTTCAGTCAGGTCTTGGAGTTCAACAGCAATATACACAAGACAATATGTTGGAAATGATCCGTACAACTTGGGGGCAGGAAGGGTGGGGGGAAGGGAATGTAGTAGAAAAATGAGAGAAAGGGTAATAAGTTTGACTAGAAATGTACTTATTACCTTACTTATGTAACTGTAGCCTCTCTGTACATTACTTTGACAATAAAAAATAGTGTATTTAATTATGTTGTTTTCCTATTGTATATAATGTACTCTTACCATGTTCATCCTCTTGCTAAATTTTTTAATGAATTATTTCAAAATTACTTAGATATTTGCATATATTCAAAGGCAATAGAGTTCTCATATATACCTGCACCTAGTTTTTCTTATTACTAAGAGTCTACAAGAATATGCTGTTTTTTTATAATTAATTGATGCATTATTATATTCACTCATTCAGTTCTCCTTAGTTTTTATGCAATATTTTTCCTCTTATCTCCTATTCGAGACACTACTATTATATTTAGTTATGTTTCATTACAATTTTCTTGAATATGAAATTTTCACAGATTTTTCTTTTATGGACTTAACATTTTTGAGGAGCATTTGGCCGGTTGTTTCATACAGCATTTCTTAGCTGATACTTTCCTTATTTTTTCATATTATTTTTTATGATGTTCAACATGATGTTTATATAATAATAAATGTGTATCTATATAAACACACACATATAATCTCTATATATCTCTATGTATATAGTAGATAGATCTAGATAATATGATGATAATGTTTTATTTAAATACCCTTCATCTTGAGCACATAATATCTACTTTCAGTATATTTTCAACATGCATTGTTATTACCCAGAGTTCCCATGCTAGATATTAGATTTCTAGACTTATTCATCAGACACAACTACAAATGTGAACCTTTGGCCAACCTATTTCTCCCCATTCCACCTTTCCCTGTTGCCTAGAAGTCACAGTTCTACTTTTTATTTCTATATATCCAACTTTTTAAAAAAAGATTTCACATATAAGTGAGGTCATATAGTGTTTTTTTCTGTCTGTGTCTTCTTTAGTCTAATTTATCACACTATCTCAAAGGCATGTGTTGGAACACAACTAACCATTGTTGATATTGAACTTGATCACTTGGCTCAGGTAGGGTTTGGCAGATTCCTCTGCTATACAGTTTTTCTACATTTCTGCTTTCCAGATGGTACTGTGGAAGGAACTATTGTTTAGACAGTATTTAAGGAGCAAGGAGTTATGTTCAACCTCCTTGAGGCCAGAGAATCTATATGAATTTTTGGAAACCTTTTGTCTCTATTTAATTAATTAATTAATTAATATAATTATTGTTATTAGTATGACTGAGTGAACATATACTCCAATGCACAGTGTTGGCTCTCTTTATGTTGTTGCTCAGTTGATTCAGATCCGGCCACTGGGAGCTCCTTTAATGTAGTCTTATGGTGCTTGACAAACCACCATCACTCGGGTTCCTTTGCTTGTTTTGAACATCTTTACTTTCTGGCACTCCGCACTCATCTTGTATCTTTTCTGTCTCCATTCTGGAGCCAGCCATTTTCCCAAGAAATTTCTTTATTCAAAATGATATTAGAAACCAAGATCTGTTTCCTTTCTGTGTTCCTTGATTTGGGGGTGTTATTAATTCTGAACCCTCTCAGCTGACAGGGCAAGAGATGTTTACAAATCTAGTAAGTACTACACATACATGTATCTGTAAATATATCCACATGTAGCCATTTAAGTATTCATTTTGAGTTAAAAGTTCATACTGATGTCTTCAATTTCAATCCTATTACAACCCAGATCATTCTACTTTTCTCTTGCTTATCTATAAACCACATTCCAACGTGAGAAGTCTGGCCCCATCACCTGCCACCCATTTATTGAAGGATTCAATTCTATGCATTCCAAATCTCCAAATTACCTTCTGAAGTCATATTTTCTATGAATTATGCCATTAGAAAAAGAAAAAGAAAGATCATGTACTGGTAAGTTGTTTGTTATTGATTCACTGGAATGCATATTCATAAGTGTAAATTTGCACTGGTATTGTTTGCTGACATGTGCCAAAATTCTGAAACTAAAGTCTTATGTATTCAATGATTAGCTCAAGATATCCAAATACCAGTTGGAATCACAGAAGACAAAAAATAAAAATATCTGAAGTAGTCTTGAACAAATAGAGCAATGTGGGAGGTATCACAATACTTGACTTTAGACTCTACTCTGAAACCACAGCAATAAAAACAATGTGATACTGGGACAAACAGACACATAAACCAATGGAGTAGAACAGAAGATTTAGATATAAGCCCAATAATGTATTGCCTTCTGATTCTTGACAAAGGTGCATAAACCCTACATCACTAAAATGACAGGCTTTTTATTTTTTTATTTTTTTATTTTTTGGTCTGGTCGTGGGGCTTGAACTCTGTGCCTGGGCGCTGTCCCTCAACTCTTCAGCTCAAGGCTAGCACTCTACCACTTGAGCCACAACACCACTTCCGGCTTTTTTCTTTTTGCTTATGTGGTGCTGAGGAATCGAACCCAGGGCCTCATGCATGCAAGGCAAGCACTCTACCACTCAGCCACCTTCCCAGCCCCATGACAGGCTTTTTAATAAGTAGTGCTTGTAAAACTGAATAGCCACAAAGGCTGAAACTAAGTCCTTCTCACCCAATACAAAATAAAGGAACTCAAAATAAATCAGATACTTGAAACTTGGTAACAGCAACAGAAAAACATAGGTTAAATATTTCTAGATGTAGCATAGGTAAGGACTTTCTGATTGGGGATCTGCCAGACCAGAAAATAAATGGGACTATGTCAAATAAGTAAATGTTCTGCACAGCAAAAGAAACAACAGAGTGCACAGACCCTGCAGAATGCGACATAGTCATTTGCCAAGGGATTAATGTTCAGGATATATCTACATATCTATCTATATGTATGTTTATACATTATCTATCTATCTATCTATCTATCTATCTATCTATCTATCTATCTATCTATCTATCTATCTATCTATCTATCTATCTATCTACTCCACTCCACGAATCATCCAATCAGTAAGTGGGCTGATGAAGTAGAAGGAAAAGGAAAGGGAAAAGAGGGGGAGAAGGGGCATAACAAAGAGTAATACTGGAGATGACTATAATTTAAGTACATTAGACACATGGGTGGAAATGTGTTGATGTAATCCTTTACTAAGCATAATGTAATCTAAGCCACTTTTAGAAGGTATTCAAATTTCTATTATGTACAGAGTCGCAAGCTAACTCTAAAAGTATGTTTTGTTAATCATCTATCCAGACTAAGTCATTTTCAGCAGCAGACATTGTGACTTTGCTGTCTGCTCAGCTCCTTTCCCTGGACTCTTGCCCTCCTTCTGCTGAGCTCCTCAGCCAGGTACCTCTGTGCCTCTCATTTCTGAAGGCCAATACCTTGCCATCTGTCAGTTAATTTCCATATGTGATAGCTGATGAGGTCATTGGGGACCACCTTTTCCAATCACTTTAGTATCTAATATAAGATATTAAAGATCCAGAAGTATTGCAAAATAGCAATGATTTGATTCCTATGATCAACTTCCAGGGATGGATATTTCAGAAGAACATTGTGTCCAGTATGCTTCATATTATGGCTACTATGTACCCACTCTAGTATCAATACACTCAATGGTTCTTTACTGTGTGTATATAACTTTTGTTTTCTTCCCTTTAAATAGGACCTAGAGAGTCATTTTTGGAACAAGCATCTCACTTTAAACACATGTGTCATTTGGGTATTTTTATTCAAGTTAGAATTTAGTCTGAAGCACAGCCACTTGACATTGTTCAATAAGCATTTTAACAACCAAAGAGACGTGTTGTCAGAATCTTAATTAGAGTGATGTTCCAGGCACGTTCACAAAACGACATGAGTCATTACATAAAACAATCACCACCACCCTCTAGTACTCAGAGGGCCTCAGTGGCAGCATGTGAAGAATGTAATGACAATCTCTCTAGATTAATCTGTAGTTTTTTGAAAACATGAATTTATTAAAAATAATTGATGTTATAAGATATCCTATAGACATTTTCAATAACATGCCAAATATAAAGAATATTTCTTGTGCATATTACAGAATACTCCTTACTTCAAAAATAAAAGGAAAGATGTGTTCCATGAAACTCAAGTTAGTAGAAGGGAAGAGATTATAGAGGGAAGATGGAAGAAAACCATTGCACAAAAGTTAAGTCTTCCACAAGTGAAAAGTATACTGAAAAAAAAAATGTCAAAACAAGGGCCCTGTATATAAAGGATTGCAACAAGCAATCAAGTGAATTTCTACAAAGTTATTGTAAATAAGATGGTCAAGTTCAAATAAAACTAAAATAAGAAGTTACTGCCTGTAAGAGAGAGTCAGAATCTTGGTAATGTATCTGGTGAAAACATTCAGGTGGTAGCTAATACTTGTTTCAGAAAACATGCAGGTGGTACCTAATACTTGTTTCAGAATGATGTTCTTAGTATTGCATGTCTGAGTCTCAAGTGAGGAGCACTACTCTTCATACTCAGACCTCTCACTCAACTAGAGATTCTTCTAAAGTTTCACTTTAACTAACTTTCCACCCTGCTGGGGTAAGAGGTCATTACACAGTTAGTTAGAATATACTTACACCTTATCTGTCTAACAACAATGACTGATGTACCCCTGATGGGCCTTGCCTTAGGTAGAAATGGGAGTGGGGGGGGGACATTGAGGTGGGACATATTGTAACTCACACACATAAGCACAAACACACAGAGCATTAAAAGTAACTTTAAAAGGAAAAAAAGAATGATGAATACTGAGTAAATTTATCAGAGAAAAGCAATGTCTTTCTTGTTTGTTTGTTTTCAATTGACTTTTTTGTGGTGTTATTGGGGCTGAACTCAGGGTCTGGGCACTGTTCCTTACCTTTATTCACTCAAGGCCGAGGTGTTATTACTTGAGCCAGAGCTCCATTTCTGGCTTTTAGGGGGATGGTAATTGGAGTTAAAAGTCTCATGGACTTTCCTGCTGGGGATGAGTCCAAATCTCCATCCTCAGATCTCAGCCTCCTGAGTAGATAGGATTATAAGCCTGAGCTTCGGGTGCCTGGTCTCAATTAGCTCCTATTCTAACATCTTGGTGACACAAACCCAAATATGAAAATCTCAGGACTTCAATATTTCTCATTTTAAAAAATCATCAGCCTTTTAAAGACCTCCCTTGTCTTCCAGCTGTCTTGCTCTGATTATGTTGTATGTATATAAAAATAAAAAAAAGAATCTGCAGGGCCCATGGCAGCATTCCTGATTTGATGGAACCTAATGATATGTTTGTGCTGAATGAAGCAGCTGAGTAATGCAAAGGCCCAATGTTCCCAGCAAAACAGACGGCAGCCTATTTTACAAGGATGGCAAAATTTTCTATTCATCTTGTGGGCACTTTATGTTCTAAGCCCTCTGCTAGAGGCTTTATGAACAACATCATCATATTTTTATAACTGTTATACATAAGTTTATGAGGTTTACTAATGTAACCAATTACTAGTCATTCATTTATGCAGTATTTATTAAGTGCCTACTATCAGACACTGTCTGAAAATTAATCATTAAAAGTGTAGAGATTAGCTGGGCACTGGTGTATGATAATATACCGTAAGGAATGAAAACAATTTAGTATAATACAGTTAATGAAATATGACATAGAGAAAAACAGCTTTTCTTCTAAATATAACTATCACCATTTGTAGTGGGTTTTGTTGACATTAAAGTACAAAATAACTCTTTTAAAACACTTCAAAAGAGATATAAGAGATATATATCTGTAGTCAATCTAGGCAATTCAAAGATGGTGAAAAAGAAAAAAAAAAGGGTTTCTAATCGGAAAGTAAATTTTCAATAACATAGACTGATGAAACCAGGTCATAGTAGCAGCAGAAAGCATCAGACCTAGGTAGTTGGAGTGATTTTGCTAAAATTTCTGTGTTGGAAAATTGATACCTAGTTTTGGGAGGTGATTAGGGCAGGAAGCCTTTGCTTCTCTTAAGAATGAATGAATGTGATGATGCAACAAGGAGGTCTCAACAGACCTCAGACCAGTGCTCTTGGACTTCCAGACCTTCAGAACTGTAAATCAGAACATTTTTGTGAATTAAAAATTATTCAGTCTATGGAATTTTTTTTCTTTTTAGTGGCAGTAAACAGAGTAAGTCCAGCCCCAGGTTGAGTTTCTTGTCTGGTAGACTCTTTACCTATTAAGTTAGGAGGACACAAAATCACAAGCCTTGATGATTCAGGCTCCAGAAATATTGATATGGAATTCAAGATTACCTGTCTTCCTTCACAAAACTCTTTTCTGTTTGTGGGCAAAATGATCCAGTTGAAATACAAAGAACTTATTAACTGTTGTCTGGTATAAAGAGTGTGGAGGATTCAGTGGGTGGAAAATTGACAGAATTTTCATTACTTTGACAACTCAGTACATTCAGAGAAATGTATAACCTGTTGTTTGTGTGATTTCCAGATGGAACATGCTGTTTCTGACACAGAGGCAAAACAAACTAATAGATAACATTAGAATTCTAGGATTTTGATTTTCTCACGATTAAAGTAACTTTCAGAGCAGGAGCTAATGTGAACAGTCAAAAAACCAAATGTATAGCTACTAGATAGATGATGATAGTGAAGGTTGTTGACAAGATGAAAGTTTCAGTGGATATATGTTCTAGATGCTGGTAATTTATTAGTTAACTTGTTGTAAATCCACTGTTTTTATTTTTTAAGCTGAATTGAGTTTTTAAGAAGACAAAGCATCAGGCTTTTCAGAAACAGATAATAGTAAGTGTTAAAAATTGTAGGATTGGCTGGGTGCTGGTGGCTCACACCTGTAATCCTAGGTTGAGATTTGAGAATCACAGTTCAAAGCCAGCCCGGCAAGAATGTCTTATCTCCAATAAACCACCAGAAAACTAGAAGTGGCGCTTTGGCTCAACTGGTAGAGCACTAGCCTTTAGCTGAAGAGCTGAGGGACAGTGCCCAGGCCCAGAGTTCAAGCCCCACAACTAACAACAAAAAATAGGGTTATTCAAATGTTTGCAAGATAGATACATATTAAAAATATACAGTACTATCTGGAAACCTTTGGATACTAAAATTACAGATACTTTCAGCAAAAATAATTTTTGTCTAGTTAAATAGTATACTGGATAATCAAGGGAAAACAATTTTCATGAATATATATTTAAGTCACTTACTTTCTATCTTCATTTCTGTATTAAACAAACCATAAGATGAATTCATTGGGCCATGGGGTTTAGGAAGAAGAGAAGGAACATAGAAGGAAATTTTGTCCAAAGAAACTTGATTTCTACCATTGTCCTAAAGTGAGGTTCAATCTTAAATTGAAAACATTTGTGTTTTAATAAAAAGATGATCTCTATGTAACTGTGGTTTCATTTTTGCTTGGATAATTGGAGCGTAAAAAGATACCACGTGCTTCCCATATGTTACTCATTAGGCTACATGAAGATTCCAAATACAATTATTTTGAGTCAAGATTTCAACTGAGTGTAAGTTATGGTCTCTGAGTGTATAATTACAAAAACTCGTCCTGTATTGCTAAGTTCTTTGTGGAATGTAACCACAAATCTCAAGACAGATCAATTATCTGCACACATAAAATTTCTATCTGTTTTTCATAGTTATTCTATGATTCCATCACCAACTGTTTCTGGCAGTGTTTTCTGTGGTCTTTGAATAAACTTCGAGGATACAAGAAGAGCGTAAGTGGGTAAATTACATGCTCAACTAGAGGTCTTAACTTCATGTGACTTGTCACATTTAAGATAAAATCTAATCTATGGAGTGCTTAAAGGTGGACAATTCCAATACTGAAATCACAAATAGAGTAGTAATTAGCTGACATTAATCTTGAGTAAATATTTCCTAGACTAAGAGGTTTTGTGTTTGTACTAGGTGTTGAACTTGGGACATCATTCTTGCGCTACTACTTGAGCCATGGGCCCTGCCCATTATTTGTTTTGAAGGTTTTTTCCTCTTTGGTTGTTTGTTATTAGACAAGGTCTCTCACTAACACTATGTTGTAGTACTAGCCTTAAATCACTATCCTCCTGTCTCCATTTTCCAAGTAGCTGGAATTATAGGTGTGAACCACAATGCCTAGCTCCCAGGGAAACATTTTTATTGGGTAACTCTGTGACTTAAATGATTTCGTTGCTTCAAAGTTTTTATTAGCATATATTAGTTGTATAAGGGAAGTTTAATATGGCATTTCCATAAACTTTACTTCAAAGTCAACCCATACTTCTCTTTATCTTATTTCCCTCCTCCTTCGTTAACTTCAACAGATTTTATTTTTTTATGTCTTAGCCTAAAATACTAAACTCTCTACAGAGTTGATTGGTATTGTAGAATACAGTATTATGCCAGTTGTAATAATTATTTTTCATAAGTATCCTATGAGGTAGAAATTCTTTATCCACTTTTTTTTTGCATTTCAGTAAGTGGGGTTCTGAGAAGTTACATAATCTCCCCAACTAGCAACCTTCATTTGAGAGAAGTCCTGCAAAGTGTACATTTGCAAAACGGTATAACATAGAGTTGTGAAGGGTACAACCTGAATTGCTGTATATGGAAATCCCAATAGGATGTATGTGATACATTTTCTTCATGCCCAACCTCTTTTTACTATGCTACTCTCTGGAAGAAATATGGAATGGGTTCCTTTCTATGAAAAAAGAAGCACATAAACTGTGACTTTGTGTGGATGTGGTCAGTGTGTGGTCTGGAAAGTTAGAGAGGTCTGTCTGCAGGACCTCTCTCAAATGAAGGTTGCTAGTTGGGATATCTGCTCCCCTGAGACTTTTCCTTCATTCTCCCAGTGGGCCTTGGTTTCTCACTGTATCGGTGCAAAGAATTTCTAGCCACCTTCTGCAAGTCTTTACCTAGAGAAACTATGTGGCTCTTGAATCTCACATTGTTAATTGTAGCTGAGGGCTAGCATAGCATCTGTTCAAGTCTATATTTTATCACTATTACTATTGGATGTCTGATGAATAAGCAATATATGTATATATACATATGCATATGTATATACATATATATAAATGCTTTAAACATTAGATTTTCATGGGGAAAATGGGAGCAAAATGAATATATAATTTAATAGAAATAAATGAGATAATGTAATATTAACATAGAACAAGGATCATAATAACTTCAATAAATATATCCTTCCCTTTCCCTCTCTCTTCTCCTCTACTTCCTACTTTTCTTCCTCTTATTTCTTCTCTTTCTCCCTCCTCCTCTTCTTCCTTGCTCTTCTTTCCCCCTCCTCCTCTTTCTTTTTCCTCATTTTTGCATATATATATATATATATATATATATATATGTTCCCTAAATCTGGACTCTATCTCTTTGCAAGCATCTAAGATCCTGATAATGTAAGAGCATTGAGATTTCCAGTCAATGTAAGACATCAAGAGGGTATAGGAGAAGAATTGTAAGTGGACTCATTTTGGGACAACCACCAAACATTAACTATGAAGATCGAGACCCTAAGATGTAAAATTTGAGATTCTCACTTATTTTGCATTTTCTATGGAGAATGCACTTGAGTCCTCTTTGACTGATATCAAGAAGTTTAGATAAGGGGCAAACATGGAATAGTTATATTGTTCTTACCTTCCTCTCCTTTTCTCCCTCCTCTAAGCTTTCCAGTGCCTACAGAGTTGGCTTATTCCTATTATCTTTGACTTTCCTCATCTTTATTCTCTCTTTCCTTTCATCCTTCTTGCCTCCTTTTTGCCTGCCTGGATTACTTCTTTCACCTCCTTTCTGATATTTTCAGTAACTTATGTTCCCTAACTTGTAGCTTGCATACATTTATGAGTAATGGTAGTTGCATGTCTAGACTTGAATTCTATGAATATTATATAGGTTAATAAATCCAGCAAAAACACATTAAAAGTAAATTTCTTATAGAAATATTGCATGCAAAAAGGAAATATTGCAAGCATCAAGAATACTAGGGCATTTTCCTTCCTCAAATACATGGTAATGAAATTTATTGACATATAAACATAGTAAGATGCTAATTAAGTAATTATCGATTGAGAGTGATGCATTCTGAAAAGTCACATTATCAATTGGCATATAGACTCAAAACAGGCTCAGTTTTCAACTTACTTTATAGCATTACCTTAAAATTGTAAAGAGTTAATCTTATCACACTACACATGGTTGAATTTATAAAAGATAAAAATCACCAACGAGTAATGCACAGTTACTTGTTACATATTCTTCCCATTACAACTGACAGGTTCATTAATCATACAGTGTATTTTACTATTAGAAGCTATAAAGGAGATCAAATCTCTTGTAATTTTTCTTCTTCTCTTTCATTTGATAAGTGTGTTGTTTCAGTGTGCAGATAAAATATAGTGTCAGTCAGCAGCATTCTCTGGAGACGTTCATTTTTTTCCAGTAAGAATATCCTTGCTGATTTGCAATGTAAAGTGTCCTTAGCTCATGCATCATTTCCCCATAACTTGACCATCAGATCAAGTAAAATGTCTTTGTGCGTCTATCCATAGAACCGGTCATCTAGAAGTAAGAGCTGGGGGAGAGAAATAATGTTTTTGGTGTGAATGGTGTTGCTTACTGAGTGTTGAAGGCATTAGGAATGAACCCTCTATTCACAACATAACATTGATTCATAATTAAAGTTCATGTAAATTACACAGAGAGCTGACAGATTTCATAAGCTTCTCTGGGGAGAGGTGGCAAATCTTGCAGTTTCTCACAGATTGCCAATGAGACACTTGGAAGCATAAATGAAATATAAGATTATTTGCCAATAAATAAGAGGAAATATCATATTCCCTTTCATGAGATTCTGATGACAAAAATAGGTCTTTAAAGGCTACATTCTTGTGTAGAAAACCAAGGTGGTTTTGATTTTCTAGTCTAGAAACAAATCCTGAAAAGAGATGTCATCAGTTCACACAGCTAAAACAGATGGACATATTTTAATGTTTTAATTAGTAAAGAGAATAAAAATGTGTCCTTCTGAAATCTCTTGTCAACTTCAAGAATGAAGTCAACCATGAACGTTCTTTGGTTGGTTCTCAGTGTTTTCATTTTTCATTTAAAAATCTAACTGATAAATACAATTCTTAGGATTTCTTAGTTTGGGTGATGTGTATGCCACTGATATACTGTAATTTATACAAGAACTACTTCAGCGTGTTTTTCTGTGCTTCTTGCCAACCCAAGTATTCTAAATATAAACTGAAGAAATTCAGTCTGGCACAAAACAGCTGATGAAATATTCTAGGCTTGCATTCGCTATTTTCCCCTAAGACCTTGGATGCGAAGCAGGGAATGTAAAGAGATCTTGATTAAAGTGCAGAAATGTATGCTGTCCGGTTGCTTGTAGACTCAATTTAGAGTTGCCCCTGAGTGGCCTTTCAGCTCCGTCACTAGCACCTCATTCCTGACAGACCTCAGCTTGGTCTTCCTCATCATCTGCTCTTGGATAACAACTCGTTCTCCATATTATAGCTCTTTTCCAAGTAAGTGCAATTTTATCATGTCTGCATAGTAGGATTTCTGTAGAAGCAAGATTGGTAAAGCTATTTACTCAGCCCTTACCCACAAGTCACTTCACACTGCATTTCCATAACACATTAGAGACCAGAGCAATTGTCCTGGAAATTGGAGTGGTGCAAATAGTCACTCTCTACTTTTTCATCCTCCCACAATTCTTTCTCCCTTATTTATTTCCATAGGTAGTTGACCCAAGGCTACACTTATCTTTCTGTGTAAGTGATGTGCTATGTATTTGACATATGATTCTCACTTGATTTTTGTGGGTTTTTTTGTTTGTTTTTTTGGCTTACCATGAGTTGTGCAGATGATTTGCTTAAAATGTCCACTAAGGGTTCCTGTCTCATGAAATGCAATGCTCTAGTTTGAGGAAGACTTTGCTCTTTGTGACTGACTTGCTAGTAGCAGCCAGATACTTTCTTTTTCTTCTTCTTTTTTCTTTGCAACTTGGAGCATTGTTTAGGAAACCATGCCTGCTTTGGATCAAAGCATGGGATTATGCAAGACAGTGTCCTGCTGAGAAAGGATTTCCTTTATTTTTATTTTATTTATTTTTTTGTTTGTTTGTTTATTGTCGGTCTTGGGACTTGAACTCTGAGCTTGGCCGCTTTCCCTGTGCTCCTCAGCTTAAGACGAGTGCTCTATTGCTTGAGCCACAGCACCACTTGCAGTTTTCTAGTGGTTTATTGGAGATAAGATTCTCACAGAGTTTCTTGCTCAGGCTGGCTTTGAACCATGATCCACAGATCTCAAGCTTCTGAGTAGCTAGGATTATAGGGGTGAGCCACTGGTGCCCGGTTATTTTTATTTTTTGAATTAAAACTTATTGTAAAGGTCAGAAAGAATTGCCCAATGGAAAGATTTAACTACCCCTCCACTATTATGCTCCTGTGTGGAAACTTCTGTGGGAAGATGGGCATACTTTGACTGGGCAGCCAAGCCACATTACCTCAGTTTCTCTGAGGTTTGTAGAAGGAATGAATGACCAGAACTTTAGGAAAACGGAATGACTTTTGCTTCTATTTCTGGAGGAAATTTTGGGAATCCACGACTAAATTTACTCTGTATCCATTTCACTGTTAGCAGCATTTAGATCCAGACGGGTGTGAAACTTCCCCAAGCCCAGGTTGGGAAGATCTTTCTCCTTTGTCCCTTCCCAGGCCCTGAAGCCAGAATCAGGGGTGTCAGATACCTGTCACCTTGCAGGGTGACTCCAGCCTGGAGTCCAGTAAGTGCTGCTGTGCTTCCGAGAGTTCTTTGACCCTCTTCTCTGGTGTTGTCGCCTTTCTAAAGAGGCCTTGGTTCTGGGTATTTGGCCTGACAATCTTCTCTATTCCCTGGATCATAGCATGGGGCAAACTGGCTGATTCCTTTTCATTTTAATTTTATTGTCAAGGTGATGTACAGAGCAGTTACAGTTACATAAGTAAGGTAGTGAGTACATTTCTTGTTGAACTTGCTACCCCTTCCCTCATTTTTCTCCAATTTTCCCTGCCCCTAAATCCCCCAAGTTGTACAGATCATTTCCAACATACTATCTTGTGAGTATCACTGTTAACATTGGTTCTCCCTTTGTCCTTTGCCTCACCATTTTGTTGTTCCCCTTCCCTTCCCTAGTTTAGATAAACATATATACAATACCTAGGGTACCAAAATCAAATACAGTGACAACAGGGGATAAACCATAGGAGGGAAAACACAAAAGAAAAAAGAAATCACATATGTGACTTTCTTGTAAATGAAAAGCTTCTAGGTCTAACGGGGTTAAGCCCATAGGGTGGCTTGCAGATGGACTTCAGGCCCAGTATGGCAACGGCGCTCCATTCTGCAGGCTCCACACTAGGCATCAGGCAGCCTCCTGCAGGTGGCCATCTTCTTCCTTCTAGGTCATTCCACACCCATGACATTTTACTTTGCTGGTCTCTACTGTCTTTAAAGGATGTTTCAATGTATGTCAGGTACACCCAGTTGGTTCCTTACATGAGAAACTCAATGTTTTTCACACCCATGTCCTGCAGCAAAAAGTAAGATAACAACATTCAAGAACTCTGTGAGTGTGGCCTAAAGTCTTTAACAGAAGATGTAGTTGAAAGTCTATGTTGTTGCTCTAAGCTAATGATATACAATTCAGAAAGTATATAAGTGTTCCCATTTTCCCACATAAGATTTATATGTGTGGTTCTATGCAGGATGTAGTACCAGGCTTTGGGATTGTCACTGACAGCCAAGGTGCTCTGGGCAGGGGAGAGTGAGGAATATCATCAACATCAAAGTTACCAGGGCTAAACAAATGGTGTAAGGGAACTACAAAACCCAACACTGCTTCAGTACCAACAAATTCCAGACCACCTAATACTGCTATAGTTCCTGAAAATTTGTCACCCATACATGACATAAACTTTTTAAAGCCAAATTTCAAAGCAAAAAAGTCTCTACAAACAAATATCACAACCTTGTATGCTTTGATGTAGTTCTGTTTCAAGTAACATTATAACCATGGCCCACAGGGGTTGGAATGAGGAGTCAGCCATAGTGTGATTCTATGGATTTTGTTGTTGGGGTTTTACTTGCTGCTGATAGGCAAAGTTACTCCACTTGGTTTTGAATAGTACAATCCTGTCCAACTAAAAGAGGTAGTTGTCTAGTTTCGAATAATTTTCTTCAAAAACATGAATATGTATTGGCCAATTGTCTTCCTCAAAGTGAAGCCATTTAATACATTGAAAATACAATAAATGGCCGATAGGTTTAATTAATTAATTTCTTATTGTCCATCATGGGGCTTGAATTCTGGGCCTGGGCACTGTCCCTCAGCTCTTCAACTCAAAGCAAGCACTCTACTACTTGAGCCACAGTGCCACTTCTGGTTTTCTTAGTGGTTTATTGGAGATAAGAGTCTCATGGACTTTTCCTGCCTGGGCTGGCTTTGAACCATGATTCTCAGATCTCAGCCTCCTGAGTAGCTAAGATTACAGGCGTGAGCCACTGGTGCCAGGCTCTCTCTCTCTTTCTCTCTCTCTCTCTTTCTCTCTCTCTCTTCTTCCTTCTTACTGTCTCTTTCTCTTTCTTTCTCTCTCTCTTTCTTCCTTTCTCTTTCTTTCTTTCTTTCTTTCTTTCTTTCTTTCTTTCTTTCTTTCTTTCTTTCTTTCTTTCTTTCTTTCCTCCTTTCTTTCTTTCTTTCTTTCTTTCCTCCTTTCTTTCCTTTCTTCTGTCTTTTACATGAGTTTGAACTCAGGGCCTTATACTTTGTATGCAAGTATCCTGCTACTTGAGCAATACCTCTAGTATCCCCAGACCTTTTTGCTTCAGTTACTTTTTGTATAGGGGGAGGCTGGGAATATATGGAGTAGCTGGAATTACATACAAGTTTGAGCCATATAATTTTCTTATTGGATGTGTTATATATTCCAAGTCCTTCCTTTGATGCACTGTGCATCAAATAATGTACTTGCTCATTATATATTATACAACATGTTCTCTATCTTGGCTATCTTTTTTCTTTTTTTGTGCCAATCCTGGGGCTTGAACTAAGGCCTGGGCACTGTCCCTTAACCTTTTTGTGTTCAAGGCTAGCACTCTACCACTTGAGCCACAGCACTATTTCTGGCTTTTTCTGAGTCATTGATTGGAGATAGGAGTCTCAAAAACTTTACTACTGGGCTAGTTTCAAACCAAGATCTTCATATCTCAGCCTCTTGAGGAGTTAAGATTACAGGCATGAGCCACGGGCGCCTGGTTATTCTGGCTATCTTTATACCATTGTTCCACATTTTGAATAATCCCTAAACTAGATGCTGTCTTTTCTTTTGGTGTGCATGTCAAATCAATAGAGACATTCTGAGGGTAGTGATTTATCTACTAAATGCTTTTTATTTGCTGGAAGAGAGCTGGAGTGTCCATCTTCACCAACACTTTTGTTGTCATCTCTCTTAACCCTCTGCAGTATGATTTTCATCCCGACAATTTAATCTATTTACTTAATGATATCCTGTTCCTTGCTTGGTATGAAATCTTTGGTATCTTTCATCATCTTCCCTGTTATCAGTTGCATGAATTTTGTCAGAGTGGTTACGATTCACCCACCAGAACTTCCTTCTAGCAGCTCATTTCTCACTTAGCTTCTGACATACCAAAGGGTTCTATTTGTCCACTCCTCCTTGGAAAGACCTTTTTCCTTTTACTATGATGGCTGCTCTTTCTGCTTTTATCTACTATGTGGTAAGAGTCTGAAGTTTAAGCCTCTATCCTCTTCCTTTACTTGACTATTGAATATGATCTAACAGTTTAATCATGTTTTTCAGTGTTCTAACCTTTGGCACAGTCTGTAAGATCATCATTTTAAATTCTTATCACAGCGCTTCAAACATAACATTATTATACTCTTCCTTTACAAATATTTTCATTTATCACTGCTCATTTTGTCAACAAAAACAAATTTGTTTGGTGCTCTGGATATGGTTATTTTCTCCCAGTGCTGAGAATTGAGCCTGAGACCTTGTGCACGCTCAACAAAGTCTCCACCACTAACTTCTATCTACTAACCACACAGAATTTTTCAGCCATCTTTTATTGCATTGTTTTCTTTTTCTTTCTTTCTTTCTTTCTTTCTTTCTTTCTTTCTTTCTTTCTTTCTTTCTTTCTTTCTTTCTTTCTTTCTCTTTCTTTCTTTTTCTTTCTCTCTCTTCCTTTCTTTCTCTTTCTTTCCTTCTTTCTTCCTTTTTCTTTCTCTCTCTCTCTTTCTCTCTCTCTCTTTTTTTTTCTTTCTTTCTTTCTTTCTTTCTTTCTTTCTTTCTTTCTTTCTTTCTTTCTTTCTTTCTTTCTTTCTTTCTTTCTTTCTCTCTCTCTCCTTTCCTTTCCTTTCCTTTCCTTTCCCTCCCTCCTTCCCTCCCTCCCTCCCTTCCTTCCCTCCTTCCTTCCTTCCTTCCTTCCTTCCTTCCTTCCTTCCTTCCTTCCTTCCTTCCTTCCTTCTTTCCTTTTTCCTTTCTTTTTTTTCTTTCATCAGGCATGGGGCTTGAATTCAGGGTCTGTACCCTATCCCTGAGCTCTTTAATGCTCAAGGCTAGTACTCTACCACTT
This sequence comes from Dipodomys merriami, assembly GCF_024711535.1. NCBI lineage: Eukaryota > Metazoa > Chordata > Mammalia > Rodentia > Heteromyidae > Dipodomys > Dipodomys merriami. The sequence continues at coordinate 33,221,033 of NW_027205603.1, forward strand.
TGAGCCACAGCAACACTGCTGGTGTACTGGTGATTAATTGGAGATAAGAGTCTCATGGACTTTCCTGCCTAGATTGGCTTTGAGCCATAATTCTCAGATCTCAGCCTCTCAAATAGCTAGAATTATAGGCATAAGCCACCTGCTCTCAGTAGCATCTCTGTAGCATTTTTGTTTAAGTTTAAAAGATACTTCTTTGAAATTTCTTTTGGCTCTACCATTTCCTATCCTTTGGTCTTCCAAATTTTAATATTTTGTATAAAATCACTGTGACAACTGTTTTTGCCGATCTCCCACTGAGCAATGTATGTATGCATGCATGCAGAATAATACCAACAGCCTAACATTTGCTGAGCAGATACCATATATCAGAAACTGTTTCATGTATCTCACACCTATAACTTCAATTATCTTAAACCCCTAAAGACACATACTCTGCCTACTTGATGAAACACAAGCACCAAACATATACTTGACCAAACTTAAGACCTAGCAGGTAAAAATCTGATATTCAAGGTAGCCTTGCTTTAGAACCTGACGTCTTAATCTTTGGCCATATCATCAGTTCTGTTGCTTGATCAGTAGCTCATGTCTGGACACACACTCCAGCCTCCTTTGCCTGGCCATCCATCCTCTGGCACCATCTAGTATTCCAATTCCTTCTGTCACTATAGTTTAATGTGCACTAGTATAGTCCACTGCTTGTAACATTTTCTCACTTCTTAGAATCTGATTTCTTTCTTAAGCTGCAATATACTTGCCTTCTCTCAGAATGACACTTTTTTTTGTCTTGTCTCTTGACAATCTCTACTCTGGGTCCATCTGCCCAAGGCTGTCACCACAAAAACTGTGTGCATGTGCAGATTGATCTTCAGAGTTGAGGTCACTCAAAGGGAGAGGACTAACACAAGCAAAAATCTGGATTTATACCCCCTTTACCAGTTGTCCATATTTTTCTTTAAAAACAAATTATATTAAGTGAAGTAAGCCAGACTCAAAGAAACATAGGTCCCATGGTTGCCCTTATCTGCAATAACTAGTATATGTCTAGGACAAGCAGAAGAGGTCAAAAGCTATGTGCATATGACCATATAATCTGATGCTGAGTGAAATGAACCCCAAGATAGGGACACAAGTGGTTTTATCTTTGCTGCTGTTCTTTTTATTATACTTATAATATACTATGCATTTTTTTATTTGTTTCTTTGCATGTCTTCCCCCATGGTACAACCCCTGTTGTCACTGTATTTGATTCTGGTGTCCTGCATCTTGTATATACATTTTTTTTCTAATTTGGGGAAGGGAAGGGAAATAACAAAATGATAAAATAATGATACAGGATGATCTATTATAACAATGAGATGTATAAGACACTATGTTGAAAACGAACTTTAGAACTTTGTGGGGGGTGGGGCGGAGGGAGAAGTTGTGGAGGTGGGGAGGAAAGGGATGGTAGAGGAAAAACAAAGGAGGGGGTAACAATGCTGGATAGGAAATGTACTCATTACCTTGCTCATGTAATTGTAACCCCACTCTGTACAGTATCTTTACAATAAAAATATATAGTAAGAAAGAAAGCAACAAACTCAAGTGGATCTTGAGGATCAATCATTGATAGAAATAATAAGAAATAGAAGATTAAAGCAATTTAAAATTGAACAAGCAGTAGTACATTGAATATAAATAACTGACTATGTTTTCACTGGTCATCAATAAGTGAAACAGAAAAGGAACCTGGTCTTCTTAATACCTAAACTACTGTATTCATATTGCTTCAGGGGTTGCTGGAAGTCTGGTAATATACAAAGTTAGCACTTTATCTTTCCTATTCCTACTATTTAATCATTGTTTCCACTGAGCTTCTTTTTAAAGTTTCTTTTGAACAACATGACCATAACCATAACCATTTTATTTTTTAAATGTATGTATTGTTATTGTGAAGGTGATGTACAGAGAAGTTATGTAATCATAATGTCATATGTGACAGCAGGGGTTGGCAAACTCAAGATCTGTTGCCTAAATCTGATCTTCTATCTTTATAAAGCTTGAAGACTAAGAATGTGTTTTAATGGTTAAAATAAATAGAATATTATTTTATAATGTGAATAATATATGAAATTTGAACTTCACTGCCTGCAAATAAAGCTTCATGATAATATGAGACATACATTTATTTAGTGTAAATTAAATAGTAATTTGTTTAGCAGGTTATGGCTGCTTTTTTTAAGAAGTATTGAGAACTTGAACTCCATGTTTTGCATTTGCCTGATAGGTGCAATGCCTCCAGCCTTTTAACACTGATTAAATGGAGATAAGGCCACACTTCTTGCCTGCAGCTATTTCTGGTCTTCAATTGGTTTATTCATTATGTGGCTGAGATGAGAGAAGTATATTACTATGCCCAGCTCTTTTCTTCCCCAAGTTTGCCTGGAACTGTAATCTTTGTATCTCAGCCTCCTTCCTAACTGGGATGCTATATATGTGCTACTACATACAGCTATTAAATGGAAAGAGATCTTGTGTGTATCCCCAGGTTAAATCACAGCCCTTCCAATCTCAGCTTCCCAAGTGGCTAGGATTGTAGGCATGTACCAGGAGCACTTGGCTATGACTGCATTTAATTTTATGTTAAATAGTTGCTACCATGAGAAAACTACATTTTATATGAGGTTCTTTACAGAAAAAGTCTGCACTTTTGTGTTATTCCACATGACAGAAACTTATCAAACTTTTTTTATTCCTGACCATTTTTTAATGTATGTAACAATTATGTATGTAAAAATTATGTAACGACTTACTTGTATATACAATTTACCTGTGTATATCTGTGGCCATTTTAGGGTTATATGTTATTTCACTCTTTTCTGCTTTTTTTTCAAAGCTCCATGAGGGTTTGAATGAGGTGTACACTTATGCCAATTGTTCTTAATATTCATTGGTTGAAAGAACAAGTCTATTGTGTAATGCATGACAACTACTCTCAGGAAGTCAGTAAGTCCAATTTGCTGTATTTGTCTCGTCCCGAGTCATGAATATTGAGTGAGCTTTACTAGGGATGCTGTAGGAAAGTATCACTGGATATCTTACAATAGAAATTTATGGAAATGGCGCTGTAGCTCAAGTGGTAGAGCGCTCGCCTTGAGCTGAAGAGCTGAGGGACAGCGCCCAGGCCCAGAGTTCAAGCCCCATGACCGACCAAAAAAAAAAAAAAAAAAAAAAAAAAGAAATTTATTTGCTCACAGTTCTCAGGGCTAAAAGTCTAAGGCTAAAGAAGCCACAGGATTGGTCTCTTGTGAGGCCTCTTTCCTTGTATTGCAAAAGACCACCTTCTGTGTTTATAAGGACATCAAATATTGTGTTAGGACCCTATTCCTAATTTAAGGTTATCTCCTTAATGGCTCTGTCTCTAAATATGGTACAAAGGGTTAGGGGAATTCAAAATACAAATTTTGGGGGAATATAATTCAGCTGTAACAGATATTATCTTTTGTAATGGTCCCTATTTAATCAGAATGTGATATACTAGAGTAGAAATACATAGTGAAGTAATCATAGTGTAGTAGTCTTATTGTTGGATTTGGAGATAATGGTTTAGCATTTGATCCTTGACCCCATAGTCATGTTTATGTGACTGGTGGCTCATGCCTGTAATCTTAACTACTCAGAAGGGTAAAATCTGAGGACTGAGCTAGGAAGCCAGTCCAGGTAGAAAAGTCTGTGAAACTCTTAATTACAATGAATCAGCCAAAAAATCTGGAAATAGAGATATGGCTCAAGTGGTAGAATGCCAACCTTGAGTGAAATAGCCCAGTGAGACCAAGATGATCTGAGTTAAAGCTCCAGTATCAGCACAAAAAAATATAACAAATAACTGGACACTTTCAAGAGGAAACAGAGTTGAAAGTAGTAGAGAATGGTTGATACTTTCTAAACTTGTTTTACCATTCCTCTTTGATCTCTGTTGGGACCTGGAAGCAGAGAATAGGGAAAGAAAAATAATCAAGAAGCTGTTTTTTTCTTTGGGGTCAAAGCTTTGCTCTGTAGAGCAATGATTAGGAGCTGTTATTAATCAACACTGAATGCATAGGATTGGACTCCTGGGCCATATTAGGTCCAGGAGGGCCTACTCTAGTGCTTCATCTAAATAAGCATACTCTACCTAAGAGGCAAAATTGGTTTCAGATTCTTTCACAGAAAATTTTGGAAATTATATAAATTTATAAAGGATAATTACTTAAGATTTTGAGGTGGAGAAAAAAATAGAATTATTTTTAAACTTGAAAATTGAAAAAAAAATTGGCCTAACCTAAAGAACATATGGAAGAGCACATTTGGGAACTGCATACTGCTGGGAAAAAAAAAGAGAAGAAAGAAAGAAAAAAATTCTCCAAGCTCAGTTTTTTCCCCCCATCACTGTTATGCTGATTCCAGTTCCAAATATGTAAATTTTGCCACAAGAGTATCTGAGAGTGTGGTTGCTCAACCAAAATCACACCAAGAATTTCTTATCATTGTCAGCATTCACTTTCACAGTGTTAATCTCTCCCTTCAAGGCACTCACTCATGGCTGCTGGTTTCACAAGGTGTGCAGTGTGGGCACGCACAGACACATATGCATGAGTGTGTTCATGTGATTGTGTGGTGCTGGTTGCTAAAGGGTTGCGTTCAGTCTGAAAGAAAACATGGTGAGTGTTGCTTGATGCTTTGAAGGCATCAAATAGGTATTTTTGATTCTTAAAGAAGAGGTGCCAGCACTCTAACAGCAGTGTGGAGGTTCCTCAAAAAACCACACATAGAACTAGAACTCCTCTATGACCCAGCAATCCCACTTCTGAGAATCTACACAAATGTCCACAAATAAGGCCACACTAAACCTACCAGTATGATGATGTTCATTGCAGCATTATTTACCATAGCCAAGATATGGAACCAACCCAAATGCCCCTCAGTAGATGAATGGATCAAGAAGATGCAGTACATATACACAACGGAATCCTATGCTTCCATCAGAAAGAATATCATTGCTCCATTCATAAGGAAATGGAAAGACTTGGAAAAAATTATATTAAGTGAAGTAAGCCAGACTCAAAGAAAAGTAGGTCACATGATCTTCCTCTGTAAGAACTAGAATATGTAGAAGATACTCTAAATAAGGGATCTCAAGAGCCCAGGCACTTAGTGCAAAGGACAATATATAATGAAGCATACTAACACGAACTCCAACTTTTGGAAAAAGGCTCTCATTAGACACTATATACAGTTCATTTTTTCTCTATTGTTTTTCCCCATGGTTTCCCTCATTTGCAATAATTAGTATATATCTATGATAATTTTATCAGAGATCAGAAAAGCTCAAAAGCTATGTACATATGACCGTGTAAGATGATGCTAAACGAAAAGAACCCCAAGATATGGACACATGCAGTTCTTCTTTGTTGTTGTTTTTAATGTACTGTGTGATTGTTTTCTTTCCTTTGTATGTTCTTTCCCCTATGATATATGTTACTGTATTTGATTTTGGTACCCTGCATCTTGTATATACATTTGTCCAATTTGGGGATGGGAAGGGGAATAACAAAATGCTGAAACAAGGACACAGGATGACCCATTGCAACAATGATACCCACAAGACACTATATTGGAAATAAACTTTATAACTTTTGGGGAAGAGTCGGGGAGGGAAGGAATAGTGGGATAACAACAAAGGAGGGAGTAACAATTCTCGACAAGAAACGTACTCATTGCCTTATTCATGTAACTGTAACCCCTCTGTACAGCATCTTTACAATAAAATATTTTTTTTAAAAGAAGAGGTGCCAGGATTTAAGGAGGTTGTATGCTGAAGTGAGAAAAATCATGCTTTCAGACATAGTAAACAGACCTGTTGGGGCTCCTATTTCCTTGGATACCATTGAGTAACCCTAAAGAAATGAGCTAATTTCTTTAGTTATTGAATTGTACACATAGAACAGCTATTTATACCACAGGTTGTATTTTTTAAGTCTTTTTCTTTTCTTTTTTTTTTTCAAGGCCTCAAAAAATTGAGCCTTTTTATTTTGAAGCAATGTTAGACTCACACAAAGATTTTAAAATAATGCAAGAAATAAGGATATATTGACAGTAGGAAAGCATTTGGAGTGTGGATGCTAAGGCTTGTTGGATTGGAAAGTGAGGTCATCTTACTCAGGGTCTGGTGAGTTTGATTTGGGGGCCATATGGGCACATTGACTGTAAGGTGCTTCTCAGTGTGCAATTCCTGAAGTGACCATAAGACATTCATTTGCGTTGTCTGGCCAACATTTTTATGGAGTGCGACCTGGCTTTAATTCTGTCATCTGTTGAGCCTCACCTAGCTTATAGCAAGGCCTTTGACTGTAGAATGCACCTTTTTTTTGTTGTTGTTGGGGGTGGTCACCTTGAGCTCTGGGCCTGCGCGTGGTCCCTAAGCTCTTTTGCTCAAGGCTATCATTCTACCACTTTGAGCCAGAGCCCCACTTCCAGTTTTCTGGTGGTTAATTGGAGATAGGAGTCTCATAGCCTATTTTTTCCTGCCCAGGCTGGCTTGAAACTATAATCTTCAGATCTCAGCCTCCTAAGTAGCCAGGATTATAGGCATGAACCACCAGTGCCTGGCCTAGTGCTCCATTCTGACTGCAATTACTGTAACCTTTACACTTTATACTTGCTTTCAGTTGATTTCTTTCTTCTTTTTGTGTTAGTAGTAGAACTTGAACTCAGGGCTTCTTATGCTTGCTTGATATTTTCATTCAATGCTGTCACTTTACAGTGCTACTCTTGACAGTTTCCTGGATAATTGGAGATAAAAATCTTATGTGTTTTCTGTCCTGGATAACTTTGAACCATGATCCTAAAATCTCATCCTTCTGAGTAGCTAGGATTACAGGTATGAGCCACTAATGCCCTGCTTGACATTATTTCTTTTAACATTAAAAACTGAGTTTTTCTACAAACTAGATTCATTAGTGATATATAAATAAAGTTTTATAAGCTTACCATTGTTGTTTGAAACACACATTCAACCTGAGAGACGCAACATACCCTAAGGCATCTATATTTCATACAATGAAGAAAACTACACAACCTAAGACTTCTTACAATAGGAAGGCTGAAATATTCAAATGGGGTGTTCAAAAAACAACAAAGAATAGAGTGGAATGCTTCAAAAGAGAAGGTATATTTCAGAGAAATAAGAAAATGCCAGACTAAACAGCTCTCAGTACAGAGCTTTTAGAATGGCTCAAAGATATTAACTCTGACATGAGTCAACCTCAATCAATGCCTAATTTTATTAGTCTTTGAAAAGAACCCGACACCTCCAAGTGATTATATAACAGCTGTAGGTGCTTGACCTGACCCCTCTCTACTGCAGAAGATTTGTCTTGTTTCTGGTCCATCTGGCTATGGCTGTAGCTTTAACCCTCTAAGGGGAATTCTTCCATAGAAGAGGCTTACTTTCATCCTAAGGAACCCATCTCATAGCATTTTTGAAAAATATTACATAAGCATTTGTAGTAGCAAAGTCCTATGTTGTCCATATGTAAAGGATTTCAAAAGGTTTTGTATATTTTTAGCTAGCCATCCTCACTCTTTCTTTGAATGCCTACCGTGAGGAAAGTAAATTTGGCATTTTGGTCAGGACTATCAAACAACCAAATATTGTCCATGCTCTTAGTTTAAAACTTGTTCTAGATAGTGTACATGCTAGCTTCAGTCATCATTTGCCTAAATACTCTAGGAATATGATGTATCCCTATCTCCAGTTAACAAAATCAACTTACTTCTACCCTTAATAGTCTATATGGAATGTCAAAAAGTTAGACCAATCAGTAAATTTCTTTTTTTCTGAATTGATTCAACCTTATTTAAGAGATTTATTGTCTAATGTATTTTTATCCAAATTTTGAGTTTAAATTTTAACTACCAAACACATCCGATCTTTTGGTTGACAAATTTAGTATATTACAAGGAAATAATCTTTTTTTCTTCAAATACGTTTTAAGAATGTATTAGCCATTCAACAAGAGATTTTTTCATTGTGGCATTTCTATATATAAGTACCATGTACCAGTCAAACCTCCCCTTTTCCTTCCATGAAAAATTTCAGTAGGTTTCACTGTTTTATTTTTATAGATGCATAAAAAGAACTACAACTATATTCATTCCCATCTTCTCTCAATTACAGAGGGGTCATTACTAGTTTCCATCTCTCAATAGAACCAGTTTTACCTTCCTGTCATTTGTTTTCATTTTTATTGTACATTTTTTTACATATTATAATCCTCTAGTCCTATCTCTCTGTTCCCACTGCTTGCTAATGTTCAACAGCTTTATGCTATCTTTACATATTAGCACAATATATTCCAGAATTATTCAAACTCAATAATTTTTCCCTTCTCCTACCTCCCAATTGTCCCCCACAGTTATAATCTATCTATCTATCTATCTATCTATCTATCTATCTATCTATCTATCTATCTATTATTGTAGTGTATGTTTATATATAGATAAATACATTTTTTAGGTCTAAATTTCACAAATAAGCAAACATTTATAATATTTTTGAGCTTGCCTTATCTTTTCAACATGATAACCTCTAATTTCTTCCATTTTCATGTAAATGACATAATTTCATTTTTTGGAGAATATTTTCCTTATCAATTCATCCATTGTTTGGCACCTCTGCTGATGCCACAGTTTAGCTATTGTAAGCAGAACTGCAATAAAAATGGGTATGTAGATATCTACCTTGTATATAGATTTTGTGCTCCTTCAGATTGGTATGATGTGGTCATAATAGAGTTGTTTTAGATTAGTATTTTTTAATTAAGGAGCTCAAAAATACTGATTTCCATAGTGTTTTCACTATTACATTCTTGGCAATAATGTATGACAGTTCTTTTTCCCTGCATTCTTACTATTTCTTGTTGTTTGTATTCTTCATGATGTCTGCTGTGGCTGGGGTGAGATGGAATATCAGTGTCATGTTTTGATTTTTTTATGGCTAAGAATAATAAACATTTCTTCACTTATCTGAGTCATTTCTATTTTTTCTTCAGAGAACTGTTTAATTCATTTGTGCTAAGAAATAATTAGTCTATTTTTGGTCTCTTTGTATAATCTAAATATTAATGTTTTATCCAATCACATGGGTGATTGGTAATTGTTTAATTTCCTATGCAGAAACTTTTAATTTGATCCAGTTCTACCTACCAATTGTTGCTCTTATTTTCTAGGCAGTTGTAGATTCTATTAAGGAAACAATTCACTGTGCCTATATCTTTCCTAGATTTTTTTTAACATGGGAAAATTTTCTATTGATAGAAATGTATGTACTGGGAGGTAATGTGTGGAAGTCAAATGATTTATCTGTAGTTGGAATTTTCCCCATCATTGAATTCATTTAAATTAATTCATTAGCTGAAAAAGAAATTGGCATAGTTGCGTGAAGATAACTGCAGTTATAGTCCCATAGAGCAACAAGTATCTAAGCTTTCGATTAGAAGAGGAACAGGCTGTACAAGTTTTCATTCTTGTTCAATTGTTATCAAGAGAATGGATTCATGTTGTGCCATTTTCTGTTTCTTTGCCACTTTATTTTTTGTCACAAGAACAAGATAGGAAAATCTCAATGGCTAGGTTACCCATGAAAGCTGTAAACTATTCTGTTTTAACCTTTTATGTAGCCTCATTTTGACTGACTAGCTATTCTCCCTCTTTCTCCTGTTACCAATGATGTTAAAAGAAAAGGAGAGAAATGGCTACCCAATCAAGTTGGAGAACATTAGAAAGGTCAGAGGCGTGGACTTTGCTGCTACCTTTCACAGCATGGATGAAACATTTTTATAAAAGTAAAAACCTTATTCTTGTGACAAAGATTGCAGTAAGAATAGAAAATGTCAGATCAAGAACCTATTCATGGGTGGATGATTGTGATGGGAATGAAAATAGTGTACACTTTACCCTTTCTTTTTATAATCACAGTAAAGCAACTTCATGTGGTGCTGCTTAGCTAAACTCCAGAATTCTGAAACTGGGGTAAAAACAATCCAACGGACCTCTGAGGCATAATGTGAGGAGAATCACATTTAAGTGACCACCCAGGGTATTACTATGTCTCAGTTGCAGAAATGTGGGTGGGTGGCTTTAACTAACGGTTTAGTGAGATTGGTCTGCAGATTAACTGCAGATCTTTAAATAGAAATTGTTACTCCTGTACCTGTGTTGCTTTCAAAAATCAAACTGTGAACCTTTACTATGTAGATCATAAAGTGCAATTCTAAATACATGTAAACCAGTAACTAGGTCATTAATAAAATGCAACATATAAAGGTTAGAATTTTTTATATGACTACAAATGATACATTATCTGAAAATTTCTTCCTAGGTTATTTCTTGTATAAGACCTTATGCTGAGTCATTTAGTATGTTCAAATACAACCAAATCAACCTTAATAGGTATTTTGTTTTAAAAAAAATCCCCAAACTGTAAGAAGTCCAGTTAGGCTCCTTCCGAGTTTGAAGTGAATTGCAATTACTCATATGTATATACATATTACTCATATACACATATATATGTATATTTGAGGATTCTGCCATTATTACTAAAGTGGTAATAGAACTAGAAAATAAAATAACATGGCAAGACTATTAATCTTTTACTGAGAAACAAAAATTAGTGATAAAAGAAAATTCTTTTAGCTCCTTAACTTAATTTTCATGTTTAAATATTTAGTATGCTGGGAGAGAGTGAGGAAAGGTTGACATTGTCCAAAAAGAAGTGTAGTCTTTACCTGACTTATGTGATTGCAACCTCTCTGTACATCACCTTTATAATAACAATAAATATTTAAAAATGTATTTAGAGTGAACCTAGTATCTGCCACCAGAGTTATAGCCTTGGGATCCTGCAAATTCATCTCAGTTCTAAAGTTTGCAAATACCAATCAAAACAAAAAAACAAAAAACAGAAGAATAATTATGTGTATTGTATTTGTATTTGTGGTTTTAAAATTAACCATATATATTATATATATTACACACATATATACAGTTACATATAACACACACATATGTAAAATGTATATAGAATGTATATATGTTATATATCCATAACCTTACATTTTTTAAAATTCTTGAGATCTTTACCACAAGAATATCTCTGGATTGGGGCTGGGAAGGTGGCTCAGTGGTAGAGCGCTTGCCTTGCATGCCTGAGGCCCTGGGTTCGATTCCTCAGCACCACATAAACAAAAAGATAAAAGCCACAAGTGGCACTGTGGCTCAAGTGATAGAGCGCTAGCTTTGAGCTGAAGAGCTGAGGGACAGAGCCCAGACCCAGAGTTCAGACCCCATGACCGGACTCCCACCCCCTAAATAAAGGAAAAGAATGTGTTAAAAGTTTATTGGAATTTAATAAACTGTCAACCAAAGTGCAAAAAAAAAGTTAAAAAAAACTAAAAAAAATTAAAAAAAGGGTATCTCTGGAGAGATAATCAAGGGCAGACTGTGACTTTTAGACTTTAAAAGACAGAGATTTAAGATTAAAGAAAGGTTCTAAATGTGTATTTTGATCAGAGAGCAGTAGATTTATCATTCATAATTCGTGATCACTCCATTTATACATCTCTGGGAACTTTGGGTTCTTTTTCCATTTGTGGAAAGATCCTCACATTTGAAGGCTGCACCTTAGCTCTAAACATTAAACATCAGTTCAAGATGGTTTCCCCATATGCTCCATTGTATAACATTATATAACAAAACTTGCAAAGCCTGCAAATGCTGGAATAGAGACTGGGGTGGGCAGATACATAATGATGAAGTTTAGCTCAAAGTAAACTTCAGGCCTTCCCTCCTTAAGAGAAAGGATCAGGTCTTCCTTTCTAGCAGACTGCCTCATATCTGTCAAGAACTCAATAAATATTTTACAAGTGGGATAATTAGTGGTTCTGCTGGTATGTCACTGCGAGCACTTAGCCTCTGAAGGCCCTAGTGTGTCACATGCCATGTATTCAGATAATGTGGTGAGCTCCAGGCATGCTTAGTTAACCAGCTCGGTGGAACCCATGCCCTGAAAGCAACAGGAGCAGCTATGATTTGGAAAGGGGGATTTGTGGCCCATTCTTTGTGTGGTTTGGATTTAAGAGTTTAGGAAGACACCCTTGGGTTTCCCATGGCCCTCAGTATGCCTCCTGCTTTCTACAGAAGAACCCTGAGCTGTTAAACACAGGAGCTTCTGGGAAGGTGAGCAGCACCCCAGCTACCTGCAACTTCATCTTACCAATACAGTCACAGGGTTTCTCACAGCACGAGTGAGCTTTGATAAGTCTGGAATACTGCCTTTGCTGCCTCTCACTTCCTAGGCCCATGCTACAAAGAGGGCATCAAGGAAGGGGAAAGAGCACTGTGATTGAAGATGATTCGATTCAAGGGCTGTCATTAGAAAAGCTGGGGATACGGAGATACTCAGATCAAGATTCTGTTTGCCTTGTGTGTGGGGGAGAACACAATAAAGTGCTGTCATAGAGCCTTTCCAGCAAATGCAAATGGCTTTCTTTTATGACTCTGAGAGTCAGAGCCAATATGCTGATATCAAGTTATTTTCTCCAACTCAGTTTGTGCTGTTGTTTTCTCAGGACTAAACTGTTAGCATCAATATTAATAGTTCAAAGAAGGGGGTTCTGGATTTTGCTTTCTTCTCTAATAGAGATCCTGGCAACCATCAACCCCTAGCATAGAGCCACGCAAACCTAAGGCCCTTCTTTCTACCCTACAAGAGGGAAAGTTCTTTTCTTTCAGCATCATTAACTCCTGAAAAGAATGTTTATATTCTGAATTGATGTTAAAGCAGGTCAGTTGTCTTTTATCAAGAGTCATAATCATAGAGGATAATTTGGGTGGAGAGTGTTGTATGTTGGCCCTTGGTTTGATGTAGAAGTAGAAGTATGCCTAACATTTTGAGAGCAAACAAATTTTTATTATTACTGTTGTTTGTTGTTGTTATTTGCAGTTACTAAAGCTTGGATTCAGGGTCTTATACTTGTACAGGTTACTCACTATGCTGCTACTCTACCAGCTGAGCAATGCTTCCAGCTGAGCTCCTTGATATGGTAATTTAGAGATGGACTATTGTGAACTTTGCTGCCCAAGTTAGCTTTGAACCACAGTCCTCAAGATCTCAGCCTTCTGGAAAGATAGGATTGTAGACATGTGCCACTGGTAATTAGCCAAGCAAAATATTTTAAAATGACCAGATAGATTTTGATATAATCAGAATTTTTTGTCTGTCTGGACACTAAACCCCATTCATCTCTTTAAAAGTCATGTGAATGATTAGAAAACATGCATTTCTCCAGATGACCATGTTTTTCATGTGTTGTAATCTTTTTCTTAATTTAATATCAATCTTCAAAGAGTGACATATAGTGTTTTTGAAATATATATCAAAGATCTGGCATTTTTTTGTTTGTCAGCATGTATGTATTTTTGAAACAGAATGTCAACAATTAGGCTGTCTTTGAACTCACAACCCTCCTGATTAGGACCCCCAAGTTCTAGGCCATATTCATGAATTACTAAGGGATACTAATTTTATTATAAATATGTAAGACCAGTGCTTATAGATTTAGCATCAGAAACATGAAAACTTCATAATGCTGAGAGACCCGTATAAACCTGGGAAAGAAGCAGTGAAAAGAGGGAGAAATAAACAATGAGCTTCCTTTTGTAGACATGATTGTGAGAAATTTAGAAATGGCGACACATTGATGACACATTGGAGGAGTATAATTATGATTCTCTAGAATATATATTTTCTATCAATGATCTTCAATTCAGAAAATAATGATCTAGGTATCTTTTGTTTTGCAAGGCGGCTGAGCTGATGCTCTGTAGTTGCAAATCTTAGCTTTTTGTGACAGTATTAGGGTTTGTACTCAGGACATCTCACCTGCTAGGCAGCTGCTTGATAACTGAGCCATACCTCCAACGCTAGGTTTGTATCTTGATTTGTCAGGAAATGTAGATACCCAATAATTAATCTAGGTGCAAATCTAGGAGCTTGTGTAATAAAACCTACAACCTACAAAGGCTTTTACAGCCTTTGCTGTAAATGATCAGTGATTTTTTCCACAGATAATCCAGTTTGATTGTAATAACTTATCATTAGAATGTTTTGTTTTTACTACACTTCAAACTGCCGCTTAAAATTTGCAACCTCTGCATTAGGATCTTTGTGGAACATTACTGAATTGATTAAATTTTACATTGAGACTAGAGGCTATATTTGGCATGGTGACTTAACAAAATCCATATTCTAACAGCCATATATATTGTGTTCTTTATACATACTCATTGAGAGTCTGTTTTTTTTCTCTTTATTTGCCCTGTAGATTGTAAACATTTTTTAAATGTACTCTGGGAAATACTTAAATGTATATGTTTAAGTGTTTTCTTTAATCTAAAATCTATACCTCTTATGATATAGTGTAGAAAATCTTGTCTTTTTTAGTGCTTGGTAATAAACTTTATGATAACCTAAACCCACTCAAATGTTTATTAACCCCCATTGATACCTCCAGGCCAGTCAGCATGTTTCTCTTTTGTACTTGGCAGAGAAAGGAGGGGAGGGATGTCAATAATTAAAGAGTAATAAATAATTGTACTTGGAGCTGATTATAATTTTGGAAATTATCTAACACTGGCTACTGAACACTGATAAAGCAAACTGATTGAATCAAAAGCCTTGTTTAAAAATGGTTATCTTCAAATTAACTTAGGTAAACTATCCTGCTAGAGATTTAAGTAGTAAAAGGCAGCATGATATGCTTGAAGGTAATAATGTCAAATTATTTGGTTGTCTTCTAAATACTCAATCTCTGATCACTTTAGAGCCTCAGAAGATTATGCTACTCTATCCTTTTTAAAAATTTCTTTCTTCATCTCTTTTTACTTATTTCAAAAGGCCAAAGGACAGAGTAGCTGAAAAAGATGTGATAGGACACGGAACAGGAAACCACAGAAGATAACTGTTTCTTTATCTTGCTCCCTGGCCGTTATTCTTCTTCTAACAGTGAGTGAGGGGTGAGCAGCCTTCCTGTCAGGCAGTGAGTAGGACTTTGAAGAGGAGGTTAATATGAAAGTTTCCTCCAGAACCCCAGCACATTTAGAACTCCTGTCTAGGAGAACAAGGTTCCAGGATCAAAGAGAAAGGTATACTAATGTGCTCCAGGTTAGTTGTCATTAGGCAGAAAAATATATTGCCCTTGGCCATAAGTCTATTTGCACAAATCTGTGGACCTGGAGATGCTCAGATTTGGAGTCTAATAGAAGCTCCAGAGATTCTGAAAAAAATGTGCTATCCAGGGGACCAGTGAGACTAATGACTATGACATCATAGTTATGAGCTTGGTTTGTGAACACAGGTGATTGGCTCAAATGCTAGTTACCCCCTTGCTATGCTTTGGATCTGGACTGTTACTCAAAGTCCCATGCACAAAAGGAAAGGTCTTTTAGCCTGTGCCACTGATGATAGAACTGTTTAGGAGGTGGGTGTTAATGGAAAGAAGGATAGATCATTGAGAGTATGCTCTTGAAAAGAATATTGGGACTCTGCCCATTCCTGTCTTTCTTTTTGTGTCGGGGTCATATGGAGGCAAACAAGGTTTGCCTACCACTGTTTCCTGCCATGATGTACTGAGCTGCCACAAGGCCAAAGCAACAGAGCCACGTGAAAGTGGCTGCACTGAGCCCTTTGAAATTGTGACCACAAATAAATCAATAACTCTTTCCCTCCTTTAGAGTGGTTCTGTGATTATCTTAGCTATATTGTCAACATGACAGAAAGCTGACTAATACAACCCTTTTGTTATACCTAAAATAGGAATTAAATTATTATTAAAGCGATTCATTTTTGGTACCAGGAACTGAACCCAGGGCCCCAAATATGCTCTATCTCGGAGCTGTAATTCTAGCCCTCTTAAAGTTCTTGTTATGAGCCAACTTCATAAGATTATTGTGAAGGCTAACAAAAACTATGTTTATGAAGCATTTAATATGATAGTAAGTACACAGGAAATACCACATGGAAATTTACAATGCTGATCATTTCTTTAGAAGTTTCTTTGTGGTGCATCTCTAGAAATACACTACTATTCAATTATATGATCAATACTTCCCATATAAAATTTGAAATGTAGACAAGGAAAATGTGAGAACTGGACAGAAAGGGTGGGATACTCTGGCCTGCCAACCAAAATTCTATGAAGCAGAGGAAAAGAGACTGCTGATATATAGTGTAACCAAAGAATAATCCAGAATAG
Source organism: Dipodomys merriami (assembly GCF_024711535.1). NCBI lineage: Eukaryota > Metazoa > Chordata > Mammalia > Rodentia > Heteromyidae > Dipodomys > Dipodomys merriami. Next base: position 33,237,367 of record NW_027205603.1, read on the forward strand.
CAATAGAGACTAAGATTGAACCACATTCCAGAAGGTTAATAGCATATAGAATGCCTGTTGGGTGCTATTGGATAAGACATTTAACCTGTGGAACAATTACATAAACTTCATGCCATTGTTATTCCAAATCAAGCAGAGAAGATATGTCTTGGAGAAGGTGACAAACTTGCAGGAGTTAAACTGTGCTTGCTAGCTTTCTAGCACTGTAGTAAATAAACCAGATAACTAACTTTTAAAAAGTTTCATATCTTCATGGTTCTAGAGGCTGTGGGCTGTGCTCCCTGATCTTAAGCTGGGAGGAACAGCACGTGATAGCAGGAGCACTTGGAAGGTCAAGAAGGCTTATCTCATGACCAGAGAGCAAACAAAGGCACAAGGAAGCTGGAGTCCTACAATCTGTTTCAAGAGCAAGTCTCCATTGACCCAAAGACTTCCCACCAGGTCTCAGCTCTTAAAGGTTCCAGCACTTTCCAACAGCACCATTCAGGGAACCAAAGTTTTCAGCACACTATTTTCCTTTAACATACAAAGGCCTCTGAGGAGGCATTACAGATCCAATCGACAGCAGAGACTTAAAACATAAGTGTCTTAATTATCTTGTTTATCAGTAAATGTTGTAAGACTTCCTGCCCCCTAGTGTCAGAATACCCCAACTGCAGATTGTGCTTCTAGGAGGATTGAAAAAAAGTTCACATATAAATTTTAGCAGAAAGCTAAGATTCTAGAATGCATAAAGGGAATTTGACTTAGCATTTGTCAACATGTCAACCACAAATCTGACTAGGTGTAATAACATATTATAAGAAAACACAGCATTCATTTGTGTTCAGGAAAATGGGTTAGGACTTCATCAGGCTTAAAATTTGGACATTTTTTTCTTTAAATTGATGTCAGAGAGATTTATTTCATCTGATGTGAAATAGTGACAACATTGCATACTTTTAAAATTTCTTCATGCATTAGAAATATTACACACTCGAAAGACTGAGAGCATAATCTCTGGCACAGAGTAGAACAGATGCTCAGTAAATGGTAGTAGACTTCTCGTCATGTGCACAGTGAATTTATTAGCTTTGAGGGACTGGATCAGGGGAGGAAGTGGAGCTATTGCAGCAGGGAAGGGGCCCCTGCAGCAAAGTAGAGACAGGAAAGAGTCTGATAAACTTGCATTTAACTTCCTCAGATTCAATTCCTAGACATTGAAATGTAATGTAAGTGATTTTTATGGGAGAAAGGTAATTATGCCTAAATTTCTTCTTTATACATGGAGTAAAGTCTAGAAGTGGGGTATACCTTACTCTATTGGCAGCAGTATTAATATAACAAAATGGTATCGGTGATCTTCCACTATATAATGATGTAACACTAAATGATACAGTGATGCAGTCTTTTACAGGTACTGGTAAGATCTTACAATAATGACATTGAAAAGTAAGGTACCTGGTCCATCAAGGGGAGTTTCTTTGTTAACATACACACACACACACACACACACACACACACACACACACACACACACCTAAAGTTCAATAAAACGTCCCTCAATCACCTATGCTTTTACATTAGTCACTGGTTAATAATTTAGAGAAATTAGTTTTTCCCCAACCCTACCCCAAAGAACTTGAGACCTATCTGTAAAATTAGGTAATTGTTTTCTTAATTGTTAGGATTTAGTTTGGTAGGTGTTCTGGTTTTATAATTTACATTGACATGTGTGAAAATTGAAGTTGCATTTTATTTTTGCAGTTCTTCAGCTCTTGGTTTTAGTCTACCTTTAGTAATTAAATCTGTCTTTTACTCCCCATACTCATGTCATGTAACTGTGTTGCTTCTTTAGCTCACTTCACATTTCACAAGGATGTAGAGACATTTTTGGAAGTTTGGTCAAATGGTAAAGTACTAAGACACTGTGGGCCATTGGAATTCTGACATTCCAGGGCATCTAAACCCCAGAGGTGAGAGGTGAGTGGGCATCTACTCATCTCTTCTACTCACACCTGAACTATAGAAGATATTACTTGGGGACAGTACAAAGGGCATAATGGAACTTAAGCTGTAGTCTCCAGCAACTCACATAGAATGTTTTCCATTCTTTCCAGATGCTCTTGATGACATAAAGAAACTGTTTCCTTGTAAAACCTGTCCTTTCTCCTGTTCTCAATAGTTTCCTGTTGTATTATCTCCACTCTGTTTCTTATAAGTGATAAGCAGCTACTCTTGTGAAAGGAAGTTGAAAGTGCTTTTGAAACACTGACAATAAGTATATTTACCTAATCTTCAATAAGGCAGCTAAAAATATAGAATGGAAGAAAGGCAGTAAGTGGTGCTGGCAAAATTGGTTAAACACCTGTAGAAAACTAAAGCTAGATCCTTATATATCACCCTGCACCAGAATCAACTCTAAAAATCCTTGAAGTCAAAGTGGACAGATACCCTGAAAACATTACAGGAAGGAATAGGAGAAATTCTAGGGCTCCTTGGCACAGGCCTAAATTTACTTAACAGAGACACAGGAACACAACAAATCAAAGAACGCTTGGACAAATGGGATTGCATGAAAGTGCAGAGCTTCTGCATGGCAAAGGACATAGTTAGCAAGGTCAATAAAAAGCCCACAGATTGGGAGAAGATCTTCACTAGCCATACAACGGACAAGTTTCTCATATCTAAAATATACCTGGAACTCAAAAGCTTAAATCTCCCAACAACAAATGCTCAAAGAAAATAACCACCTGATTAATAAGTGGGCTAAAGACATAAAAAGAAACTTCTCTGAAGAGAAAATAAGAATGGCCAGTAGACACATGAAGAAATACTCAACTACTCTAGCCATAAAAGAAATGCAAATTCAAACAACATTGAGGGCTGGGAAGGTGGCTCAGTGGTAGAGTGTTTGCCCAGCAAGAATGAGGCCCTAGGTTCAATTCCTCAGCACCTAAGCAGAAAAAGGGGGAAGTGGTGCTGTGGCTCAAGTGGTAGAGCACTAGCCTTGAGCTGAAGAGCTGAGGGACAGTGCCGAGGCCCAGAGTCAGGCCCCACGACCAACAGCAACAACAACAACAAAAAAAAAGAAAAAATAATAAAAGGAAAACAACATTGAGATTCCAACTCACCCCAGTTAGAATGGCTATATTCAAAAAATCTAATAATAATAGTTGCTGGAGGGGATGTGGCCAAAAGGGAACCCTACTGCACTGTTGGTGGGAGTGTAAACTTGTTCAACCACTTTGGAAAGCAGTATGGAGAATCCTCAAAAGACTCCACAGAGAGCTGCCCTATGACCCAGCAATCCCACTTTTGGGCATTTACCTAAACCATCACAAACAAAAAGCTACCAGCACAGCTATGTTTACCATAGCTAAGATATGGAACCAACCCAGATGCCCTTCAGTAGATGAATAGATTAAGAAAATGTGGTATATGTTCACAATGGAATTCTATGCCTCCATCAGAAAGAATGACCTTGCCCCATTTGTTGGGAAATGGAAAGATCTGGAAAAACTAAGTGAAGTAAGGCAGGCTCAAAGAAACATAGGTCCCATGGTGTCTCTTATTTGCAATAACTAGTATATGTCTAGGACAAGCAGAAAAGGTCAAAAGCTATATGACCATATAAGTGAAATGAACCCCAAGATAGAGGCACAAGTGTTTTTTTCTTTCTTGCTATTGTTTTTTTTAACATATTTATAATGTACTATGTGATTTTTCCCCCTTTTGTATGTTTTTTCCCCCATGATATAACCCCTGTTTTCACTGTATTTGATTTTGGTGTCCTGCATCTTGTATATACAGTTTTCTAATTTGGAGAGGGGAAGGGAAATAACAAAATGCTGAAATAAGGATACAGGTTGACCCATTGTAACAATGAGATGTACAAAACACTATGTTGAAAAATGAAATTTACTACCTAGGCGCAGGGGAAGGGGGGTTGGGGGCAGGGGATTTGGTTAGGTGTGGAGGGAAGGGATGATGGGGTAAAACAAAGGAGGAGGTAACAATGCTCAATACTCATTACCTTGCTCATGTAACTGTAACCCTTCTTTACAGTATTTTTACAATAAAAACATATTAAAAAAAAAAAAGCCGGTTGGGGCAGGAATGTCCATGAGGCTCTTATCTTCAATTAACCACCAGAAAACCGGAAGTGGCACTGTGGCTCAAGTGGTAGAGTGCTGGCCTTGAGCTGAAGGGCTCAGGGACAGCGCTTAGGCCCAGTGTTCAAGCCCCACGACTGACCCCCCCCTCCCAAAAAAAATTCATATGGACTGCTTTGAATCCTGTAACTTATTTCAGTATTATGAGACATACAACTAATGACAAATGAGATATCTTTCTTCTTCCTTTCCTTCCTTCCTTTCTTCCTTCCATCTTTCTTTCTTTCATTCCTTCTTTCTTTCTTTTGTTCTTTCTCTCTTGGACACTCTCTTTCTTTGTCTTTCTTTCTATCCCCCACCCCTTTCTCTCATCTGAAATTGGGATTCAAACTCATAGAGTGCTAATTGGCTGGCACTCTATGACCTGAACCATGCTTCCAACTCCAAGATATCCTGTTATAAAGATATTTATAGAAAATAGTTTAATGATTTGTTGTTTTTACTGTGGTATATTTAGATTATTTTCAGGTCTTCATAATCATAAATAGCCCCATGATGGACATCTTTGATATAACTCTTCAGCTGTGATTCTAATTATAGTTTTATAGTTTCCTATATGTCTAGCAATCTCCTTTTGCTTTTATTTGGTACCATTTGTTCTGGAAGAAATAATGTTTTACATATGAAAATCTTATGATTTGTTCAAACTAGTTAGGTAGGTTGTATCCTGAAAAGTAGTGAACATAAAGCAGTTCTCATAGATTAGTGAATAAAATATGTTGCCCATGTCATTATTTACCAAAAAAAGAAAATATCTACCATCATTTGGAAGGGTAAAAACTCATACATTACTGATGGGATTGTGAAACTATACAGCTACAAATAAACAGTTGGCTCGTTTCTTACTAAGGTAAAGTATCTATTTAGCAATAATATACCAAGTCTACTCTTCCGTATTTAATCAAGAGAATTGAAAGCATACGTCTATACAAAATTTTATTGAAGAACATTTAACTTTTATTTTAAGAACACCCCAACCTATCAACTCCCAAGCATGGTTGTAGAGAAGAACAGATTCTTCCCATCTCTGTTTTCCTTCTTGGTAATAAAAACAAGTAAATGAGCCATTTGTTATGTTACACATTTTAATTTGAATCACCATGGGATAGAACTCTGAGAGAATAACAAAAAATGAAAATCATGAGAATGATGGCAAGTTGACTAAACACTACAAAATGTTCTATGTCATTCTAAATGTGCACCATGTCATCTCTGGATACCACTCTTCTTCCACCACCTTCCTTTCCTCCTGCTTATAAAGCTCATCAAATATCTTCTTTGTGAGTTCTTCTCATATTTTCTTTAAAGTAAAGCTCTAAGAGAATAAGTAATACATATTGACCCATTTTTCCCTAAGTAGGTTAATTAGAAATCTAAGTACTTTTCCACTGGAAGACAATAGTTCAGAATACACACACACACACACACACACACATACACACACACACACACACACACAAATATACATGTATCTGTATGTGTGTGTGTGCAGAAATGATAATACTACTTTGACTTTCTTCAACTGGTCATATAGATTTTACATGATAAGGACAATAGATTCTATCAAAACTAGGGAAACAATCAATGAACTAAGGAAAAAAAACAGTTGAATGTAGAACACCAAAATTAACAATTTGGTGCATTTGCATATATAGCTTGCATTCATAATTAGAATAAAATTATACGTGGAATTTTCATGTTTTGTTCTAATGTGGAATGTTCTAGTGTGGAAGGCCTTTGATATAGGTAGGTACAGGGTTCCAAAGAGAACACTATACTCAGGATACATAGAGTTCAGTATTGCATTGGGGATGCTTATTTCATTTTTCCCATGGTATTACACAACTTGCACTAAATTCAAGTTGCCTAATCTAAAATTTCATTTTATCACTCAAATTAAGTATATTCAGTTTTACCTCATTTTGTAGGAACATTTTCTGGCTAGGAGACAGACTTTCACAAAATTAAAGGTGATGGGAGCAACAGATCACAAAGCAATTTAAACATAGATGATGATAACAACATGTTTTCAACATTCATTTACTCTGAATCCACTGATCCATGGAATGCACACAAGAGAGCTAAAAATTCTGGTGTTGAAATTTCTTTTGAGTTTTAAATGTATTATTATTATTATTATTTTACTGTGTTTAGTAAAAATCACAGGTAACCAACAAATAAGGCAGGCTTACTACACTATGAGTTAGTTTGGAACATATAACCATTGGGACTACTGTGTAAATGTACTATAAATTCAATCACCTCTGTTATTTGATATTTAAATTAATTCCAGTTACTCAGTATTATAATAAATAGTGCAATGAAAACTTTGTACATCGTAGCCCTCATTTCTTGTTATCAGTTCTTTTAAGTAACTAGAAACAGAATTTCTTAATCAAATAGTTCTTCAAAACATGCTATGAAATCAATGTCTGCCAAGGATTTGTTCATTTAAGAAAGTTTTAGACATATGTCCTGGGGAGCTTTATCAAGCATCCAAATATGAAAGCAGCAAACACTAGACCAGGAGATGAGCAAGACAACTCTATTTGGTAAAGAAAGGAATACATGACTAGAGCTGCTATTTCCACCCCTCAAAGGTCTCCTTTTTTCTGGCTATTTCTTGCACTCTGAAAAAGTTACTTGAATGAAGTCATGATTCCTGTATGCTATTTTTCTCACTTTTCCAAATGTTGGTAGGGTATATCGTTACTGGTGTAGGTACTTAGGAAAGGGAATTCATGTCGAGGTAATACTCTTAAGTAATAGTTCAGGTATTTCCAGTTGTTTTGCTGAAAAGATCTTCTCAGGTTGTGGATTCAATCCAGGATTTCTCTTAAGTCATCATCATCTCTTCTTATTTATCTCTAATCTGGCAAAGACTGGTGCTAGGTCTTTGTCTTGCATGATCTTGGTGGTAATTTATTTTGTTTCTTTGCGTGTGTGTGTGTGTGTGTGTGTGTGTGTGTACGCGCGCGCGTGCATGTGCACGTGCTTGGGTGTGTGCTGGAGACAAGCGACCAGAATCTTCATTATACTAAGCACATATTGTAGCCCTGAGCTCAACCCTCAGTCTCCTTTGTGCCTTATAATCACATTGGCTACAGAGTTTTCAGAACCATCTTGGCCGTGAATTTGTGTGGTATTCCCTCAAGACTCGAATCAAAGTATGAATGTTTACTAGGAACACTTCCACAGAGAATTTAAACAATCATTTTCTTGGTGATTCAGAACCCATTTGGAAGGTATATATAATCTTTTTCATTTACACTGAGATATGAGAAAGTTGAAGTTACATTTCCTGGGCATCTTAGTGGCTCTTGTCAGAAGTATGAGCCTGGATCATTGAAAATGAGACCAGACGCTGTTCATTGACAACTTTTTCTTTGTTACTTTGTAATTGATGTATACCTTTGGAGGAGACACTGGAGAACTTCCTTTCAAATTTCCATCTTTGTGTGTATTTCGTTATGTGTTCAATATAAGTTATATGCACAGTAGTGTATGTATATAACATAAATACCCACACACTGTGTGCAAATATGTAAATAATTGTCTTTACTTTTTCTTTTTTCTTTCTTGGTGATACTGAGAAATGATTTTAAGACTTTCTTTTTAAGTTAAGACCAAGCAAGTATTCTAACATTTGAGTCATGCCCACAGCCCTTTGTGCTGTAGGTAGTTTTTTAATAGATGCTAGTTCTTTTTGCCTAGGTTGCATTGACCATATCCTTCAATTCATGCTTCCTGGGTAGCTGGAGTGGCAAATGCTCACCACTGTGACCCATAGTTTTATTGGTTGCGATAGACTGGCTAACTTTTGACTTAACTGGCCTTAAGTTGTCAATCTTCTGGTCTTAGTCTCCTGAGTAGCTAGCATTATAGGTGTAAAACACCACGACTAGCATTCAAATTTTTGATAGGTGTACCTCAAAACAAATATTTTGGACACAACTGGTCTCAACCAAGTCATGTTCTTTTCTACCCTTTAAAATGACCTCTCTGTTTCCCTTTCTCTTTCTCCTTTTTCTCTATATCTCCTTCCTCCCCGCTTTTTCCCTATTTTCTTTCTCCATCTCCTGCTTTTCCTCTATCTTTTTTGACAATTCTGGGAATTGAACCTAGTGCCTCCCATCTGCTAGGTAGGATCTCTCAAACTTGAGCTGTGCCTCTAGTCTTTCCTTTTTAGTTATTTCAAGAAACATTCTATGGTGGTTAAGTGAATCTACCTTACTATAATTTCCCATATGCATATTTTGTACCGCACCGGAATTGTACATGTTTGCTTTACTCTTCTTCTCTTTTCTAGATCTAAAAACACTTATCCCCCCAATCCAGGTATCAGGGTTATAAATATCTATTTAGTGTCTAAGTCAAAGACCAGGACCAGATATGTTATGTTTGATACTAGGAGGACTTTTTAGGGGAAGGCCTTTTTCTGGTTTATTTCTCTGTCTCCCATAATGCTTTGCACATAAAGCCCTCTCAATTAGCATTTGTCTATTGACCAAAAGGAGAACAAACATCTTGTTCAAAACAAGATGGTGAGAAAATATAATTATTCCCCTTCAGTGACTATGACAGAGACTCTTGGACTGCTAACCTTTTTCTAGCCAACAGTGTTGGGCATATGACAGTTCTTGCTACTCAAAGGGAAAGGAAAATTAATCTTGCAGTTCTAGGTAAAGCTTTAATTCTCATCAATGCACTGCAAACTTGTCTTCTTAGCTCTTCAAGAGACTGAGATCTGAGCATTGTAGTTCAAAGTAAAACAAGGCAGAAAAATCTATGAGACTCTTATCTCCAATTTACCACCAAAAAAGCTGGAAATAGAGCTGTGTGTAGCTCAAGTGGTAGATTGTTAGCTTTGAGCAAAGAAGATCAGAGTTCAGGGAAGGAGTCCAGCCCTGAGTTTAAGACCCAGGACTGGCTGGGAGTGGATGGTAAAGGGGGAAACGTGAGAGCAATGAGGTAGGGGGGGGGTAACAATGTTCGACAATAAATGTACTTATTACCTTATGTATGTATGCATGTAACCCCTGTGTACATCACCTTGAAAATAAAATTAAATTTAAAAAGCTGTCTTCTAGTCACTCCTTGTCTTGGGTGATGAGGTGATGGCTGGTCTGCAGCAGCCTTCCTTTCCAAAGCTTGGCTTATTCCCTGTGTTACTGAGGGAAGTTTTGCCCTCGTTTTGTGGTGGAAACTCCAAGAGAGACATAAAACAATGCTTGAGAGAGAAATTGAGGAAGTAGTAAATAAATGACATTTGTGAATATCAAACTGTCCTGGCTTGATGCAATTTTATGTTACTTATTCTGAATACTCAGCTTGCTTGCTCTGCTAGCTGGCTTATCTGGTTTTCTACCACTTAGACCCCCATCTTCACCCTGGCTTTTTGCTGGTTATTTTAGAGATTGAGCCTTACACACTTTTCTTCCTAGGATAGTTTCAAACTGTGATCCTCCAAATGTTCGTCTCCTAAGTAGGCAGGACTATAAATGTGAACCAGACTAGAGCAATCCTTAAGGTGGATTTTCTATTGGTTGAGGCTCAGATGGGGAGGGATAGCATCCATCATGGTGGCAGACCTCAATTTCAAGGTCCTTGAGTTCCTGGGTTTCATGGGGCAAAAAAGTTCCAGCAGCAATAGTAGAGAAAGTCAGCATCAATAGTAAAGAAGGTGATCCGAAAAATCACAACACTTTCAACCTTTAAGAGTCTGCACACCAGTAGTACTTGATGAATGGTCCATTGGGTTTTCATCTGTTTTTAACCGAGGACCTGTGAAATGCTATTTTGGGTTGTAGCACATTCAACTGGTGGAGTTGCTACTCAAAGCAAAGTCATTCAGCCAAATGACACTAAAAATACTCTTGGTTTCTGCCAGTCAATTTTCTTCTCTTTTCACCATTAGAGGTTCTGCCTGGAAATTGCCTGGCAGGATGCAAATCTCAACCCAGGGCTGATGGAAATCAGAGAATGTGCTAAGCTGTGTAAGGTTTAAGAGCAACATTATTCACTCAGTATTTGAAATATTTAAACAAATGTAAATCAAAAAAAGAGAGAGAGATGAAATCTCATTATAAGAAACGAATGGCTTCTTTCCAGTCTTTCTACAATCGTGTAGATGATACCCATTTACATACCATTTGTAATATTAATAATATCGTGGTGAAATAAATCACATCTTTCACGTTTACATTTTTAATTACATTTTATGGCATTTGTTCTTTTGTTTATAGTTAACTAATAAAATATTTATTACCTCTTACATATATGATGGTGGTTCTGTATTTTAATCAGATTTTGTACATAATCTTTTCTCCCTCTTTTAGTATCTTTTTTATGACCTTATACACCACAGGACGTTGTTTTGTGGAAAACCTCATTATTTTTTAATGCATGGCTATTTATTAATGTATTGTGTATATAACACACTATGCATTTCTTTGAATTGATGAATATATTTACATCCACTTGAGAATAGAAATTCCCTTAAGGGCCAATCTCACATTTCTCTGGCTGTGCTGCCAGAAGCCTTACACTGATTGTTTTTTCTTGTTTTGTTGAGAAGTGGAAAGTGAAAAGGAGACAAAAAGACATGGGGAAAAATAGAGTTACAACGAACAGTATTTTTAAATTTCATTTACGGGGAAACTTCTCCTGAGGTTAAAAAAAATTAATGCTTCATTGCAAAATGGAATTTTCAGAGCATGCAAATGACTTTCCCCTTGACAAAGTCTTACATTTGATATGCATTTTATGTGGAGCACTTGACCTGCTGTTCTTCAAGTTATTTTCCATTGTGTTAGCGAATCACACCTTGTCCTGCTGTACACATAGAGGCTCAGATACTAATTGATGATGAGAGTACAGTTAACTATGCTACTGGGTACAACTTAACACAGTTTTACAGCCACAAAAACCCCCAGACTTTCCCCTCCTTATAAACTTTGCTATTAACCTTGACTCTAAATGCCTCCAAAATAGAATAGGTAAACCTGCAGACTAGACTGAGGAAACAATGTTGTCGTTTAGGTATAAGAAGCCGAAGCTGTCCATTGTAACAATGAGATGTACAAGACACTGTTGAACAACGAACTCTACAATTTAGACTGGGGGTGGGGGTGGGGTGGGGGGTAGGGGAGTGTAAGATTGTAGTTGTGGAAGTGGGAGGGAAGGCATGGTAGGGGAAAAACAAAGGAGGAGGCAATAATGCTCAATAAGAAAAGTACTCATTACCTTGCTCATGTAACTAACTCCTCTATACAGTATTTTCACAATAAAAAAAAACATTGAAAAAAAAAGCTGTCCACACCTGTCTTGTCTATCTGTGCTCTCTGGGAATTTCTGAGGGGCTTGCTGGAATATACCTTGGGCACACATCAGACTAAGCATGTCTCTAGGCCCCTTGTGATATTTTAGGGACATTTATTGGGGCTCTTTTTGGGAATTGTACAGAATAGCATTTGGAGTAAATGGTCAGGAAGAATGAAGAGGTGATGGATGAGTGGAAGGGATGGAAATATATCTGAAGGTAGGACTTTGTTTCCTCTTTTTTTTTTTTAAATATCTTGGTATAGAAATAAAGCTCTCAATCTTTTTCTCTTCCTGCTGCCCCCGTAAGAAGCTTTTCCTGACATTGCCACAGTCCCTGTACTACCGGGTACTGCCCTGACTTCGTATATTTTACATGCTTCTCTGTTACCAACTAATAAATTCAATTTTCATATGGTATGAAGAGGGTACTGAGCAGGAAATTTATAGTGACCTCTCATTTCAATAAGTAAATGTCTCCATGGTGACAACAGAGGCAGCAAATTGAATATAAAAATATTTCCAAAGATACTATTCTAAAGGAAGTATCATCAACTAGTCACAGAGAGACCTAGGCCACTCTCTTCCATACTCCCGACTAGTAAACCAGCTGGACTTTCACACATGAGTTGGATTTAGCAGTCTTTTGGAGAACGGTAGGCCCATGGGAGACTCTTGCACAGGTGGTAGATACTCCAGGGGGTGGTTAGATGCCTGTAGTTTCCCAGATATACTCAGGCAAGCACTGGATTAGGGGTGCTGTCAGGGTCTCAAATAACACAGTTGTCACCTCTTTGTTCTCTAGAGGTCTTTCTTTGGGAACATACTTATAGATAAGTAAACAGACCCCCCCCAAAAAAGTGTAACTCTATAAATAAGTAAACAGATCACAAATAAATGAACAAATGGGCAAGGAGAGATGTCCACAATACTCTGCTATGATCTTGTTATCTAGGTCTAGGATGTGGACCAAATGATCTGGTTCATTTCTCTGAAATACCCACAGTTTTTCTCCTGTTCAAGGAACAAGAAAGCATCACTGTTCCATCAGGAACATTTTGCAGATTTTATATCTACAATGAATTTCTCTTCTCTGTGTGTTTTTTTCTCATTTGCTTATCTGGCCTTTGTCAATCAGCTCTGCTCTTCTGTAAAGGTGGGGCCTTGACTCAGCTTCTGACATCTCCCCTTTTCCTTTCATGCATCTTTCAAGTTTTTTGAAAGATAACCTTAAGCCATTATTCTCACTTTCACCTCATGGTCTCTAAGCACTTAGCTCTCAGAACAAACTAGGTCAAAATGGCAATTTCTTCTTTGCATCTTGTTCTATTTCATAATCCAGAATTTAACCCTTTGCTTTCTAATTTGGTAGCAAATTCTTACTAAAACATATACTTCCTGTCTGTAGCATATTCCAGCATCGACTGACCCATTTTCTTTCCGCCCTGTCCTGGACTTGGGCCTCACTGCCCCTCTCCCAGCGCAGGAATAAACACCCTCTCTGGGAAGCTTTTCTTTACCTCCAGCTTGGAATAGAGACCCTAAACTAGACGGCTCCAAGCCAAACTGTTCTTTTCTTGGAAGACAATTTCCAAGTTATATACATGTGTATTCCGTATCTTTTGCTAGCAGCCACCTTTCTGTTTGTTAAGGACTAGGAAAGTTGCTTATGTTCATTTCACCACTCATTTAACTGTAGATATGCAGATAACATAGTGCCCAACACACAGTCATTGGTAGATAATACATTCCAATGAACAGCTTAATGTAATATCTATCTATCTATCTATCTATCTATCTATCTATCTATCTATCTATCTATCTGTCTGTCTGTCTGTCTGTCTGTCTGTCTGTCTGTCTGTCTGTCTGTCTGTCTGTCTGTCTTAGTATTTAACCTACACTTTTTTTTTGTCAGTCATGGGGCCTGAACTCTGGGCCTGAGCGCTATCCCTCAGCTCTTCAGCTCAAGGCTTGTGCTCTACCACTTGAACCACAGCACCATTTCCGGCTTTTTCTGCTTATGTGGTGCTGAGGAATTGAACCCAGGGTCTCATGCACGCAAGGCAAGCGCTTTACCACTGAGTCACCTTCTCAGCCCTAACCTACATGGTTTTAAGAATTACTTTGTTTATTGCCATTTTTTTTACTTGGACTAGTATAGAAATCCACAAATCCTTCTAATTTTCACAGGTAGTCTACTAGTCTGCTCACAGTATTCTGTCTTCCCTCACTTTGCCTTCCTTTCTCATTTTCAGCTCTCCTTTGATGTGCTATTGGAATTTTCCTTCCTTCATAGGTTTTTCTCCTTAGTGCTCTGCTTTGGTAACACTTTGCTAGACTTCTGTCTGTTTAGTGTTCATTGAATATACTGTCTGGTGAGTGTTGTACACTGATGGCACTGCCATCCAGCCATCATCATGTGAGCATCGACCGTCCCTTTTCATCCCACTCCACTGTCTACAATAAAGTGGATGGTGGGAATTCAGGTGTGTTTGTTCTGGTGGGATTAGATTCTGGGCCTTAAGCTTGCTTGGCAAATACTCTACCACTTGAACCACACTACCACATCTTTTGTTTTAATTTTGTTTGTGAAATAGGGTTTCACTAACTTTGTCTAGTCTCATCTCAAATTCACAGTCCTCTTGCATTTGCCTGATAACTAGTTGGGATTACAGTTATGTACCAACATAACTGGCTCGATTGAGTTAATAAACACAATAACATGTATCAAGCTCTCTAATGTACTGCCTTGTAGTATATGAGTGTTCTTAGTGGTGTGTGTGTATGTGTGTGTGTGTGTGTATGTGTGTGTGCTCACATGCATACACCAGTCCTGGGACTTAAACTCAGGGTCTAGGCTTTTTTGTTGTTGTTGTTCAAGGTTAGTTCTCTAATACTTGAGCCACAGCCCCACTTCTGTCTTTTGGGTGCTTAACCGGAGATAAGAATCTCAGAGACTTTCCTGCCAGGGCTACCTTCAAACCCCAATCCTCAGATCTCAGCTTCCTGCTTAATTAGGATTGCAGACAAAAGCCACCAGTACAAGGCTTGTGAGTGTTCTTAATGGAGACATTGGGATTGCTTCAAACTATCTGAACAGCTGAAACAGATAAGTCCAGTCAAGTGTAGTATTTGACATTATGTAGAATTAATTCATCCTGTATTCAATTTATTGTGTAGATTTTTGCATTTAGATATAACCTAGAATCTAACTTCTACAACTATTAAGTATTTCTTTTTCCAGCAAAGAGAATAATTGCGTAGATCTAATTTAAGAAACATGAATTGTAGAGTAAGCTGTAAAGTACAACCATCTTGTTTAAAGGCCGCTGTGACCAAGCTTGGGCTTCTTTGTCCCCAGATGAGCCATCAACTGTGTTTGACAGGTGGTTTTATGCCTTTTTAACCACAAGACCTCCCCTCCATGAGATAACTTGTGCAGGACTTGGCTTTTTGGTGATGTGCCTGTTTCCCACTTGTTAAAATGTATGAAAGTAGAGTTCATGATATCTTAGGTAAAATCTCACAATAAGCCCAAGAGCAATACTTTAATGACCTAGTTTCTTTTCAATAACAAATTCAAACCCTGACAGACACCTTCTTGGATGGATATGCCAAAAGAGGAACCCTGGCAGCTCATGCCCTGCACTGTTAGGTAATTACAACTAACAGCTATGCTTAAAGATGCCAATGTTGCTGATGCTCTTGAGGTTGACATCTATTCAGAGGCATACGTTTTTCTTGGCTTCCTTCCTGTGAGGTTATATATTAGAAAGATTTTCTACTATCAATGAGTAAAACTTCTAGAGTTTCTGATTTTTATTTCTTTACTCTATTACCTATGGTCAAAATGCTGGGACATGGAGCTTCAGAATTGTTGTCATTACTAATCAAGATATATTGAAAACAATAAAGGGCAAAGCAGAATTAATTTTTATTTCTAGTGATTTTAATTCTTAAGACATAATGAATTAATTGTATATAGATATAATCCATAAATACATCTTGAGTAATATATGCAAATGATGACAAACTGGGACACTAGTTCATGATAAAAATTGAAAATTCAGAGTATTAACAGAAATGATACAGCTAATTATTTTTATTCCTTGACCCTAAGTGAATTTCAGATTAGGGTGCCCATTCAAAATTGGTTGATTTTTGTTTTGTTTTGTTTGTTTTCTTTCCTCTGTTGCTTTTTGATTTCTGTATCTTTTTCTTGTATGTAAGTTCTTCTGCTTTGGGGAAGGTAAGGAGAGCACAGAAATGGGGGGACTATAGGAGAACAAATGCAGCAGTGGCACTCACCATGTTGAAAATGAACTGTACATATTTTGGGAGAGGAGCATTCAGAGGGGGAAATAAAACAGGAGAAAAGTGGGAAGTAATGCTGTTGAGAAAGAAATGTACTCACTACTTGACTTACGTAACTCTAATGCATCACCTTTACAATAACAATAACATTTAAAAAACTGATCAATTGAATCAATTACTAGTGCATTGCCAATGAATCCTTTTCAGTGGGTTTTGCATTCATAGATGCTGGCAGGTTTCCTTCTCCTTGTCCTCGTCCTCCCCCTCCTCCTCTTCCTCCTCCTCTTCCTTCTTTTTCTGATATTGAGAATTGAAGAGCTTTATGATTGCTGCACTACTCTACCAGTTGAGCCATACCTCTGGCCTCTTTTTACATTGGTTACTTTTGAAGTAGGATCTTATTATACTACTTATACTACTGTACCCAGCCATTAGTTGAGATAAAGTCTTAGGAACTTCTTTTTGTCCAGACTGACCTTAAACTGTGATTCTCCTATCTCCATTTTTCAAATATAATTCTAATCTTGAGCCCTTATGAAGGGCCTTGGCAGGCATTGTTACTGCTGAGCCACTCCTTTAGCTCTGAGTTCGGCTGGTTGTTTTGAGATAGAGTCTTCCTTGCTGCCTGAATGCATATTTGAGTGCCATCTTTCTATGTCAGGCTTTTCCATCATAGTCTCAAATCATTGTGCTTGTTCTTTGTTGAGAAAGGGTGTCATGTACTTTTCTGTCTGGGTTGCCTTAGACTTCCCAGTCTTAACCTCCTAGGTAGCTAATATTACAGGCATGAGTTACCAGTGCTATGCTTAATAAATCATTTCTTAAGTAACAGGACTAAGTTGAGAACTCAGAGCTCAAGATTATAAACCCAACTATGCAAGAGACTGAGATTTATGGATGGAAGCTCTAAGTTAGCCTGGGCAGAAATATCTCATACATCTTACCTACAACTCAAGTGGTAGAGTGCCAGCCATGAGCAAAGCATCTGAGTGAGAAGTTCAAGTCTTAATAATTGGATACAAGTTTGCAGAACACATGCATGCATGTACACTTACACAGAGAAATAGAGCTAAAACTCATAATCTATAGATAACATTCTGAAATCGGGCATCAGGATCTTCATTAAAAGCTTCAAGCCCTCCCCACAGTCCATTTCCTCTCCTGAATTACACAAATTTGAAATAATTACTCTTTCCCAATAGAAAGGGAGAAGAAAGAAAATTCTTATTATTTAATACTGAAGAGTGATGGAGAAGTGAGGGAACATGTCTGGCCTGAGGATCTCCATGTCTTTCTCATTTCCTGTAGGTGGGATGTGATGAGTCAGTTCCACTAAAACGAACACGTAAAGAGACAATAGGAGGTGACAGGGAAGCTGATCCAGCCAAGTGGCTTCTCTTTGTTACCTATTTCATATACCTTTGGGATTTCTTCAGGTTAAATGAAAAAATATACCAAGTTTGCTCTCATGCCATTGCACTTTAGAATCTAGTCAGGTCAAACAAAAGAGAATTTTGATTGTATAACATTACTCATAAAGTTCAGAAACTGACCTTCAGAAACCTTAGTTTAAAAAAAGAAGGATTTGGAAATGAGATTTTACATTTAAACCATAATATTAATATCTCATATTTAATAAGAATTTATTAGCTGGATCCCAATAAAATGCATAGTGGATAGATATTATTATTGTGCACCGTGTCCATAAAGTCCCAGCATGAATTTAAAATAAAGACTTATAAATATTTCTGATAAAGACATGAAGGACTTGGAATGTCTTAATATTCCAGCCTATTTAATAGCTTCAGATATTCAAGTATATTATTAAATGCAGATTTATATTTCTATGAAACTATGGTTTAGGGTAAAATATGCAATTTTTAGCAGGATAACTATGTATTCTATGACTGAATGCTTTTGCCAAGTATATATAAACCTCACCTAATAAAACTAGCATGTTGCAGTCTACATTTCATATTTCTAAGACTTGCCAGAGAAAATAATGAAATATTTTTGAGAAGTATTTTCTTTAGATTTGTCAACCTAAAAGGAGAGTCAAAAGCAGATGGAACTCAGTTGCTGGGAAAAGTGGAAGAGGAAATAATAATAGATCATGACATGGAGAGAAGAAATTTACTTTGTATGTAATATGATGAGTAGGAAGTTTTGTACAGGTACCTTGACTGTAGAAGAATCTAGGACAAATTGAATAATGGAACAGAGTTTCTTAAGTGGAGATCTGTGACACTCATGTAGAAGGGTAACTGAAGAAAGATTTGAAGAACAGAAAAACAGGGCTAGGGCAAAATGATGCAGAATTTGAAATGACCCCTGCTCCAGGACTTCCAAACTGAGTCATATTATATAATTCAGGTAGAAAGTAAAAAGCCCACAGAGACATCTAAAGTATAAGAATATTAAAAAGCAACAATTATCTTTTTCATAAACATTATATGGCACAAGATAATGCTTAACATAATCTATCAATTAGCAATTACTTAAATTACTTGCTTTGGAATTTTCTTGCATCCTTACTCTCATCTGTGTGTATAGCAGCTGATTTATTTCTTCCTTCCAGTGTGTGCATGCATTTAATCAATGTTTACAACATGTAGACCACGAGAGACTTGATATAAAATGAGAGATTAAATTTTGAAATTTGTTTCAATAAACAGATGAAGGTTTAATCATTTTGTTGACTTTTAATACTGACTTAATGGGAAGATATTTGGGGATCAGATGTTAAGACAAACACAAAAATGAGCTGGAGATATGTTTCTGGGTAAATCAATGAAATATTTATGTCTGTTTCGCATGCCCCTCTATAATGACTTCCTTTCTGGTTTTGAATCATATTTTATCTATACAAAATATCTCAAATATCATAAAATAAATTAACTTCATCTCAGTGATGCTAAGTCCTGAATTTCAGGAGTAAAGAAGTAAGGTAACATTTTGACTCATCTAGACTTGTTCATCCTTCTGTTTGCTATAATGGGATAAGTTAGAGTCTTCTTACTTATTCCAAGACATTGGGTCCCTAGACTCCACTCTCAAACTGTCTACATGCAGTCAGTGATTTGTTCTGGGATAGATAAGATAGTAACGGATTTAAGTAGGGGGAACTAGTAGCTTTTGAGTCATATCTCCACTTCTGGGTTTTTGGAATTTAGAGATAAGAGTCTCATGAATTTTCCTGCTCAGGCTAGCTTCAAATTTTGATCCTCAGATCTCAGCTTTCTGAGTAGCTAGGATTAAAAGCATGAGCCACTGGCATCCAGCTTGAAACTACGAGATTTTATCTAATTCTGAAAAAGATCTCATTTGTATTCTGTGGAGTTAAATGAAGAAATTGAGCAGCAAAGCTGCCATATTTTAATGTATCCATATATGCACAAACATGCCTTGATCAGACTTATCTCCTCTGTAATTCTCCATCTTTCCCTTACCCATTTCCCAAACCATTTGGGACAAACTTTATTGTTCCTTGTTCCATTTTCACACATTCATGTAGGATATTTTCACAATAGGTACCCTCCTTTGCCCTTTCTAGCTGCCTTCGTCCTCTCACTGATACCTACACCCTGTTAACATTCTTGTATTTTATTTTTCTGAGGCCAGTCCTGAGTTGTTTTTTTTTTGGGGGGGGGGAGGAGTCCGGTCATGGGGCCTGAACTCTGGGCCTGGGCGCTGTCCCTCAACTCTTCAGCTCAAGGCTAGCGCTCTACCACTTGAGCCACAGCGCCACTTCTGGCTTTTTTTCTTTTTGCTTATGTGGTGCTGAGGAATCAAACCCAGGGCCTCAGGCATGCAAGGCAAGCACTCTACCACTGAGCCACCTTCCCAGCCCGCCAGTCCTGAGTTTTGACCTCAAGGCCTGGATAGTATATCTGAGCTTTTTTGCTCAAAGCTAGTGCTCTACCACTTGAATTACAGCTCTACTTCCAGCTATTTTTTGGTGGTTAATTGGAAATAAAAGTCTCACAGACTTTCCTGCTTTTTCTGGCTTAGAACCATGATCCTTAGATCTCAGCCTCCTGAGTAGTTAGGATTACAGATCTGAACAGCCATTCTTGTCATTTTTTAAAATGTAATAGTGACTACTTCTATTTTCTATTTCCTCCTGACCATTATAAATGTCCTTGGGGATAGTATAGATTTGTGTTGTTGCACATAAATCCCCAAAGAAGAGTTACTTCTTAAAATCTAGGAAGTTGTTTAAACTATGATCCTACTTATTTTCAGTTTTGAGTTTTCCCACAGCTCCATTCTCAGGATTATGTAGCCCTGTAGACTTCAGAGTAATATTTTTCTTGATCCCTGCACATGGTAATGGCTGAAATGTTATTGGCTGGTCAGGTCTGAGCAGAAGTTGTACCCCACTCTATGAGGCTGCATGGTTCAGTGCTTGTACATTTTTGTGACGTATATGGGGACATCCACCAATCACAAGCAATCCTAGGTCAACCAATATGACTTCTCAGAAATAAGACTGCCCATTTTTTCCTTTCTTGCAAAGAGGAAGAATGTAGAGCTCATGCAGTTGACCCTTTAGGCAACATAGCACTGCTTTCAATTTCAATTCAATTTCAATTTGGGGCAAAGAAGATATTGGACAGCATTTTACCAAAACATTTCTAGTGTAAAATTAATCAAGAAACATCTAAATGAAGTAGATGCTCATGTTCTTGACTGATAGATGGGGTTACTGAAAGTCAGAGAAGAAGAGGCTAGAAGATAAACCAGAAAACACCAAGGCCACACCTACCATCATTCACCAGTAAAGCTTTGTGCACCAAGTCCCCAGCAAGTGCAATCCCAGCCTTCCATCTTCAGACACAGAGGCCAGATCTGCCTTCTCCAAATGGAAAGAGTCAGAGAGAAAGAGCTAATGGTCATATCCCCTGCTTATGCTGCCCACACACCTTTTCCTTTCCTTTGATGATATCATCCTCTGATCATCACCCTAAGACAAGTACATGCACATGGTGGCCCAGGAATTTGCATGAACATTCACAACCTCTCATTTCATTGTCTTACTTGGATGAGCTCTCTCTGCTCATTGACTTTTTGGGTACATTTTTTATTGTAAAAATGCTGTACAGAGGAGGTTACAATTATATGATCAAGGTAGTAAGTACATTTTCTATTGAACATTGTTGCCTCCTTTGTTTCCCCTACCATCCTTTCCCTCCCACCTCCACAACTATTCCCCTCCCCCTCACCGAAGTTGTAAAGTTCATTTTCAACATAGTGCCTTGTACATCTCATTGTTACAATGGGTCAACCACCTGTATCCTTGTTTAAGCATTTTGTTTTTTCCCTTCTCCTCCCTGAATTAGAGAAGTGTATATTCAAGATTCATGGAACTGACATCAAATACAGTGAAAACAGGGGTTATACCATGGGGGAGGAACATACAAAGAAACAAACAATTCACATGGTACATTATAAATTTGTTAGAAAAAATAGCAAGAAAGAAAAAAGATACGTACGTTCCTAGCTTGGGGTTCATTTCGCTTAACATCATCTTATATGATCATATGTACATAACTTTTGGCCTTTTCTGCTTGTCATACGTATGTATTAGTTATTGCAAATAAGGGAAGCCATGGAAGCTATGATATGGAACGAACCCAGATGCCCTCAGTAAATGACTGGATCAAGAAAATGTATACACACACACACACACACACACACACACACACACACACACACACACACACACACACACAATGGAACTCTATGCCTCCATTAGAACGAATGACATTTCCCCATTTGTTAAGAAATGGAAAGACTTGGAAAACATATTAAGTGAACTAAGCCAGGCCCAAAGAAACACAGGTCTCATTGACTTTTTTATGTGCCAAGAACATTTATTTAACATAAAGGTTATTATAAGTTTTTCCCAAGTCTTGTGGAAGACACTATTTCTTCTTTCTGTTGTAAGGAAAATAGAAGACAGTAGTTGGCTGCTTAATGTATTAGAGGCTGTTATTAGCTAATAAAATATGTCCATATTTACTGTTATTTGGGACAATATGTTGTGCCATACCAAATATTTTGTAGTAATTTCAGGCTGCCAAGAAAAGAAAGTCTCAAAGACTATTTTTAGTATAATATTAGACTCTGAGAAATTAGCTCCTTTTCAGATTCCAGTTGGAACAATGCATAATCAGATCTTTTCCAAAAACCACATTCTAATATATCTCCTGTATTTGATTTCTTTGCCTATTGGAATTCAGTTATGACACCTGTGGTCAAGTAACAGGAAGAAGGCCTTTGGAAAGAATTTCTACTTGCTGTGCTGCCTGAAAACTGGATTGGAGATGAAGCATGCTTCCTTTGCTAATAGGAAGTCTGCAACAGCAAGGCCCTAACTCTGTTTTCAGCGTTTGCAAACATGTCAACATTTCCCAACAAATGTATCATAATGTACTGTGCAGAAAAGTATCTGACAACATTTTCACCTGCCATTTCATCATCCCTAAAATCTCATTTTAGGAAATTTTAAAGATTTTTAAATAACTTTAAAAGAATATGAGCTCTGCAAAAATGATTAGTACAGTAGTATATTAGTGGCTTGCTTTGTATGGATACATGTAAATTTCTAAGTGAATTCTGATCATGATTAAAGTATGCTGGGGAGGGTATACTTGACACTGCAGGTTTTTTTTCTGGTAGCTCAGACTGAGTGCTTCATTTCTAGAGGTTGAACTTCTCATTTCTTTTTCCTTCCTTCCTTTTCCTTCCTTCCTTCTTTCTTTCCTTCCTTCCTTCCTTCCTTCCTTCCTTTCCTTCCTTCCTTCCCCATCCTGGGGGCTTGGACTCAGAGCCTGGGTACTATCCCTGAGCTTTTATGCTTAAAGCTAGTTCTCTAACACTTGAGCCACAGCTCTACTTCTGGCTTTCTCAATGCTTAATTGGAGGTATGGGTCTCATAGATTTTCTTGTCTAGACTAGTTTTGAACTGGGCTCCTCAGATCTCACCTTCCTCAGTGGCTAGGATTACAGGTGTGAACCACCAGCACTAGCTTCATCCATAATTTTTTAAGAATATAGGAGTGGTATGAGCAATTCAGTGGGAGTTAGAAGCATGTTAGGATATGTCTTCAGACCTTGTGTTGGGGGAGCAGCAAAAGAGCCTGGCTAGGAAATCAGAGTGAAGGCCCCCTACACAGAGGTTTTGCCTCCCTCACCATAGCAGTCCTGTTTGCAGGCCTTTAGGCATCATGTCACCATGGCCTTGGGCAGTCATGCATACATGGCTTGTGGGCATCACATCAGGGCTCATTGTCCTTGGAAGACTTCCACGTGAACATGGGACTAATTGGAACTCAGCGATATGTGCCAGGACAGACACTCCATCAGAGACCCTAAAGGACCTGTGGAGAGTTCATAGAGGCTTCATGGACCCTCTGATTAGGCCCAGGAACTGATATGACCCTGAGGCTGCTCCAGGATATTGAGAGCCACATCAGCATCCTAAGCTGACCTTACATTCATGCCATTGGTTTGTAGCATCATTTCTCTGAACAAACTTGCCCCATGTTTTACCATGTGGACTCCCTTGGATTCAAGGCAAATGTTATCTTTACCCACCTCGATTTCTTTTAAACTTTGAGATTTACTCTTCTGTGTTTCTATAAGCCCTTGTACATATTGCTACTCAAAATATTTAAATGACTGTCTCCTATAGGGACTATGTATAAAAGTTATTTTCTCAAGTGTCTATCACAATGTATGAAAAGAAGTAGAGGCAAACAAAATAAAAAATCCATTCAGTGAATGAGTGAATGAATAAGTTAGCTGATGAGAGCCCTGATTAGACAACTTGATTACCAGAACACCGGAAAGAAAACGAAAGTTTCAGAGAGATAAAGCATATGAAATTAATCAATTTTTAATCAAGGGATCCAAAATGGACAGTTCTTGTGAAAGATAAATAACCATCAACACATAGAATCAAACCTATCAGTTTGACCCCTCCCCACCTCCTTATTTCCCTACACCATGTCACCTTTGTGTCTGATCATCTCACATAGCCAGTTTGGCTTCTCTGTGCTTCTGAACCACCTTCTTCATTTTCTCCCATCAGCAAACTTCTGTTTTCCTCCTGCCTTCCTGTGTGCATATTTTGTATTGTCCCAACTTTGTTTGCTTCGCTCAGTGTGGCAACTTCTTCCCAGCTGTGATCTAGATGGAAGAGGGAGCACACTCTGGCTGTGGATGTCCCCCGTCAGCTGACATAGGGAATTGTAACTTAATTTGCATCTAGGATGACATTGCATTTTTCTAATGTACAAGCAGATTTGTGTTCCTGTAAAAGTACTATAATGTTTGTGGCTGTTTAAAAATTGCAAGGGTAGATTTTCAGTGACTATTTTATCTAAGGACTTGCCTAAAGTTCTGATAATGGATTCCAGATGAAGGAGGAGTCTGGAAATATCTCCATGGCTTGAATTGTGAGACTTCACATGACTGTGGAAAAATAAAATGAAATTCAATACGAGAATTATTCACTTATATATTTTAATTAAGAAACCTTATTCTAACAATAAGGCACAGAAAATTCTGTTTCTAATTACTAACTTTAAAACAAATGATTCACAAATTAGAGCAACATTTTAAAAACATAAATCTTCAGCATTATCTGAAACTTTGTCATGAAAATAAATGTGAAAATAAAATGATTAAAGTAATTGTTGTTGGTTCTAATGATATTTAATCATATTTCTAGGTTTTAGACTAAATAAATGTATGTTGTAAACTTCATTGCTGATAATAAAGCCTATTACCATCTAGTGAATTTCCCTTCCTTCACTTTTTTCTTCCCTTCCTTCTCCTTCCCTCCTTTTTTTTTTTTTGTTGTTGTTGTTGATGGTTGTGGGGCCTGAACTCTGGGCCTGGGCGCTGTCCCTCAGCTCTTCAGCTCAAGACTAGCACTCTACCACTTCAGCCACAGTGCCACTCCCGTTTTTTTTCTGCTTATGTGGTGCTGAGGAATCAAACCCAAGCCCTCATGCATGCAAGGCAAGCACTCTACCACTGAGCCACCTGCCCATCCCCCCTTCCCTCCTTTCTTTTCCCTTCCCCACCCCTCCCCTCCACTTCCTTCTTCACACTTCTCCCCTCCCCTCCTCTTCCTCTTGCACTGGTAATTGACTTGAATTTAGGGACCTCATGCTTGCTTAGCTGGATTGCTCACTGCTGAGGCACTATTACGAAGTCATGCTTCCAGCTGAGCTCTTTGCTGGTGATTTTGGAGTCTCTTAGACTTCTCTGCCTAGGTTGGCTTTGAACCACGATTCTCTGGATCTCAGTCTCCCATGTTGTGAGGATGTCCACCAATGCTTTCCAATCTATTGAAATTTTAGTTTGTATATGGCTGGCATTTTGTTTACAACGTTTGATTTTCACCTTACTAAGTGCCAAGGCTGGTATTATTCTTCCCAAGAGAACACAGACTCTCAGAGGTGAAGGTAACATGCCCAGGTGACCCAACTACTGAATGGACAGGTAAAGACCTGAGTCCAGATTGGGGCCCTAGAAACCTACACCCACTGGTGCTGTCATTCTACCTGCTTCTGCCCCACACATTTGGACTCCATGTTTAGGTCTAGTAGCCGTTCAAGGCAAACAAATGCAGGTCTTCTGGTTTGGGGCTTCTATGTCTCAGATAAAACTCCCTATAGGTCTTGGATGGGTGCTTATGGAGATAAGGGCTGCTTGGTCTGTGTGTGTGTGTGTGTGTGTGTGTGTGTGTGTGTGTGTGTGTGTGTGTGTGTGTGTGTGTGTGTGCATGTGTGTGCTTCTGTGTGTGCATGTTTGTGTGCTGGTTTTGTGGCTTGAACTCAGGACTTGCCAAGAATGGTGTTCTACTACCTGAGTCACACCTCCACTTCCAATTTTTTTTGTAGTTAATTGGAAGTAAGAGTATAAGAGTCTCACAGGTTTCCTATTAAGGCTGGCTTCAAACCATGGTCCTCAGATCTTAGCCTTCTGAATATAGCCATAGGTATGATCCACCAGCACCAGGCTTTGTTCTTTTTAATGTTCCATTTCTGGATATATCATTGCACTTCTTTTGTTACAAGCAGAGAAAAATGAGGTCATACCTGAGGCCTGGTTTTGGACCATTGACCCCAACCTACTGTGGGCTAAACAATCATCCAAAAAACCAGTTAAACTATGTATTCCAAGATGTTGTTCCTGCAGATGTGATTTAACAAGTTTGAGTCATGGTTTGTGGTTTTTTGTAGCAATCACCAGCTATATGATCCTGATCAAGGTTTATTTGAACAAACTTTAAGAAACAGGGTTTAGACAAATCTGTCCCAGAGAGAAGTAATATGGTTCAAAATGGGTAGTTGGAATGTGTGGAAGTCACATTAAAGAAGTAAGAATGAACAGGAAAAATTACCTTTAATAATGCATAAGACCCCAGGCATTCAAATATTTAAAATTGGTTTTAGTATACAAATTATGGAGTTCCTTTAGACTTTTTCTTACTGAGAGATTTCAATATTTTGTAGTTAGAGTGCATACTTGTACTTCTCTGTTTGGCCAGCCACATTGCAAGTGTTCAATAGCCACATGAGACTGCTGGCTGCCCTGAAGGGCAGCACAGGTATGGAATAAGATCTGGGGCATAGTCAGGATTGGTTTCCAGGACAAATCACAGCTGAAGGTCAGATTACTTGCTAAGCATGTCTTCAGATCAGTGGCATGAGACTTGTCACACAGATTGGGACTTGAAAAGAAAGCAAGTCCAGTGGGATCTAGAAGCATCCTCCTGGAGGGGATGAAGAGGGACAAAGGAAACAGCAGCACAACTAAAGCAGGAGGGCTTTTTTGGAAAGTGAAGCAAAGATCCCATTGCAGAGGCTAGTAGTATCAGGGGCCAGCACACATCAGTGGTGCACACTGATGTCCTGTTAGGCTGAGAAGCACTGGGAAGTGGGGTATGATCTTAGGGCAGAGAGCTCTGCCAGACAAGCTTAGTTGTCAGCAAATTAAGGGATCAGAAGAAGATGGGCTTTAATTTATTCTCTCTCTCTCTTCCTTCCTTCCTTCCTTCCTTCCTTCCTTCCTTCCTTCCTTCCTTCCTTCCTTCCTTCCTTCCTTCCTTCCTTCCTTCCTTCCTCTCTCTCTCTTATTTTCTTTTTATTGGTATTATAAAGGTAATATACAGAGGGGTTATAGTTATATAAGTAAGATAAAGATTTATGTAATTTATAGAACTATAAAAGTACATTTATTTTTGGACAATGTCATCCCTTCCCTTATTCTCTTCTAATTTTCCCCTCCTGTCCCCACCTACAAGTTGTATAGTTCATTTTCAACATAACATATAGTGAGTACCACTGATCTATTTGTTCACCTTTTGTCCCACCATTTCTGTGTCCTTCTTTCCTTCCTTCCTTCCTTCCTTCCTTCCTTCCTTCCTTCCTTCCTTCCTTCCTTCTTTCCTTCCTTCCTTCCTTCCTTCCTTCCTTCCTTCCTTCCTTCCTTCCTTCCTTCCTTCCTTCCTTCCTTCCTGCCTGCCTGCCTTCCTTCCTTCCTTATTTTCTTTTCTCATCTTTTTCTTTTCTCTTTGTTTCACTTCTTTCCTTTCTTTCTTTTTCTTTTCTTTCTTTATTTTTTGTGCTGTTCAGACTGGGCTGGAACTAAGGGCATTGGCACTCAAGACCAGTGCTCCACCATTTGAGCCACAACTCCACTTCCAGCTTTTTGGTGGCTAGAGATGAGAGTCTCACAAACTTTTCTGCCTGGGCTGGCTTTGAACTGTGATTATCAGATCTCAGCCTCATGAGTAGCTAGGATTATAGATATAAGCCACCTAAATCAAGCTTTCCTTCTCATTTCTACAAGGAGAGGACTCAGAGGTTGTAAAGAGCATGCCACATGCACATTCATGGAGAATGGGATCCCTTTTCTACCTAGAAAAACATTTCTTTTGTATGGTTGACTCTAGTCTAATCCTTATCTTTGCAATAGAACTTTACCATGTTATATCCTTTACTAATATACACAGAATTCAAGTTTTATATCCATACTTAATTCCAGATCCTAAATGTCCAGACCCTTTCCCCTGAAAAACTATTATAATATTAGTAAAACAGAAGTCATTACTACCACAATATGTGGTTGGTTTTCCACAAATAATATAATAGTAGCTTTTAGATTGCATTTTATGTTGTGCATTTGAAGTACATGGGAAGTCCAAAAATACTAAAATATAACCCATTGTGCAATCTGTGATAAAAATTTTGAATTTCAAATTAGGCAAGTAATTCTAGGTTGCTGGCATATGTAGTCCCCAAAACCAACACATTCTAGTGGCTTGAATATTTATCTTCCAGGTATATACAGATCCAGATATGCAAGTGTGTGATGCATACATTAATTTAAACTTTTATTCAGTAAGACATCACCAAGTGTATTGTTCAAAGAGTGGGGAGGTTAAAAGGTATGTTACTCATGAACTATCAGGAAACAAAACAATACAATGGCATGTTGAATGCATGAAAAGAGGGGGTATTTTGAGCTGAGTAAGATAGGGTAAGGTTCCTAAAAGTCTGTGCACTGAGTTGGGCTTAGTTGCTGAGCTCCAGACTTCTAAGACGGCAGCCACAAATCCCCTGTGTAACTCAGCACAATTTATTTCAGTAGTTGGGTAGAGCTGCTGGAGCAGCATTTGCAGAGGTCTGCTGTTGATATTCCAGAATGTTTCCCCTTTAGCGTGTGGTGAAGGTGAGCAGGCAGATGAAGCTAACCTGTTCTAGCTTTGAGGAGCTTGGATGGCAGACCTGAGGCTTAACACAGCCCACAGAAAACTCTCCACTTCCCAAAATGGATTGAATAGGCACTCTCTACTAAAGAAGAAGGATGTGGGCTAACATAGGTTTCACGCTGGTATAGATAGTTAGAGGAAGAAGAGGTAAAAGTATAGATTAGAAGCACAAGTGCCATTTTTTTGGTATATCTGCAAATTTGTGTAAGGTAGCATTGAACTTTACCAATAGTTGGCCATATCTTCATTGCTCTCAAGGTCAGTAAAAATACAAATTTTGTTAATTTCTCAGTGAAATTACTGATTACTAAAATTTCTGGTTATTCAAAGTCTTTTATATTGTATTGGTTCTGAGGATAATTCTTATTTGAGTTGTTGTTTGAAATAAAATTCCCAACATCTCTAGTTCACATTGTGGATTTAGGAGCGAAGTCCTGATGGAATGTTCAAGATGTTTGAGAGATTCTTTCTTTTATTATGCATAGATATTTCATTAGGTCCATATCTTCATGAAGAAAAAAGAAAGACTGGAATTTGGTGTGCTTTGAGATATGAGAGCCAGGCACAGTTACTCTTTCTTCAAACTGTGTCCGCACAGTCTGCCATGATGTCTGATAGTCCTGGATTCTTTCTCTTCTCCTCTGTATCCCCTTCCCCCATGCTCTCCTTTCTCCTTTTCTCACCAGGAGCTTGACAATGCCTGCTAAAAGCAAGTAATTTCTGTGCTGATAGGATACACAAGCATTGATAACATAGGTATATGACATGAGATTCAGTAAAAAGGGGAGATGTGAGGAGATGAGGGACAGAACTGGGAGTGTCTAGGTGGAGTTGAGGGTAGGAAGTGTTGAGGGTTGGGTCTAAGTATGTGATGATGGGAGAGCAGTGGATTCTGAAAAGAGGAAAATATATAAAAGAAATAACGTGGCAAACAAATGCTGTTTAACAGTCAAATATCACTTATCATTTATAATAGTTATGCTATTGCCAGGAAAAGGTTCCTGTGGCTTATTTATTTACTGTTTCTTAAGGAATCAGAATCAGGAAACTCAGAGGTATTTATTTGAAAAAAGAAGAATGAAGGTGAGGAAAAATGAAGAAAGAATGGCTAAAAAAAAGGCTAGATATAAAAGAAATGCAAATCAAAATAACATTGAGATTCCACCTCACCCCAGTTAGAATGGCCATTATCAAGAAAACTAACAATAATAGATGCTGGCAGGGATGTGGCCAAAAGGGAATACTACTTGTTGGTGGGAATGTGTTTACTTGTTCAACCACTCTGGAAAGCAGTATGAAGGTTCTTCAAAAGACTAAACATAGAGTTTCCATATGACTCAGCAATCTCACTTCTTGATTTATCCAAATGACACAATCCACATTACACTAAAGCTACTACCACAATCACGTTCATTGCAGCATTGTAATAGCCGAGATATGAATCAACTCAGATTGTGAATCCCCCTCTCCCCCCTGTGGATGAATGATCAAGAAAATGTGGTATATATACACAATGGAACTCCATCAGAAAGAATGACATTGCCCCATTCATAAGGAAATGGAAAGACTTGGAAAAATTATATTAAGCAAAGTAAGCCAGACCCAAAGAAACAGATTGCATGTTTTCCCTCATTTGTAGTCATTAGAATGTACCTATAAATCTACAAGTGAACACAATGGATGGTAATAGATAAAAAAAATACACTTGGACATGATAAGTTTACCAGGACTTTAAGTATTCACACAGTGAGACCAAAGGAGAATATTCTTAGGAGAGCATCACAAAAGCTCAACAGCTATGTGCATATGATTATACAAAAGGAAACTTATTGAAACAAACTCCAAGAAATGGAAAAAAGAGAAGGTTTTGTGTTTTTGTTTGTTTCTTCCCTTTTGTTAATTGTGTTTTATTTCTGTACTTTTTGACTTGTATGCAAGTTTGTCTGTTTGGGGGAGGGTATGGGGAAGCACAGAAATGGTGGGACAAAGGGTGAACTAATGCAGCAGTGATATTCACTAGACACTACAATGAAAATGAACTATACAACTTGGGAGGGAGAGGGTTGGGAAGAAAATGAAGGAAGATATGATACTGTTCAAAGTGAATATACTCATTACTGACTTACATAACTGCAACCACTCTGTACATCACTTTGATAATATAAAAAATTCATAACAGTATTACAATAAAAATGACTGGAGTATAAGAGAAGTGGTTAGAGAAAATCCTTCCCGATTTTATAGTAGCAAAAACAGATAAAGGGAGTATGATCCCTTGAACTAAAAAAGAGAAATTTTCCAGTGGAGTCTTATAATTTTCCCCTTGAAATCTCATAAAGGGAATTAGTTGCATTGAATTCAAATGTTGAATTAGGAGCAATTGAAAGGAAAATCTATTTGGTATCCAAAATATGTAAGAACTTATTACATGATCAATGATCTTGAATACATATTTCTCTAAAGAAGATGCCCAAATGGCCACTAAGCACAGAAAGAGATAATTGGTATCACTTGGCATTAAGGAAATGTTCATAAAAACTATTATAAAATACTACTGTTACTCAGTAGAATGACTGGAACAAAAATTTGGAAAATAATGTGTACTAGTTCAAATGTTGAGAAATTGGAATGCCTGAACATTGATGGAAGGAACATAACATTGTCCAGTCATTATGCTGGATGGTTTAGTGGTATCTTAAAAACTCAAATATAGAATCAGGACATAACTTAGAAATTCTAATCATACCTCAAGTAACTGAAATTGCATAGTTGAAGAAACTTGTACCAAATGTCTATACTAATTATTCAGAACTAATTGGTTGATGCAATCCAAATGTCCATCAACAGATAAATGGATAAGCAAAATAACATAGTATTTAGTCATAAACAGAATAATGGTCTGATCATGTTACCTCATGGATGAGCCTTGTAAACAAAAGATTAATATTGTACCACACAAGTTGTATAAAATAGCTAATTCTAGTAATCTATATGAACCAAAAGTAGATTAATGTTTTCTGATTAGTAGTTGCCAGTGAATGGAGAGTAATGAATGCTTATTAGATATAGAGTTTCACTACAGTAGGTCTAAAAATGTTTGGAACTGGATAAATGTTGTCATTGTACAACATTGTGACTTTACTAAATGCCACTGTTAATACACTTAAAATAGTTTTATTCTATGCAAATTTTATCTTAATTGCAGTAAAAAGTGAAATTTGGAATATATGGATAAATGAAAGTTCACCAGCATTGTGCAATTGCATGTGAAATTGCATAGCCTGGCTTTTGATAGGAAGTTGGGAAGTTGAAAGATGCAGTCTTGGACAAGGAAACAATGGATCTCATGTTGTTAACAAAAGGGAAATCAATATTTGCAAACACCTGAACAAAAGTCCGAGTTGATGTAGACCATGGAAATTAAGCTGCCAATCAAACTTCTTACATGAGCAGACAACCTGTCCTTATTTAAATAGAGATGAGTCAATGAAGTCTCACAAATAAGTAAATTTGTTTCAGATAAAGAGCTGGGTTCCTTCCACTATATAAACAAGAAGATTGCTATATCTTCTGTGTCACTTAAAACAGAAGAGTGATTTTTACAGCAGGGTGAGGAAGAAACTGTATATCAGAAAAATTTAGAAATTATACAACATAATCATACTTGATTGTCTAAGCCATCATTCTACCAGGTTGGCCAGAAATTGAACATCATTTTATCTTGGAAATATTTTAATAAGAAGATGTAGTTATTGATATATTGATAGAGATTCTAATTTTGAGTACAGAGAATTCCTTTTCAAGAACAATGAGAGATATGTTTTCTTTGCAGAGTTGAATAATTTTAATCAATATGTGTCAGAAATAAAACAGATTAGGATTTTAGAGGTGTACCTTAAACTTTCTTTTTAAAAAGTAGCTCTTTTCCCCAATCTGCTATCTTTTGGGGACAATTGCAGTTGGTCATAATGAAATAATCTTTTGTGAATAGAAAACTTTATGCATTTGAATAGTGGTTTATGAATATCCATTAGAATATAATTTATTATTTTATAAGGTTGAGAATATTCTCTACATAGAAATTATCCATATTAATTTAGATATGAAAATGCATAAAGGACAAACTACTATTGGAGTCAGAGGGGGTCCTGCAACCTTATTGGCTGACATCATCTTCACTTCCACAGAGACACCCAAATAATCTGCAAATTCAGAGACCTTGATAAATATAAAAGATCAAAGCTTGGGTTATGTAGTTTGTTTTTTTCTTTCTCCCTTTCTCTTTCTCTTTCTTTCTCTCTTTCTCTCTTTCTCTTTCCTCCCTCCCTCCCTCTTTTCCCCCTCCCTCCCCTCCTTCCTTCCTCCCTCTCTCCCTCCCTCCCTCCCTCCCTCCCTCTCTCCCTCCCTCCCTCCCTTTCTTCCTTCCTTCCTTCCTTCCTTCCTTCCTTCCTTCCTTCCTTCCTTCCTCCCTTCCTTCCTTCCTTCCTTCCTTCCTTCCTTCCTTCCTTCCTCTTTTATTTAGAGACAGTGTCTCAGTATGTTGATCAGATTGTTCTGAAACTTCTGGGCTTAAGCAATCCTCCTCCCTCAGCCTTCCATTTATATGGGAAATATGGCTATACCACTGGTCCCTATTCTTAAGCTAGTTTTAAATAATTAAGTCAAAAGGAGTAAATGAGTGAGTAATCAGACCTGCTCACATTGGGGAGAATTACAAGGAATTGTTTTCTTTTATTTTCCTTGACCTTAGCAGTTAATCTGTTTGCAAATATTTCATACTTCCAGAACTTAACAACCATTAAATAGTTAACAAGTTCAGAATTTTCAACAGAAGTGATGTCCATTAAAATTATGCATCATAGCTGTCAAACTTGGCCACCCACTGAAGCTTATAACACTTGAGAAAATTAAGGATTCCAGGATCTTATGCCAAGAAACTATGCTTGTATGTCTAAAGCAATTGCAACACAATTCTGCATTAAAACAAACAAACAACAAAACCCGTTCAGTCTTTCTGGCCTATTCGTTCTCTTTTTCCTGTCCTTGGGCTTAAATAACAAGCAATGGACAATTCAAGTTGCAAATTATGTTATATTCCTCTTAACACTTTCTACAGAAATTGATCAAAAGTGTAATAATAGTCAGTTGTAGAACAATAGTGTGTAAAATGACCTGTTTGGGTCTCCCAAGGAGTATTGATCTAAAAACTCTAGACTTCCAATTTTTCAAGGGTAGTTGTTTACTACATGTTAAACACCTCAGTTTGTAAGCTTATTTTTCTGTCCTGAAGTAATTATAAGAAAGCAGAAGTGATATCTCCTAGGGTGTATTTATTGAGATGGTCAAAAATCCATGAATGTCAATTTGTCATATTACAAAAAATAAAGGCAAAGAGGTCATAAAGATGAGATAATAATCCACTTAAGGCTCTAGGTTAGATGGAACTTTTTCATTGAGACCTTCCTTAATGCTCAATTACAATCGTCATTTTGCTCTCCCCATACAACTTGACTTCTTTTCCTCTTCACACTGTTCTTCACCATCCAACAGTTGTTTATCTTTAAATTGGCCTCTTTAGCCATTATGTCAGCTGTTTGAGAGTAGCAGTTACTGATGGAGCTACATGATAACCATCACATGATCATGGTCTTCTCGCCTTAAAATTTGGGGATGGAATAAGACAAATGGACCACTCTCAACTTTCAAACTTTCCTGTGTAAGAGATGAAGGAAAGAGTCTTGAACTGGATGGAAGGTTAAGATACAGAGATAATTGTTATTCACTTGAAGCCTCTCCTAAGAAAATAAATGTCTTGTGAGCCACATGACATACAACTCAAAGATTTGTCAATGAAGACTTTTTAAAGAAATGTTGTTATCTTTAAGTAGTTGTACAAAGGAGTTGCCAATTAACAAAGCAGTATATGAATACATCTTGATCAGTGTCACCCCTTTCAACATTCTCATGCATGTCTTCCCTACCCACACCTTCCCTTATCCATCTTAATTTTGCAGAATATATATTGAGTTCTTGGCTGCATTTTCTCCCCTTCTCCTCTTCATTTGTGTAAGCCTTCCCTTTTTACCCTTCCAAGAACCTGCTTTCTGGTGTTTATTTGTTCAGCTTTAACTTTTTTTTAATATTATTTTATTTTATTTGAGAACATACTGTACAGAGGGGCTACAATTACATGGGCAGGATAATGCATACATTTCTTACCAAGCATTGCAGCCTCCTCCTTTGTTTACCCTTGTCTTTCTAAGGAATTATACTATTTGAGTTCTGCATTAAATCTACCATATTTCCATTAATATATTTACATACACTTGCACACAACCCACATATTTACTTCTCAGTTTATAAGCTAAATCTAGCTTCCACATATAAGGGAAAACCTTCGTCTTTCTGGGCCTTTGTCAATGAAATCTTAATTCATGTTGTAGGCCAATTTTCTTTGGTAGAACTCTTCCCTTTCCATCATCTCACTTTGGCTCTAGAGGATTCACCACTTTCAGATGCATGTTACTGTATCCTGAAAAATCTCGTTAGGACCAATAGTTAATCTTCTCAGATGCCGATGCCCCTTCTCATAAGTCACCCAGATGAATGTTCAGTGATTGTAAGATTCACACTAGTGAAGATTGTTTATCTAGTTTGGATAAACTAGAACCAGTTTCTTCTCTGCTTTCTTGAAGGACAGCTAAAATATTTGAAGAAACTTGCTGATGGAGACTCTTCCAGTGACTTAATAAGAGGGAGATTTATCTGGATATGTGGTAAGACTGGCTACTAAACTGCAGAGCACTGCCATGGAAGGGGGTATAAATGCTTGACTTCTGTTCCAAAGTTGCCAGGAATTTTAAGATGGTACCAGGTGTCATTAAATCAAGTATGGACCTTCTATCCTATGTCGGTTCATAGGTCATATGTTTGTGCAGCTTGTCCTGCAGAGCAGTGGGGAAGCATTTATTTTTTACAAAGATGTGAAGATACCTAAAAAGAGAAATTTCCAAGGCAGAAGAGAGAAAACATGAGCATAGAGACATAGAGATTAAGTTGTAGTAACAGATTCTATTAGCAAAGTGGCAAGACAGGCAGGTCAGGAAAGGCATGTGTGATATTTATCCAGAGGGTAAAGAGTTTTAAGTAAATGGAAAGACACACTTATTTGTATCTCAGAAACATAACTGAGAAGTTGTGTGGAGAATGGTTTGAGAAGGGTGAGAGTGGTGACAGGGGCCATTCTATGTTTAAAGGAAGTATAGCAGATTGAATAATCCCCAACTCCAATGATGGCCCAATCCTTGCTACCTGTGTATATTACCTTTTGCACTCATTTTCTCTGGCTGCTGCAACAAAATACCACAAACTGGGTGGGTTGAACAATAGAAAATTTCTACCTCATAGTGTTGGCGTGGGGAGGCTGAGTTTAAGGTTTCAATAGGGTTAACTCCTTCAGAGGGCTGTAAAGGAAAGATGTTCATGGCCAGCTAGTTTGTGTCTCTTCACATCCTCTTCCTTCTTTGTGCATCTCTGTGTTTATTCCCCTGTTTAGAAAAAATAATGACATCACAGTCAAATTGCATTGGGGTCCACCCTAATAACTTTATTTTGACCTGCTCACCACTGTAGAGATACATCTTCGAATAAGATCATATACTCTGAGGTACAAGGAACAAGGGGCTAGGACTTCAGCACAGAAATTTTAGGCAAACTCAAATCAACTCGTAATAGCTCGTATAGCAAAGACTGTGAGGATGTGATTTAATGAAGGATCATAAAACGGGAAGTTGATTCTGGATTATCTGGGTGATCCCTAAATGTATTCAGAACAAAAGTCTTGCTATGGGTGCTTATTATTAATGTATTTTATTTTAGCCTTCCCATCTGGGACACAGAGACATAAGTTTGGCATGACTGTTGTACATTAGCCCCAGTGTCTTTTTGTCTGAAAGAGTAAGGAATGCTTGCTTCATGAGTGAAGTTGCGGCAATGAGATGCATGGCAAGGCTGAGAACGATAAAGGTGAGAGGAAGCCAGCAGATATTTTCAGAGGCTGAACAGAATGAGCATGGGCCAGAAAGATTCTGGGCCTCCTTTTCTCCTTTATGCTGGCAGAATTTTTTTTTTGGCAGAATTTTTTTTCTCTTTCTTCATGCCCATTTTCTAGATATTTACAATTATCTTGTCAATGTTTACATCTCCATTGGGCACTCAGTGTTCACTTGCAAATGAACACATACACAGGCCTTCATGTATGGGCATGGAATGTGGAGGCTTTTGTTTCTGTTTTTGTGTTTTCATTTTCTGCTTCCTGCCATGCTATAACACACCTGAGTGAGCTTAGAGATGCTCAGAAATGTTGACGCTAGTGGATGGAGCATTCACTTGGAGGAGTTCCCCATGTCATTACCCTGTCAGTGAGATATGACTCTGTAGAATATTGGGTCCCTGGGAAGTTGCCTTTACTCTCCAACAGTATGTCCTGATATGGAACTTGACAGTTGTTCAGTCACTGGGAGGACAGGTGTGACAGAGTGCTGAGAGCATTGTGCTGCATGGAGATAGCCGTCTCTGAACATCATGAGCGAATTTTTCATCTCTCTTAACAAATGGACTCTGGATTGAAAGCCTCACATATCCCATTAGGTAGCCACATGTGCTAAAAGAACTCAAATGTTCAGAATGGTGTACACTGATAGTCCCTTTGCAAAGATAATCCAATTGGCTTATCTTGTAAAATATCATCATCCCCATTGCACAGATATATAAACAGACTAATGAGTAAATTTCATTTTATAATGTCTGAGTAAGACAAAGACATGACTTTACTTTGAGTCTTTCAACCCTAGACTCTTTCTTGTTTTATTCTGCCATCCTCAAAAGACAAAACGTAAGCACACAGACCCCAAGTAAATGAGTGGGCCCTAACAATTTATACCTGTATGTATTCAAGGACTTGCGTAAAATACAGTGGGTTTCTATAGACTTTCTGTGACTAATATTTGCACCAAGAAAGAAGCACCATTCTACCCAAATTTGTAATTCTTAGCCCTGGTAATGTCAGGTTTCCATTTGTTTTAATGTTATCTAAGGGTGAAAATCCCTATAGGATTCAGCGATTATGTCTTTTCTCTCCAAGTTATTTTTTTTCTATCTCTTATAATCTCCGAGAAGGTGAAGAGATTAACTTTTATATTTAAATGGTACTTCTGTATTCAAACATGAATGGAGATTTGAGACCCAATACAGAACACCACTCCCCCTATAGCACTGACACTTTATTGCTCTATTTCAAGCATTATTTCATGTCCTGCTGTTGAAGTCTGTCCCTTTTTGGAGCTTAAATCAAGTAAAGCAAAGTGTTTCGCCAACCATGATATATGGTAACATCACAGGTGGGGAGGTGTGAGGCACTTTTATTCTCATCATCTTTATGATGTTAATGATTCTCTGGACAAAACCATGCCATTTTATGTAAAATTAAAAATTCATAACCTGTGAAACCCATACTGACTTTGTACCAGCACACCCTAACTGAGTGCATGTCAGCAATTCTGTTTGGATTCTTTCAAACAGGAAAAAAAAATACAAAACCAAACAAAACAACTTTGAGAATTTCTTGACCCTGCTTTTTGCCATCCGACTGGTCATGGTTGAGTGGAAAATCAGTGAAGTGCTGGGAGAATTGCACCTCTGTGTTGCCGATAAGCCACACAAAAATCCAACTTTTCACAGGAGATGAAGGTTGCCTCTGCTTCATTTACTCTCTTAAGACACATTAAAATCAAAGCTATCACCCCATTTGGCCATCTGTCAGAGCTTCCTACATAGTAAGCGGGTAGACTTTGTTCCTGGATCACCAGAATACGAGGATGTTTTGTTGTTGTAATAAATGGGTTTAGGCTTAAGAGACAGAAATAAATCAATGCAATTTATAAAGTTGGGGTGAAAATGCAAAATGCAAAATGTACTTTTCTAAACTGCAGAGGATTATATGTGGACAAGCTGCCGTAAATAAAGCATAGCTTGAGCAGTTTACAAAAATAAATGATAAAGATGAAATAAATGAATGCAGGGCCTTTTATTTGGAATCATTCTTGCTTTCACAAGAGGCATACAACTGTCTTTTAGCTCATCAAATTGCAAATTTCATGTTTGAATGTAATATGGTAAATAATGGCTCCCAATTTCCTTTTCTAAAGTTCCATTTCCAAAGTTTTGTTTAGAGTAGAACACAAAACCCTACAAACCTAGTTTCTGAAGGTTCCCAGACAATTGTTCTCCTGTTTATTAACAATGCACTGGCTTTTAACAATGGCTTGTATTTTTAGATTGAACATACTGAATCCATGAATCTAGTTTGCTGACCCTGAACTCAATTAAACACAAATGCTTGCTCTGCAGGTGGCGATTAATAGAACTTGTGTGGCCATGGTCTTCAGAGCTGTCCCAAGGGAGAGAGCAACCTGGGCTTGGCTGGAAAGCACGTAGAGACTCTTGTTCTTCTCACCACCAAACTCCAAAGCTACCTTGTTGATTTGTCATTTGCAGTAGATTAAGTCCTTGCCTACATGGATGAATTTTTACCATGCATGATGAGTTCTTTGAGTGTAAGCAATTGTTTAAAAGCCAGTCACACACACATTTTTCTAAACCTGGTTTTATCCAGAGACTTGAGATCTAATACATAAGGAAAGCAAGCAAAAATCAAGAAATCATAAAATGTGTTATACTGGGAAAAAGACAATTGAATTCTATAAAAATCCACTCATGTTTATGAAAAGTTCATTCTGTTTTAAAAATTTCACTGGGGTCTTAGAAAAAGTAAAGTAACTATAAAGTATTGTGCAGAATGCTAGTCCCATTAGCTAATGATATAAAGGTTTAGGCAATACTTTACATAATTATTTCTTTGAAGAGGCCCATTCTCATTAGGATATACAAAATCAGAGAAATTCTACAAGAAAGAAAGAAGGTTAACTTTTCAGTGCTGGCGTTCCCAAACTTATTTGAACATAGAACATCTTAATTGCCTTAATAGCTACTTAAATTTTATAGAACACTTTTTTTTATGAAGTCACTGTGGAGTGTTCAGTCAATGACAACTAGGATAATGTTGTAAAGATGTCTACAGCTTTCTTATGTCTTGAGACAAAAGAGCCATAACGGGTATAACTCAAAGAGTAAACCCAAATGGAAAAACTCCAGAACTTAGCTACTAATGCTATATTAGTAGTGCTTTATCAGCTCTAGCTAACTTACCATTCTAATGCAAAACACCAATAGTAGGAGAAACTTTTAGATCTTTTCTATCTATTTAGGTATATGTGTCTTATACATGCATAATAATATATTACAATAGTTATATAACTATCCATGAACAGCATTAAACTTTTGTTTCATATTTTATTTATAGGATGGGCTACAAATGTTTATTTCCTTGACCTAACATGGTATCTTTGAAGGATTTTAGACAACAATACATAGAATTAATTCATGCTTTTGAATGCACTGACGCACATTCTGTCTCATGCACATTTGACCTCTCTGGTCACAACTGGAAGACATCAGCCTCATGCTGCTATATGCTATCAGAAAAGAAAAAGAAAAGAAATCCAGGTAATACAGCGTGAGTAAAAGTCAGTTTTATGCATTGTAGCAACATTTTTTAATTGACTTTATTCTATGAAGGTTATTTTATTTATTAAGAAAATAAGCAGAAGGGCTGGTGGCTGTGGCTCATGCCTGTAATCTTAGCTACTGGTTCAAACTCAGTCTGGGCAGGAAAGTCTATGAGCCTTTTATCTCCAATTAACCATTAAAACACTGGAAGTGGAGCTGTGGCTCAAGTAGTATAGGAAAAAAGCTCAAGGAGCATGCTCAGGCCCAGAGTTCAAGCCAGGACCTGTTCTCTCTCTCTCTCTCTCTCTCTCTCTCTCTCTCTCTCTCTCTCTCTCTCTCTCTCTCTCTCTCTCACACTCTCTCTCTCTCTCTCTCTTTTCCCTTCTGAAAGATTGCAATACAACTGAATATAACTCTCCTATGGACAACAGAAAGATCATCTGTGACTTGGGTACAGTCACAGATTCACATCCTTTTCTTACACATCAGTTCTATTTATTAATGTTAGAAAATCAGTTGGATAGCTAAGCCTCTTGCTACTTCTCTGTCCTAGGGTGCCCTGCTCTGTTGCCCTCTTCTCTTTTGGACCAAGAAACAGAGGCTGAAGTTGCTCTTCTTTATCTCTTTGAGTAAGAATGTCTGCATGTGTGTCTGTACTTCTCTGTCTTGAGCTCCATCAAGACCTACATGCACAGTTCTAGCTTGAATGCTATTTATAACCTTCTGCCTAACCCTTCAGAAGCACCCAAGGCACTGACTACACCAAAAATTAATTGTTTGCTTGTTTATTTATATAAATCTGTGACTCTACTCTCTTTTCTGTGGAGAGGCTCATTTAATACATATCAGGGTATTAAATATGGAAAGAGGCATAAATTCCTGCATTGCCTAAAGGAATCATTTGCACAAATATTTAATTGTGAGTATCTAAAAGGCACAGACAAAAAGGATAATAAAAATAAAAAAGGAGTAGTCAGTAATAAGAATAGTTAGTCATTTTTTACTTCATTGTTGAGAAGGCAACTGAAAACCTTATTAACCTTTCCCCATCATGATCTCAAATAAGAATTTCATCAATGATTTGCCTTTTATTAAGATGACTAGGACCAACTTTTTCACTTGTACATTTGTTATGCAAACTACCATTTTTGTTGAGTTTGTTGTATATAGTTTCCTGATAAAAAGTTAGCAATATTTTTAAAAAGTCAAAGAAGACCCTGAGCTTTTTCTGACCACCTGATTCTGTTTTCTTTTGGTTCTTATCAGGTCTAATTTGAAAGGATAAAATGTTTGTGTGCTGAAGTTTGAACTCTAGGACATGAACTTTCTAGATTAACAATCTACCACCTGAGCTACACCTTCAGCCCAATTATTTTAGTTATTTTTCAGATAGAGACTCATATTTTTGCATGGGCTATTTCAGACTATTATGCTTCTACCTAAAATCTTCCAAGGAAGGGGTACCACAGTACCACATGACCAGGCTCAGCTTAGATTGAGATGAAGTATCTCTAATTTTTCTCAGCCTAGGCTTAAATTATGACCCACCCAATTTCTACCTCACCTCTTAAGTTGCTAGAAAGACAGCTGTGAATCACCACACCCAGCACACTATAGTTTTATATATTCAGACACATCAGATATATTCACATACTATATATATATATATGTATATATATATATCCTTTGTGTATCTATGTATATTAAGCAATATAATTATAAGGTCAGTTAATTTAAATTAAATTTTGAACAAAAATATAGTATAGTTTAGGGAATTATATAGATGTGAATACAAAAAATTGTTGTGTATAAAATTTATTCTTTATATATATGTGCTATATATATCACATATAATTGTTGATATAGTTCGAAAAAACATTTACTGCCATCCAAAATAAAACCATCATGATGTTTTGTGTATTTTTTCCCAATCTTCCCCTTCCGGTACAATGAGAGATATAGAGTATTACTATTTACACTCTTCTTCAGGCACCAGTGAATATTCAAGCCATGGAACAAGGATATTAGGGATCCCACTGGGGCATAAGAATTATCAAGAAGGCCCATGCTTTATCTGAACCTAGTGACCATATGTGGAATCCCATCTAAGGCATATAATTGATGTGCATACTGGTAATGGTACAGGGCATTCTGCATAAGTATTATGCCAGCTCCTCTGAAATGAGCATCAAAACCCCTCTCTCTCACCTCTTTGTGGTATATATTATAATAAAATGACTTCTTCTCAGTTTTCTGGGTCGAGGGCCTGAATTATGAATGTGGACAAGATTATTAATAAAAAACTACAACACTGGGTGCATTTATGGTGTTTGAGGTCCTTAGAACATTAAAAAGATTTTAAAAAGAGAAAAGAGATAGATATTGAAGCTTTTAGTGTATTTTGGAAGTGGATGTGTGTATTCCCAAGCTTTGGATCAGAAAGCTAATGGAAGTTCTTTCTAAGGTGAAAAAGACAACGTGAGGACAGGATCCAGCTGTTCTTTGCATCTGCAGGAAGCACACATGAGAACAAAGGCAAAGCAGTGGAGACTGGCCGGGTCATTAGTGCTTTTCACACTGGCAGAATGGAAAGAGAGATGGCCACTTTCAAACACCCATGAATTGGTGATAACTTTGATTTCTTCCATTCTGCTCCTGAGAAGTTGACATTATAATAATGAAAACCATGTCAGGTCGGTGGGATTTGAATTGAGCAGTGGTGGCTGTATGGGCATTTTTGTTGATGAAATGAAGTGCTCCAAAAATGCTCAGTCATTATTTCATAGCACTTGTGTTAATGCTCTAAAGGGTACTACAAATAGAACACACTGTTTCTTATAATCGGTTAACACAGAGCTGGGAGGTGTCATTTGTGGTTAAGATACTGGCATTCAGTTAAGAAGAAAGAACTTATGTATATGTATGTATTGTTTTCTTATAGATTTAATATCCAAGCACCTTTCCCAATCAGGCCAGAATGGATGATAGAGACAGAATAGGGGAAAAATAAGGGAGAGCTGGAGAGATCCCATGAATTTCCTATGCAGAATTTTTTCTTTTTAAAATTTATTTTAAATAGAAAAATAGTAAGTGTACTTCTTTATGAAGTACAAAGCAATGTTTTGTTTTTATCTGTATCTATCCATCACCAATCTGTCATTTATCTCTTATCTATCAGTTATCTATTTGCCTAACTTTAACTTCTTCCTTCCTTCCTTCCTTCCTTCCTTCCTTCCTTCCTTCCTTCCTTCCTTCTTTCCTTCCTTCTTCCTTCTTTCCTCCCTTCTTTCCTTCTTTCTTTTTTTCCTTCTTTCTTTTCTTTTTCCTTCATTCTTTCCTTTCTTTTTTCTTTCTATCATCTGTTGTTTATAGACAAAATCTTGCTGTTTAGCCTAACTTGGCCTTAAACTTGTAGTCCTCCTGTCTGCACTTTCCAAGTGCTGAAATTAAAGAATGTGTCACTATGCCTTGGCATAAACCTCTCTCGTAGGTAATTTGAATTAAATAATGTAAAACTGTTATGTATAATCACCTTTCTGGGTCATAGAACTATAGAACTTTTTCCTTCTATCTGGCTATAATATTAACAAACTGAAACAGTTTAC
This sequence comes from Dipodomys merriami, assembly GCF_024711535.1. Taxonomy (NCBI): domain Eukaryota; kingdom Metazoa; phylum Chordata; class Mammalia; order Rodentia; family Heteromyidae; genus Dipodomys; species Dipodomys merriami. Next base: position 33,281,181 of record NW_027205603.1, read on the forward strand.
AAATCTCTCCCTATCCTTCTTATCCCCTCCCTATCCCCTTATTCCAGACCCTCCATCCACCCTATGTACATAGATGGGAGAAAGATTAAGGACAAAACCTAGTAAAGATTAAAATGAAGGACTTGAGTAATTACAAATTGGCTCTCAAAGAGATGTTTTTTTTTTAGTACTATATGAGTGGTCAAAGTACCTAAGCTCCACAGACTCACTCTCTACCTTACAAAGAAGGCTTACTTTTAAAGAGTTGTCAGCACAGAACCCTCACCAAACCCTTTTCCCAGACATTTAACCTTAATTCATATAGTTTTCCTCCTTCTTTAAGGAGTATACAATAAAATTATACCACAAGGAAAGAATTATAGGTAGCTATTTAGATAGGAAGATCAAATAGAACTGTATATATGATATTCTGGCACTGTGCTTGCACACCATTAGGGTTGATGGATGTCTGGGAATTAGCTTTCTAGATGATTCCAGCATCCTATGAGGTAGCCAGAGCTGACATAGCTAGCACATCTTACCTTCTAAATCACAAAAGGAGCCATAATTGAATGGTCAGCAGGGACTTTATACTTACTTTTGTTTATTCATTATTCTCTTCAGGCACCAATCTGTTTAAATATCTTTGACATTTAAACAGTATTTCTAGTGCACCATTCTATTTATAATGTCCAAAAGAATGTGTGTATGTATGTGTGTGTATGTGTATGTGTGTATGTATATATGTGTGTATGTGTATATGTGTGTATATGTGTGTATGTGTGCATGTGTATATGTGTATATGTGTGGTGTGTATATGTGTGTGTATGTGTGTATGTGTATATGTGTGTTATGTGTGTATACGTGTGTGTGTTTGCGTATGTCTGTGTGGTGTGTGTATGTGTATATGTGTGTGTTTGTGTATATGTGTGTGGGTGTGTGTATGTGTATATGTGTGTATGTGTATGTGTGTATATGTATGTGTGTATGTGTGTATATGTGTATATATATGTATATGTGTATATGTGTGTGGTGTGTGTATGTGTATGTGTGTATGTATGTATATGTGTGTATGTGTGTGTTTGTGTATGTGTGTGTGGTGTGTGTATGTATATGTGTGTGTATGTGTGTTTGTGTATATGTGTGTATGTGTGTGTTTGTGTATATGTGTGTGGGTGTGTGTATGTGTATATGTATGTGTATATGTGTGTATGTGTATGTGTATATGTGTGTATGTGTGTGTTTGTGTATGTGTGTGTGGTGTGTGTATGTGTATATATGGGTGTTCGTGTATATGTGTGTGGGTGTGTGGATGTGTATATGTGTGTATGTGTATGTGTGTGTATATGTATGTGTATGCGTGTATGTGTGTGTATGTGTATATGTGTGTGTATGTGTGTGTTTGTGTATGTGTGTGTGGTGTATGTATGTGTATATGTGTGTGTATATGTGTGTATGTGTGTGTGTTTGTGTACATGTGTGTGTGTATGTGTATATGTGTGTATGTGTATGTGTATATGTGTGTGTATGTGTATATGTGTGTGTGTGTGTGTGTGTGTGTGTGTATGTATGCTAGTACTGGGACTCAAACTGAGGTTCTTGCACTCTCATGTGGCTTGTTTGTTTAAGACTAGCACTCTATTTCCTGAGCCACACTTCCACTTCTGGCTTTTTTGCGGACTAATTGGAGATAAGAGTCACATGCACTTTTCTGCCTGGATTGGCTTTGAATCATGATCCTCAGATGTCAGCCTCTTGAGTAGCTAGGATACAGGTCCTGGCTCCAAAAGAAATTTTTATGAGCAAATTAGAAAACTCCTTGAAGCTCCCTCATAAAATCACAGCTAAACAGGTAATAATTTAAAAATTACTAATATAAATTATACACTTACAGACTCAGACATGATTCTAAATGTGTTAGTGCATTTTCATCTCACAACAACACATTGAGGTTGTTTTAGGGAACGTAGAACATATGAAATTTAACTTCCCAGAAGCAGCTCACCTGGTACATGGTGAAGCAGGAGTTTGAAGCTTGTCAGTCTTGGGTTGAATGTTAAACTTCTTTCTTATTTATTTTACTTTATTTTATTATTTCAAGTCTAGTAAAAGGGAAGAGACTAGTGATATCTGACACTGACTACTGCTGTCTTACTGACGATAGACAAGTATAATCAATAGCCATTGCTCTCAGTGTTATCTTTATTATTAAAACTGATCCATCATGTGACTCTTTGCTCTCTTTTCTACAGGCATCACTATCTTTGTTTAACACATACCCTCAGTATCTGATAATGCATACACCTATTTGGATAGTTGCTTTTTATTTTTCAAGTTCAATTAAAGAAATACCCCTTCATCAGACTTCTCCACACCCAAAGGGAGGCTGGACATTTCTTATGTCTTGTTCTTCCTGGAAGCTTTCTTCTCCCTGTTCCCAAATGCTGGTTTCCATCACTCATCTCATTGTCCCTGGGAACTGGAGATTGGAATCAATCTCCAGAGGTTTCAGAATCAGTTTTTCCATCCCCAAATGTACTATTAAAAAAAACCCTCTCATGAATGATAAGGATGCTTGCTTAAGTCCTTCCTACTCTAATTCATACAGCTCTTGAACATCCATTTCTGTAACCCAGATCCTAACCTGGCCCAAAACACACCCCTCCTATAGAAAGGATTAAAGGAAAACAAAAGAACTATTAGTATAGATACAGGAAGACTGGAAGATCATTTCACAGCATATGTCAGCACTTATCTAACTCAGTCCTAAGCAATTGTTCTATTATTAAGGTCACATGATTAATTATTTATGAGTGACCTAAATTCAGTAAGAAACAATTCCATTATATCCTGCAAATTCTACTTTTCAGAGCAGAAAATTTCATAGCAATTCTAGATAAGAAATATCTTACATTTGTAGGTTAACTTGGCTATGTAGACACTATGGATTTCTAGAGGGATTGTATCCAGACTTCTAGGTAATTGAAGCTTCTTGTGCTAAAATTTCTTCAGGATAAAGAATTTTGCTGTTAAAAAGAAATAATTCCATTTAGAAAAATTAACAACAAGCCAGGTATGATGTCTCATACTTGTAATCCTAACTATTCAGGAGGCAGAGGTTGGGAGTACCACATCTTGAGGGCAACCTGGGTAAAAAGTTAGTGAGACTTCATCTCAACAAATAAGCTGGGTGTGGTGGTATACGTTTTAATTCCAGCTACATGGGAGATATAGATAGGAGAATCACAACACATTGGCTGGCTAGGGAAGAAAAGTGAGACCCTCTGTGAAAAATAAACTAAAAAACAAAAAAAAAATGTAGGGGATGTAGGAAAGAGAACGGAGTTAGTGGTGTGCTTCAAGTGGCAGAATGGTGTCCTGAGTTTAAAAGAAATCCAAGTATTGCCAAAAAAATAAAATAAAACACAAGAGTTTAATCCACTGAGGCACTTTTAATTTCCAAAATATTAAGTGTACTGAAAAATAAAATGCAACTGTTAACATTTTCCTACTTGTTGAACCATTTTACAGTCTTTCTTTAGCATGTTTCTCAAAAGGAAAATACATCGGCACTGTCCTCCATAAATTGGATGCCATTACAATCAATGATACAAATAGTAATTCAAAACTACCTTGTATTGCTGAGCCCTTAGTCAGATTTCAGTAATTGTTTTCAAAGTACTTTTCATAGTCGTTTCTTCAGTAAAGTAAAACCAGAACCCTTCAAGGATAATGGGATGCTGTAGTTCTTAGCCTCTTAAATTTCTTTTATGCATAAATAATCCATTGGCTCTCTGGCACTCTTTTAGAGTGGCTCACCTTTGAGTTCTCTGATGAATTGTTTCCTTATGGCTTTGTTCCTCTTTCTTCTGTGTTTTCCATAACCTGGAAGTTTGATCTAAGAACTTCATCAAAAATAGGATAATGTCTTTGGCAAGGCTACTTACAGATGAGACTGTGGGATGCATGTTGTGTTCTCTCATCAGATGCAGAATGGTTTGTCATGTTCCAGATAATTCTCAATAAATTCTCAATCAGTGTAGCAGGACTTGTAGGAGCAGGCAGTTGCTCATTGGTAGCTTCACTCTGTGCAAATGTTCATGGCCCCTTTTATCTGAGATAACTCTCCCATTGTCTCTGCCATAATTTCAGGAATGTGGACATTATTAACCTTCATTGATACTGAGCAATGGGAAGCCTTTGATAGAATGAACCTATTAAAAACCACTCTGCTATTTACAGTTTATCTTGGGCTATATTATTGAATTATACAGCTACTGATCCAGCAGGTACTTGAGGGAAAACATTAGGGAATATAGCAGTCTAAATGGGAAGGAGAAGTACACCACAGTGGAAATTTAGACAATCTAGTTTGCAAATAATACTGGACAGTCTTAATTATATTGTACCAGACCAGCAGTTAGTACAGTGAAGGAAGCTGATTTAGGGGGTGAGAAAGATCGTGACAGATAAAGAGAATCTTTCAACAGTGATTCAGAAGGTAAGGGAAGAGCTCAGTGATGGAGTATATATATGCGCTTATGATACCTGAGGCCTGGGTCTGATCTCCAGCACCATAAAGAAAAAAACTGAACAAAGCTAGAGAGACAGCACACTTCACTTCCATGGGATAAGCTGTTCTGCAAGTCAATGCCTAGCCTTTGTCAGCTAGGAACCTTCTATCAAGTCAACTTCTTCTTTTCTTTCCTCTCTTCTCTGAGTTTACAAATGAAGACTTGATATGAGAGTAGTCAAACTAACAACTTTAGTATAATATTCATATTTTTTTACTTTTTATAACCTACAGTGACTGTTGTTTACATTTGTTTACTTACTCTCTAGATAAGGGAACAGATCACCTTGTTCACTCTTGAATGTCCAGTAAAGATTTGGCCTACCCTATAGGATAGGCTCAATAAAATGGTACCAATGAGTGGAGGAGAAAATTGACCACTGAAAGAAGGCTGGAACATTTGTTTCCTATTGTGTGAAACAACATTGCTTTTTAAACTAGTTTAGTCAGGGATTGTTGAGATGTGTTGATGGAAAGAATGAAAAACCTTTTTCCAAGTCAGGTGCTGGTGGCTCACACCTGTAATCCTAGCTACACAGGAGGCTGTGATCTGAGGATCATGGTTTGAAACCAGCCTGGGCAGAAATGTCTGAGAGACTCTTATCTCCAATTAATTAGCAGAGAGTCAGGAGTGAAGGCATGGCTCAAATGGTATAGCACTAGCCTTGAGTGAAAAATCCAGGTGAGAATAGGACATCCTGAGTTCAAACCCCAGTACCTGCACAAAAAGAAAAGAAGAAATGCATTTCGTAGAGCCAATACCTTCCAGTTCAAAATACAGCATACATCCTCCTCAATCACCTAGAGGGATGGTCTGTAGTTTACTTGAATTATTGTAGATGTGACTTTTGCCATCAAACATTTTTGAAAGTGAGGAAGGAATGAGCTTAGACTTGCTTTCTTCCCCTGTGATGTTCTGTTCTTCTGGTAACAGTATATACCAAATTGAAGGATTGTTGGCATATACAGAAAATCAGAGCAATGATTTTTCCATTTGTTAGATGAAATGAAAGCCCACTTAGAAAATAGTCTTCTCACATTTCCTCTCATGAGAAAATAGTGAATGAGTAAAGAATAAAGAGTTGTGGATGTTGACCTTTGAAACCCTCCCCAAAGCTGCACGACTTCTGATGAGATGACATGAAAAGTCATTTCACTTATAATGAGATACCAAGCAGGCCTGTCTTCCTTTAAAACCTGGCATTTAAAAAATACATTTACTTCTATTATGTACTGCCCTAACCTGCACAGGCTATTGCATATGACATATTACCTGAGCAGATGTTTTAGACAACATGCTGGCAGTGATGCAAGTCAAGAATAAAAGTTTATAGTTTTGTTTCTTCAATTGCAAAGTCACACAATCTAGAGAGCTTTTTTTTTACCTGACAGTTCATTGCAAATGTTATGTAAACTGGCTATTAATTTTATACCTACTGTGCCATGAAACTCCTTAATATAAAGAAATGAGGGAGAAATAGACATCGAGATTGTTTTCTTCAATAGGACATCTTCTCACCTGAGAAAAAATCCTTTATAAGCAACTTATCTCTGACCTGATAAGACAAAGGGAGAGGCACATAAATAAGGAACTGAATTTCTTCATACTAAATCAGGGAAAGGGTAAAAATGGAAAAAACGGATCATAATAATAGGAAATTCTATAATTAGATTATTTTTCACAATTGCTCAATTTATTCCTAAGTTCTAAAAGAAATATCAGGTTTTGCCAAACAATATCATTCATTTTGCTACTGTGACCTCTACCACAATTTATATTATGAACTCAAAATAAGCCTGTTTAATATTTCATTAAAATGTATAAACATACTGTATTATGTTACATACATTTGCACATCCATATTTAAATGTGGGAGATTTCTGTATTTATGAAGGAAATGACCTTCATACCCCAGTGGAAGATCACCAGCTTATGCAATCTTGTGACATTTCAATTTTATTTATGTGCTGAATGAAAATATGCCATTCATATCATCATTTTTAAGAAATGTATTGTCAGTTGGAAAAGTCACAAACCATTTGTGTGGTAGGCAGTTTACTGTACAATCATTTGTCCATAGTGCCTTAGCCATAAAGCACCTCTAGATGTGCACAGGTACTCCAGGATTTCCATTTGTACTTCTGAATTTGTAAAAATAATAATTTGAAAAGTGTAAATAAAGGATTCTTGTATTATAGAATACCAGGGAACATCTTTAAAAGGTAGAAAGGTCTAAGTTTGAAAAACCAAAGAAAAATTAATAAATAGTAAATCAACTAAAGACTACCATCACCAAAATGGAATAAGAAGATTTCAACTGTTTTCATGTTTCACATGGAAAAGCCATCAAAATGAGCAGATGTTGCCCAGGCACCACTGACTTAGTTCTGACCAAGCTTCTACTTCAGAATTGCTAACCAGTTGGTCCCTTATAGAATCAAATTGCTTTTATGAATTGATTGCTTTTTTAAAAAAATTAGAGTCAGAAAAATCTTAGTCAAAGATTATGAAGGGAATAAAGAATTCAAAATTTTAAAATTACTTAGCAGGTTGACTCTGTCTCCTAGGACACGAGTTGCATATTTAAGAAAGTTTATTTACAGAAGTCATTATTTTGTAAAATAAGATTTTATTTTTAAAATAAAATTCCTATAGTATGGGAATTCTCATAAATAAGATAACATAAAGATGGCATTTTATTTTCAAATCCAACTTCTTTTTAACTTGTTCAACAAAGTATGCAATAGGATTCACCATTTATTTTAAAAAGAGATAAACTTCAATACAGAGTATAACCAGAAGTCAGCATGTGCTTTGTTTCATAGTAGTAGCAGAAAATTAAAAGAAAGAAATTTGGAGCAAATTTCTGATTTCTATTACAATATTCCTAATTCTGTCTTTCTATTGGTTGGTTATAGAAAATAAATGCAATTGAAAATTGAATTAGCAAATAATAAGAGACCCTTCTCCCTCTGCCACTGTTGTTTTCTGTCATCATTTGTTGGTTGTCACTTCTCAGCAGAGATAACAAGCAAAGTATTCTATGTTATTGATAAGCCTTAATAGTGCTGGTTCTAATTATTACTGGAGACAGAGTATTTCATTTCAATGTATAAAGTTTCTGGTCTGTAATATTTTTCCTCATCTTAGTAAAAATTATATGAATTAATTATATGAATTGCATAACATTAAAATATGAGTTTGCCAATTTTATTAATTTTACACTATTTAATAATTGATGTACATTATTAAGAAAAAGGTATTTTGATTAAAGCTTATATAATGATTACAGTATTCATTGTTAAACAAGAACCCTTTGCTTGTGTTTAAGTAAATATTTTATTCTATGTATGTCTTTACATAACACATTTTGTTAAATGGTTTTGTAGAGCGTTCTTTATATGTATGATACAATATAAAAGTTTTATAAACTCTGTACTAGATGCTTGATGCTTTAGTGCATATTTATAACCCCAGCAACATGAGAAATTAATCAGAAATGTAAAATTCTAGAAATATGCAAACAGCCTAGGCAACATAACAAAACTCTGTTTCAAAAACACACACACTTGCGTGCCCTCGCGCGCATGCCGTGCACACACAAACACACACACACACACACACACACACACACACACACACACACACACACACACACAGAGAGAGAGAGAGAAAATTGGGGCAGAGGATCTTGGGAAGATGTAGGAGTTGCAGTTGGGATCTAACAGTTCTCTCCAAGAAACAAGTTTTAGTGTCCCAGTGAGAAGTCCATGGCTAGAGAATCACACCCAGTGAGTTGTAATGGTACAGAGATTTTGGCCAGAAAGGAAGAATGAAAGCAGCTTGCTTAAGAAGACAGACTTGAACACAAACTGCAGTGGCCATGGCCTTGGTGGCAGCCAGACATAGCCAGGAAAAAGACACCAGAGTCAGAGTGCACATGGCTTTTCACTTATTTGCAGTGTGAACTTGATGACCAGAAGCGGAAATCACATTCTGCTGCCCATAGATGGCCATAGATTGAAAAACCAAGGGAAAGAGTAAGTACTCCAGAAAAGACATCCTCATTCCTTTTCACAGAACAGCTTCTGAAAGGTAGCCCTCCTGCCCCACGCAAGGAAAACGCCATCTTTGATACTGGCATATAGCTAGAGCAGCTAGCATATAACTAGGGCCAGAGAAGCAGCGGCTGCAGCACCATTTTTAACAGGGCAAAGGAATCTGATCAGTGAGAATCAGATTTCCCCGGGGGGAACGTTGCTCTGGCCAGGATAAGAAAGCTCCTCTCAGGGACAGACAACTTTACCTGGGTAGGCACAGTGAGAGGCAGCCCTGCCCCTCTGCAAGGAACAAAGACATTCCAGTCATACAGCAGCTAACCCTGTAACATTGCTGCTGCAAGAATTAAAAAACCAAAGGTCTATAAAATCTCACTGGAGAAAAAAAAGTCGATCATAAAAGCCAAGAATGCCTCCAGGCTGGGCCAAAAGAGAGTCCCTCTTCCCTCTGGGAAGGCCACTGATTCCAGACACACCTCAATCCTACCAACACTCAAGCTCACTTGTAGAGACTCCAACCTGCAGAAACCAGCCACCTCCTTCCTGCTTTGCACCAAAAGCACATCCGGTCTCATACTAAGTTAGTTTTGAAGGAGGGACACAAAAAACTTTTTTTTCTGCCTGCTCAAATTGATTTGAGAAACGAACTGAGGCACAAGAAAAACTGATCACCACAAGAAAATCAAAGGCTCCATCAGGAGACTGAATAGCAGACGTAGGGGAGACACAAAACTGAAGAAAGGCTCCATCAGGAGACTGAATAGCAGACACAGGGGAGACACAAAACTGAAGATTTTTTTCTAAGTTTAATTTTTATTTTTTGTTTTGTCTATTTCTATTTTATTTTTCTCCTTTTTTCCATTTTTTTCTTCTTCATCATTGTCCTGTTTATTCCTAGATACACAGCCTACAGTGATTATTAGGATTCTTTCTTAATTGTGTGCATACTTAATTCAGGCAATATTTTGATTACTCAATTTTCTATTTCTCAACCTTAGGATTTATAATTTTAATAATATTATTATTATTATATAATTTTAAATTTTTTCTCTACTTTTATTTTTTTCTTTCTCTGAATTTAAGTATTAGTTTTCTTCCTTCTGTCCTTTTCCTTTTCTACATTCCTATACTCTTATTTTCTCCTCCTTCTATTTTTCATTCTATCTCTTAACCTTTCTTCTATTTTCACCTCAACTCATTTTCCATTATTTCTGGTCCTTCAATCCTTTCTTTGTTTTCTTTGGTCCATTGGTCCCTAGTTGTTTGTTGTTGAGGTGACTGTATCTTTAACCATTTTGACTGTGTCAAAGTGACTCATCATGTTACAATTTTTGCTCAGATTGATTTAAAACTCATGTCAGATTTGTTCACTGACTGAAGCTGTATATAATCCCAAGTCCCAAATCACAATACCCCTCCCCTGACAAAGGAAAAGTGAGAGAGACAGGGGAATGCCTATCTATGATTTTGAACCTCTGAAATTGGTGAAATTACAGGGCTCCAGGTTGGTTTTTGTAATAAAATTGTGTTCCATGGTGGTATTGGAATTGCTTTCATATTCTAAAAAGAGAGAGAGTTAAAATACAAATCTATGATTATGAACCTCTAAAGTCTGTGCAACTACAAGGCTATGGGTTGGTTTGTGACTTAAAAGTATGTTCTGGTATGGTATTGGATTTACTTTTATTTCCAAATGGGCAGAGCTAGCCATAGAAACACAAGAAAAATAGCAAGTCAAAGAACCTCAACTCCCTTAACTCTTAAAATGCTCTACAAACACTACTGGTAAACAGGTGAATAAAAAGATTGAAGGCCTAGTGGCGCTGTAGCTCAAGTGGTAGAGCGCTCGCCTTGAGCTGAAGAGCTGAGGGACAATGCCCAGGCCCAGAGTTCAAGCCCCACAACCAACAAAAAAAAAAAGATTGAAGGCCTGCAAATGGCAATGCATGAATGTGATGAAGCTAACCTTAGATTAATAGAAGAATTCATGAAATCTACAAATAGAAAGCTGCATAAATTCCAACTGAAGGAAAGGAAGTCCAGTGAAAATAGAGCTTCTTAGCTAAAGGATTTGAGGCAGAACACTGAAAATCAAATCAAAGATGTAAAGATGTCCATACATGATCTAAAACAGTTTTGATGGAGGCATCAAAGCTGACAAATTAGAATGAAGGGAAATAAACAAAATAGAAAGTCTTGACAGTAGATTAGAGGGAGCACACAAAATACTAGCTCCTCTGGGACACAGCAAAGGTAATACTCAGAGGAAAATTTATAGCTTTTAGTGTCTCCATAAACAAATTGGAAAAAGCTCAAACCATTTTAAGATACACCTTAAGCTCCTTGAAAATGAACAATAAGCCAAACCCCAAACCATTAGATGGAAACAAGTGATTAAAATTGTCAGAATTAAATGAATTAGAGTCCATAAAAAATATCAAGGATCAACAAAACAAAGAGTTGGATCTTTGAAAAAATTAATAAAATTGACAGATTCTTAGCAAATCTGACTGAGAGAGAACACACCCAAATAATAAAACCAGAGATTAGAATGGGAACATCATGGCAGAAAAAAACAAAACAAAAAAAACAAAACCAAAACCAAAAAAAACTCCACCAAGATTCAGAACATTATAAAGGAGTACTTTTCAAACCTTTAGGTGACAAATTTGAGGAATCTGGATGAAATGAAAAAAAATTGTAGCAAATATTGTTATGCCCACACAAAACCAAGAAGATTTAAACCAATTAAGTAGACCCAATCAAGTATTGAAATAGAAATGGCAATAAAAGATCTCCCATCCAAGAGAAGCTCAGGATGAAAAGGAGTCATAGACAAATTCGCTCAGGTCTTCAAAGGAGAACTCACTGCAATACTCTTCAGACTCTTCAATGAAATTGAAATAGAAAGATCACTGCCAAACACTTTCTATGAGACTAGTATAACCCTCATCCCCAGACCAGATAGGGATCCATCAAAAAGAGAACTGTAGACCTTTTATTTTAATTCATTTATTTAATGAATATTGATGCAAAACTTCTTAATAAAATTCTGGCCAACCAAATTCAAAAATGAATCAAAAATTCACTAAATGGGATTCATTCCAGGGATACAAAGCTGGTTCAATATAACAATATAACACAATTAATATAAATCAACACATCAATAGGAACGAGGAAAAAAAACCACATGATCATCCCTCCAGATGCAGAAAAAGTATTTGCCAAGATCCAAGACCCTTTTATGATGAAAACTCTGGAGAAACTAGGAATACATGGAACATTCCTCAATATAACAAAGGCTATATAACAAATGCTACAGCTAGCATTATGCTTAATGATGAAAAGTTCAAATCATTTCCTCTAAAATCAGGAATGAGACAAGGATGTCTGCTCTCTCCACCCCTCTACAAAATGGTATTGAAACTCCTAGCCAGAGCAGTAAGGCAAGAGACAAACATAAAGGGGATCTAAATACGAAAGAATAAGTAAAACTCTGACTCTTTGAAGATAACATGACCTTGTATTTAAAGAACCCCATAAATTCCCCTCCCACGTTACTTGAATTGATCCAAAACTTTATCAAAGTAGCAGAGTATAAAATTACCTCACAAAAATCAGTAGCTTTTCTGTATGCCAACAATAAGAAGACCAAGGCTGAAATCAGAAAAGCAACTCCTTTTGCAATAGCCTCAAAAAAAAAATCCTACACATAAATTTAACCAAAGAGACGAGGGAACTCTAAAGCAAAAACTTTAAAAACATGAAAAAAGAAATTAAAGTAGATTTAAGGAAATGGAAAAACCTCCTATGTTTCTGGATTGGGAAGATTAACATTGTAAAAATGGTAATACTTCCAAAAGCTATCTACAAATTCAATGTAATATCCATCAATATCCAAAAAAAATTGTTTTGTTTTGTCGATTGTGGGTCTTGAACTCTGGCTCTGGTCACTGTCCTTCAGCTCAAGACTTGAGGCTAATGCTCTACCACTTCAGCCACAGCACCACTTCCGACTTTCTGGTGGTTTATTGGGGATAAAAGTTTCATAGACTTTTGTGCCCCCTGTGTAGCTAGGATTATAGGTCTGAGCCAGAGACGCTCTGCCCCCAAAAAATCTTTAATGGAATAGAAGAAGGAATCCAAATATTCATATTGAATAAATAGAAGATGCTGAAATAGCAAAAACAATTGTTAGCAGAAAAAACATTGCTGGAGGAATATCAATTCAAAACTTCAAATTTATTCAAAACTATAGTTATAAAAGCAACTTTGTACAGCCACATGAACAGGCCTGAGGACCAATCGAATAGCATTAAAGACCCAGAAATGATCCCACAGACCTATTTGCCACTGGAACGTTGAAAAGGGAGCCAAAATTATCAGATAGAATAAAGACAACCTCTTTAATGGTGCTGGCAGAATTGGCTAAACACATGTAGTAAACTGAAGTTTGATCTTTATATATCACCCTGGACCAGAATCAAATCCAAATGGATCAAACACTTCGAGGTAAGGGCAGATATCCTGAAAATATTACAGGAAGGGATAAAGGATATACTAGGGCTTCGTAGCATAGATCTAAACTTCCTAAATAAAGATTCAGAAACACAACAAATCAGAGAAAGGCTGGATTAATGGGATTACATTAAACTGCAGAGCTTCTCCATAGCAAAAGATGTAGCTAAGAAAGTCCACAGATTGGGAGGTCTCCACTAACTACACAACAGACAAGGGTCTCATATCAAAAATATTCTTAAAGCTCAAAAAATTAAACTCCCCACAAACAAATCCTCAAAGAAACAACCACCGCATTAATAAGTGGACCAAAGAATTAAAAAGACTTCTCTGGAGAGAAAATAAGAATAGCCAATAGTCTGAAGAAATATTCAACATCTGTGGTCATAAAAGAAATGCAAATCAAAACAATATTGAGATTCTACCTCACTCCAGCTAGAATGGCCATTATCAAGAAAACAAATAATAACAGATACTGGTGGGAATGTGGCTAAAAGGGAATGCTACTATACTGTTGGTGGGAATGTGAACTGGTTCAACCACTTTGGAAGGCAGTGTGGAGGTTCCTCAAAAGACTACACATAGAGTTCTTCTATGACCTAGCAATCCCACTTTTGGGAATTTACCCAAATGATCATGAACAAGTCCATACTAAAGCTACTAGCACCACCATGTTGATTGTAGCATTATTTACTATAGCTAAGATATGTAACCAACCCAGATGGCCCCCAGTAGATGAATGGGTCAAGAACCTGTCATATAAATACACTATGGAATTTTATGCATCCATCAGAAAGAATGGCATTGCCCCATTCATAGGAAAATGGAAGGACTTGGAAAAATCATATTAAGTAAAGTAAGCCAGAGCCAAAGAAATATAGGCTCCATGGTTTTCAGCATTTGTAATAATTAGTATATGTCTATGATAGTCCTAGCAGAGGATCACAATATCACAATAGCTGTCTCCATACATATGACCATACAAAATGATGCTAATTTAGATGAACTCCAAGAAATTGAAACTAATTTTCTTTTTTATGATGTACTATATGAAAATATTTCTTTCTTCATTAATTTTCCTTTCTTTGGATTATCCTTTATTCTTATCCCTATTGTCACTGTTTTTATTTCAGTACTCTGCATCTTGTATATACATTTATCTGATTTGTGGAAGGAAAGGTGAATAACAAAAAGTTAAGAAAAAGGACAAAAGGTGAACCAATGCAAAAGCAAAATGTTGAAAATTAACTTTACAACTTGGGGGAGAGGGGAGTTGTGGGGAGGGAAAGTGGAAGAAAACAAGAGAGGGGTTAATACTGTTCAACAAGAAATGTACTCATTACTCATGTAACTGTGACTCCTCTGTACATCAACTTTACAATAAAACTAAATTAAATTTTAAAAAGAAAGAAAACTGGACTGTGTGTTCATTTACCTGAAACCAAAGTACCTAAAACTAATATGTTGAAATTAAGTTGATGTTTGTGAAATTCTGAATTTGTACAGTACAGTTTAACTCTGAAACTCAACTACTCATCACACCATAATCTGTTGTCTCCTAAAAATCTTAACATATCTTCATGTTTTCACTTCACATTTTAATAATAGCAACAGCAACAGCAACAAGAAACTCAAGCTCCTTGCTTAGCACTGCCATAAGAAATAAATGAATTTGTAATAACAATAGAACATTATTACACTTCTTTCAGTGACCTAAAGAAGTTGACAAAAACACAAGATGCAGAAGACTGATAACAGAACTATGTAAATGATAATATGGAACATTTATATAAATGACACATGAAGCATGTTGCATATAACAACTACAGAATATATATTGTCAAGCATATGTGGACCATTTGCAAAAATGGACCATGTACTGGCAATACAGAAGGTTGTATAAAATTTTTGAGGAATTGCAATCATATGTAGGATGATATGTAGTTAAAGCCATACTCAGAAGAAAATACATAGCCTTGGACTCACATATCAAAAAAACTGACAGGCTGAAATGAGATTTTCTATTAGCTATTTAAAGAGATTAAAAGACTAAATTAAGTCTAATAGAATTGAAATGAAGAAATACAGGGAATGAAAGGACCTATACTGGGTAATACTGACCGCAAATGCTCTTTACTCCATATCTGGCTAGAATTTGTTGCCAGGTTTTCAATTCCAAACTCTACATGCACTATCTTTTCTTCCCCAAACTCAGATTTACCTCTGTGATGATTCCTCCTTTTCCTTATATTTCTTCAAATAGAAAAAATGTAGGTATATAGTCCTTCCTTCTCATTAAGAACAAAGCCATAGTTCTTTCTACTGTTCTTAATGTCAATTGCTAGCCTTAATAATCTTGGTTTCTGTCTTTAAAAAATGATTTTCTTTGGGTGGTATAGTGACTCTTCTGACAGCTCACTTGGCAACTTTCATGGAATTTCTTATTTTATAAATAAATCTCTACAGCAGTTATCTAAACTCTATTTATATATGGAGTGGTTTGGCACTGGGTCCATGTGTTCGTAAATGACAATATGTGATATACTGACTCAGGAGGGTTGGAAACTTTTTCATTGCCTGAAATGACAAATTCATATTCTTATAAGAGGAACAATGAATTTGGTAAAACCATATTTCATCTTTGAGTATTTGCACAAATTCATTGAGACCCCAAAAGGACATCTCCCACATATTAAGCTGATAGAATCAGTTAAAAAAGGTCACTTACTGATCTAAGTGAAATCAAAATTGGGAGAAATTTGGAGTTGATAACTTATGCATTCTACCCTTGCCTCTTAGTGTAGACTGAACTCTGACTAGAGACAGATTAGTTAAGAATCAAGAGACATAAATTGCAAATATTTTCTATCAAATATGGAATGCAAAATGAAATTAACTGACCAAAGTTTGAGAGTATAGTGTGAAAACTGAAGCCATTAATTCTCAGATGCACAATTTATTTGCATTAATGAGACCCAAATTTCCATTCAAAATCTGGTAATCATTTGAAGTCCCTAAGTGAGCTTGTGATCAGATTCAGATTCTTGGTAAATAATCCACCACCTCATTCATACCAGCGATTTAATCAAATAAAATGAAAAAATGTTTTAATTCATTGCCTAAAAGTCCATTTGTTTTATTAACTTGTATTCCTAAACCTAGAGCTAAATTTGAAATTTGAGTCCTCAACCCAAAATTTTGACTACGCTGTCTCACTTTGTAGCTTTTGCAGTGTGATAACCCCATCTTCTAGGCAATGTTCAATAGAATGACATAGGAAGGGCACTTGTATTAAGTAATGAGGAGCCATTATTTAGCTGTAGCTCCAAACATGAAGTAATTCCTTCACCAAAAGAGATTTAAGACCACTCCTTCCATTGCCACAACTTCCTGAGACTGCAGATAGTGGCTACGATAATACAGAAGACGGCCAAAGAGAAATTTTGCACTCAGGTTGGATAGAGAGACAGAGTGCCTCATCCTGACACAGTTCCATTATCTGGTAAAAATCAGTGGCCAGAATTGTGCAGAGCATATCATAGATAAGAAAACTCTTGACAGAAATCCACCTGGATGAACATGCAGTTCGAAGTGAAGAAAAAATGTATATAAACTTCTAAAGCCAACTAGAGATGGATTTCAATCTGTGAAGTGGCATAGCAATATGGTCAGCTTGAGAAACATGAGCTGAGACTCAAAGAACATTAGTAGCTGCTGGTATCATGAAGGGGTGCAGGCAAGTGGGCCCCCTAGTCACTCTGCACACATTTCATTCCATTGTATAAAATGAACCAACTACTTAGTAAAAGTATGATTTTTCAAAGACCTTTGTTTGCTAGTAGCACTATCTATCATAAATAAACATTGATATTTAGATTGGTGGGAAAAACCTAACAACAGAGAAGCAGCCTTTGCAGAGTGATTTTTAAAAAATATTTTTCATTGCAAAAATAGTGAACAGAGGGGTTAAGGTTACATGAGTAAGATAATGAGTACATTTCCTATAGAGCATTGTTTCCTCTTCCTTTGTTTATCCCCTACCATCCCCTCCCTCCCACCTCCCCAATTTCCCCTAACATCCCCCACCCAAGTTGTAAAGTTTGTTTTCAACATAGTGTCATGTACTCTCATTGTTTCAATGGGTAAACCTGTGTCCTTATTTCAGGATTTTGTTATTTCCCTTCACTTCCCCAAATTGGAAAAATGTATATACAAGATGCAGGGCACCAGAATCAGATATAGTTAAAGCAGTGAAACCAAGGGGAAAGAACAAACAAAAGAAATCACACAGTACATTATAAGTACATAAAAACAACAGCAAGAAAGATAAAACCTCTTGTGTCCCTATCTTGGGTTCATTTTGCTTAACATCATCTTATATGGTCATATGTACATAGCTTTTGACCTTTTCTGCTTGTCCTAGACTTGTACTAGTTATTGCAAATAAGGGAAAGCATAGGACCTATGTTTCTTTGGGCCTGGCTTACTTCATTAATATGATTTTTTCCAAGTCTTTACATTTCCTAACAAATGCCGTGATGTCATTCTTTCTGATGGAGGCATAGAATTCTATTGTGTGTGTGTGTGTGTGTGTGTGTGTGTGTGTGTGTGTGTGTGTGTGTGTGTGTGTATACATATATATATATATATATATATATCACATTTTCTTGATCCATTCATCTATTGAGGGGAATCTGGGTTGGTTCCATATCTTACCTATGGTAAATAATGCTGCAATAAACATAGTTGTGCTGGTAGCCTTAGTATGGCCTTGTTTGTGATCATTTGGGTAAATGCCCACAAGTGGGATTGCTGGGTCATAGGGGAGCTCTATGTGGAGTCTTTTGAGGAACTTCCATACTGCTTTCCAAAGTGGTTGAACAAGTTTACACTACCACCAACAGTGCAGTAGGGTTCTGTTTTGGCCACATCCCCTCCAGAATCTGTTGTTATTAGATTTCTTTATTCTAGCCATTCTAACAAGGGTGAGGTAATATCTCAATGTTGTTTTGGTTTGCATTTCTTTTATGGCTAGTGAAGTTGAGCATTTCTTCATGTGTCTATTGACCATTCTATTTCCTTTTCTGAGAAATCTCTCTTTAGGTCTTTAACCCACTTATTAATCAGGCAGTTGTTTCCTTGAGGATTTGTTGCTGGGTGCTTTAATTTTTATGAGTTCTAAGGATATTTTAGATATGAGGCCCTTGTCCATTGTACGGCTAGTGAAGATCTTCTCCCAAACTGTGGGCTTTCTGTTGATCTTGCTTGCTATGTCCTTTGTCATGCAGAAGCTCTGCAGTTTCGTGCAATCTCATTTTTCTAACCTTTCTTTGATTTGTGTGTTTCTGGTTCTTTATTAAGAAAATTTCAGCCTGTGCCAATGAGCCCTAGAGTTTCTCCTATTCTTTCCTGTCATATTTTTAGGGTGTCTGCTTTGACTTCAAGGTCTTTGGTCCATTTGGATTTGATTCTGGTGCAGGGAGATAGCTTTAGTTTTCTACAGATGTTAAACCAATTTTGCCAGCACTATTTACTGAAGAGGCTGTCTTTCTTCCATTCTATTTTTTTAGTTGTCTTATTGAATATTAGATGGCTATAGGCCTGTGGGCTCATTTCTCAGTCTTCAGTTCTATTCCATTGGTCCACAGGTCTGTACTTGGGCCATACCAAGCTGTTTTGATTATTATGTCTTTGTTGTAGAGAGTTTCAAAGAGGGAGAGTTTTACTTCATCTTTGCCAATTTGGATCCCCTTTATGTTTGCATCTTGTCTTATTGCTCTAGCTAAGCATTCTAATACTAAATTGAAGAAAAGTGGAGAGATTTGTCCTACCATTTCTGTGTTTCCCCTTACCTTCCCCCAAACAGAAAAAAAGTCATATACAAATCAAAAGGTACAGAAATATAAAACTAAGACAAACAAAAACACAAAAATTGAAATAAAAATCTGCTTGTTTTTGGTTCTTGGAGTTCATTTTGATAAACATCATTTTATATAATCATATGCACAAAGCTATTGAGCCTTTGTGATCCTCTCCTAAGAATAACGTCCTTTGGTCTCACTGTATGACTGTTTAGAATCCTGTTTAATTAATCATGTCTAAAATTATTTTTTTGTCTTTTACCATTCATTATGTTTACTTGTAGATTTATAGGCACATTCTAATGACTACAAATTAGGGAAACCATGCCACCTATGTTTCTTTGGGTTTGACTTACTTTGCTTAATATGATTTTTTTCAAAGTCTTTCCAATTCCTTATGAATGGGGCAATGTCATTGTTTCTGATGGAAGTATAGAATTCCATTGTATGTATATATACCACATTTTCTTGGTCCATTTTCCACTGAGGTCATCTGGCTTGGTTTCATATGTTGGTTATGGTAAACAATGCTGAAATGAACTTTTTTTCTGAAGTGTTTCTCTGGTTTCAAGATTTCTTATGTATTTCTCTCATTGAGGTCTTAATATCTCTTTATTTATTTATTCTTATTTTATTTTTATTATTTTTTTCCAGAGCTGAGGGCCAAATTCAGGGCCTTACACTTGCCAGGCAAGTGCTCTTCCATTGAACGAAATCCCCAACCCCAATAACTCTTTTTAAATATATATATATATATATATATCTGTATATATATATATATATATATATAAAATCTTAAACTACTTGTACAAAGGATTTGCCATCACAAAAGTGGTTTATGAATTCAGTGCATCTTGATCAATGTCACCTCTTTCAACAATCTTATCCACTCTTTCAAACCCATTCCTCCTTCCCTTAATGCCTTACTTTTAGAGTATGTATTGATTTGTTTTTGCCATTTAACAAAGCAGTTCATGTGTGTAACGCATCTTATCTATGTTACCACTTCAATATATATCTTAAATTAATAGTTTGGTGTTTGTTCTAGGTAGGGACAGCTGTGTCCTAAATTATTATAAATCAAATGAATAATTATTTGTTCTATTATTTAAGATGTCTTTTTAGTTTTGATAATTAAATCTGGATACCACCTTTCCTCCTGTTAAAAAAATCCCAGAAACTCTTTATCTTTGGTACTCTGATAAATCTTCTATTGCCATATAGCCTCAAAATTTTTGTGAAAAATTTCATAACCACAATTTATTTTGTCTTATACATTGGAATACAATTCTTTTATATTAGAAGAATTGCCATTTAAATCAAATAGTTTCTTATAGTCTCTTTATATAGCTACTTTGATTTAATCTATTCCTAATATTTTGTGCTTGCTTTCTTTCTTCCTTTCTCTCTCTCCCTTCCTTCCTTCTTTCCTTCCTACCTTCTTCCTTTCCTTTCCTTCCTCTCTTCCTTCTTTCCTTCCTTTCTGCTTTCCTTCCTTCCTTCTTTTCTTCTTTCTGCCCTTCTTTCTCTTTCTTTCCTTACTGCTTTCCTGCCATTCTTTCTTTTTCTCTCTCAATCTTCCTTCCTTCCTTCCTTCCTTCCTTCTTTCCTTCCTTTCTCTCTCTCTTTCTTTTTCTTTCTTTCTTTCCTTCCTTCCTTTCTTCTTTCTTTCTTTCTTTCATTCTTTCTCTCTTTTCTTCTTTCCCTCTCCCTTCCTTCCTTCCTTTCCTTCCTCTCTTTCTTCTTTCCTTCCTTCCTTCTTCCCTTCCCTCCTTCTTTTCCTCATCTGCCCTTCCTTCTTTCCTTCCTTCCCTCTTGCCATCCTTTCTTTTTCTCTCTCAATCATCCTTTTACTTTCCTCTCTCTTTCTTTCTTTTTTCTTTCCACCTTCCTTTCTTCCTTCCTTCTTTCCTTCCTTCCTTCCTTGCTTGCTTCCTTCCTTTTTTCCTTCCTTCCTTCCTTCTTCATTCCTTTCTTTTTTCCATCTCTCTTTCACATTACTTAGTGTTTACCACTATTCTCAAGTATGAAAGATTCTCATTAACTACTTAATGGTTTCTCTTGCTACTTACATTACAAAAGCCGCTGTCTTGAAGAAGTGAGAGAAATGTCAGATATCTTTGGCTTGTCATCTCACCATCTGCTCTTCACTTTAGAATCTTTTTTGAACCTTTGCCTATGTACATACATGATTCACGTTCCTTCTCATGGTGTTGATGACATTTCCCCAAGTGTTAAACCTCATGCTTTTGGTTAATCAATTCTTGGATCATGTCATCATTCCAGCTTGATAATTCTTGCTATAGAATCCATGTGTCTTTTGTCTAGCTCTGGGTTGTGATCTTCAGAGTATTTTATGTGCTCAGCATGAGGGATTATGATTTTCATCCTTTTTCTTTCGGTGTGAGAAGGCCATTTATTATTAGAGCATTAAATTTTTTTTCTTCCATTGAGCAAACCAACTGTTCAGAACTTCCTCAGCAGTTAACTCTTTTTCTATGATTTATAAAACTTTCAAGAAAAGTAGACTAATGTTATGCTGAACATGCAGAGGGCCAAAATTTCCAACAAGCTTTCACCAACAAGTCATTCATTCTGAAAATTCTGATGAATGGAAAGCTCTAGAGAACACTCAACACCATCTGAATGAAATAATTAAATGTTGGAGTTGGAAGCTAACTTAGAAATAATTTAGCACATCCTTTTCATTTCACTTATGGAAAAAAGTAAGACCCAGAGAGACTGAGTGATATGCCCACAGTAATTCTGTAAGTAAGATGCCAAATGAGAGCTGGAAGCCAGTGCTCTGACAGCAAACTTAGGCAAGACTCCTTCTGTGGAAGTCTACCATGCAGTCAGGCTTTTCTTACCTAAATGAATTACAAAAGTTGAAGAGATGCAGGATAAGGCAGTGTAAAACTTACTTTCATAAGTAAACCTCATGGACTCCATTATTTTTTGTCATTAGTGAAATCAAAGGTTTGATGGGGTTTGCTGGTCATGCTGATTGATGTGGTTGATGATAATTAGGGTGAAAAAAGTAAAAAAAAGTTGAAACTAATGCAAGAAAATATGATACATTTCTGAGTGTTTAGAGTGAAGGCTAGCAAATTATTCTCCCATCAATAAAAAGTATTTTTTACCTTTCAGTTATGATGAATTTATAACCAAGGGATAAGAAAGAAGTTTGATGTATCCAAGAATATCTTCTATGGAAATATCCATATTTCTCAAAGGATAACAAATTGTAGACAACATTTCTTGGCCCTCGATTGAATCAAAAATGGTTTCCTATATTGGTACTTTCTATATTTCTATGTTCTAGTGGGCAGGTGTACACCTGAGCAATTATATTGGTAGCAAATTATAGGTCTTACTCTTCTCTTTCCTTATTTGGCTCTGATTGTGAAAGTGCATCCCATGAAGTAATGTTAACACTAATATTCAATTACATGCTGGCAACCATTTCTGATTCACTTTGTTTCGCACAGGTTTGTGGGATTTATACACACTTTTCATTGTGTGTCACTTATCACACCTGATACTATTTAATTTCTTTCTCCAACAACTGAAAAAATTCCCTTTCTTTTTGTATGCCTTCAACTGCACAAATGCAGGGGTCCCAGCAGAAACTGTATGCAGCAACTCTCAGTTCAGTTCTTTCTTTAACATGCACAACAAATTGTCAGCTTTTAATGTCTGTGCTTCATTTAAAAAGATTGCCTTTAATGAAAGAACTCCACATTTACCATCTATTACAAGAATGCAGGCATGTAGAGCTTGGAGCAAAAACACAGGACAGAATAAACCAGCATTGTATTGAATCATAAAATTGTTAGGAGTATAAAAGACACAAAAGATGCTATGTTGAAGAAGGACAGAAGGTCACAGTGGAGGGAAAAAAGTGAGCTACAGTGACAAGAGAAGGTGAAACATAATTGCTTGTGTACCTGAGGGTAGACAACAAATAGGCCTAAAACACAGAATTGCTAAGAATGGGCTCTTGAAGAAGAACATTAATACATCAGAGTGTCTAACAGTAGAAATCAGAATATCAGAGAAATGGAGCCAGAAAGTTAGTTGTACCACTGAATATCTTCTGAATAATTATGTGAACTGTAGTACAAAAAGCAACATCTTAACTTAGAGGATGTACAATTTTTGAATAGAATGAACAAAGAGATAGGGTATATGTTTTTTTGAAAATTTTTAAAAGGCACAAAAGAAAATGATCTTTTTTTTTTTTGCTCTAGGGATGCCATCTAGCTTTTTCTCGTATAATTTGTACTCCTTGGAATTAATCAACCCATGTTAGATGCCTTATCTAATCTTTAGGAGTTGTTTTATAATCATGTTGCTATGCACTTTAATAAACTTTGCCTAATATTCTTAGCAGGTTTAGCCTTTCTTTCCACAGACATTTGAACTACTTCTGTAGAACAATAGCGTAGTGCAAACCAGAGCCATATGTGTAAACTGAGGAATTACTATAACAGCCCTTCATGGAGGAGGCAGAGAAAGGAAACAGATCAGAAAGCTATGGTGTTGAGGTAAGGTTTTCTGCAGTGCAATGTAGGATAGAATTCCACATACTAGGGGTACTTGCATCTTCCTCCCAAAGCCTCTCTGCCCCAAATCTGATAGTGTATTTGTAGAACTCCCCTTCCAGCTCACCCCAAGAGTTCAGGAGCTCCTTTACTGGGTGATGCATTCATACTTTCCCTCCCTAACTTCTATACAACTGAGCTACAGCTCTTTAAAAAAAGACTGCAGTTTTAGACTTTATTCAGAAGCTGCTCAACACATGGGGAATTATTGAGTAAATTTAATATGAAGACGATGAACTCATGCTCCATTATGGGACTTTTCCCATAATGTGTGTAACAAGATATATTTTACTTTGCCTACATGTGACAAAAATCATTGTTCTTGGCTGGGCACAGATGGCTCACATCAGTAATCCTAGCTACTGAGATCTGAGGATCACAGTTCAAAGCCAGCCCAGGCAGGAAAGGTCCATGAGACTCTTATCCACAATAAACCACCAGAAAACAGAAGTGGCAC
The DNA here is from genome assembly GCF_024711535.1 of Dipodomys merriami. Classification (NCBI taxonomy): domain Eukaryota; kingdom Metazoa; phylum Chordata; class Mammalia; order Rodentia; family Heteromyidae; genus Dipodomys; species Dipodomys merriami. The sequence goes on from NW_027205603.1 coordinate 33,305,235, forward strand.
TATGGCTCAAGTGGTAGAGTGTTTGTCTTGGGCTGAAGATCTGAGGGCATCGCCCAGGCCCAGAGTTCAAGCTCCATGACCAAAATAATAATAATAATAATAATAATAATAATAATAATAATAATAATAATAATAATAATCACTGATTTTTTAAGAGTGTTCCAGTTTACTAAATACAGGCAGCTGAATCACGTTCTGCTGTCTTCAGATGGTTCTGCTCTGATTTCTCCTGACATACATGATCATAGGTTAATAGGGAATAATTAAACAATTACATTTAGTTTAATTTAAAAGTACTTCATCTTTTTTTTATACCACGCATAGGATATCCCTGAAGAGAAGTCCTCATTTTGAGTGGGGATGCCATGTGCTACTTGCATTCCCCAAGTTTGTTAGCTAACTATTTTCCTTTGTGGTATCCTTGTTTCTTCATTTGTTTGTCTTGATTTTCAGTTTGGTTGAAATTTTATATTAGCATATACTTATGCTCAGTAATGTTCTTTATGCAAAACAATCAAGGAAAAAACAAAACCTTCATTTCACCAACTTAACTTCTCCAATCAATTCTCACCTTTCTATTAGTGAAGAACTAACTGCCTTTACTTCACATTTTATCCTTAATAGGTCCAGTTGGATGTCCATTCTCATTTCCCCATGCAAATTGTTTCTGGCAAGGCTCTGTTCCCCTGTAATGCCTAATCTCTGGTCAGTTTTTCTCTCCCTTTCGACACTTCAGCCATATAATGACACAGTTGACAAAACTTCTTTCCTGTTTCAACTTATGACACTACAGTATTTGGCTTTTCTTCTATCTTTGACCATTTTGATAAAATTCAGCACTTTTTTTTTTGCAAACTTTGCCACTGGACTATACCACCAGCCCTCAAGCTTTTCTTATTCCAGTGCTGGGATTACTTCACTCATGCTCTGGCAAATGCTCTGAACAGTACCCCTTAATTTCCTCCTTTATTAGGGGGGTTCTTTTTTATTTTATTGTAAAGATGCTGTACATAGGGATTACAGTTACACGATTAATGTAATGAGTACATTTCTTGTCAAACATTGGTATCCATTCCTTTGTTTTTTTCCCTCTATCCTTTCATAATTCACTCACATGACCTCATACCTTTTAGCTGTTCCATTTGTTGTTTTTAACATGCACAAACAATCTTGTAACCTTTCCTAAATATCAAGTTATGGAATATTTCCATCATCCCCAAACTTTCTCCACTCTTCTTTGTAGACACCCTGTCCCATCCACTGGCAACTTTATGATTTTTCTCCCTACAGTATTTTTTTTGGGGGGGTCCGGTTGTGGGGCCTGAACTCTGGGCCTGGGCGCTGTCCCTCAGCTCTTCAGCTCAAGGCTAGCGCTCTACCACTTGAGCCACAGCACCCACTTCCAGCTTTTTTCTTTTTGTTTATGTGGTGCTGAGGAATCGAACCCAGGGCCTCAGGCATGCAAGGCAAGCGCTCTACCACTGAGCCACCTTCCCAGCCCCCTCCCTACAGTTTTACCTTTTCTAGAATGTCTTAACGGATTGTGTCATTAGCTGAAACCTTCTGCATCTGAGCTTTTTCACTTAGCAGAAAGTTTTAGAGAATCATCCATCTGTCACATCTATCAATAGTTCATTATTATTTATGACTGAGGCAAAGTTCATAGTATGGGTATAGGACAATTTGTCTATGTATTTACTAACAGATAAAGATTTCAGTTGTAAATCATTTTGGTCACTGAATAATTTTGGCGTCAAAATTCTGCTATTTGCGAAGAAATAAATTTTTCATTTTTTTAGATAAGAGACTTTATTAATTATATAAAAGGGTCTCATTGTGATATATCTATACATGAGAAAAATATTTTTGATCAACTTCACCTCTCTATTGTTAGCTTCCTTCCTATCCCTTTAATAACAACTTTAATGAATTCCATTATTGTATTATCAGAATGCATATGAAGTGTTTTGATCATACTCACCTCCCCACACATTGTCTCTTACTGATTCTCACCTCCGAATAGTCCTCTTTGTTCCATTTTTTATATATAGCTTCCACATACACTTATTAAAGGGAACATGTAATATTTTTTCTTAGTCTGACATATTTTAATTAATATGATGATCTCCAGTTTCCTATATTTGCTTGCAATGGCATGATTTCATTCTTTGTTATGGCTGAATAATACTTGATTCTGTAATTTGGTGATTATTAATAATACTAACATGGATACACAGATATTGGTATTATATGCTAACTCACATTCCTTTAAATACATGTGGAAGAGTGGTACAACAAGATCATATTTTCTTGGAAACATTCATATTTCTTTTCACAGGAATTTCAATAGTTTACATTCCCACCAACAATGTGTGAGGGTTCCTTACTCTGCACACCCTCACCAGCATTTGTGCTTCGTTGCTTTCTTGGTGATAGTCACTCTGACTGAATTTATTACCAAATTTCAGAATTGTTTTGATTTTTATTCTGTTTTTGGCCTAAAATACACATTTCTTAATGTATTGACTGGTCATTTGAATGAATATGTTCTTGTTAAATATTTCTAATTTTCCTTTAGTTTCATCCTATAGGCTTGAGTTTTTCTGTGGGTTTCTGATGAAGTCATAAGGATTTCTTATATGCTTTCTTATGGAAGTTTGCCAGTTGGCCCACAATCTACTATAAGTCAGTTTTGATATTAGTGGTTGATATTTATTGGTTACTATTTCTACTCTTTTATGCCTGTTTTCTCAGTAATAGTTGCATTGCTTTCTCGAAATATCTGATTATTACTGAGGTTTTGTCTTTACTTCTTTCATTTCTACTAGATTTTGTTCCATGTCCTTTAAAATCTTTGATAGATACACACTATTTCACTTTATTTTTCATTCTTCCAACTCAGTATGACCATGATATCATTCCTAAAATTTATTACTGAACCAAACTTTTATATTTAGATAAATACTGTCACACATAATGAGTTACATAAATCAGAAACTGTAAAATTAACTTTTATCTCTTGTCACTTGCCAATCACCTAATATTATTTAAATAAATAAATATATCTATACATATATTCTTTGTATCCTCTCATGTTATAAACAAAACAAAAGGGGGTTAGTACAGATATTAAAAGAAAAGATATTTAAATCAACCTAAGGCTAAAGATCTTTAGCCTTGGCCATGTTCTCAGCCTCAGTACATCCTAGTAAACAAAGATATCAAAAAGGATCATTAATTGTCACCACCACATAGCTGTTAGGAAAACAGAGTAGAGGAGATGGAAGAGGGAGAATAGAAGCAAATTCAATGACCATAATAGGTTTATTTGGGACAAACTTGAGAGGCACCCTCTACACTGAAGTAGAAAAACTGCCTCTCATACAGTAGGACTCTTGCACATTTACATGAGATAAAGCATGTGAGCAGCTCAGCAAATAAATTGTCGCATACTAAGTAATTTATTGTTGATACTATTTTTATTATTATAAATACAACCTCTACTTGTGTCCTTCAGATTTTATTAGTTTTATAGTTGTTATTATTTCCAGTTTATAAATAAGGTAATAGAAAGTTTGTGAGATAATAAATAACCCGCTTGTTACTATACAACAAGAGAGTTCAAACAAAACCGTATCTTTTTCCAAACTTCAGGCTTTAGCACTTGTGTATAAATTTTATTATTAAGAAAAATGAGTTGCTTTGGGGGAGTAAAGTAAAATGGAATCAATTTTGGGGTTTTAATGATCAAAACTGAATATATCTGTTCTTTAGATTATACATAGCTTTTCCTGATACTGAACTCCATAGAGCATTTCTCTTGGTAGAATTTTTGGAATTCTCTCTTTCAGTAGACAATGGGCTCAATATTCTGTTTATTTTTTTCAGTCTTGGGGCCTGAACTCTGGGCCTGGGCGCTGTCCCTCAGCTCTTCAGCTCAAGGCTAGCACTCTACCACTTGAGCCACAGCACCACTTCTGGCCTTTTTCTTTTTGTTTATGTGGTGCTGAGAAATCGAACCCAGGGCCTCAGGCATGCAAGGCAAGCGCTCTACCACTGAGCACCTTCCCAGACCTCAATATTCTTTTTATATTAAGTATAATAGATTTCTGATGTGTATGCCTATATTAAAAATAGAGATGACTCAATATAAAAACATACAGCAGTGAGTTCAAATCTGGTTAGCTCTAATACTGATTACCAAAGCACACTAGGTGTGGAGCGATTATTTGATTTAATAGTTCAACAGAATTAAAGAAGCCAAATGAATTTTGCAGAAACAGCTCAACCACTTTTACTCTCATGAAAGTATTTTATTTCTTAGTTTCTAACTGCTCTTAATAATATATTCCCCTTTTTCATTTAGCTGACCCTTAGTTAATTCTTGTTTTATAGAATAGTCATTTGACCAATAATAATCTTGAAGGAGCAAAGTGCAAGTTTCCTGTGGAAGACCAAATTGGTTTGAAATATTTGTCCTTTAGCATCATCCACATTGTACTTCTCTCTTGTATTTGTTATAATTCCACCCCAGTCAGTTTTTTTACTTTGATATTTTTCATTCATCAGTAGATTTCTCTAATTGGTAACTACCAATTAGAGTAACTACCACTGTTTCTATTTTATGGATTCCTATAAAACATGTACTATTTGATTTGCTTCAACTTAATTATAATCAACTGAACCAAATTTTGGTCTTTTGAATTTTTTTTAAAACTGATAGGATTTAAGATTTCTCAAAGAGGAAATGGAATCATAGATTTCAAAGAATTTTTTGTAAAATTACAATTCTTTTTATTTTCATAGAATTTGGAATAAACTGGCTAAAATGATGCACAGCTTTGGTGTTGGGAAAAGATAGTAGCATTGTCAGAAGGAAGATAATCTATTTAAAAAAAACGAGCATAATGCACCAACAAATTAATTCAAGAAATGAGGTTTATGAAGTATATTCAAAATTTTTTGTCATTAAAATGTTAAGTTTTAACATATTAATATGTGTTGCATTTATATACCTCAATGTATGTTTGAACTTTGTCGTTCCATACTAAGATGATGCTATTATATGCAAAAATAAAGTCATTGTTCATGAAGTTGGCTTAGACTAGAGCAATATTTTTCCAACAAGTGTTTCTATGAAGGCTCACTGGCTTTGATACATTCTTTTTATGAAACTGTCCTACAAACCCATTTGCTGAGCCAGATTACAAACAGAATCCATTTCCTGTGAGCATCAGGGCTAGAAGATATACTCACAAGCCAATCTTCCAGTTAAATACTACAAATCACCACTTAATTGCTGTAGCCTGATACAACTGGCGTTTTACAACTTCCAGAAGCCAAATCAGAAGGAAATAGTGCAGATAACTGTAGATTATGTGGTGGGTTTTGAGTAATTGCATACATTTAATCAAATATTGGACATGTTTTAAACTTATCCAGATGTACCTTCATTGACAAAACTTACATCCTCATTACATCATATTTTTCTTTCATTAAACAACATCTATAGTGTTTAATAAATTAAATAATAAAGTCAATAGTTTAATTGCTAATGTACTTTGATATATCCAATGAGATTTCGATCTATTCCATTTATTTTGCATATCTCAATGTATTTCCCAAAGGGAATTCACCTGTGTCATCAGTATAAGGGAAATGTGCAGGGGCTGGGAATGAGGCCTAGTGGCAGAGTGCTTGCCTAACCTACATGAAGCCCTGGGTTCAATTCCTCAGTACCACATAAACAACAACAACAAAAAAAGATGGAAGTGGCACTATGTCTCAAGTGGTAGAGTGCTAGCCTTGAATAAAAGAAGCTCAGGGACAGTGCCTAGGCCCTGAGTTCAAACCAAGATGCTGGGGTGAATGTGGACAAAAAGGGAACATATTACACGATGGTGGGAGTGTAAACTTGTTCAACCACTTTGTAAAGCAGCATGGCGGTTCTTCAAAAACTAAACACAGAATTCAACTATGATCCAGCAATCCCACTTCTGGATATTTACCCAAATGACCACAAACAAGGCCATACCATAGCTACCAGCACAAATAAGTTCATTGCAGCATTATTTACCATAGATAATATATAGAACCAACCCAGATGCCCCTCAGTAGATGGATGGATCAAGACAATTGGTATATATACACAATAGATTTCTATGCTTCCATGAGAAAGAATGACATTTGTAAGGAAATGGGAAGACTTGGAAAAAGTCATATAAAGTGAAGTAAGCCAGACCCAAAGAAACATAGGTTCCATGGTTTCCTTCATTTGTAATAATTAGTATATATCTAAGATAGTCCTAAAAGAGGATCACAATAACTCAATATCTATGTACATATGATCTCATATGATCATGCTAAGCAAAATGAAGTCTAAGATAGGGAAATGAGAGTATTTTGTTGTTTTTAATGTATTATGTGAAGTTAATTTTTTCTTGTTTTTTTTTCTTTTTTCCCATATGGTTTATCCCTTGTTGTCACTGTATTTGATTTTGGTACCCTATGTATTGTATATATGTTTATCTGAATTAAGGAAGGGGAACAACAAAATGGTAAGACAAGGGACAAAGGGAGAACAAATGCAACCATTGCAACCATGCAACCATACTCACAGGACAACATGCTGGAAATTAAAAACCTGGGGGCAGGCACTGAAGCAGAGGTAAAGTGGGAGAAATATGAGGAAAGAGGTAACAATGCTTGACAAGAAATATACTGACTACCTTACATATGTAACTGTAACTCCTCTGAATATCACCTTGGCAATAAAATTAATTTTAAAACATAGACGTACAAACAGATTAGAGTAGAGACAATCAATTGTGGATTACTAGTAGCCAAATGATTTTGAATTTTGAAAGAGAAATATTACAAAAATAATATCTTAAATCCAATCATTTAGTACATGTTCATAATGTCTTTACTGTACCAAGACTTGGGAATAAATTCAAAACTGCTCTATTAAATAACAATATAGCTATATAGCTTTAATGAAATTGAAAAAAGAAGACTTTGAATTACAATAGACCACTCATGCAGAATAATTCAGGTACAATACTGGATTCCAATTGGAGACTGGTTTAATACTGATGGTAATGAAGTGCCAAGAGGAAAGTGAGTAATGGAGTGAAATTCTTTTGTAGCAATTGCAGGAAAAGGGGGACTTCTTTTTGGTAATAGACTTTCTTGGAATTTTAAGTTAGAATTGGAACAAATTCTTTTCATTAGAAGGATCTAAGTGAAAAAGAGAAAAACATGAAGAGAAATAAAAGTAATCAGAAAAACATACTTTCTTTTCTCCTGAAATAAAAATTTGCTTATTTAGTATAAATGGAATTGACTAAATATAAAAGGAAAACAAGTCTAGTCTGTACACTTTTGAAACTGAACAAGTGCAAATAATGGAAAGAATGAAGAGTAAAGGCATTTGTAATTTCCTGGTCCTGGGTTCCTTTGATGTTTCATATTCAGTTCAATGACTTGTGTGTCTCATAGAATTTAAATCCTAAGTAAAATAGAAATGCCTTTATTGTTTTCCAAAATTGTTATAATAACAAGAACACATAATCTCAAGGGAATGAGTTAATTCTGTAGAAGCAGTCTTAATTTCATTACTATCTTTAATTTACAAAGCAATTTGTAGCATTTTATCCTTCCTTTTACTTATTCTACAACGACACTGAGTTGTTAAAGAAAAATAAAAGGTCCCTGCTGTTTTAGACTGCGCACTATTTCCCAATCTGCTAACTTTGTAACATTTACAAACAGCAAAATCCCCAAAGCAGAAGGCTGGATTGTTTGATGTGTTTTTGAAAATGTGAAGCTTATTTCTAACATTTTGACCTTCCTATAAAAATTATTGTCAGTGCTTACCCCATATAAGCACCCTTGTATTTCTGCCATATTAGTATGTATAAATTATCACTTTATTAATAAGGCTTTTCTCTAGTAAGATGTGAAATATGTGTCTGCTCTACTCTGTTGTTGAATAAACTTTAGACATAATAGTTTGACAAACTCTGCCCTCAAAATCTGTTCCTTTGTCTCAATGTGCCTCTGAATTCCTACCCACAAATTCTGTTCTGGCCATAGTTATTTGTTCCCTCAATTGAAACAAACAAAATAAAATTAACCTTTTTCCTTTCTTATCTTCTTCATATCCCTCTCTAAATCCTTCTGGTATTCTATGGAAGTTCTATGTGGTCATATTGGTCTTGAAGAAGTACTATTTCTTCTAGGAAGCCCTTTCTAATTTCCCAGTAAGAAGCAAGTGCCTCTGAGCATCTACAGCAATTATCTATACCTCTTTGATTGTAACAATCAATATTGTAAATTTTTTCTCTAAACTTGGAATGATCATATGTGGCTCTGAGTCATTTTGTAAATCAAAAGCATTTTGCCACAATAAGGAAGAGAAAGATCGCAGCACAGGCTTCTTGGACACAAATGGTGACTCTAGAAACTTTGAGGAGCACAAATTTGACCTAGATTCCTAAACACTTTGAAGCTCATTTGAGTATGAAAGAGCTGACATATCCAAATCTCATAGAGCAGTATCTGCACATAGATTAAGAATATAGAATTATTTACTATTTTATTGTCTATATCTTTCCTAGCCATTATTGTTGACCTGCCAGAGGCAAAGGAAATAAATTATTTATTCTTGTGTGTAAACAATATTTTCTGAAGCAATATTTGCTGACTAAATGTATGAATCCTAAATGCTAAAAGGCCTCCTTTGTGTTTGAATTTTCTCTGATTTCTTATTTCCTATGAAGTTACCAGCAATTAAAGTTATTTGGCTGGCTTATGGTTATTTGATTATCCATAGAATATTTACTGAGCACTTGTTATCTTTCCTGTCCCTGTGACAGAATGTTAGATGAAACAACTTAAATAGGATTTGTTTCTAACCCCTAGCCTCAGAGGTGTAAGTTCATCATGTTGAGATGTAGAAGCGGGTGTGTAACACATCATGGTAGCCAGGAAGCAGAGAAAGAAAATACAAGGAATTTCGGTGCAAGATGTTACCCCTAAAGACACACTCTGGAGACCTAATTTCTCCAACCAGTCCCTACCTCCAATTTATACCATCTCCCAGAATGCTATCATATTAAATATCCATCAAGGGATTAATCTATTCATTAGGTTAGAGCCTTCTGACACCAAAAGAGGAGTACTTTACAATTCTCCAAGGTGATTTTTAATCCAATAAAGTAGAAAATCACAGCAGTTGCATGCCAAATATAGAGTTAGAACCAATGATGGCAAATTGCCTACTCATTGTCTTCAAAATACATAATCTTGTTTAATGTTTGGTGGGCCATGATAGCAGAAGGCGTAACAATGTGTAATTTTGTTTCAGAATCACCTAAATTCCAGTCTTAGCTCTGTAATATCAAGCTATGAACTACAGCACAATTTAAGCACTGTCTCCTAAAATTTTAATCCTAATAATATGTCATAATTTATAATGCTGTCAAAAGGAGACAATATGAATGGAGGGACAAAGGGTGAAAAATACAACACTGACACTCACTGAACATTATGGTGAAAATGAACTACACAACTAATGGGTGGGGATGGGAGGGAAAGACTGGGAGAGGGCAAGGGAAGGGGTGATACTATCCAAAAAGAAATGTACTCTTTGTCTGACTTATGTAACTGTAACTCCTCTATACATCATCTTTATAATCACAATTTTTAAAAGGAGACAGTATGTTCTAAAAAGCTTACTAGGTTGATTGTTTTTTTTAATTTTTATTTATTTTTTATTGTGAAAATACTGTACAGAGGGGTTACAATTACATGGGCAAGATAATGAGTACATTTCTTATCAAGCCTCCTCCTTTGTTTACTCTTCCCATCCCTTCCCATCCTCCCCCTGCCCCCCCCACCCAATCTTCCCCGCCCCCCCCCACCAAAGCTGTAAAGTTTGTTTTCTACATAACGACTTGTACTTCTCATTGTTGCAACAGGTCCACCTGTATCCTTATTTATACGACTTATTTTTCCCCTTCCCCTCCACAAATTATACCGACATCAAATACAGTGTAAGCAGGGGTTATACTGTGGGGGAGGGACATATGTTACACAAGAGATTCTAAATAAATACTAGTTTTCTTCTCCAAATAAAACATTGAAATTTTCTTTAAAACAGAAATTTTAGATAAAAATTAAAAAAGTTAACTAGATGTTGACTTAGATCAAATAACATAGACATAAGACACAGAAGGAACATTTTCATGGATGCACATGCTTCTTTTTAAATTATTTTTAGCAAAAATCCATTGTTTTAAAGGGTTTATTGTGATATTTCAATACATGCATATAGTGCGGTTTGATAAAGTTCATCTCTCAATTGCTATTCTTATTGTTCTGTCCCATTTGTTTAGCAATTGGGGGGCTAGCAATGCAGTTCAAGTCATAAGGTACTGCTTACCAAGTTCAAAACCCTAAGTTCAAATCCCAGTACCATCCTCCAATGTTTTTAATCAGGTTTCATTACTTTATGTTTATGCCTACATCTGATAAACAGTCTATGTTTAGGCCTACTTCGATCATATCCATTTCCCTTTACCACCTCGTTCTACACTCCTCACTCCTTTCAGTTTCCACCCCACAGAGGTTCTTGGTTGTATGGACAGAATTGTGTTTTTATTTATTGTTAGGTCTAGTTTGTTCATATAAATAAACAATAAATACTATGTGTCTTTCTCAGTCTAGCTTATTTTGCATAAGATGATGATTCCTAATTCATCTATTTCCTGCAAACGACATAAAATTGCTCTGTTTTTATAGACTAATACTCCATTGTGTAACAATACTGCATTTTCTTATCTATTTATTTTTTGTTAATACCTAAACTGATTCTGCATTTTGGCTATTATTAACCATGCTGCTATCAGCATGAAAATGTGATAATAAAATGATGACTTATATCTATTCAAATATGCCCAGCAGTGGTATAGCAGTATCATAAGGTAGTTCTACTTTTACTTTCTTGTCCTCCACATTGATTTCCATTGTGTCTGCAATGATTCATTTTCTTTAGCATAACAACATATAAGTGTTCCCTTCTTGCATCCTAAACAATTGTGTTCATTTAGCTGCCAATTTCCTTTCTGACTGGGGTAAAAGGGAATCTCAATGTATTTTTATTTGCATTTCCTTTATGCTAATGATGTTGAATATTTCTTCATGTCATTTGTACTTCTTTACACAAAAGTTTGTTTAGTTATTTTGCTTATTTATTAGATTGTACATTCTTTGGATATTAATTTTTGAAGCTCTTTATATACCCTCAATTTTAATTTTCTATCTATAGTGGTAAAACCTTTTTGCCTTTCTGTATGTTGCCTCTTTTCCCTGATAACTGTATCCTTTGAAGTGCAGAGCTTTAAAAAAATCCCATTTGTTAAGTCTTGAGTTATTGGACTATTCTTGAGTTATTGGACTACTTTTGAGTTATTAGACTTCTATTAAGAAACATGTTACCTATGTCTATATCTTCAATTCTTTCACTCTCTTTTCCTCTGGAATTTTTGAAGTTTCAAGCCTTAGATATAAGCTGTTTATCCATTTGAATTAATTTTGCACAGGCTGGCTGACAAGGAGTCTAAGTTTTCCAAATGAGAGCATCCAGTTCTCACAAAACCATTTGTTGAATGGGAATTTTTCCTCCAACAAATTTTATTATGAACTTCATCAAAAAATTAAGGTGCTTGTAGCTGTGTGGTTTGTTTCTGGATTTCTATTCATTTTCATTGGTCTGCGTGTGTGTTGGGGCCAACCTTGTAGATGTTTGCACTATCGACCTGGAGTAGATTGTATATTCAAATCATTTATTCTGACACTTACACATAGCTCATTTGGCTCAGGATTGTTTTAGCTATTTGACAGTCCTTTGTGTTTCAATATAAATTCTAGAAATGATTTTCTATTTTGTGAAAAATTACATTAAACTTTTGATCCACATTTTAGTGAATCTTTAGGTTACTTTTGGTGGTGTAAACATTTAAGCAATGCTAATTCCACTATTCTGTGAACATGAGATTTCTGCCTGTCTTCTATAATATTTTTTCTTCAAAGTTTGATAGTTTTCATTTTAAAGGACTTACATCTCATTTTAACTTTATTCTTAGGCATTTTTAGGCTATGTAATTGTTTCTTCCTTTTTTTTTTTCTTTTTGTCAGTCATGGGGCCTGAACTCTGGGCCTGGGAGCTGTCCTTCAGCTCTTCAACTCAAAACTAGCACTCTACCACTTGAGCCACAGCGCCACTTCCAGCTTTTTCTGCTTATGTGGTGGTGAGGAATCAAACCCAGGGCCTCATGCATGCAAGGCAAGCATTCTACCACTGAGCCACCTTCGCAGCCCCCTTCTTGGTTTTTGGTATCTCAAAAAGCTATGCTTTCTCAATGTTGATTTTGTAGCCTTATTTTGCTGAAAGTCTCTATCAGATTTCACAATATGTTGATGACCATAGGAACTCGTTTCAGAGAGAAAGGGACTATATATATATATATATATATATATATATATATATATATATATATAAAACCCATTGTCATAATATTTTTCTGCTTACTCCCATTGTTTCACATGTCTGTCAGTTGTGATTTGAAATTCCTATTGAAACATCATTTCAATCTTTTGAAGTAATTTATATTTCCCAAATGCAAACCATTTCTAATTGATTCACTACTCTAATCCTCTCCTCAGTTAGAGATTTTATTTTGTTATATCTAGATTTTAGATACTTAAGTCTTACTCATAAGAATGGAGCTTTTGTTTATGTGATCATTAATTAGCCCTTGCTTTATAATATATCATTGATAGAAATAATATTTTAGTGAAGTCTTAGAATTTTAAAAAGACCATATTTGCACATAGTATATTTTGACCTCTTCTTTTCCTTTTTATATTCCTTCTGCTGTTTTCTTTTGCCTTATTGCTCTGGCTACAAATAAAGTACTATACCGAATAATATTACTAGGACAAGCAGAAAAAGTCAAAAGCTCTGTACATTTGATCATATAAGATGATGCTAAGTGAAATGAACCCAAAGATAGGGACACAAGTGGTTTTTATCTTTCTTGCTGTTGTTTTAACGTACTTATAATGTACTATGTGATTTTTTGTGTTTCTTTTGTATGTTTTTCCCCCATGGTATAACCCCGGTTTTCACTGTATTTGGTTCTGGTGCCCTGAATCTTGTATATACATTTTTCTAATTTGAGGAAGGCAAGTGAAATAACAAAATGCTGAAATAAAGATACAGGTTGACCCATTGTAACAATGAGATGTACAAGACACTATGCTGAAAACAAACTTTACAACTTTGCGGGGGGATGGGAGTGATGAGGGAAAGTTGAGAGGGAAAGGATGGTAGGGGAAAAACAAAAGAGGAGGTAACAATGCTAGATAGGAAATGTTCTCATTACCTTACTCATGTAACTGTAACCCCTCAGTAAAGTATCTTTACAATAAAAATATATACAAAAATATTGAAGAGAGTAGACTTCTTTGGTCTCATACATGAGTTAGAAAATTATGATTTTAGCTTTTCCTCCATTTAATATGATTTTGGCTACATGTTTGTCATTTATTATATTCAGATATGTTCCTCTGTTCCTAGATTTTTCAGGGTTTTCATCATGATAGGATGCTTAAATTTGTCAAGGATATTTTCCACATCTATTGTTTAGATATAAAAATGATATAACACACAAACCATTGCATTTTTTTGTGTGTTATATCATGTTTATTGATTGGTATTTGTTGACTGATTCTGCATTCTGAGAATAAGCAAAAATGATCATGGTGTATAATATGTTCATATGTTGTTAAATTCAGTTTGAAAGCACTTATTGAAAATTTTAACATGTATGCTTATCAAGAAAATCAGTCTGTAATTTTGTGTTATTTTTTCTTCTTGAATTTTTCTTATGTGTGTATATACTTATCGGCTTCTGGTGTCATGGTAGTACTAGTCACTCTTTGGTCTAGTGTGTTCATTACAGACAGATAAGGCATCACTGAACCAAAGAGGAGGAATTTTGTTTATGAGTAAAAAGAAAGATAATGTTTATACTTATAATCTTGCTAAGGAAACGTTTTATTCAAATTGAGGGAGCAATATGCTTTTGTACAGTGAACATGGTTCAATGATCTCAAAATTGTTACCCAATGATCCTTAGTGTTCAATATTCTTGCCTTTGAGTAAATCTTTCCCCACTCTTTAGAATGACCTGGAGCCATTTGCTCTAAATAAATAGAATATGGCATAAATATCAGATATAGCTTCAATGATTCCAGAAAACATTGAAATATATTTCTCTCCTCTTTGTAGTACTGTCTTAGATTCATTCTTTATTAAGGCAAGCTGTTATGTAGGACAAACATGTGACAAGTAGCTAATGCTAAACCCTGGATGATTGCTAGTGAAGAACAAAGACCTTTAAGCCAACACCATCTGTAAAAGCAAATCCTGACAATGATTTTGAACCATATATTTGCCCTGGTTCTTTTCCACTTGTGCTGTTAGAGAAAACCATGTCTATAGTAAACATCATCATGGCAGCTATAAGAGCCTCAGAGAGGGCTGGGGATGGGGCTTAGTTGTTTAGTGCTTGTCTAGCATGGCTGAAGCCCTGAGCCCTGGGTTCAATTTCTCAGTACCACATAAACAGAAAAAGGCAGAAATTATGCTGTGGTTCATGTGGGAGTGCTAGCCTTGAACAAAAGAAACTTGGGAGCAGTGCCCAAGCCCTGAGTTCAAGCCTCAGGACTGGCAAATACTACTACTAGTACTAGTACTACTTCTAATAATAAATGAAACAGAGAAACCTATATCAAACCTGTATCATACCCAGCTTTGTGCTTCACAAAAACAGTGAGAAAATAAATACATATTGTTTTAGGCTAATAATTTTGGGGCAAAAGTTACAAGGCAAATGATAATTAATTCAGTGCATGGTATTTAAGTCATATCCTGAAATTCTGTGAAGATTGGTCTTTTTCTACAATATCGTTTTCAAATATGAACTCTTTTTTTCTTTTTGCCAGTCCTGAGGCTTTAACTCTGGGCCTGTGCACTGTTCCTGACTCCTTTTTACTCAAAGCTAGCTCTCTGCTTCCAGCATTTTCTGATGGTTAACTGAAGATAAGAGTCTCAGGGCCGGGGCTGGGAAGGTGGCGGTAGAGTGCTTGCCTTGCATGCCTGAGGCCCTGGGTTCGATTCCTCAGCACCACATAAGCAAAAAGAAAAAAACCGGAAGTGGCACTGTGGCTCAAGTGGTAGAGCGCTAGCCTTGAGCTGAAGAGCTGAGGGACAGCGCCCAGGCCCAGAGTTCAGGCCCCACGACCGGACCCAGAAAAAAAAAAAAAAAAAGAGTCTCAGGGACTTTCCTGCCTGGCCTGCCTTTGAACCAGGATCCTCTGATCTCAGCTTCCTGAGTAGCTATGATTACAGGCATGAACCACTGGCAAATGGTATAATATAAACTAAGTTTTATGTTCTTTGAATATTAACAACTTAATATATTCTTTTCTGATTTTTCTGGAAGTGGCTTCATTTATACTTTTCAAATATTTAACTTCCTTCTTTAGGTGTAGTTTTTGCCCCATATATATATATATATATATATATATTATATGTATGAATTGAAAAGATATATATACGTATATGTATATATACATGTGTATGTATATGTATATATGTATATATATGAATTGAAAAGATATATATACATATATACGTATATATATATATATATATATATATATATCTTTTCAATTTAAGAAGCAACTCCAACTTGGAATTTATTAAAATATTCTCTCTTGAAATGAAAGACTTTAAATTTAAGTATATTGTTTGGGTATGGGAATGAAGAAGAACAAGACAGCATATTGGAAATGAACTTTGCAACTTCAAAGGGGGAAGGGTGAAAGAGATGGGGGAGGGAAGGGATAGTGGGAGAACAACAAAGGAAGGGGTAGCAATGCTAGGCAAGGAGTGTACTCGTTGTCTCACTCATGTAACTGTAACCCCTCTGTATAGCATCTTCACAATAAAATAAAAAAATTAGAAAAGAATGAAAACTATATATAAATATAATAAAAATGGTAAAACAAACATCCAAAAAGCAAATCAAAGCTGTATATTGTTGTATGTGTGTATGTGTGCGCACATATGGATAAGATATTTATTTAATTATTCATTTCCTACTGAGCATATCTGAGGGTTAGAAAGAAATGATTGAAAAGATGGAGGTAAAGGAAATGTGTCTCTATTATTTTTAGTAGTAGTATTAGTATTTCTAGTATTATGAAACTCAAGGTTTAAACTCAAGGCCTCATGCTTGCTAGACAGGTATTTTGCCACCTGAGCTGAAAGCTCACCCATTTTTGCTTTAGTTATTTTTCTGAAAAAGCATTGTGTTTTTGTGTGGGGTCAGCCTCAGACCACAATCTTCCCATTTACATTTTCCCTGATTAGAGTTATGCTCTAACTTGGCCTGGTTAGTCTATGAGATGAGAGCTCGCTAACATTTCTCCCAGTCTGGCCTTACACCTGATCCAGTCTCTACCTCCTGAATATTTAGGATTTTTTTAAGGTAATGGAGTACATTTATTGTCAAACTTTGTTACTCCCTCTCATTTTTCTCCCACTCCTCCCTTCCAATTCCACCCCTACACATTGTAAAGTTCATTTCCAACATAGTGTCTCTGAATATCATTTTTGATTGGTGTTTTTTTTCCATTTTCCACCTTAAGTTTATCACCTGTCATCCCTATTTTTTATTCTTGTGTCCCATGTCTTGTATATTCCTTTACCTGATTTAGGGAATGGAAAGGCAATAACAAAATGTTGAAACAAAGAACAAAGTGTGAACCAATATTTAGGATTATATGAGTGTGCTACATTGTGTGGACATGTCTGCATCATTTATAATTGGAATGAGACAAGTAGACATACTTCCCTTTTCAAACAAATAAGGAGTCTAAGATAGTAATGTATTTTTAAAATTCATACACTGCCTCTCATTTTCTAAAGCATCATATTATACATGTAAATGCAGTAATTAATGTTTTAGCCTAATATTAAAAAGAACTTTAAACAATTGTCTGTCTATAGAAACTCATTGCTCTATAATACAAGTTATGTTTCCCCCTACTATATAAAAGCATTTATGACACTGTTAGGTCCTTAAAGTCTCAGCCTAGCAGTCTTTATAATAGCATTTCTTCCTGTGACATAGAATTTTCTAGAACAAAAATATCGTGTTCCCTTTGGGAGCACCATGTTTGATTGTATTCTTTAAGCTGGTACAAAGGTATCTATACAGTCTTCTCTGCACATGTACCTTGGTGTCTGAAATGTGGAAGAATGTAGGCTTAGGGGCAAAGCTGTACTGCTTTCCTTGCTATAAAATCTCTTGTTTCTTTCAGAGGTGTTTTGGTAACAAATTCTTAAAAATCTCACATGCCCCCTCCATACACATACAATTTCTTTTCCTATATATTCCAGTGTTAAAAAAAGCAAGGTGGTTTTAATGTGCAACTTGCATCATGGTACATGGTAAAGTATAACTTTTTTTGAAAAGAATTGCTTTAAAATTTTCCTATATAAATAGAAGAACTCCCAGTTTTTTAGAAATGCAGAATGAGAATTGGGGAATGTGGCTATCTTTCTCCCACCAAAACATTGGAACTATAATAGGAATATGGTTACTAAAGAAAAAGATACTGATCACTGATTAGAAAGGAGCCTTCTCCATAATAGGATGTATATGAAAAATCTGATTTCCAGAAGAATGTACTCAGGTTTAATCAATGGCAATTATGGAGGGTATAGTTCTTGACAAACAAGTATATATGGTAAGTATGTGCTAGCTCTCAATTGACACCTAATTAACAAATAATTAAAGACTCTAAGAATATAAATTTACATCTAGTTAAATTAGTTAAATTGGTGCTTTTAATGCTTTGCTCTGGGTAGCCATCTACAGAGGAATTTTACTACAAATACTCCTCTTGCCAAGTGAAATGTCAGGAAGCTAAGAGTTATTAGAGCATTCTAATTGAAATTTGAAAACTAATTAGAATGTGTATTGCTATTTAGGAGCTGCTGAAGTAAAAACTCAGAAGCAAAAATAAATCACTATATTTATACTGTAACTGTCATATATTTTTAAAATTAAATCCCAATCGTGAGACTTTTGATTTACAACATAACCAAAAATACATACCAAAGTGCTTTAAACTTCTCAAAAAAGTTGTGAAGATATTTTCAAAACCAAATAGAAATAAAATCTGCTTTTCCTGGGATAAACTAACAAGTAAAATAGCAAGTAGTAGAATTTTAACAACATTTTATGGGAAATATGGCAACACTGGCCAATATCAGCAGTTTCATTCACAGAAATTGCATGGGATTAAACTTTTGCAAGGAAAACCTTGGCAGGCAAAGTTGTCAAACTATTTCCAGAAATCGATTGACAAAGAACACACACACACACACACACACACACACACACACACACACACACACACACACACACACACACACACACACACACAGAAGAAATTTCTGGTAGCCTCACACCTCAAATTACCAAGGTACACCAGCCAAAGGAATTATTTGGGAACAAGCAATTATTTGGAAATAAGTTAAAATAGATTTCAAAACCTAACAGTGCTTATATTTTAAAACATCACTATCCCTTGGTTGGAATTGCTTGTTTTTAAAAATGCTTAACTTTTGAGTAACATTAAAGTGAGCCTACAGATATGAGAAATAACTGTGCCCTTTTATATATCTTGTCCAAAGCTAGTTGGGAAAAGATTGAGCCATACTCCCTTTTTGTCTACCAAAACTCACAGTATACAGTGACTCATTTTCTCTTCCCTAGATATAGGAAGTATTCATTCCCCTTAGGAAACAAGTATTTATGACATGTCTTCACTGGTGCAAAGACTACGCAATGATCAAGTCCACAGAAATCGCTGACCTTCTAGATACCACAATCTAGTGTAAATTCGGGGAAGAATATATCAAAAATAAAATCTAGTTGGTGTCAATCCTCAGTTTTCAGTTATTTAGGCATTCATTCCTTGGATAAATGTTGGGGATTAGAGCTCCTGTAGGCTGTTCAGGTGAAGATACAGGCAATAAAGTAAAAATGGAAATTATAAGATGAAAGTGATCCTTCTCTCACTCTGAAAATAGTACAAACCCAAAGATGTAAGTAATAAATCCCCCTGATGGGAGAGAGCACAAGAGACCCCAGCAAATGGTTAAGACGGTCATCAACCCAAAGCAGTCCTGCAACTATTAGGTCAAAACTGACTTGTAACACTGTCTAATCTTCCTCCCTACACTCCATCCCTAGCTAGCAGGACTTGCAGAAGAGGAGAAAAAGCAGAAAGCTTCAGTGGGTAAGAAAAGAGAATAGTTGACTATGCTTTCTTCCCTTAACAATAGCCTTATATTTTTAGGAAGGCCAAACTCAGAATAGATCTGTGTGTGTGTGTGTGTGTGTGTGTGTGTGTGTGTGTGTGTGTGTGTGTGTGTGTGTACATGCGAGCATGTGGGTGAGCATGTGACTTGTCTAAGACCCTGAATATTTTAATTACTGATCAAACAAACATAATCCTTAAAATTTGAAATGGTTCTTTTCTATTATCCTGGATATGTACCCACTTCCAGCATATAATGGATTTTCTAGCTTTATCACCAATGTAAAGTGTCAGTCAGATGATTACAGTACACAACTTTCTACTAGAAAGTACCATAGCCACTGCACTGAACCAAATGATGCCCCAGTGGCCAGAAATGGTGGCTTCACCTTCCCAGTATCTTCACAGGCAGCATCTGCTTAGAGATGCGGGGTAATCCAACAGCTGACAGATTCACCTAGTGAATCATAAAATCAATACTGATTACATCAGCAAAATTGATCGGTTTTACACTATATTGATCTTGAAGGTGACCATGTGATCCACACTACAAGGAAGTTTCTGTCATTTCCTGTGTACAGATGGAGCCAAAGCCTTACTCATAAAGCTCAAAATAGTCTCTGATGCATTTTTTGATGATAGCTCTTATCTGTAAACATTGTAATAAGTATCCTGACTTTAGATTAGTATTGTGTTTACATAAGTAAAAGGAACAGTCAGGAACCAGAACAAATAATATGATCTTTTTAAAGCCATACTCTTGCCAATGAGACATCTGTGTGAGCCCCCACTCCTCCTTAGCTGTTGTATAGAACCCCAGAAGACAAATGTAGAAATAACCCTTGGAGAGCACTGCCAAGAAAGAACACTCACAGATTCCCACATCCTCTGGCACAGTGCTGCATGACTTTGAGCTGACCTTGAAATTTATGGTCTGGCACAAATAGTCATTACACTAGGAACAGCTTGTGCAATGCCTTGATAGCAAATGGTACCCAGCAATGTGTTAGCAGTGGGAAGAAATAAAAATATCCAATTTAGTTTTAATTCTGTAGTAGAGAATAGGCTGTGATTTGGAGAAGTTGTCTTAAAGTTGGATGCCAGATCTCAGGAAAAAGAGCACACAAATTAGAGACTATTCTGATAAAGCTATAAACAGCTGGTAGGCGTGAGAGTAGTCTGACCTTCATCAGGTATCTTGCTGTAAATTTATGAATTGATCCTGTTTTCCTTAGCTCAGTGGAGCAATGGGAAGTAAACTTATGCTTATCTTATACCTGAATGAGATACCACACCCTCTTAAAGCAACTTATCTGAACTTTAGCAGTTTACAACCACATTATACAAAGGATATCGTACAAGTTAATTTGGACTCAAGGTGGAACAAGTTAATTCCCTAAAAAACTGCCTAGACTATTGTATAGCTTAACATTTCATTAAGGTGGATTTTTCTGTGGTATTTTATTATGTGTTTGAATATTAGGTGTGTTATTAAGTATCACATAACTACAGTGAAATATTTGAGACCACTAACATAAGGAGAAAAGGTTGACTTAGCTCATCTTGCTTTGGGTCTTTGGGGAGGACACTGGATTTTGATGACAGAGAATGTGGCAGGTCCATGTCACAATCCACAGAGAAGAGACAGAAGACCCTTGGAGGGTGCAGCTCCAATGACTTTGGACCTCCTGCCAGGTCCCACTTCCCATAGTCTCTGTCGCATCCAAATAATACAACTCTGGAACTAAGCCTTTCACATAGGGACCTTTGTTACACAATTAACAAACCACAGCATTTGCTAAATAAACAATCAACACTACAAACAACAATGGAATCCTAATGATTGTCAATATGAAATAAATAATTCAGATCTACAAAAAAGAAATGTGAGTGGACTATTAACCACACATGAGAAAGACCTGCCAACAGAACCTGCCACACATGAATCATTACTGACCAAAATAGAGAAACTTATTGTAGGTTATATGTACTAAGCATAACAACAGGCCATCTGTGTTGCATGGTGTGGTCTGGAATAATAGAGATTGGATCGATCAGATATTCTTTCTAGCATTCCTGCTGGAACTGGGCAAAGAGTGGTCTAGGTGGAAGTTGAAGGATATAGTCATGGACAGGTAGAGAACCATGGGTAGGCAGAGAGTAGAGGAGTCGCTTCATTGTCAAAATCTTGGGTCGAGTGCCATGAATTCAAGTTACACAGGTCTTTAGAACAATTTTAGATACTTGTGGCTCAACCCTTATCCTTGGATTCTTAAAGAGATTTCTAAAAGGTCTTAGAGGAAGTAGTATCAGACATTGTACCACAAAAATAAGCACAGAAAAGTGAAGAAAAATACTTTAGTTTTTTTTTTTACCAATTTCATTTTTATGGAAACACAGTTCCATAAATTTAGGGACATTAGTTTGGCTTCCCAAAAATCAGTTTATAAATTATAAGATAGGTTAGCAGAACCTAATGTCTGGGTGATTCTTAGGACTTATCAATTCAGACCCACAAATGATTTTATTGTGAACAAATGTTTATGTCCAGGTCTTGTCAAATCTCCCATTTGCAGATGAGAAGAGTCAGGCAACAGACCCTCAAATGTTCACAAATTGACCAAAGAAACAAGGACATACTGAAGACTTAGTCTCTCCTTGTAAACAATTGCTTTTTCCAACTTACAATTTGTCTTACAGATGTTTGGAATCCACATTAGCAGAATACACCTTACTAATTTTCAAGGGCCAATAGGTTAAGCTTTATTGTGCTCCCAATAAACTTATCTCATCTACTATTATCATTTTACAGCTGAAAATAAAAGAAAATACCAGAAGACACACTAAAAGAAATGTTAGCAATAAATTACCATTATGCCAAATAAGTTTGCTTATGATGAAATAACCATAAGAATAGATCTGGAGAAAATAAACTCATTATTGTATGAACTCTGAATATCAAAATATTGCTTTGGTTTATAAAGAAATCACAGATTTGAAAACAGATTGGAAAGAATATTAATAAATAAATTTAAAACAATCATAAATCATCATTCATTTTTAATTTGACCAAAAACATCAAAGTTAAACTATGACTTCAGAAACATCTACTAAAATAAAATAAGTATGTTCTTTAAGTACACATCATGATAATTTCTCTTACATGTAATTTTTGCAACTATTTTAACCCAGAGCGATTTTAACTTTTTTAAAAAAAGCTTGTTGTCATAGTGATTTTACCACTGTGTTAACTCTTTCACTCAAATCTTTCATTTTGTTGTGATAGGTTTTACTCTGTCAGGTAGATCTGAAATATCCCCGAGGTGCAATATGATCCCTACCTGACAAGCAACTTTGTTGAAGCACAGCAAAAAAAATGCAAGTTTAGTGTAGCTGGAAGTATAGTAAAGTGTAGTATGGTAAAGCATTTGTTCAGCATGTGGCAGACCTGTAGGTTTGATCTCCATCAATGAGCAGCCAATATTACAAGTTTAAAAATAATTATCAAAATTTAACACTGGCACCAGAAAGAAACAAGTATGCTCATTGAAAGTTTTATTGCTTTGGTCATCAAAGGATTTTGATACCTTCATTTAACTATTGCAAATAAAGTAAAGGAAGATGAAGTAAGCATCATAGTATAATGAACATATTACGTGTGAATAATTACTTTTTCTAGGAAAGCAAATTTAGTCCTTCCACTTCATGTTTTCCCCAGAATGGGGACTTGTCCACACTCCACAAGCCTGATATACGGAACAGACATGTAAAGATTTCTTTCATCTACTTGTTCCTAATTCCTTCATGGCAAAGACTTCCCATTAGTTAGTTCCCTATGTTTCCTGGACAGTAGTTTTTATGTTGGGCAGGTCATTACATCAAAGGGAAATGAAGGAAGGGGTGACAATGATCAAGATGCATTGTACTCATGATCTGATTGGTGGGATTAAAATACTTCCATACAATCAGTTAAAATCAAATCAAATAATATATCTATAACAAATGAAGGTGTGTGTCTTTTTAGCTCCACAAAGCCATTCTTTCTGATGCAATTTGTTAGTGATGTTGTTGTTGTAAGGCAAAATGTAAGTAACTAAATTTACTCACTTGTTAAGTAACTAAAATGTTCTAAAGTGGAGTCTAGAAATGAGGAGGCTATTGCACCCCTCCTGTTACTGATCAAAGCACAGAATTTTCTGAATAAACTTTGATAACTAAGTGAAGGTAGTACCAACTGGTCTTAAGCAACTCTCAGCTTAGAGTACTCTAATCAACCAATCAGAATGAGTTTGCAATTAAGTATATTCCTGATCAAAACAATGTGCTTTTTTTTTTTTTTTTTGCTTTGCAAAACAATTTGCAGTATAGAAATTTCTTCTGTGCTTGCCTTACGGGGCTATCAGGGTTCCCTTATTCCATGTACCCATATCACAAGCTTTTGATTACTAAATCAATTCCATTTCATTAGATTTTTTTTCATTCTTAAAATTTGTATTGTTAAGATGTTGTACAGATGAGTAAGGCAATGAGTACATTACTTGTCGATCATTGTTACTCCTTCCCTTCCTTGTTGTTGTCCCACTCTCCCTTCCCTCCCCCAGATTTTTACAACTATAAGATATTTGTAACAGCAAGTAACAAGCTTGTTTGTGTGTATATGCATATATACACACACACATACACACACACACACACACACACACACACACATATATATATATAAACTTGTTCAAGAAAATAGAAAAAATAGCCAATATCAAAGCAAAACAAAGGTTATATGTTCTAGGCAAGGTTTTAAATGTATTATAAGATGTTAAAGCTGGGCACTGGTGTCTTGTGCCTGTAATCCTAGCTACTCAGGGAGCAGAGATTTGAGGTTCACCATTTGAATCCAGCCTGGGCAGAAAAGTTCCGGTGACTCTGATCTACAATTAACCTCTCAAAAAGAATCATACAGGAATTAGAGTTGTGGCTCATAGTGGTAGAGTGCTAGCCTTGAGCAAAAGAGCTCAGGGACAGCACCCAGGCTCTGAGATCAAGCCCCACAACCAACAACAACAAAAAAAAGATGCTGAAGAAAAATAAATTACCAATATAAAACCAACCTCTTCTCACTAAATCAATAAGGAATAGAATTATTATGCTTTACAGGAAATAAAACTGAATCAAGCTGACTCTCCTAAGGTTTGAGAATTACAGGGCTGCAAAATTGGTCTTAAAACATGGTATCCTGAATTTCTGTAAAAGTGATGTAAAAACTTTTGTGGAATCTGTCTCCAGAGAGATAAAGGTCAAATTCTTCATGTCAGTAAAGACAATCATTTATAGACTCTAGAAACTGATCCAAGAGAGTACAACAAATTAGAGAAAATTTATCCATCAATATTAATAGAACTCTGGGAGAAGGGAAGCCCAGTGTTGACTGCAGGCTGCCCCTGACCCCTACTTCCAGTTCTATCCGCAGAATAGCCATTCCAGGGAAGGTAGTAAGAGGTTCAAAGTAGTTCTACCTGTTCCCCAATATCTAGCTCTTGGTCCCTTGAGAAAGTCCAGGCAGGACATCTGGTAAATAATGTTTTGCCTCAATTCCTCATTGCTGTGTTGCATCCTATGAACATGCATAGATGCTAGCTACTCAAACTCTGGGCTGTGTGAGATATGGTTTGGCATTTTTTTTCCATTCCTGTACAGTAGTTCAGAGGTTCTGCCCACAGGACAATTGAGCAAGCCTTTAAAAGCAGCAGCACCCTACCTTGCAAACTTTGAATATTTAAGTAGCTCCACTGTGGGTATTTAGAAAAAGGCCCTCTCCATCACACTGGGATTGAATTGGCTTCTTTATAGTATGCCCAGTGCCATTCAGTCCTCTAAATATGTCTTTGAAATCTCTCCCTGTGGGCTATCTTACTTGTTAAAATCATGAGGGAAGATTACATTTATTGACTTCTCTTCTAACACTTAGTATATTCCCTATTTTAGTGTCAAATCGCTATTAAAGCTTTCAGACCATGACTAAAAGAAATAATTATATATTAACTCACCCAAGTAGTCAAGAGCTTCATAAAATGGGAGAAGAGGAAGCATTGGTTTGGCATAAAGTATTTTCTCTTGAAATCTTCAAAAAAAATAGCTATGCTATGCTTTTTAAGACGATAAAAATGAACAGATGTCCACAACTAATTAAGGTTTTATTTAGAAAAATTACATCATCATTGTGATATTGAGAAGGAATAACATGCTTGTTATTATCATATATATTATATATAATTCTGTATAAACATATATAATATATATGCTATATATATTTGTGCCAGTCCTGGGGCTGGGTATAGGCCTTTAACTTTCTTGCTCAAGACTAGCATTTTAATTCTTTTTTTTTTTGGGGGGGAATCTTATTTGGGATACCCTTTATTCATAACAATATCATAACAGTAACAGTAGTTACATCAAGAATAATGAATATTTTAATATATATTGGGACACATACAAGCAGATAAAGGATTGAGACACAGAGCATGAACATCTCATCAGAGGTTTGATATTTGTTTCTGGTAGGATTTCAACTCATGGTACTTGGCCCAAATATTAAGTCATTCACATTTTCTTTTTTTAATTTTTATTTTTTTATTGTGAAAATACTGTACAGAGGGGTTACAATTACATGGGCAAGATAATGAGTACATTTCTTATCAAGCGTTGTAGCCTCCTCCTTTGTTTCCCCTTCCCATCCCTTCCCATCCTCTCCCTGGCCCCCCACCCAATCCTCCTCCACCCACCAAAGTTGTAAAATTCTTGAGGCATAGTTCTACTCCCAACTTTTTGGTGGTTAGTTGGAGATAAGAGTCTAATGAGCTTTCTTGTCTGGACTAACTTTGAATCACAACCATAATCCACAGATCTCAGCCTCTTGAATAACTAGGATGACAAGTGTGAGCCACTGGTGCCCAGCTTGATGTATATTTTTTTTAAGGGCTATAAGTTGTCTCAGCCATTCCCAACAAATTTCACTAGTTATTTTTAAATGTAGGTAAACTGAGTATCAAAAACTTTTTTCATGCTGTCATAATAAAAAAAACGTTTAGTATATCAAGTAAAGAAATATATACTATATGAATAAATAAATTGAGATGAAAATCTGATATGGTTATAATAAATATATTTAAAAATGTTTTAGCTGGGTGTTGGTGGCTCATGCCTGTAATCCTAGCTATTCAGGAGGCTGAGATCTCAGGATTGCAGTTCAAAGTCAGCCCCATCAAAAAACTCTGTGAAACTCTTGTCTCCAATAAACTGCCAGAAAACCAGAAGTGGCTCTGTGGCTCAAGTGGTAGAGTGCTTGCCTTGAGCTGAAGAGCTGAGGGACAGGGCCCAGGCCCAGAGTTCAAGCCCCATGACCAACATCAACAAAAAGTTTTAAAATTTATTTTTGTTAATACTAGGACTGGGACTCAGGATCATAGGCTCTTGCTCAGCTTCTTTCTAAACGGCACTCTACCACTTGACCCATACTTCAACTCCAGATTTTTTACTGGTTAATTGCAAGTGCAGTTTCTACCTGGATTGGCATCAAACCATGATCCTTAGCCTCTTGAGAAGCTAGGCTAATAAGAGTAAGTAATTGACACCCAGTTTGAAATTCTTGATGTAGTATTAAGAAACTGACTTTCAGGGCTGGGAATGTGGCTCAGTGGTAGAGTGCTCACCTAGCATGCATGAAGCCCTGGGTTCAATTCCTTAGTACCCACATTAACAGAAAAAGCCAGAAGTGGTGCTGTGGCTCAAGTACTAGAATGCTAGCCTTAAGCAAAAGAAGCTCAAAGACAGTGCTCAGGCCCTGAGTTCAAGCCCCAGGACTGGTAAAAAAAAAAAAAAAACACAAGAAAATAAAAAACTGATCTGTAGTTCAGTTAACCTAAGGATAATATATGTACAGTGTGCAATTCACTAATGTTTTGCTTAATTGACTTCTGTGATTATATATGGACATATATAAACATCAGCATAGCTGAATTAAGATTGACCTGAATGATATAAGAAAGATTTTATGGCCCTCAGCTAATTGGGGCATTATGGAAATCATTGCCGAAACATGATTTTTGGTGAAATCTGAGTAGTGGTTATCCAGATAAAGAATAATATTGAAAAAATGTCTATGATACAGAGCATACACTGATCACTTGAGGGTACCTAAATAATTATCAACTTAAAACATATTCACAAGGTAATTGAGATAATGGAAAACAGTTTTACAGGTCCTAAAAAAGTTAAATAAGAGGGTTACTACATGGCTCAGTGATTTTGTTCTTAGTTATATATGTGAGAGAATTGAAAATAAATGCTTTAAAACAAACTAGTCTATGTGGAGAGGGGTCTCTGGGAAGACAGCAGAGTGAAAAACACCTAGTAATGATTGCACTGGATGCACCTGTCTGACATTATTTTGGCACTCTGGAGTCTATCTAAGGCTTTCAAAATCCAATTGACCTCAGGAATTTTATATTACATTTAATTTCACCTTATTCAAGTAATTTGTACAATATCAATTATCCAGCTCTATTCCTTTCAAGCACCTCTGAATGTACTTCTAAGCTATCTGTTTTGAGGAGCCAATGTTGTCAAAAAGAACCCAGTACTTCAAATAGTTATCAAGACTTGGACCACGAAGACTACTTCTGATCACAGAGTTACAAAAAGAGAGACAAGCAGCCATTGTTGACAGACCTATCTCCTAGTACAAGCCCATCTCATTCTAACTGAAGTGACTTCAAGGTGATTTTAAAGGAGCTGCATCTTTATACTATTCATTTATTTTCTCCATTTTTGACAGCTAGACTAGAATATTCAAAAGCAACTTCACACAGAGAACATAGAAAATGATTAAAATGCCTAGAAAAGCCAAGTGCTGGTGGCTCATGACTAGCTACTCTACAGGCTGAGATCTGAGGATTGTGGTTCAAAGCTAGCCTGGGCAAGAATGTCCTTAATACTCTTATCTTCTATTACCCTCAAGAAAATCAGAAGTAGAGGTATAGTTTAAAGTGGTAGAGTGGTAGCCTTGAGCAAACCAGCTCATGGACAGTGCCTAGGCCTTGAGCTCAAGCCCTCGGGCTGACAAAAATAAATAAAAAGAAGAAAATAAAAACAAAAACAAAATGCCAGAGAAAGTAGCAAAGTTAGGAACAACTTAGGAAAACCCTATGTTTTCAAGTTGATCTTTGGCCTGGAAGTAACCTACATTAGAAACAAAATACAAAATAATAACAAGCAAGTTTTATTTCCAAATAACATTTTATTAGATTAAAAAGTCCAGTTTTCAACAACCAAAAGATCCAAGGAGATATTTCCCACTTAAAGGACAAAATTAATAACCAATTTGTTCCTATAAAGATCTGGTGGCAGACTTATTAGGAAAGATGCAAAAGCTACTTTCTCAAATCTACTCAAAAACTAAAGGAAGGTGTGGAGAAAGTCAAGAAAAAGATGCATGAACACAATGGAAAAATCAATACAGAGGAACAAAGGTAAATTCTGGTTCTGAAGAGTATAATTGCTGAAATGAAAAATTTACTAGAGAGACTCAAAAGCAGACTTGATAAAGCAATTGGAAGAATCAGTCTTAAGAGCTAAAAAATATTTTAAAAAATATGAACAGAGCCTAAAGTGCCTTTGTGACACCATCAGATGCAACAATACATGCCTCATGAAAGTTAGAGATGGAGAAGAGAAAAAGAAGGAGAGGGAAATCATTTGAAGAAATAATTACCCAAAAATTCTGTCTTTGGATGAAAAACATGAATAAGAACATCTAAGATGCTCAAGGAACAGGAACAGGAATTCAGAGATGCATTGTTATATTTTTAAAAGACAAAGAAAGAATCTTGAAATTAGCAAGCAAGCAAGAATTCATCACAGAAGTTTTGTTCAACAGATTATCATATTTCTCATCAGAAAGGCATGAAGGCCAGAAGTTAGTGGGCCTGCTTAAATGTTAAACAACAACAACCAAAACAACAAAACGCTGTCAATCAAAAATCCTAAGGCCAGGAAAGTTGCCCTTTAACAATGTTGTAGAACTTAAGCTATTTTCTTACTCCTCCATAACTTAAGCTGAATATGTTAACTGCTCCCTTTGCCTTGTTACTTGCTCAAGGGACTCCTGCAGGGTAACACAAAGAAATACCAGGTAGTTACTTGAAATCAAATGAAGAAATAAAGCTCTCAACAGAGGCAAATTCATGAGAAAATATGAAAACAAGTATTATGGTTAACAAAGGTTTGTAGCTGCACTTTCTTATTGTGAATATGATCTGAGACACTAATGCATTCCTAAAAAGGATAATCATTAGTCTAAAAGCTAGGATTACTGCAACTTTGAAACATCATTTTTTTGTTTTCTACAAATTTTCAGAGACTAATGCATTTCAAAAACTGGTTAGTTTATGTTTTTGAGCACACATTTATAAAGAAGTAATTTTGTGACATAAACAACCAAAAGGGTAAGAAAATAAAACAGTAAAGAGAGATTTTTATGTTACTGAGGTTATTATCAAGTTGAGTTAAAGTGTTATAAATAGAATTTCAAATGTACTCTTAGAGTAAAAGCACTAAGAAAATAGCTATAGAAGATATACAAAAGGCCAAGTGTAGTGGCACACACCTGTGGCCACACCATTTGGGAGATATAGGAAGGAACAATGTATGCTTCAGGCTAGCCTGGACTGCATGTGTTTAAAAAAATATATGAAAGGTAATAAAAAATTGAAACATTTTACTAGAAAAAAAATCAATTAAACATAGAAAAGAACATAAATACAGGAAATCAGGAGGGAAAAGTTATTAAAAAATAAATAGCAAAACAACAGAAGTGAGTTCTTTTGTTACCAATCAGTTGGCAAGTATCCTTTGCTCTACTCAATGGGAATCTGATGTATATGAGGAAAAGCTCTTCCAGTGTTAGTAATATCCGACTCTTGGCAGTTTTTGTAATATTTAAGTATCTCGTATCATTTAATGGCATCAGCATACACACATAATCATCAGTAGACAGGACTTTCTAGTGTTAGGTGTTGGGATCCATAGCCCTGAAGTGACAAATATCAGTTTTGGGGGTCCAGAGGGACAAAATCCTCAAAGCAGCACTTTCCAGCTCCCTTCATCTTCTCTTTAACTTTATCATCCCTCATTCTCCCCACATTTGTCACGTCTCCTCCTCATAGTTTATACCCTGGCCCAATTCTGGTACTCTTCAGATGACTTTTGTCCCTGCTGCCACCACTAGGGTAGCAATTGGCTCTGTCACCTCTCACTGCTACTGTGGCTGCCTCTGCCACTGCTTCCTCTGGGCAGGAGCTGCCTGAGCTGCTTCACCATTACCACCACCAGGGCAGTGTCTGCTTCTGCCACCACCTTGTAGCCTTCATGGTCACCAGCTCAGTCAACTTCACCAATGAAGATAATCAAAAAGCAAGAAAAGACTACTGGGGAGAAGCCTTTTATTGGGCTTTTTGTGTTGCATCACCAGGAGACAGGCTATGAGGGTATCTCGGCTGACCACGAAGTGAGCCAAACAGCTTGTTTATATAGGCAGAAAAGGAGAGTGGCAAGAGAGTCTTTGACAATCCTTTCCTGCAAATGAAGAACTGTGTTTGCACTAGTCACAGGCTTTCTGCTGTACCATCAGGGAAAAGTGGTCTCTCTCTTTGTGGCACAGGAGGAAATGAGTGCAGGATCATCCAGAATTCCCTGAGATTGTGCTGACAAGCCTCCAGCACAAGCTATTCAAAACATTTATGGTGAGGACTGTGCTTCCATGAGCTGTAGTTAGGCGGTGAGCTATGGTGGTTTTCATGTAGCTTCATCAAGGTGTCCATGAAGTGGGTAAAGAAGCCCGAGCTACAACCCCCCTAGCCATAAAAGAAATGCAAATCAAATCAACATGGAGATTCCACCTCACCCCAGTAAGAATGGCTATAATCAAGAACTCTAATAACAACAGATGCTGGAGGGGATGTGGAAAGAAGGGACCCCTATTGCATTGTTGGTGGAAGTATAAACTTATTCAACCACCTTGAAAAGGAGAATGGTGGTTCCTCAAAAGACTCCACAGAGAGCTCCCCTATGACCCAGCAATCCCACTTTTGGGCATTTACTTGAATGATCACAAACAAGACCATACTAAAGCTACCAGCAAAACTATCTTTATTGCAACATTATTTACCATAGCAAAGATAATGGAACCAACCCAGATGCCCCTCATTAGATGAATGGATCAAGAAAATGTGGTATATATACACATTGAAATTCTATGCCTCTATCAGAAAGAATGACATTGCCCCATTTGTTAGGAAATGGAAAGACTTGTAAAAAATTATAAATGAAGTAAGCCAGGCCCAAAGAAACATAGGTCCCATGGTTTCCCTTACTTGCAATAACTAGTACATGTCTGAGACAAGCAGAAACATTTTCAGATAAGTTGATGTTAGGTGAAATGAAGTCCAAGATAAGGACTCAAATGGTTTTTATTTCTTGCTTTTGTTTCTAACATATTTATAAGATGACTTTTTTGTTGTTTTGTATGTCCCTCCCCCCACAGTATAACCCCTGTTTTCACTGTATTTGATGTTGTATAATTTGTAGAGGGGAAGGGAAAAAACAAATTGTTTAAATAGGGATACAGGTGGACCCATTGCAACAATGAGATGTACAAGTCATTATGTCAAAAAACGAACTTTACAACTTTGGGGTGGGAGGGGAGGGAAAATGGGAAAGGATGGGAAGGGGAAACAAAGGAGGAGGCAACAATGCTTGATAAGAAATGTACTCATTACCTTGCTCATGTAATTGTAACCCCTCTGTATGGTATGTTCACAATAAAAAAAAAATTAAAAAAAAAAGAAGCCCAAGCTGGTAGGAGGACAGTCTAGCTGCTTCACTAAAGGTTTTCTTAAGGTAACCAGAGCACTAGGAAAGGTTCTAATAGCTTGGACAGAACTTACAGGACAAGTTAGAAAATAGTGAGCCAGAAAAGAAAATGGAATTGAAACATATTACAATTTATAAAACACAGAGAAAATATCGTGCTAAGTGAAAGACACCAAACAACAAAAGTCACATATTGTATAATTCCAGTTATATGTGAATTTCATGATAAGCAAATCCATAGGGAAAAATACATATATTGCTAACTTCTATGTAGAAGAGGAGAATAGGATATTTCTTTCTGTAAAATTTGATGAAAATTTACTGGAATTACATAGTGATGATGGTTACACAATATCATACAGGTGCTGGACATCACTGCAATAGACACTTGGAAATGGTTAAAATGTTAGTTCTTTTTTCTGTACTCGGGGTGGAACACTTGCTAAATGATGTAGATAAAATAATGTACATAAAATATATTCATATGTAATAAAATAATATAAAGACTTAAAAAGCCCAAAGACACAGAAATAAAGGAACTCTTCTTAATTTGTCTTATTATTTTTAGGTGACTCTATATTCTTTTTTAAAAAATATTTTTATTGTACAGATACGGGACAGAGGGGCTGGGAAGGTGGCTCAGTGATAGAGCGCCTGCCTTGCATTCCTGAAGCCCTAGGTTCGATTCCTCAGCACCACATAAGCAAAAAGAAAAAAGTCGGAAGTGGCACTGTGGCTCAAGTGGTAGAGCGCTAGGCTTGAGCTGAAGAGCTGAGGGACAGCGCCCAGGGCCAGAGTTCAGGCCCCACGACCGGACCAAAAAAAAAAAAAAAAAAAAAAAGGTATGGTACAGAGGAGTTAAAATTACATGAGTAAGGTAATGATTATATTTCTTATGGAGCATTGTTACCCCCTCCTTTGTTTTTTCCCCTACTATCCCTTCCCCCTTCACCTCCCCAACTCCTCCCTCAGTCCCCCAAGTTGTAAAGTTTGTTTTCAACATAGTGTCTTGTATGTCACATTGTTACAATGGGTCAACCCATATCCTTGTTTCAGCATTTTGTTATAGCCCTTCCCTCCCCAAATTAGAAAAAAAATGTATATACAAGATGCATGGCACTGGAATCAAATACAGTGACAACAGGGGTTAAAGCTATGTACATATGACCATATAAGATGATGCTAAGTGAAATGAACCCCAAGATAGGGACACACAAGAGGTATTTTTTTTCTTTGTTGCTGTTGTTTTTAATATACTATGTGATTTTTGTTTGTTTCTTTTATATGTTATTCCCCCATGGTATAACCCCTGTTGACGCTATATTCTTTACGTCATGTATGGTGTAAACTTGTGCACATCTGTGGGAAGGTGAGAGGTAGGCAAAGAATGAGCAGAAAGTGGGCAAATAAATACAGCAGAGGGGTCCATCAGCTGCACTGGACATGGATGAAAGTGAACTAAGCAACTCAAGGGTGATGAAAGGAAGGAGGGAATGAAAGAGAAAAGTAGAACAGTTGATATTAAGCAAGAGGAAAGAAATATATATATCACCTGATCTGGAAAAAATAGATTTATTGTTAATGTTTGTAGAGTTCTTAAGCTTTGTAGCTTAGAATGATGCTGATTATCATTGTGAAAGTTAAAATGTGTTTGTGATTTCAGCTTAGTATAACTACTTCACAGTACTATGAAATTTATGTAGTTACATAATCTCAATAAAGAAATCTTTGGGAAAAAATGATGACTAATTATACACAATATAAATTATATCTAAACAAATAAATATTAGCTACAAAGCAGCTACTACTTAAAAATAAACAAAGGATGGGGATTACAAATATGCTTCCTGAAACCAGAATTTTAGTGTTTTTATTTGTTTGCTGGTCAAAAATTTTTTAGCAAATTATTTTTCCATAAAGTGAGGACTATAGTGTCAAATTTTTTTGAATAGTGTCTCCCTTTTTAGCCTAAGTTGATCTGATATTCACTACATAGCTCAGGCTATCATGAATATTAATATGCAGCTCAGGCTGGCCTTGAACTGCTGAAGTTCATGCTTCAGCGGTGAGTGTTGGAATTACAGGCGTATGCAACCATGACTGGCTTGAAAAGATTTTTTTAAAAACAAGTTTATACATAATATACATACCTCATAATTTGTATATTTAAAATATATAGTAGAGTGTTTTGAAATGTATTTCTAGAGATATGCAAATATCACAACTTTGTATCTGCTGTGGGCCCTATCTGTGGCAAACACTAATCAACTTTCTACCTTTCTATATATATGTTATATATACATATATATGTATATATACACATATACACACATACATATACATATCTATACATATCTATACATATATGTATATATCTATACTATTTACATATATATGTATAGATATGTATATACATATACATACATATACACATATGTATATATATATTAGAAGCATACAACATTTTATGATTGATTCCTTCCAATACTCATATATTGTATGTTTTTTATTGTAAAAATGCTGTATAGAGGGGTTACAATTACATGAGCAAGGTAATGAGTACATTTCCTATTGAGCACTGTTGCCTCCTCCTTTGTTTTTCCCCTACCATCCCTTCCCTCCCACATCCACAACTACCCCACACCCCCAAAGTTGTAAAGTTCATTTTCAACAAAGTGTTTTGTACATCTCATTGTTACAATGGGTCAACCTGTATCCTTGTTTAAGCATTTTCTTTTTTCCCTTCCCCTCCCTGAATTAGAGAAGTGTGTATACAAGATGCAGGGCACCAACATCAAATGCAGTGAAAACAGGGGTTATACCATGGGAGAGGAGCATACAAAGAAACAAAAAAAAAACATATGGTACATTATAAATATGTTAGGAACAAGAGCAAGAAAGAAAAAAGATAAGTGTGTCACTATCTTGGGGTTCATTTCACTTAACATCATCTTATATGGTCATATGTACTTAGCCTTTCCTACTTGTCCTACACATATATCAGTTATTGAAATAGGGGAAACCATGGGAGCTATGTATATTTGGGCCTGGCTTACTCCACTTATTATAATTTTTTACAAGTCTTTCCATTTCCTAACAAATGGGGCAATGTCATTCTTTCTGATGGAGGCATAGAATTCTATTATGTAATCTATTCATCTACTGAGAGGCATCTGGGTTGGTTCCATATCTTAGCTATGGTAATAATGCTGCAATAAACATAGTTGTGCTGGTAGCTTTAGTATGGTTTTGTTTGTGATCATTTGGGTAAATGCCCAAAAGTGGGATTGCTGAGTCATAGGGGAGCTCTCTGTGGAGTCTTTTGAGGAACCTCCATACTACTTCCCAAAGTGGTTGAATAAGTTTACTCTCCCACCAACAATGAAATAGGGCTCCCTTCTGATCACATCCCTGCCAGCATCTGTTTTTATTAGAGTTCTTGATCATACCCATTCTAACTGGGGTGAGGTAGATTCTCAATGTTCCTTTGGCTTGCATTTCTTGTATGGCTAGGGAGGTTAAGCATTTCTTCATGTGTCTATTGGCCATTCTTATTTCCTCTTCAGAGACGTTTCTCTTTCAATCTTTAGCCCACTTATTTATTGGGTAGTTGTTTCTTTGAGGATTTGTTGTTGGGGGACTTTTTTTGAGTTCCAAGTATATATTAGATATGAGACCCTTGTCCATTGTATGGCTAGTTAAGATCTTTTCCCAAACTGTAGGCTTTCGATTGATCTTGCTAGCTTTGTCCTTTGTCATGCAGAAGCTCTGCAGCTTCATACAATCCCACTAGTCTAATTTTTTTTATTTGTTGTGTTTCTAGGTCTCTATTAAGAAAATTTTAGCCTGTGCCAAGGAGACCTAGTGTTTCTCTTATTCCTTCCTGTAATGTTTTCAGGGTGTCTGCTTTGACTTTGAGGTCTTTGAACCATTTCGAGTTGATTCTGGTGCAAAGTAATATATACGGATCTATCTGTAGTTTTGTACAGGTGTTTAACCAATTTTGCCTCCATCATTTACTGAAGAGACTGTCTTTCTTCCAGTCCATTTTTTAGCTCCTTTATTGAAGAAAAGATGGCTATAAGTCTGTGGGTTCATTTCTGGGTTTTCAGTTCTATTCCATTTGTCCTCAGGTCAGATCATGTGCCAGTACCAAGCTGTGTTGATTACTATGGCTTTGTAGTAGATTTTGAAATTTGGTATTGATATTCCTCCAGCACTGTTCTTTCTGTTAAGGGCCATTTTTGGTATTTGGGGTCTTTTATTCTTCCATGTGAATTTTTGGATTGCTTCTTCTATTTCCTTGAAGAATAAGATTGGAATATTAATAGGTATCACATTGAATTCGTTGATAGCTTTTAGAAGTATTGCCATTTTCACTGTGTTGACCCTTCCAATCCAGGAGCATGGGAAGTTTTTCTACTTCCTAAGTTCTGCTTTGATTTCCTTTTTCAGGTTTTTAAAGTTTTCATTGTAGAGGACCTTCACATCTTTAGTTAACTCCTAGGTATTTTATTTTTTGTGGGGCTATTACAAAAGGGTTGCTATCCTGAATTCAGCCATGCTCTTCTCATTGTTGGCATATAGAAAAGCCATTGATATTTTTCCTTTATTTTTTTTTAATTTTTTATTGTAAAGATACTATACAGAGGGTTACAGTTACATGAGCAAGGTAATGAGTACACTTCCTATTGAGCATTGTTACCCGCTCCATTGTTTTCC
The DNA here is from genome assembly GCF_024711535.1 of Dipodomys merriami. Lineage (NCBI taxonomy): Eukaryota > Metazoa > Chordata > Mammalia > Rodentia > Heteromyidae > Dipodomys > Dipodomys merriami. The sequence continues at coordinate 33,342,348 of NW_027205603.1, forward strand.
CCCACCATCCCTTCCCTCCCTACCTTCCCCGAAGTTCTTTTTTTTTTTTTATTGTGATTAAGTGATTACATAATTTCCCAAATTTCACAGTACTGCGGAATAATGATGCTCATTTAAAGTCACAAGTTCATTCTAACTTTCCTGGAGCAAATTGTCTACCATGGTCTATAACATATAACGGTGTACACTTATACACCATACATGTGATCAGCAGCATGAGGATATTTAATAGTGGTTCAACCAGATGGGTGGGAGTTCTTTGTTTCTTAAGTCCTGTTAGTTTTGTCGTATCACCTAACATTTTGGATTTAGCATCCACTTATCAGGGAGACCATGTACCATTTGTCTCTTTGCTCTTGGCTTACCTCGCTCAACATGATTCCTTCTAGCTCCATCCATTTCCCTGCAAATGCCACTGTTTTGTCATTTCCAATGGCTGCAAAATATTCCATTGTGTATAGATACCACAATTTTTGGATCCATACATCTGTGGTGGGGCATCTGGGTTGTTTCCATATCCTAGCTATTGTGAACAGTGCTGCAATAAACATGGAGGTGCACTTGTCCTTGTATACTGGTTCCTGTTGTTCAGGGTAGATGCCTAGAAGTGGTATGACTGGGTCGTAAGGGAGGTCAATCTTTAGCTTTCTAAGGACCCTCCAGACTGCTTTCCAAAGTGGTTCTTAAGTGTACATTCCCACCAGCAGTGCAATAGGCTTCCTCTTTCTCCACATCCCCTCCAGCATTTGTCGTTGGCTGATTTGTGCATGTGGGACATTCTGACTGGGGTAAGGTGTATCTCATGGTTGTCTTTATTTGCATTTCCTTCACCACCAGGGATGATGAACATTTCCTCATGTGTTTCTTTGCCATTTTTATTTCTTTTTTTTTAAATTTTATTTTATTTTATTTGTGAACATACTGTACAGAGGAGTTACAATTACATGGGCAGGATAATGCGTACATTTCTTACCAAGCATTGCAGCCTCCTCCTTTGTTTACCCTTCACATCCCTTCCCAGCCTCCCCCCCTCCCCCCCAATCCCATTCCTTCTCCTCCCCCCCCTCCCTTCCCCCCTCCCCGGCACAGAGGTTGTAAAGCTCGTTTTGGACATGACAACTTGTACTTCTCATTGTTCATCTGAGAAGTCCCTCTTTAGTTCCCTTGCCTTTTTAGTAATTGGTTTGTTAGGTTTGGGAGGGATTAGTTTCTTGAGTTCCCTGAATATACTGGATGTTAACCCCTTGTCTGATATATTGCTGGTAAATATTTTTTCCCAATTAGTTGGTTGTCTTCCTAGCTTGGTTGTGATATATTTAGCTGTGCAGAAGCTTTTTATTTTAAGGTAGTCCCATTTGTGGAGTCTCTCTCCAAATTGTTGTGACCCTGGGTCTCTGTTCAGGAAGTTCCTTCCTGTGCCTATTAGTTCAAGTGTCTCTCCTACTCTGTCCTGCAGTAGTTTCAGAGATTCAGGTTTAATGTTAAGGTCTTTAATCCATTTTGAGTTGATGTTGGTGCATGGTGATAGGCTGGGGTCCACTTTTAGTTTTCTGCATGTGGCTGCCCAGTTTTCCCAGCACCAGTGGTTGAAGAGGCTGTGTTTCTTCCATTGTATGTCTTTGGCTCCTTTGTCGAATATCAGCTGGCTGTAGGCCTGTGGATTTATTTCTGGATCTTCTATTCTGTTCCATTGTTCTTCGGGTCTGTTTTTGTGCCAGTACCATGCTGTCTTTGTTATTATATCTCTGTAGTAGAGTTTGAAGTTCGGCATGGATAGCCCTCCCATGTTGTCTTTCTTCCCTAGAATTGTTTTGGCTATTCTAGGTCTTTTGGTTGTTCCATATGAATTTTTGGACTGTTTTCCCTATTTCAGTGTTGTATGTCATTGGATTTTAATAGGAATTGCATTGAATTTGTATATTAATTTTGGTAGTATTACCATCTTCACTATATTAAGTCTGCCTATCCAAGAGCATGGGAGGTCTTTCCATTTCCTTGTGTCTTCTGCAATTTCTTTCTTTAACTTTTTATAGTTTTCATTAAATAGTTTTTTTACATCTTTGGTTAGGTAAATTCCTAAATATTTTATTTTTGTGGAGGCTATTTTGAATGGGGTTGCTCCCTTTATTTCCCTCTCTTCTTGTGCATTGTCAGTGTACAGGAAGGCAACTGATTTTTGTGGGTTCATTTTGTATCCTGCTATTTTGCTGAAGTGGTTTATGATTTCTTAGAGTTTGGGAATAGAGTTTTTGGGATCGTGAAGGTATAGTATCATATCGTCTGCAAAAAGGGATAGTTTAAATTCTTCTTTCCCTATGTGGATCCATTTAATATCTTTTTCTTGCCTTATTGCCCTGGCTAAGGGTTCCAGGACTATATTGAAGAGGAGTGGAGACAGTGGGCATCCTTGCCTTATTCCTGATTTTAGGAGAATTGGCTATAATAAGTATAATATTGGCTATTGGTCTGTCATAAATGGCTTTTAATGATTTAAGAAATGTTCCTTCTATTCCTATTTTCTACAGAGCTTTTAGCATGAATGAATGTTGAATTTTATCAAAGGCCTTTTCTGTATCTGTGGAGATAATCATGTGATTCTTGACCTTGGCTCTGTTGATGTGTTGGAATACATTTATTGACTTATGTATGTTAAACCATCCCTGCATCTCTGGGATGAAGCCTATCTGGTCATAGTGTATGATTTTTTTTATGTGTTTCTGGATTCTGTTAGCTAGAATCTTGTTAAGGATCTTTGCATCTGAGTTCATCAAGGAAATTGGCCTGTAATTCTCCTTTTTGGTTGGGTCTTTGCCTGGTTTGTGGATGAGTGTGATATTGCCTTTGTAGAATGAGTTTGGGATAGCTCCCTCCTTCTCTGTTTCTCTGAAGAAAATTGAATTTTGAGGGTTAATTTTATACCTTGCTACTTTGCCAAAGTTTCAAATCAGCTTGAGTTATTTGGGAGTGGAGTCTGTGGGATTCTTTAAATGCAAGATCATACCATCTGCAAAGAGGGAGAGTTTTACTTCATCTTTCCTTATTTGGATCCCTTTTATGTTTGCATCTTGTCTTATTTCTCTAGCTAGGTATTCTAATACTAAATTGAAGAGAAGTGGAGAGAGTGGATATCCTTGTCTTGTTCCTGAATTTAAAGGAAACGGCTTTAGTTTTTCAACATTAAGTATAATGCTGGCTGTAGGTTTGTCATATACAGCCTTTATTATATTGAGGAATGTTCCATGGATTCCTAATTTTTCTAGAGCCTTCATCAGAAAGGGGTGTTGGATCTTGTCAAATGCTTTTTCTGCATCTATTGAGATAATCATGTGGTTCTTATCCTTGTTCCTGTTGATTTGATGAATTATATTAGTTGATTTGCATGTATTGAACCAGCTTTGCATACCTGAAATGAATTTTGTGTGATCATAATGTATGGATTTTTTAATTAGTTGTTGAAGTCAAATGGCCAAAACTTTGTTGAGAAGTTTTGCATTGATGTTCATTAACGAAATGAGTCTATGGTTCTCTTTCTTTGATGAGTCCCTGCCTGGTTTTGGGAAGAGGGTTATGATAGTTCCATAGAAAGAGTTCAGTAGTGAACTTTCTCTTTCAATTTCATTGAAGAGTTCAGGAGTATTAGTGTGAGTTCTCTTTGAAGGCCTTGTAGAATTTTGCTGTAAATCCATCCGGTCCTGGACTTTTCTTAGATGGGTGGTATCTTATTGATGTTTCTATTTCAGTGCTTGTTATGGGTCTGTTAATTTTGTTTAACTCATCTTGGTTTAGTTTGGCATGTCAATATTTGCTAGGAAATTGTCCATTTCTTTCAGATTGTCAAACTTATTAACATAAAGGTTTGAGAAGTATTCCCTTATAATGTTCTGAATCTTTGTTGTTTCTGTGGTGATCTTTCTATTCTCATCTCTGAGTTTGTTTACTTGGGTGTGTTGTTATAGCTCTGAGTTTGTTTTCTTGGGTGTGTTGTTATACTCTGATCTATAAACTTGTCTCTGAGTACTGTCTTTGTTGTGTCCAAGAGGAGCTGGTAATTTGTGTGCTCATTTTTGTTGAAAATCATAAACATTTGAATTTCCTTTCTAATCTCTTCCGTGACCCACTGGTGGTTCCACAGTGTGTTGTTCAGCCTCCATGTAATACAAGACTTTCTTTGGTGGCTTTTGGTTTTGAGTTCTAATTTTATTCCCTTGTGGTCTGAGAGAATGCAGGGCATGATATCAATATTTCTGAATTTGGACAATTTTGCTTTGTGACCTAAAATGTGGTCTATTTTGGAAAATGTTCTGTGTGCTGCTGAGAAGAACATGTAGTCTGAAATTCCTGGGTGAAATATTCGGCACATGTCTGTCAAATCAAGTTGGTCTTTGCAGTTGTTTAGATATGCAGTTTCTCTGTTGAGTTTTTGCCAGGTTTATCTATCTAGTGGGGATAGTGGTACATTAAAGTCCCCAAAAATTAAAGTCTTTGGATCTATGTGAGATTTGAGGGAAAGTAGTGTTTCTTGGATAAATTTGGGTGCTCCCTTGTTTGCTGAATAGATATTTAGAATTGCAATATTCTCCTGAAAAACAGATCCCTTAATTAGTATGTAGCAACCTTCTTTATCTCTTCTCACTAATTTTACTTTGAAGTCTATTTTATCTGATATTAGGATTGCAAATCCCACCTGTTTATAGGGGTTGTTTGCTTGGTAGATTTTATTCCAGCCTTTCACTGTTGGAACATATATATATATATATATATATATATATATATATATATATATATATATATATTGCCACCAGCTCCCGGCTTGCATATATTTTCATATAAGAACTTTTTTTTAAATTTTTTTAATTTTAATTTTAATTTTTTGTGAACACACTGTACAGAGGGGTTACAATTACATGGGCAGGTTAATGTGTACATTTCTTATCAAGCATTGCAGCTTCTTCCTTTGTTTACCCTTCACATCCCTTCCCAGCCTCCCCCCAACCCCCCCACCCAATCCTCCCCGATTCCCCCCCCCCCCGCACCAACATTGTAAAGCTCGTTTTGGACATGACAACTTGTACTTCTCATTGTTGCAACAGGTCCACCTGTATCCTTAAACGACTTGTTTTTCCCCATCTCCTCTACAAGTTATACTGACATCAAATATAGTGAAAGCAGGGGTTATACTGTGGGGGAGGGACATACAAAGCTACAAAGAGATAATCTTATAAATGCGTTAGAAACAAATGGAGTGACACTTGAAGGCAGCAGATAGAAGGATCTTACTTTTTAATCCAACTAGACTTTCTATGTTGCATAATTGGAGAGTTAAGTCCATTAATATTGAGAGTTAGGACTGAGAGGTTTTCGTAGTTCCTGCCATGTTATCCACCTTCATGGGGGCTGTGCCAACTGAATTCTTCCTATGGTTCTTGGTTTCTCAGTTTGAGTGTGGTTTCTTAGCCTTTATTGTGCTTTTATTGATTTTCTATGTGTAGTGCATTTTTAAGTATCTTTTGTAGGGCTGGTTTGGTGGAGATATATTGTTTCAGTTTTTCTTTGCTATGGGAGGTTTTTATTTGGCCTTACATTATGAAGGAGAATTTATCCGGGTACAGTATTCTTGGCTGATAGTTGTTTGTCTCTAGGGCGTGGCATGCAACATTCCAGGCTCTTCTTGCTTTAATTCTCTCTGCTGAGAATTCTGAGGTTATTCTAATTGGATTCCCTTTACAGGTAATTGATCTTTTCTCCTTGACAGATTTAAGGATCCTTTTCTTGGTCTGAATTAATCCTGTGTGGATTATAATGTGATGGTGGGATGTCCTGTTCTGGTCTGGTCTATTTGAGGTTCTAAAAGCTTCTTATATCTGAATATGCCCATCTTTTTGCATCATTGGGAAGTTCTCAGCTAGGATCCTGTCAAATAAATTTCCTAGACCATTAATTTCTATCTCTAGGTGCTCCTCTACACCCATTATCCTCAGATTAAGCCTTCTGATGGTGTCTTCCAAATGTTGAGTAGATCTATCATATTTCTTGGATTTGTCTTTGATAGTTGTATGTTCCTTTTCTATAATATCTAGGCTGTCTTCAATTCCAGAGATTCAATCTTCTGCGCATGGTCTAACCTACTGACAAGACTTTCTACTTTGTTTTTTATTTTCTTTCCTTATAATTTGTCCGCTATGATGGCTTCAAATTCTTTGTTGGAGCTTTGTTTTAGATCTTGTATGGACTTCTTTACTTCCTTACTTTGGTTTTCTGTATTCATTCTCAAATCACTCAGTTGATTAGTTCTAATTTCAATGGACTCCATTTCCTTTTGATGGGTTCCATTCAGCATTCCCTTTGTGGCCTCCCTGGATTACTTCAGCTATCTGTTTATGGATTCCATGAATGCCTCCATTGATGTTTGTCTATTTTCATACCCCTCACGCAATTACTGTATTACTCTGATTAGCTTCCTCAAGCTCACGCAATTCCTCTATTAATCTTTGATTAGTTTCTTCACGCTCATGAGATTCCTGTATTACTTTTTGGTTAGCCTCATTATGTTCATGAAGTTCCTGTATTAATCTTTGGTTAGCCTTGTTTGCTCCCTATCACTCTCATTCTGAGTCCTTTGCAGGCTTTCAATCCTTTCATTCACCGTGTTTACCAGTAGTGTTTGTAGAGCTTTTTGGGAACTCTCCTCTGGATTATTCATTAACTGTTCTGTCATCTGATTATCAAGAGTGGGAGTTAAGATACCTGGTCATGACATTTTTCTTGTGTTTCTTCAGCTTGTTCTGCCCATTTGGTATGAAAGTAACACTCATTTTGTTCTAGAACACTATTATAAAGCAAGCACCAACCAGAGTCCTGTAGTTGCACAGATTGTCACAGTCAAATTGGCTGCAGATACAATCTATTTGAACTGAAAAAATCTAATTCAACATCAAACAACTATGGATTCACGGACTAAGAACATCAAAGAGGGATTCAGCAGACCAGAAATTAATAGGTTTAGGGAGAATTGTGGGAAAAAATAGAATGAGAAGAATGTGGAGAGATAAAAGGAAAGAGTGAATTTAACCAAGCTCTAATTTCAGAGATGAAACAAGTATACCAGAATGAAAGGGAGAGATAAAGAAACAAGAAAAAATGAAAAACAAAAATTAAAATTTAAAAAAAGAAATACTTAAAAATTATGTAAGTATAAGGAAATAATACTGATAGAAAAGGATAGAGTGAGAGGAGAGAGATAAACAGGAAAAATGAAAAAATAAATTATAAAAAATTTAAAAATGCAATACTTAAAAATTATATAAGTATAACAAAATAATACTACCATTAAAGGAGTTAAGCCTAAGAGAATGTGAATGGAGTAATCAATTACTTTTTTTTACAAATTCTCTTTTTATTAATTATTAATAAGGGTTTTTTATTGTGAAAATACCATACAGAGAGGTTACAATTACATAAGCAAGGTAATGAATACATTTCTTATCGAGCATTATTGCCTTATCCTTTGTTTCCCCTTACCATACCAGCCCCCTCTCCCCCATCAAAGTTGTAAAGTTCGTTTTTGACATAGCATCTTGTTACATTTCATTATTGCAATGGGCCCACCTGTATCCCTATTTAAACAATTTGTTTTTTCACTTCCTCTCCACAAGTTATACCAACATCAAATACAGTGAAAGCAGGGGTTATACCATGGGGTAGACATATACAAAGCAACAAAGAAATCATCTTATAAATATGTTAGAAACAATAGCAAGAAAGAAAAACCATTTGAGTCCTTATCTTGGGTTTCATTTCACCTAACATCAACTTATTTGAAAATGTTTCTGCTTGTCTCACATATACTAGTTATTGCAAATAAAGAAAACCATGGGACCTATGTTTCTTTGAGCCTGGGTTGTTTCACTTAATATGATTTTTTCTAAGTCTTTCCATTTCCTAACAAATGGGACAATGTCATTCTTTCTGATGGAAGCATAGAATTCCATGTATAAATACCATATTTTCTTGATCCACTCATCCACTGAGGGGCATCTGGGTTGGTTCCATATCTTAGCTATGGTAAATAATACTGCCATAAATATAGTTGTGCTGGTAGCTTTAGTATGTTCTTGTTTGTGATCATTCAAGTAAATGTCCAAAAGTGGGATTGCTGGGTTATTGGGGAGCTCTCTATGTAGTCTTTTGAGGAACCTCCATACTACTTTCCAAAACTATTGAACAAGTTTATACTCCCACCAACAATGCAGGTATATATCTGCAGATAAGCAGAACAGCAATTTTGTCTCAAGAAAAAACAAGGGACCAAAAGTTTAGAACAGATTAAAAAAAACAAAAACAGAAACACACACACACACACACACACACACACACACACACACACACACACACACAGAGCTAAAGTACAAATTGTGAAAGAAAAAAGATAGAAAACAATTTTTTAATTTTTTAAAAAAAGTTAGATAGACAAAAGAGTTCTTTGATTTTTTTGGGGGGGGTCTGATATTGTATCTCCTCTGTGTCCATAACCAGTCTCTTGGTAGAGTCTCTGGTCTGCTTGTGGTGTTTGGTTTTCCTATGGCTTGATTGGCTTCATTAAGCCAGTTTGTTTGAGCAGGCAGAAAGCTCTGCCTTACCCAGGACTTTGTTATCCTCCTCCCAAGCTAGTTCAGTGGGAGGGAGATCTGCTTTGAGTATCACAAAAGAGTGAGATGGCGAGGTGGGAAGGTGGCTCAGTAGTAGAGTGCTTGCCTTGCATTCATGAGGCCCTGGGTTTGATCCCTCAGCACCACATAAGCAGAAAAAGCCAGAAGTGGCACAGTGGCTCTAGTGGTAGTACACTAGCTTTGAGATGAAGAGCTGAGTGACAGTGCCCAAGCCCAGAGTTCATGCCCCACGACTGGCAAAAAATAAAAATAAAAATAAAAATAAAAGAGGGATATGGCTGTTTCCTCAAGCTTGGAGTTGTTGTGATGAGGCTAGGTGGGTAGGGTTGAAGCCTAACAACAATTAGTAGCTTTTCCCTAAGAGGCTAGCTCCTGATACACTAACAGAGCCCAGCCTGGAGCCATTCTCAGGATTTATATTTATTGAATTTCAATTGTTTTTCTTTTACCCCTCCTGCAGTTGAGTCTGCAGTGAGAAGGGGCAGCCTCTGGCTCTGTTTACCCAGTGAAGAAAGACACTCCTCGGGGACAGAGTTCCTCTGCTTGGGAAGAGCAGCTTTCCCCTGGGTGTAAGTGAGCAGGGTAGGTGAGGTTCCCTGACCTGTTGAATGGCCCCTATTGTTTTCTTCCATGGCATGAGTTGGAGCTAGCTGCTTGGACAAGGCTTTTGTCAGAATAAAAGATGGAGTACTTCTCCAGTGTTGGGAGAGGGGCAACCTTCCCACTTCTGCTCTATGAGAAAGCATGAGGGATGTCTTGGAGTTACTCACGCAATTATCATGGTTTCTTGTCCATGGTCTGTGATCAGCAGGATGAAAATTTCTGGTCCTTATCAGTTCTTGCTGGCAGTGAGTAGAATCTGCTCATACACTGCATCTGGCTCCTTTGTCCTAGACTCTCTCTGTTTATATGGCGGATGTAGAAAAATCGGCCACCACTGCCCCCATGGACACCGTCAAGTGCTCAGATTTGTCTCCATAACTAAGCTGCCTGAATTTTCCCTCTCTGGTCAAGCTCTTTGTACTGTGATGGCACAGTTGGTGTGAATCTCTAGCCTAGGACTCTTCACTGGAACACTAAAACTGCTTTCTATGCCAGAGCATATTTACCCTCCAGCTTCTCCTCTGCCATCTTTCTCGCCTCTCCACTACTCATATTTCTAACAGTTATTCATTTTGTATCATTGCCACATTCCTTTTTATTAACAAATTGTGTTTTGCAGCATAATTATATCAAACTTTGTTTAAACACCCATCAATTAGTGGATATTTTAGCTATTTCTTTTCTGTCTCTTTTTTTTTTTTTTTTGGTTGTTGTGGATAGGCTGCTATGAACATACTCATACAGGATTTCACATAAATAATGCTTTCATTCTTTCCTAGTCAATAGTCACCCACATTGATCACTGATTGACTTTGGAAAGCTACCAGATCAATTTAAAAATGGCCACCACATTTTAGCTTACACCCGCAATGCCAGTGGTTTCCAAATTTTAGGCTTTGTTTACATTTTGATTAGCCCATCAGTTTTTATCATGGACATTCTATGATGGGTTATCCCCTTCCAGTTTTGATATGCATGATACTTTTCACGTGCTCATTAGCTATTTTTATAGATTCTTTGCACAAATGTCTATTTAGATCCTTTATCCATACTAATTGCATGGGTTTTTTTATATTGAGTTCTAAGAGTCCATATATAAATCTTTGATCATAAATATTTGCAAATACATTTCCTCATTTCATGTATTTTTTTCTTTCTTGGAATGTGTTTTGAAGCATAAAATAGCTGTTTCTATGAAGTCCGAGTTAATTTTTATTATATTGTATTTTTTTGTTTTTTTTTTTCAATTTTTTATTGTGATTAAGTGATTATATACATTTCACAAATTTCATAGTCTTGTGAGATAGTGATATTTAGTTAAAGTCACAAACACATTCTCACCTTCATGGGGCAAATTGTCTTTATTGTGGTCTATTAAATTTGTGGATTCTATGAGCTTTGACAATACATCTATTTCATCCACATTGGATGATATGCACATTTATTTCCTTTTGCTTAGTGTCAACTGTTCCCTCTTTCCCTCTCATTCCCTCCCATCCATCGCTGCCATTGAGTTGCTTAGTTCATTTTGATCAATGTCCAGTGCAGCTAATGGATCCCGCTATTGTAGGTTTTCCCATTTCCCTCTGTTTCTGTGTCCTCCTCCTAGTTTCCCTCAGATGTGGACATATATACCATATATGTGGACAGCAGCATGGGGTCATTTAGCAATGATACAACCTGATGAGTGAAGTTTCTTTGTTTCTCGAGTCTTGTTTACGTTGTCATAACTCTTTACATTTTGGATTTAACATCCACACACATATCAGGGAGACCATGTACCATTTGTCTCTTTGCTCTTGGCTTACCTCACTCAAAATGATTTTTTCTAGTTTCATTCATTTCCCTGAAAATGCCATTATTTTGTCATTTCTAATGGCTGCATAATATTCCATTGTATATAATAGGTACCACAATTTTGGATCCATTCATCTGTAGTGGGGCATCTGGGTTGTTTCCATATCTTGGCTATTGTGAATAGTGCTGCAATGAAAATGCAGGTGCATGTTCCCTTGTATCCTAGTTCCTGTTGTTCAGGATAGATGCCTAGGAATGGTATGACTGGTTCATAGGGGAAGTCTATATTTAGCTTTCTGAGGAAGCTCCAGACTGCTTTCCAAAATGATTATATTAGTGTACATTCCCACCAGCAGTGCAATAGGATTCCTCTTTTTCTGCATCCCCTCCAGCATTTGTCATTACCTTAATTCAGGATGTGAGCCATTCTGACTGGGATAAGGTGGTATCTCAGGGTTGTTTTTATTTGTATTTCCTTTACAACAAGGGATGGTGAACATTTCCTCATGTGTTTCTTTGCCATTTTTATCTCTTCTTCTGAGCGGTCTCTCTTTAATTTCCTTGCCCATTTAGTAATTGGTTTGTAAGGTTTGGGAGGGATTTGTTTTTCAATTCCTTTTATATACTGGATATTAGGCCCTGTCTAATGTATTGCTGGTAAATATTTTTTCCCAACTAGTTGACTACTGTCTTTCTAGTTTGGTTGCTATGTCTTTAGCCGTGAAGAAACTTTTTATTTTAAGGTAGTCCCATTTGTTGAGTCTTTCTCCAATTTGTTGTGACCATGGGACTCTGTTCAGGAAGTTCCTGCCTGTGCCTATAAGTTCAAGTGTCTCTCCTACTCTGTCCTGTTGTAGTTTCAGAGTTTCACGTTTGATGTTAAGGTCTTTAATCCATTTTTAGTTGATGTTAGTGCATGGTGACAGGCTAGGGTCCACTTTTAGTTTTCTGCATGTGGCCACCCTGTTTTCATAGCACCAGAAATTGAAGAGGCTGTGCTTCTTCCACTGTATGTCTTTGACTCCTTCGTCAAAAATCAGCTAACTGTAAGCATGCTGTTTTATTTCTGGATCCTCTAATCTATTCCATTGGTCTTTGAGTCTGTTTTTGTGCCAGTACCATGCTGTCTTTGTTATTATGGCTCTATAGTAGAGTTTGAAGTCTGACATTGAGATCCCTCCCGTGTTGTGTTTTTTGCCTAGAATTGTTTTGGCTATTCTAGGTCTTTTGTTGTTCTATATGAATTTTTTGGACTGTTTACTGAATTTCAGTTATGAATGTCATGAGGATTTTAATAGGAATTGCGTTGAATTTGTATATTAATTTTTAGCAGTATGGCCATTTTCACTGTATTGTCTGCCTATCTAAGAACATGAAAGGTCTTTCCATTTCGTGGTGTCTTCTATAATTTCTTTTTTAAAGTTTTTATAGTTTTCATTAAGTAGTTCTTTTACGTCTTTGGTTAGATTAATTCCTAAATATTTTATTTTATTTGAGGTTATTGTGAATGGGATTGTTTCCTTGATTTCCCTTTTTGCTTGTACATTGTTGGTATACAGAAAGGCAACTGATTTTTGTGAGTTAATTTTGTATCCTGCTACTTTACCAAAGTCAGTTTTAAGTTCTAAGAGTTTGGGGGTGGAGTTTTTAGGATCATGGAGGTATAGTATCATGTCATCTGCAAAAGGGGATAGTTTAACTTCTTCCTTCCTATGCGGATTCCTTTAATGTCTTTTTCTTGCCTTATTGCTCTGGCTAAGGATTCCAGAACTATATTGAAGAGAAGAGTGAGAGTGGACATCTTTGCCTTGTTCTTGATTTTAGTAGAATTGGTTGTAGTTTTTCCCCATTAACTGGTTTTTGTTGTTGTTGTTGTTGTTGTTTTTTGTCAGTTATGGGGCTTGAACTCTGGGCCTGGGCTTTGTCCCTCAGCTCTTCAGCTCAAGGCTAGCGCTCTACCATTTGAGCCACAGTACCATTTCTGGCTTTTTCTGCTTATGTGGTGCTAGAGGAATCAAACCCAGGGCCTCATGCATGTGAGGCAAGCACTCTACCACTGAGCCACCTTCCCAGCCCCTCCTCATTAACTGTTATATGAGCTATTGGAATGTTCCTTTTATTTCTATTTTTTCCATGAATGAATGTTGTATCTTATCAAAAGCCTTTTCTGCATCAATGGAGATAATCATGTGGTTTTTGATCTTGGATCTGTTGATGTGATGGATTACATTTATTGATTTACTTATGTTAAACTATCTCTGCATCTCTAGGATGAAGCCTACTTGATCATAATATATGATTTTTTAGATATGTTTCTGGATTCTGTTAGCTAGAATTTTATTGAGTAGCTTTGCATCTATGTTCATCAAGGAGCGTGGGCTATAGTTTTCTTTTTTTGTTGGGTCTTTGCCTGGTTTGGGGATGAGTGTTATATTGGCTTCATAGAATGAGTTTGGGATAGGTCCCTCTGTTTCTATTTCTTGGAAGAGTTTGAGGAATATGGATATTAGTCCCTCTTTAAATGTCTTATAGAATTCTGTAGTGAATCTATCTGCTCCTGGGTTGTTCCTTGTTGGAAGACTTCTGATTGCTTCCTCTATCTCATTGCAAGATACTGGCTTATTTAATTGATTTATTTCTTCTTCCTTCAGTTTGGGCAATTTGTATTTTTCTAAAAATTTGTCCATTTCTACTAGGTTTTCTCTTCTTAGTGAGTGTAGATTCTGGAAATAGTTCTTTATAATTGTTTGGATGTCTTGGGTATTTGTTGTAATTTTTCCCGTGGCATCCCTGATCTTATTGATTTGGGTTTCCTCTCTTCTTTTTTTAATCTTGCCAAAGCTCCATCAATTTTATTGATTTTTTTCAAGAAAACAGCTTTTTGTTTTATTAATTTTATTTATTAGTCTCCATCTCATTAATTTCAGCTCTTATTTTGATTATCTCTCTCCATCTAGTAACTTTAGGTTCAATTTTTTTCATGCTTTTCTTTTTTTAGAAGTTTTAGATGCAACATGAGATTATTTACTTGGTCTGTCTCGATTTTCTTGATATGGGCACTAAGAGCAATAAATTCGCCCCTCAGGTCTGCTTTTGCCATGTCCCACAGGTATCTTTGTGATGTGTATTCATTTTCATTGAATTGTAGGAACTTTTTAATTTCTTCTTTAATTTCTTCTGTTACCCAGGTTTTGTTCTGAAGTGTGCTGTTCAATTCCATGTATTTGAGTAAATTCTATGGTATGCTTTGTTATTTATAATTAACTTGATTCCACTGTGGTCGGATGGAATTCAGGGGATTATGTCAATCCTTGAATATTTGCTTAAATTCCTTGTATTCACTATGATACGGTCTATTTTGGAGAAAATTCCATGGGCTGCTGAGAAGAACATATACTGGGTTGTTGTAGGGTGGAAAACTCAGTAGATGTCTATTTAATTCCACTTGGGATATGGCTTGATTTAATTCAGTGGCTTCTTTGACAATCCTCTGGTTGGTATACCTGTCCTTTCGTGGATGTGGGTATTAAAATCTCCTAGCATTATTGTATTTGAATCAGTTTTATTCTGTAAGTTTGAGAGTATTTGCTTAACATATTTGGGTGCACCAATGTTTGGGGAGTATAAGTTGATAATGGTAAAATCCTCTTCTTGGATTGTTTCCTGTATGAATATGTAGTGTCCTTCTTTATTTTTTTGTATTGATTTTCATGAAAAATTTATTTTATCAGATATCAGGATGATAACTCCTGCCTTCTTGCTGGGAGCATTTGCATGGTAGATCCTTTTCTATCCCTTAACTCGTAGTTTGTTTTTATGTTTGACTGTGAGGTAAGTCTCTTGAAGGCAACCAATGGATGGGTCTTGTTTTCTCATCCAATCTGCAGTTCTTTTTTCTTTTGATTGGTGAATTGAGTCCATTAATATTTATGGTTATTATAGAGAGATGCATTGTTTTTCCTGTCATTTTCCTGCTTTCCTAAGTTTTTCTTTTTTCCTTTCCTCCTGTGCTTACTAAGTTGGGCTTCTAGTGATGTCTGATGTGGATCCCTGATCTTGATTGTTTCTTCAGGTTGTATTTCCCCTTCTTAATACTCTTTGAAGTTCTGGCTTATTATTAATGAATTTCATTTAGTTTTTCTTTACTATGAAAATATTAGTTTCTTCATCAAATGTAAATGCTAGCTTTGCTGGTATATCAGTCTGGGTTGGCAGTTTTGGGGTCTCAAGGCTTGGATGGTACTTTCCCAGGCTTTCCTTGCATTCAATATCTGTGTGGAGAGATCTGCAGTGATTCTGATTTTTTTTTCCCATTATAGTATAGCTCCTTTTTTTGCTGCATGTAAGATTGTTTCTTTATTATTCAGGTCTATCATTTTTACTATAATGTGTCTAGAAGTGTTCCTCCTGGGATCCTGCTTGTTAGGTGTTCTGTATGCTTCTGTTATGTAAGTAAGATGTTCTCTTTTAAGATTGGGGAATTTTTTGGTGATGATCTTATTGAATAGGTGTTGCATTACTTTGTTTTGGTATTCCTAACCTTCGCCCACTTCAGTTATACAAAAGTTAAATTTCTTGGCACTTTCAGCTTGTTTTTGGACTTCCCTTTGGCATAGTTTAAGTGATTTTTCCATATCTGTGACTTTTTTTCCAGTTACTATATTTTGTCTTCCGTATCTGATATTCTAATTTCCATTTCATTCACTCTGTTAACTATGGCTTCTGTTGTGGTTTGCATGGAGGAAGTTGAGCCATTTATGACTTCTATGTTGGTTCTCAGAGTTTAAATCTCATCTCTTAGAGAGGTATGTATTTCATCTATTTTTGCATGCATCTCTTGTTTGAAATCCTGCATGTTTTTTGATATTTCGCTTTTTTTGTTCTTTAAATTTCAGATTTATTTCTTGCTTTAATTCTTGAGTCATTGCCTCTTCGATGGATAGCTTGACTTCCATCCCTGTTTTGCTTCCATTGGGGCTCTCCCCTGGGTGGATGCTGGGTTTTGGGGGTAGCTTGCTATCTTGGCTACTTTCACATGGTGATTCAGGGATTTTTGGAGACTAATCCCAAACTCTGTATTGGTATATAGGATGCTGTCTTTGCTTGGTTCTGGGTTGGTTCCTGGTTGTTCTCGGCCCTGGATTGCCTAACAGAAGCTGATCTGGTCTCAGTTCTGTTGGGGGAGAGGCTGACCTCCAGCTGCTAGTCTTACCCACATAGAACTCTCAGCTGTATGCTGGAGATCATAGGCAGTTCCTGCCTTCAGCCAAGGACTAAGCAGCCTATACTGCTCATGCTTCCTCTGAGAGGTGGTCTTGGTAAGATCAGGTAGGCTGGGTATATTCTACCAGTTGCTGGAGTCCAATGTGAGTTCCTGGCTATAATCAGGTGCTGAAGGCCTAAGCTGTCCAATCCGTAGCCTGGGATATACAGGTCAGGCTCTGGTGGGAGTTGGGCTTCTGGTTCTCCTGCCCTGACACACAGGTCTTTTGCCATCATGGGCATGATTCCCTGCTTTCCTCACTCTGGTGAGATGTAGGTGTGTGTTCAGCTTCTGACTTCAATCTCATGGGTGCTGTTCCCAGCTTAGGCATTTAAGCTCCCTCTCAGAGGCGTTCTTGATCAAGCCTGGCAAGCTGGGTGTGCTTGATGGGCTGGTCGGGTGCTTGCACAGTTTTAGTGGGACCTGTAGTTTAGGTGGGAAGGGAAAGGGTCCAGGTCAAGCTTTGGGGGTTACTGGTCTCTCTTGGGCGGGGCTGTCCCCTGTGGGGTACTCACTTATAATGGAACAAGTTGGAAGCTGTCCAGCAGTGCTGTGGCAGATTGTTGTTTCTGTGCACTGTAGGTCACTGGTTGCCACTGAACTCTATTCAGTTGAGATGCTTGTGGGCTGAAGTGGGTGGTGGTGGCAGCTTCTGGTCTGTTTCAGACTGTGTCTGCCTCTGTATAGGCTGTCCAGGTGGGTACCTTGGTCATTTTTTGTGCTGGCTGCCAATCGAGAGGTCTTCATGCAGGTTCTGAGCTCTGAGTTTTCTGTCTCTGTTTGCCCTCTCTGGGTCAGTACTGGCACCTTGGGACGGACCCTGTAGTACTGGGTTCCCCCCTCCCCCCAACCCTCTCCTGAGGTGAAATGGAAAGGTGCAGCTCTGCGGTGAGGGGTGGGGGAAGGGTCTTGGTGCAGGTTCCCAATATGTTTCTCTGTTTGCAATCACCGGGTCTGGCACTGGAACTTTGGGAGTCTTCTGTGCTGCCATTCTGCAGATGACCCACTTTGGCTTTAGTGTTTCCAGCAGCCCTGGCCAGGCTGGTGTGGGCCGGCCATAGTTTGGAGCACAGCTGCACAGTAAGCAAGTGGTGGGGCAAGGGTCTTCACGCTTTTCCATTCTGAAATTCTTCCTTTTTTTTCTTCACCTCCTGTTTTTCTCTGGATGTTCAGCTTTTTTCTGCTGTCAGTCTCTTAGGGAAACTGAATGTTGGAACTCAATCTCCTATTTATTTAGAGAGAGCTGTGGTGTTTCCTTACTGTCCCATTGCCATCTCAACCCCCTTCATTTTATTGTATTTTTAAATTATTATCCTTAAGTATTTATAAAAATGATTTTCCATTTAATAAGACAGTTTATGAATACAATGCATCTTGGTCAATGTCACCCCTTTTCACATTCTTCCCCCTTTCTCTATTACCTACTCCTTTCCACACTCTTCTTAATTTTGTAGAATATTATGTTGAATTCTTGACTTCATTGTCCCTTTTCTCCTCTTCTTTAATTTTCCTCTGAAGTAAGGAGGTTAGATCTGACCAGCACCATATTGGCTGCATGGTAGATTGTAGCATCTGGCATCTTGTTTTCCTGCTGGGGAAGAAAACTCCACTGCCCATCACCTACCTCCCAGGTAATGGGAGTGCCCAGATCCCTGGAGGCAGGGGCAGGCACTTGGCTGATAGGTTACTGAATCTGTCAGTCCAGTGCCTGGGACTTGGAATTTCCTGAGGACCTGTCCCATGGCTGACCTACTTAGACCTGGACTGGCCTAGCCACCAGGATTCCATGCCACATGTGTCTCTGTGCTCCTGTCCTCTTTCCTGTGACCTGGCTCATTTCATCCCAATTCAGCGCTCCATTGGAGCTGAATTGGCTTCTTGGTATTGTTGTTGTTATTTCTTTTCTCTTTAACATGTTTCCTAGCTGTTTTATGTGTATTTGCATGCTGAAGGCCTTTGCAACTGTATTATATAATTTTAAATTTGGCTTATGGGAAGATTCACCTTACAACACCCTTATCCCTTGACCCCACCTCGGCTCTGTCAAGTATTTTTGATGTTTTTCTAGTTTTTTTTTTTTTTTTTTTTTTACAAAACTTCACAGATTTGCTACTCTATCATTTGCTGAGTTTTCTATTTTTAACCTCTGAATTTAGATTTATGGATCATTTTTGGTTAATTTTTGGGGTATAGTTGAAAACTAACTCTTTTATTTATTGATCTGTTTTATTTATATGCTCCATTTTATATTCTCCACCCCCCCCCCCGGCTTTTAGTATTTTCACCTATGAAATTTAAGGTTGTCTTATTTTTATTTTTCTAAGACAGTAATGGACATCATTAAATTACTAATTGGAGCTCTCTTGGATTTTTTTTTGAGAGGTAAAATTGGGAGTCTTTATTAGAGAATTGGATGTCTGCAGAGGGATTCCTGTCTCAAAGATCTGCAGTCCTGAAATATACTTAACACTGTTAGAAAATTGAGCCATGAGAGAGGAAAGCAAAAGCAGAGAAACAATACCAACAAACCAGATAAACTCCAATGGAGAGCTGAAGTATGATGCCCTATTGACCAGAGAAGAAACAGGAGACATGAGACAAGACATGAACACAGAGACATGTGGCATGGTAAAAGGTCACTTGAGCTCATCCAGGCCTAAATAGGGTCAGGTCAGGAGCAGGGCCCTTGGATTTTTTATTAATTTAATTTAATTTTATTTGTGAACATACTGTACAGAGGAGTTACAATTACATGGGCAGGATAATGCGTACATTTCTTACCAAGCATTGCAGCCTCCTCCTTTGTTTACCCTTCACATCCCTTCCCAGCCTCCCCCCTCCCCCCCATTACAATCCTTCTCCTTCCCCCCCCCCCCCCGCACAGACGTTGTAAAGCTCGTTTTGGACATGACAACTTGTACTTCTCATTGTTGCAACAGGTACACCTGTATCCTTAAACAACTGGTTTTCCCCCATCCCCTCCACAAGTTAAACTGACATCAAATATAGTGAAAGCAAGGGTTATACTGTGGGGGAGGGACATACAAAGCAACAAAGAGATAATCTTATAAATGTGTTAAAACACATGCAAGAAAGAAAAAAACATTAAAATACACATCTAAGGGTTCATTTTCCTGACATCACATTATCTGACCTTTTCCGCTTGACTCATACATATACTAGATATTACAAATAAGGGAAACCATGGGACCTATGTTTCTTTGGGCCTGGCTTACTTCACTTAATATAATTTTTTCCAAGTTTTTCCATTTCCTAACAAATGGGGCAGTGTCATTCTTTCTGATGGAGGCATAGAATTCCATTGTGTATATATACCACATTTTCTTGATCTATTCATCTACTGAGGGGCATCTGGGTTGTTTCCATATCTTAGCTATGGTAAATAATGCTGCAATAAACATAGTTGTGGTGGTTGCTTTAGTGTGGTCTTGTTTGTAAACATTTGGGTAAATGCCCAAAAGTGGGATTGCTGGGTCATAGGGGAGTTCTATGTGAAGCCTTTTGAGAAACCTCCATACTGCTTTCCAAAGTGGTTGAACAAGTTTACATTCCCACCAACAATGAAATAAAGTTCCTTTCTGTCTACATCCCCTCCAGCATCTGTTGTTGTTAGAGTTCTTGATTTTTGCCATTCTAACTGGAGTGAGGTGATATCTCAATGTTGTTTTGATTTGCATTTCTTTTATGGCTAGGGATGTTGAACATTTCTTCATGTGTCTATTGGCCATCCTTCTTTCTTCTTCAGAGAAGTTTCTCTTTAAGTCTTTCGCCCACTTATTTATTGGGCAGTTGTTTCTTTGAGGATTTGTTGTTGGGGGGTTTAATTTTTTGAGTTCAAAGTATATTTTAGATATGAGACCCTTGTCCGTTATATGGCTAGTAAATATCTTCTCCCAATCGGTGGGCTTTTTATTGATCTTGCTAGCTATGTCATTTGCCCTGCAGAAGCTCTGCAACTTTATGCAATCCCATTTGTCCAACCTTTCTTTGATTTGTTGTGTTTCCGGGTCATTATTCAGAAAATTTCGGCCTGAGCCATGGAGACCTAGGGTTTCTCCTATTCCATCCTGTAATGTTTTCAGAGTGTCTGCTTTAAGTTCAAGGTCTTTGATCCATTTGGAGTTGATTCTGGTGCAGGGTGATATATAAGGATCTAGCTTAAGTTTTCTACATGTAGTTAACCAATTTTGCCAGCACCATTTACTGAAGAGGTTGTCTTTCTTCCATTCGATTGTTTTAGCTCCCTTATCGAAGATTAGATGGCTATAGGTCTGTAGGTTCATTTCTGGGTTTTCAATTCTATTCCATTGGTCCTGAGATCTATTCTTATGCCAATACCAAGCTGTTTTGATTACTATGGCTTTATAGTAGAGTTTGAAATTTGGTATTGATATTCCATCAGCAGTGTTCTTTCCGTTGAGGAGTGTTTTTGCTATTCAGGGTCTTTTATTGTTCCATATGAATTTTTGGATTGCCTCTTCTATTTCCTTGAAGAATGAGGTTGGGATTTTGATAGGTATTGCGTTGAATTTGTAGATAGCCTTGGGAAGTATTGCCATTTTCACGATGTTAATCTTTCCAATCCAGGAGCAAGGGAGGCTTTGCCATTTTTTTAGTTCTGTGTTGATTTCCTTTTTCAAGATTTTAAAGTTTTCATCATAGAGGTCCTCCACTTCTTTAGTTAAGTTAATTCCTAGGTATTTTATTTTTTGTGGGGCTATTACAAATGGAGTTGCTTTCCTAATTTCAGCCACACTTTTCTCATTGTTGGCATACAGAAAAGCCATTGATTTTTGGGGGTTAATTTTATAACCTGCTACTTTGCCAAAGTTTTGAATCAGCTTGAGTAATTTGGAAGTGGAGTCTATGGGATTCTTTAAGTACAAGATCATGTCATCTGCAAAGAGGGAGAGTTTTATTTCTTCTTTCCCTATTTGGATCCCCTTTATGTCTGCATCTTGTCTTATTGCTGTAGCTAGGCATTCAAATACTAGATTGAAGAGAAGTGGAGAGAGTGGGCATCCTTGTCTTGTTCCTGAGTTAAGAGGAAATGGCTTTAGTTTTTCACCATTGAGTATAATGCTGGCTGTAGGTTTGTCATATACAGCCTTTATTGTATTGAGGAATGCTCCATGGATTCCTAATTTTTCCAAAACCTTCATCATGAAGGGGTGTTGGGTCTTGTCGAATACTTTTTCTGTATCTATTGAGATAACCATGTGGTTCTTATTCTTGCTCCTGTTGATGTGATGAATAATATTAATTGATTTGCATATATTGAACCAGCTTTGCCTCCCTGAAATGAATCCTGTTTGATCATGGTGTATGATTTTTTGGATGAATTGTTGAAGTCGATTGGCCAAAATTTTGTTGAGAAGTTTTGCATCAATGTTCATCAAAGAAATGGGTCTATAGTTCTCTTTCTTTGATGAATCCCTGCCTGGTTTTGGGATGAGGGTTATGATGGCTTCATAGAATGTGTTCAGTAGTGAGCTTTCTCTTTCAATTTCATTGAAGAGTTGGAGGAGTATTGGTGTGAGCTCTGCTTTGAAGGGCTTGTAAAATTCCGCTGTAAAACCATATGGTCCTGGACTTTTCTTAGTTGGGAGGTCTCTTATTGCTGTTTCTATTTCAATGCTTGGATATGGGCCTGTTAAGCTGGTTTAACTCATCTTGGTTTAGTTTTGGCATGTCAATATTTGCTAGGAAAAGGTCCATTTCTGTCAAGTTCTCAAACTTATTAGCATAAAGTTTTGAGAAGTATTCCCTTATAATGTTCTGAATCTTGGTTGTTTCTGTGGTGATGTTTCCATTCTCATCTCTGAGTTTATTAATTTGGGTGTGTTCTCTCCTTTTTCTGATTAGATTTGCTGAGGGTCTGTCAATTTTGTTAAGTTTTTAAAAGAACCAACTCTTTGTTTTGTTGATTCTTTCTATAGTGTTTTTGGATTCTAATTCATTTAATTCTGATTTAATTTTGATTATTTCTTTCCGTCTACTGGATTGGGGTTTATCTTGCTGCTCTTTTTCAAGGAGGTTTAGATGTGTCATTAAATTGCTAGTTTCAGATCTCTCCAATTTGTTGATGTAGGAGCTCAGAGCTATAAACTTGCCTCTGAGTACTGCCTTTGCTGTGTCCCAGAGGAGCTGGTAATTTGTGTGTTCATTTTTGTTGAATAGCATGAACATTTGAATTTCCTTTCTAATCTCTTCCATGACCCACTCTTGATTCAGCAGTGTGTTGTTCAGCCTCCATGTGATACCAGACTTTCTTTGGTGGCTTTTGGTGTTGAGTTCTAATTTTATTCCCTTGTGGTCAGAGAGAATGCAAGGTATAACTTCAATGTTTCTGAATTTAGACAAGTTTGCTTTGTGTCCTAAAATGTGGTCTATTTTAGACAACGTTCCATGTGCTGCTGAGAAAAACGTGTATTCTGATGCTGCTGGGTGAAATATTCGGTAAATGTCTGTTAAGTCTAGTTGATCTATGCAGCTGTTTAGATCTGCGGTTTCTCTGTTGAGTTTTTGCCGAGTTGATCTATCTAGTGGGGAGAGTGGTGTGTTAAAATCCCCAATTAATGTCTTTGGGATTTGAGGGAAAGTAGTGTTTCTTTGATAAATTTGGGTGCTCCATTGTTTGGCGAATAGATATTTAGAATTGTAATATCCTCCTGAAGGAGAGATCCTTTAATTAGTATGTAGCGACCTTCTTTATCTCTTCTCACGAATTTTAGTTTGAAGTCTATTTTATCTGATATTAGGATTGCAACTCCCGCCTGTTTATGGGTGCCGTTTGCTTGGTACATTTTGTTCCAGCCTTTAACATTGAAAATGTGTTTGTTTTTACGGGCAAGATGTGACTCCTGCAGGCAGCAGATAGAAGGGTCTTCTTTTTTAATCCAACTAGACAGTCTATGTCGCTTAATTGGAGAGTTCAGTCCGTTAACGTTAAGAGATAGGACTGAGAGGTATTTGGGTGTTCCTGCCATGTTATCCACCTTCCTGGGGGCTGCGAAAACTGGGTTCTTCCTATGGTTCTTGGATTCTCAGTTTGGGTGCAGTTTCTTGGCCTTTGTTGCGGTCTTGTTGGTTTTCTATGTGTAGGACATCTTTAAGAATCTTTTGTAGGGCTGGTTTGGTGGAGATGTATTGTTTCAATTTTTCTTTGCTATGGAAGGTTTTTATTTGGCCTTCAGTTATGAAGGAGAGTTTAGCTGGGTACAGTATTCTTGGTTGCTAGGTGTTTGTTTTTAGGGCATGGCATACATCATTCCAGGCTCTTCTTGCTTTGATTGTCTCTGCTGAGAAATCTGAGGTGATTCTAATTGGTTTCCCTTTATAGGTGATTAACCTTTTCTCCTTGACAGCTTTAAGGATCTTTTCCTTGGTCTGAGTTGATCCTGTGTGGATTATAATGTGACAGTGGGATGTCCTATTCTGGTCTGGTCTATTTGGGGTTCTAAAAGCTTCTTGTATCTGAATAGGCCTATCTTTTTGTATGTTTGGGAAGTTCTCTGCTAGGATCCTGTTAAACAAATTTCCTAGACCATTAACTTCTGTTTCTAGGTGCTCCTCTATACCCATTATCCTTAGATTAGGCCTTCTGATGGTGTCTTCCAGGTGTTGGATAGATCTATCATATTTCTTGGACTTGTCTTGGATGGTTGTATGTTCTTTCTCTAAAATATCTAGGCTGTCTTCAATCCCTGAGATTCGATCTTCTGCATTGTCTAACCTGCTGTCAAGACTCTCTACTTTGTTTTTTATCTCTTTTCCTTCTAATTGGTCAGTTTTGATGGCTTCAAGTTCTTTGTTGAAGCTCTGTTTTAGGTCTTGTATGAATTTCTTTACTTCCTTAATTTGGTGTTCATTGTTTGTTCTCAAATCACTTAGTTGATTGGTTATGGTTTCTTTGGACTCCCATTCCTTCTGTTGGGTTCCATTTAGCATTCCCTTTGTGGTCTCCCTGACTTCCTTCAGCTCTTTGTTAATGGATTCCATGAATGCCTTTAGTGATCTTTGTGTATTCTCTACCTGGTCTCTCAATTCCTGAATTACTCTTTGATTAGCTTCCTCCCATTTGTGGGATTGCTGCAGTGCTTTTTCTTCCCGTTCATGGGATTCTTGCAGTTCTCTTTTAGTGTTCTCAGCCTGCTCACACCATTCCTCCCTTTCTCTTTGAGTATTCTCAAGTTGTTCACGCAAATCCTGTATCAGTTTTTGAGTAGCTTCCTCAGGCTTATGATATTCCTGTATAAACTTTTGGGATGCCTCCTCTCTCTCCCTATGGTGCTCATACAGAGTCCTTTGTAAGTTGTCAAACTTCTCATTTATCATATTTGCCACCAGTGTTTGTAGAGCTATTTGGGAACTCTCCTCTGGGTTGTTCATTATCTGATCTGACCCCGATTATCAAGATTGGGAATTTAGATACCCGGATTTGCCATTTTTCTTGTGTTTTTCCGGCTTACTCTGCCCATTTGAGATGAAAATAGCACCAGTTTTGTGCTAGAACACTATCTTAAGGCAACCATCAACCAAAGTTTGCATTTATACAGTCAATAGTCTACAGATACAATCTAGTTCAACAGATACATCTATTCAACATCAAACAACTATATGTTAATGGGCTTAAACCGCAGAGAAGAATTTGGAAAACCAGAAATTTTTAGGGTTAGGGAGAGATGTGGTTAAAAAATAGGAATAGATTGGTGTGGGGAGGCACAGGGAGAGTTAACTATGTCCTAATCTCAATGCAGGAAATAGGTTGGGTAGGATGCAAGTAGAGAGAGAGAGAAAAAGAAGAAAGGGAAAGGGAAATGAAAAGAGACCAGAAAAAAATAGAAACGTAAAAATTAATATCATTATGGAGATTGAAAGACCATCTATTTAGAGAGGAATGTGAGTATATTAATAGAAGGATAGGGACATAGAGGAGAAGTGAAAAACTTAAGAAAATGCTTAAAATATTATATAGGTATAAAGAGGTAGTACTGCTATTAAGGAATTTAAGTCTCAGAGGTTTTGGATTGAGTAATAAATTTGTGGATAAAGTGTGTACACAATGGGGGATATGGTCTACTAGTTAACTACTGGTTTATCTGAAGATGTGCAGGACAAGAGTTAAGTCAGATAAAGAAGATCAAAAGAGAAGAAAAGGTGAAAAGGATTAGAAAGGGAGAAAAAAAGATCAGAAGTTCAGTAGAGCTAGACTAAAAAACAAAAAGATAGTTAAGAAAGAAAGAAAAAGAGAAAGAAGACAAGAAGAGAAAGGAAAACGCACATTCATGTATTCCTAAAATAAAAATTATTAGAGGAAAAAAAAGGCAAACATTAAAGATTAATAAAATTTTTAGAAAAGGAAAAAAAATTATATATATATAAGGTATCAAAAAAAAAAAGAAAAAAAGAAAAAAAAGAAAAGAAGAGGAAGAAAAAAAAAGTTCTTTGATTTTTTTTTTTTTTTGGGAGGGGTGGGAAGAATCCTGTATCTCCCTTTTGTCTGTAAACAGCCTCTTGTTGGAGTCTCTGGTCAGCTTGAGGTCCTGTGGCTTGATTGGTTTCTTAAGTCAGTTTGTTCAAACAGGCAGAAAAATACTCTGCTTTACCCAAGATTTTGAGATCCCCCTCCCAGATTAGTTTACTGGGAGGGTGATCTGCTTTGAGAATCACAAAAGAGGGGGATGCAGTGTGAGGCTAGGTTCTGGGTAGAGTTGAGGCCTTTCAACAATCAGTAGCTTTTTCCTGGGGCTATTTTGTGAAAAACTCACAGAGCCCAGCCTGGAGCCATTCTCAGGGTTTCTGTTTTTCAATTGATTGTTGAGGCTGCTAGAGGGAGGGGCAGCCTCTGGCTCTGGTTACCCAGTGAGGAAAGCCACTCCAATGGCTGGTGCCTGAGCTGGGTGACTTTTCCCTGGATGGAGCTGAGTCTGGCAGGTTACTTCGCCACCGTTAAGTTCTTGTGACCTGCTAAATGATTCATTTTATTCCAAGGCCTGGGTTGGAGCTGGCAGCTCCTCCGAGCTTTGTCGGTATCCAAGATGGAGATCACCGGTGCTGGGGGGGGGGGAGGGGTGGCCTTCCCACCTCTGCTCCCTGAGAAGGAGTGAGGACGTCGGGCTTCTACTCACGTCGAGTCTTGGATCCTGGGTCGTCTCTGGTGTGCGAACTGCAGGATGAAGATGTCCGCTCCTTGTCGGTTCTTGCTGGTGTTGAGTAGAATCCTCTCGCCCGCTGTGTCTGGCTCCTTTGTCCTGGACTCTCTGTGTGAGCACTCAGGTATGGCCCTGGCTGCATTCTCTGCCACGACCCTGCCGCCGCCACGGCGCGGCTGCTGGCAGGCGCTCAGATGTGTCTTTTTGCCTTGGCTTCCCCTCTCTTGTCTAACTCTCTGTCCTGTGATGGCACACTTGGTGTGATTCTCTGGCTTAGGACTGTTCACTGGAACTCTAAAACTGCTTTCTATACGAGAGCTTGTTCAGATTCCAGCTTCTCCTCCGCCATCTTCCCTCTCTCGTGGGCCCTTGGATTTTTAAAATAGATACTCACTCATAAATTTCTTCACTACATTCATTGTATTCTAGTTGTTCTGGGTAGTTGTGCTGTCATATTCAGTTGATTTTAGGAATTTAGAATTCTTTTACCTCATTGTTTTCAGTGGCCAACAAATCATTCAAGAGTATTTTCATCCATATTGATGTATCATATTTTCTGCCATGTCTCCGGGTATTGATTTCTAGTTTAATTCACTTTTGATCTGATAAGATGCAACAAATTACTTCTTTTTTATTTTTCAAGAATTGTTTTGTGGCCTGAGATTAATTTATTTTGGAGAAAATTTCCTGGGATGCTGAGAAGAATTTGTATTCTACAGCTGCTTTATAAAAAAAAAATCTTGCAGATTTCTAAATCTATTTAATCTGTGGGAAAGTTTAACTAAAATTTTGTAGGATAGAAATAGCTATACTCATTTGAATAATATGAATCTAGCTACTCTTGCTTGCATTCAGATTCTATTTTCTTGCAATATCATCTTCCATCCTTTCACTTTACATCTGTATGAGTCTTTGTCAGTAAGATGATTTATTTTGTTTTTACAAACTGATTCTTTTTATAATCTTTAAATAGTTGTACACAAAGCTTATGTTTCAACCTGTCAATTTATGTTTACAATTTATCTTGATCAATTTCTTGCAGAGAAAACCGGGTTACATCTTGTTTTGTTAACAAGTTTTTCTCTCAATCTGTTTTTAATTAGGGAATTTAGGTGATTTGTATTTATAGTAATTATTCAGTTATATACTATGTTTTTGTCTTCATATATAATAATTTTTATTTATATACTATGTTTTCATCTTCATATATATTTTAGAAGCTTGCCAAGTTATCAGAGTTCGATATTTTCTTAATATTCATTTGTCCACCAATTGCTCTATTGAGATTTATTTTCTTTTTTGAGACCTCATGATTGGGTCTATATTTTTCTCTCTGGATGTAATATTTCTTTAAATATCTTTGCAATTCTGACTTAGTGGTTATAAATTTGATTTTTTTTCTTATGAAAGTTTTTGATTTCTCTGGTTAAAAGTCTGACATTGCTGGATAAGGTGATATTTATTGGCTGCTGTTTTCTTTCAGGACTTAAAACCTATCAGTCTATGCTTCTCTGGCCTTTAGAGTTTCTGGGGAGAGGTCTGATGTTATTCTGACAGATTTTCTTTTGTAAGTAACTTAGCACTTTTCTCCTGCACACAGCTTTCAGTACTCTTTGTTTTGTACTTTTGGAATTTCTTACTATAATGTAATATGGAGAGGTTATCTTCTGGTCATGTCCATTTGGGAAACTACATGTTTCCTGAAATTGAATTTCTATTTCTTCTTTTATATTAGGAAACACTTTTTCTATAATTTCATTTCACAGTTTTTCTATTCCTTTAGTCTCGTGTGCGTGTGTGTGTGTGTGTGTGTGTGTGTGTGTGTGTGTGTGTGTGTGAATATTTGGGCTTAAAATCAGGGTCCATGAGCTGTACCTTAGCATTTTTTGCTTAAAGCTGGTTCTCTGACACTTGAGCCACAACTCCATTTCCAGTATTTTGTTGTTAATTGGAGATAAGTGTCACAAACTATTTTCCCTAGGATGGCTTTTAATTATGAACCTCAGATCTCATCCTCTTAAGTAGTTAGGAATACAATCATGAGCCACCAGAGCCCACCTGTATTTTTTTAAATTTCAGAATCACTTTTTTTTAAATAAAGTTTTCATGCAAGTCACTAATTTTCTTCTCAATGTTTTGAATTGCTTTCTTCTCCTATTCATTTGAGTTTACTTTAAGGTCATCAATTATATTTTAAATTAAGGTTTTGAGTTATTTTTTAATTAAATTTTTGAGTTCTTTGTCTGAAATTTTAGCCATTTCAGATTTAGTTATTGAAGAGTTAGTGAATTTGAAGTATTCATGTTACCAAGTTTTCCTTATTTGTTGTTTTTTTTTATGTTGTGCTTTGTGCATATCTCCTCTGGTTATACATGTGGTTTTCTTACTAGCAGACTTTTGTTGAAGGCTCAGTTCTCACTATCACTCAAAAAGAAAACAAATCATCATAGCAGCAATAATACCAAAACAATGCAGATACAGAAGTAAAATACTGTAAAGGTCATTAAGGAATATTACTTCAAAATAGCCACTGAATAGAGAAAAGAAGAATGGTGAAAAATAAATTATAAAGTTATTAAGAGTGACAGTAATAATAAGGAAATAAAGGAGATGAGCATTAAAGGGAAAACAGAAAAAAAGAGAGATTCAATAGGAAATAAATAACAAGGAAAAGGAAAAGAACACAAGGAAGAGCAAGTATAGTACATAAAAATAAGATAAACTAAATAAAAATTTCTAAGTATATAAATTAGATAATCACTAATCAGTAGATTTCATTATTTCTTTTAGAAACCCTCTGGAACATAAATTATTCCATGACCTGAACCAGTTATATTAAGATCCTGTTGGAAGATGTTGTTAATCTTCAGTATTTCTTTTGCCTCACAGCTGAATCCTGTACTATTTAATTCTACCATTCCCCTAGCTGTTCTGGTCTTGTTGCTGGAATTATTAACCAACCTCCTCTTAATTAATCACCATCAAAATTTCCATTATTCCTATTATATATACCCATCTGGTGTGAATTTTCACACTTTGTTGTGGGCTTTCTTATTCTTTGTTCCAAATAAAGTTTACTCACATAGAGAGTGCTATAATACTCTTTAGTTATGTTCTAGGCTTTCTTTGGTGAAAAATTTTTACATATCACTGCAACAGAACTGGAGATGATAATAGGAGTTCACTTCTGGAGTGCAGTTTTTCCTCTGTGTATGGAGTATTGGGTGCTGATGACAGCCCATGATTTTTTGACTTTCTTCTTCTGAGATGGAACTTCTGTTGTATGATCAAACAGTGGAGAGATCTGTTGTACCCAATATTTGTACCCATCCATGTTTAGGATAGATGCTCTCCTGAACAAGTAGAAATGAGAAAGTAGAAGGGAAATTTCTCTTCATGTTTGTTTGGAATAGAACTCTACCAAATGCAGCTATTGGTGATTAGAGCATCCAGGTTCATATGCCTTTGACTTATAACTGCACCTTAGGCTGGAACCTGAGGGCAGTTCAAAACCCATCATAGAGTTTATCTTCTGGGTAGATCTTCAGTTTTACTGACCTCAGGTGTGCAGATAGAAGCAAGTTGTGATTTAAATGCCCCAGAGGCTGGGTGCCCGTGACCCATGAGTGTCATCCTAGCTACTCAGGAGGCTGAGATCTGAAGATCACAACTTGAAACTAGCCTGGACAGGAGGGTCCATGAGATTCATTTCTAATTAACACCCTCTTTCAAAAAAATGAAGTTGGAAGTAGAGCTGTGGCTCAAATGATAGAGAACTAACCTTGAACACAAAAGTTCAGGTGTAGATCCTAGGCCATGAATTCGACCTCTAGGATACACACACACACAACACACATGTACACACACACACACACACACACACACACACACACACACACACAAGCAAAACAAATTCCAGAGTCCAATTTCCCATTCACCAATAATGTCCTTCTCGGGACCCTAGTGTCCAAAAACATTAGTCTTTTTCTGTTTGTATCATTTTCACCAGCTAAAATAGTGTTAACCTGGCAAAATTTTTCAAATGACTATTTTGAAAATCACAACCTCTCTAATTTTTTTATCACAAAAATAAATATCAAACAAGTATAGTCAATAATAGAGGTTTGCCACAGGAAGTCTGAGGACATCACGTGTTTCCATTCTCACAATAATGTCCAATGATGTCAAAATTGTCTTTTTTCAATGATCAGATAAATATATCTGTGTGGTTTATTTGAAAAGGGCAAGTGAGAAATCATTCTTTTTAACTTTTACTGAAAGGAATGAAAATATTATTGAAATATTTCAAATATCTGATAATTCCAGGCACATAAACAGGAAAGTAACAAAGCTTTCCTAACACATAGCATGTTCTGGATGGTAATGTTTAATGTTCCCCAAATTATACTGCAATCATACTAATTATCACAAAATGATATCATGGTTCTCCATACAGTAATTCTAAATTATTCTAAAGAGTAATAATGAAATGAGACACTATTGTTTCAGCTGACATGTCTCTTCCCTAGACAAGTCTTCCCTTTGAACCCTAAACAACACTCCATAGGGCACTTAACCTTTATTTCATGTTATTCTTCACAAGAGATCATAGATGGAGTCCTGTAATTATAGATTTAGCATTTCACCTGCCTTCATAATAAGACCAGTAATTCAGAATTTCTGAGTAATACATTAGCAGTATACTAGTATAGTACTATACTATACTAGTAGTATACACTGCTAGTCTATAGAAAATATGAACACTGGTTGAATAAACAAGAACACATAAGTTTTGGATCAGCTCAATTAACTTGGGGGTCGAGTCTATGATATTCTGTAGATATAAGGTCATGTTATCTGCAAAGAGGGAGAGTTTACTTCTTTTCCTATTTGGATCCTCTTTATGTTTACATCTTGCTTTATTGCTCTAGCTAGGAATTCTAATACTATATTCAAGCAGAGTGGAGATAGCAGACATTCTTGTCTCATTACTGATTTTAGAGGAAATTGCTTTAACTTATCACCATTGACTGTAGGCTTGCCATGTACGGCCTTGATTATATTGAGGAATACCCCATGGATTCCTAGTTCCTCCAAAGCTTTCATCATAAAGGGGTGTTGGATCTTGTCAAATGCTTTTTCTGAATTTATGGAGATAATCATGTGGTTCTTCTTGCTTCTGTTGATGTACTGAATTCCATGAATTGATTTGTATATATTCAACCAGCTTTGAATCCCTGTAATGAATCCTGTTTGACAATATTATATAATTTTTTAATTTTAACTTTAATTTGTTGAAGTTGATTGGCCAGAATTTTATTAAGAAGTTTTGCATCAATGTTCATCAGAGAAATGGACCTATAGGTCTCCTTCTTTGATGAGTCTCTGTCTGGTTTTGGGATGAGGGTTATCGTGGCTCCATAGAATGAATTTGGCCAAGTAGCAGGGCATAGAATAAATCCACAAAAATTAGTAGCTTTTCTCTATGTCAACAATGAGAAGAGAGGCTGAAATTAGGAAAGCACCTGCAAATGCAATATCCTTTAAAAATAACCAAAGAAGTGAAGGATCTCTACAATGAAAATTTCAAAAATGTGAAAAAGGAAACCAAAGCAGACCTCAAGAAGTGGAATAACCTTTCATGTTCCTGGATTGGAAAGATTCACATTGTGAAAATGGAAATATTGCCAAAGGCTATATACAAATTCAGTGTAATAGCCATCAATATCCCAACCTCATTCTTCAATGAAATAGAAGAAGCAATTCAAAGATTCATACAGAACATTAAAAGACCTCAAGTAGTAAAAACAATCCTTAGCATAAAGAACAGTACTGGAGGAATACCAATACCAAACTTCAAACTCTACTACAAAGCCACAGTAAACAAAATGGCTTCGTACTGACACAAGAACTGATCTGAAGATTAGTGGAATAGAACTGAAGACCCAGAAATGAACCCACAGATCTATAGCCACTTAATCTTGAATAAGGGAGCCAAAAAAATAGAATGGAAGAAAGCTTCTTAAATAAATGATGCTGGCAGCATTGGCTAAACATGTGTAGAAAACTAAAGTTAGATCCCTATGTATCACCTGGCAACAGAATCAATTCCAAATGGATCAAAGACCTCAAGGTAAAAGCAGACACCATGAAAATATTACAAGAAGTAGAAGAAACAGTTGGGCTCCTTGGCACAGGACAAAACTTTATTAATAAAGATCCAGAAACACAACAAAACAAAGAAAGGCTGGATAAATGGGAGTGCATTGAACTGCAGAGCTTCTGCACTGCAAAGGACATAGCTAGCAAAATATATTGAAACCCCCCAGACTGGGAGAAGATCTTCACCACCCATACAAAAGAGAAGGTCTCATATCTAAATATACCAACAGCTCAAGAAATTAAGTTTTCCCAACATAAACTCCCAAAGAAACAACTACCCCATTAAAAAGTGGGCCAAAGACCTTAAGAGAGACCTCTCTGAAGAGGAAATATGAATGTCCAAGAGACACATGAATAACTGCTCAGCATCTTGGGCTATAAAAGAAATGCAAATCAAAACAACTTTGAGATTCCACTTAACACCAGTTAGAATGGTCATAATTGATTATATTAAGTGAAGTAAGCCAGGCCCAAAGAAACATAGGTCCCAATTTCTAGTATATGTCTGAGACAAGCAGAAACGGCCAGAAAGGTTGATATTAGGCGAAATGAACTGCAAGATAAGGACTCAAATGTTTTTTTCTTTCTTGTGATTGTTTCTAACATATTTATAAGATGATTTCTTTGTTGATTTGTCCCTCGCCCACAGTATAACCCCTGTTTTCACTGTATTTGATGTTGGTATAATTTTTGAAGGGGAAGGGAAAAAATAAATTGTTTAAATAGGGATACAGGTGGACCCATTGCAACAATGAGATGCACAAGACGTTAAGGCGAAAAACTTTGCAACTTTGGGGGGAGCGGTGAGGGAGGGGATGTGAAGGGGAAACAAAGGAGGAGGCCACAATGCTTGATAAGAAATGTACTCATTACCTTGCCCATGTAATTGTAACCCCTCTGTACCACATTTTTACAATTAAAAAAAAAAGAAATCTAACAACATATGCTGGCGGGGGATGTAACTAAAGGGGAACACTACTATGCTCTTGGTGGGAGTGCAAACTTGTTCAACCACTCTGGTAAGCAGTGTGGAGGTTCCTCAAAAGGCTACACTTAGACCCAGAAATCCCAATTCTGGGAATTTACCCAATGACCGCAAACAAGCCCACATTAAACCACCAGTACATTGATGTTCATTGCAGCATTATTTACCATAGCCAAGATATGGAACCAACCCAAATGCCCCTCAATAGATGAATGGATCAAGAAAATATGGTATATATACACAAAGAAAGAATAACATTGTTCCATTCATAAGGAAATGGAAAGACTGGGAAAAATTATATTAAGTGAATTAAGGCAGACCCAAAGAAAAGCAGGTTGTATGATTTCTTCATTTGCAAGAATTAGAATATGAATATGATATCCTTAACAAGTGATTCCCAACGACCCAAGTGCTTAGTGAAAAGGACTATATATAATGAAGCATATTAACATGACCTACAAATTTTGGAAACAATAGGTTCTCAATAGACCCTGTATAGAGTTCATTCTTTTTTTCTCTATTTTTTTATTTCTTCATTTCTCTTAGTTTTTTGTCCCTCATGCTTTGCATAACAGACAATGCAATATGTGAAAGGGAAAGAGAATCACAGAAACAGCAGAACAACAGATGAACCACAGCAACATTGATACTCACTTGACACCATGTTGGATATGACCATTACAACTTGGTGGCGGGGAGAGAAAGGGGTATTTGGGAGAAAAAGAGGGATGGGGTAATAATGATTAAAAACAAATGTATGTATTGCCTTACCTATGGAACTATAACCCCCTAGCTCATTACCTTTTCAATAAAAAAAGAAAAAAAAGAACACATAAATGATTGTGTGAGTACTGATACATTTAGAGAAGTCATGTACGATATATACATAAAAATTCATATTTTTAATTTCAGGTTCCTAGACAAAGATTTCAAGTTCAATGTCTTCTTGAATTTTCTTTACTAACATGATTTTATACAAAATATAAAGCAGAAAAAAAATGTATTTAGTTTAAAATATTTTATTTGCATTTTATTATGATATAGAGGTTTATAGTAATATTACTACACAGTATCATTTGTTGAGCTTCAGAACATTTTGGTGTTAATTGGGTTTTGAACTCAGGACCTCACACTTAGCTTTTTTGCTTGGCTGATAATCTAACACTTGAACTACACCACCAGCCCTGTTTTTTGTTTTGTTTTGTTTTTGTCAGTCGTGGGGCTTGAACTCTGGGCCTAGGCACTGTCCCTGAGCTCTTCAGCTCAAGGTGAGAGGTCTACCACTTGAGCCACAGCGCCACTTCCAGTTTTCTGGTGGTTTATTGGAGATAAGAGTCTCACAGATTTCGTGCCAAGGCTGGCTTTGAACCAGATTCTCAGATCTCAGCCTCCTGAGTAGCTAGGATTACAGGTGTGGGCCACTGGCAGCTAGTTCTCAGCCCTGTTTTTTTTTTAACAGATTATTATTATTATTATTATTATTATTATTATTATTATTATTATTATTATTATTATTATTATTATTTATTGTCAGTTGGGGGGCCTGAACTTTGGGCCTGGGAGCTGTCCCTCAGCTCTTCAGCTCAAGGCTAGTGCTCTACCACTTGAACCATAGCACCTCTTCAGGATTTTTCTGTTTCTGTGGTGTTGAGGAATTGAACCCAGGGCCTCATGCATGCGAGGCAATCATTCTACCACTGAGCCACCTTCCCAGCCCCAGATTTTTTTTAATTGTTATTATATAGGTGATGTACTGAGGTGTTAAAGTCATATAACTCAGGTAATGAGTATATTTCTTTTTCCACAATGTCTTTTTCCACTCCTTTTCTTGCTCTCTCCCAGTTTTTCCCTCCTATCCCTACCTATAGTTGTATAGTTCACTTTCAAAATAGTATTCAGTAAGTGCTATTGCTGCATTTTTTTTACCCTTTGTCTCTCCATTTCTGTGTCTCCCCTTACAATCTCAAAGTATAGTCAAAGAAACAAGACAGAAAGGAAACAAAAACAGCAAAAAAGAAAAATAATGCTAATTTTTACATTTCTTGGGGTTCACTTGATAAATATTATTTTGTATGATCAGATGCACAAAGGCATTTTGCCATTCTATTCCTCTTCTAGAGTATTTTCCTTTGGTCTCACTGTGTGTGAATGCCTTGAAACCTGTATAATTTATTATATCCAGATGTATTTTAGATCTAGCTTTTGCATCTGAGAGAAACCATATGCCATTTGTCTCTCTGAGCTTGGCTTACCTCACTTAACATTCTTTGTTCTAAGCCCATTCATTTCTCTGCAAAGACATAATATTATTCTTTCTAATGGCTGTATAAAATTCCATTGTGTATAGGTACTACATATGTTTTTGCCAGTCCTGAGCCTTGAACTCAGGGCCTGGGCATTGTTGCTGAGCTTCTTTTGCTCAAGGCTAGCACTCTATCACTTGAGCCACAGCATCACTTCTAGCTTTTTCTGAGGAATCAAAACCAGGGCTTCATGCATGCTGGGCAAGGACTTTATCACTAAGCCGGGTACTACATTTTTGGATCCATTAATCTAGGCTATTTCCAAATCTTGTAGCAATGAACATGGATGTGCAATTGTCTTTATTGTATCCTGACTTGAGATGTTCTAGAAAGAGGCCCATGTGTGGTATGGCTTGGTTGTAGGGAATATCTATGTTTGTTTTTTTTTGAGGATTTTCCAGACTGTTATTCTTACTAGTTTTTTTTTTTTTTTTTTTGATCGGTCGTGGGGCTTGACCTCTGGACCTGGACACTATCCCTCAGCTCTTCTGCTCAAGGCTAGCACTCTACCATTTGAGCTATAGCGCCACTTCCGGTTTTCTAGTCGTTTATTGGAAATAAGAGTCTCATGAACTTTCCTGCCCTGGTTGGCTTTGAACCACGATCTTCAGATCTCAGCCTCCTGAGTAGCTAGGATTACAGGCTTGAGCCACCGGAGCCCAGCTCTTACTAGTTATTTTTAAAATGTTTTAATTTAATTTTATTCTCACGGTGATGAACAGAGGGGCTACAGTTACATACATAGGTAGTGAGTACATTGTCAAACATCGTTACTCCCTCCCTCGTTTTTCTCCCACTTTGCCTCCCCCCCACCCCAACCCCAGGTTGTAAAGTTCATTTCTAATGTATTGTCTTGTGAGTATCCCTATTGCATTGGTTCATCCTTTGTCCTTTGTCTCACCATTTTATTGTTCTTCTTTCCTTCGCCAATGCAGATAAATGTATATACAATGCACAGGGTAACAAATTTTTTCCTCTTTTTTATTTTTTAATTGCTATTATAAAGGTGGAGTCCACAAGGTTTATAGTTGCATAAGTCAGGTAATGAGTACATTTCTTTTTCTTTTTGGGTCTGGTCATGGGCATGAACTCTGGGCCTGGGCCCTATACCTCAGCTCTTCAGCTCAAGGCTAGCGTTCTACCACTTGGGCCACAGAGCCACTTCCGTTTTTTTTTTCTGCTTATGTGGTGCTGAGGAATCAAACCCAGGGCCTCATGCACGTAAGGCGAGTGCTCTACCACTGAGCCACCTTCCCAACCCCATGAGTACATTTCTTTTTGGATCATGTCCCCTCTTCCTTCATTGTCTCCCAGTTTTTCTCTCCCATTCCTGCCCACAAGTTGTTCAGTTCATTTTCCACATAATGTCTAGTAAGTACCATTGCTACATTTGTGTACCCTATGCCCCTCTATTTCTGTGTGTCCCCATCCCTTACCCTCCTAAAGACAGGTAAATGAAAAAAGAAGACAAGAAGAAAACAAAACAAAAACAAAAAGGAAAAAAATCTCATGCCAAATTCATGGAACTCATTTCAATAAATTTTTTTTTAATTTTTTTATTGTAAAGATACTATACAGAGGGTTACAGTTACATGAGTGAGGTAATGAGTACACTTCCTCTTGAACATTGTTACCCCCTCCATTGTTTTCCTCCTACCATCCCCTCCCTCCCTCCCTTCCCCGAGGTTCTTTTTTTTTTTTTTTTTGATTGTGATTAAGTGATTACTTAATTTCCGGAAATTCACAGTATTGTGGAATAATGATGCTCATTTAAAGTCACAAGTTCATTCTAACTTTCCTGGAGCAAATTGTCTATCACAGTCTGTAATATATAATGGTGCTCACATGTTATATACAATATATGTGATCAGCAGCATGGGGATATTTGGTAGTGGTTCAACCAGATGAGTGGGAGTTCTTTGTTTCTTAAGTCCTGTTAGTTTTGTCATATCACCTAACATTTTGGATTTAGCATCCACTTATCAGGGAGACCATGGACTGTTTGTCTCTTCGTTCTTGGCTTACCTCGCTCAACATGATTCCTTCTAGCTCCATCCATTTCCCTGCAAATGCCATTATTTTGTCATTTCTAATGGCTGCATAATATTCCGTTGTGTATAGATACCACAATTTTTGGATCCATTCATCTGTGGTGGGGCATCTAGGTTGTTTCCATATCCTAGCTATTGTGAACAGTGCTGCAATAAACATGGAGGTGCATGTGTCCTTGTATATTGGTTCCTGTTGTTCAGGGTAGATGCCAAGAAGTGGTATGACTGGGTCGTAAGGGAGGTCAATCTTTAGCTTTCTAAGGACCCTCCAGACTGCTTTCCAAAGTGGTTGTATAAGTGTACATTCCCACCAGCAGTGTAATAGCGTTCCTCGTTCTCCACATCCCCTCCAGCATTTGTCGTTGGCTGATTTGTGGATGTGGGACATTCTGACTGCGGTAAGGTGGTATCTCAGGGTTGTCTTTATTTGCATTTCCTTCACCACCAGGGATGATGAACATTTCCTCATGTGTTTCTTTGCCATTTTTATTTCTTCATTTGAGAAGTTCCTCTTTAGTTCCCTTGCCCATTTAGTAATTGGTTTGTTAGGTTTGGGAGGGATTAGTTTCTTGAGTTCCCTGAATATACTGGATGTTAACCCCTTGTCTGATATATTGCTAGTAAATATTTTTTCCCAATTAGTTGGTTGTCTTTCTAGCTTGGTTGCGATACTTTATCTGTGCAGAAGCTTTTTATTTTAAGGTAGTCCCATTTGTCGAGTCTCTCTCCAATTTGTTGTGACCCTGGGTCTCTGTTCAGGAAGTTCCTTCCTGTGCCTATTAGTTCAAGTGTCTCTCCTACTCTGTCCTGCAGTAGTTTCAGAGATTCAGGTTTAATGTTAAGGTCTTTAATCCATTTTGAGTTGATGTTGGTGCATGGTGATAGGCTGGGGTCCACTTTTAGTTTTCTGCATGTGGCTGCCCAGTTTTCCCAGCACCAGCGGTTGAAGAGGCTGTGTTTCTTCCATTGTATGTCTTTGGCTCCTTTGTCGAATATCAGCTGGCTGTAGGACTGTGGATTTATTTCTGGATCTTCTATTCTGTTCCATTGTTCTTCGGGTCTGTTTTTGTGCCAGTACCATGCTGTCTTTGTTATTATATCTCTGTAGTAGAGTTTGAAGTTCGGCATGGATAGCCCTCCCATATTGTCTTTCTTCCCTAGAATTGTTTTGGCTATTCTAGGTTTTTTGTTGTTCCATATGAATTTTTGGACTGTTTTCTGTATTTCAGTGATGTACGTCATTGGGATTTCAATAAATATTTTATATGATCAGAGGCACATATGTATGGCACCTTTGTGTTTCTCCCATAATTATATCTTCCTTTGGTCTCACCATGTATGCATCTAGAGTACTATATATTATCATATGAGACAAAATTTTATGGGCTTGTCTGTCTAGGTTGACATCAAACCATGATCTTTCAGATCTCAGACTCCTGAGTAATTAGGATTACAGGCATGAGCCACCAAGCACCTAGATTCAGGGACGATTTTTGGAACTATTTTACTGTAACATCCCCCTCCCCAATCAATTCATATTATCTCAGTACAATCCTTAGGTGTTAGAAGGTATTTTGTCAATTTCACAGGTACGGTTACCACTCCATATCACAAAATTAATAGAGATGTGACTTGTATACAGATTGCCAAGTTTCTCCCATGTTACTATAATATATATATGTATATATGCATATATACATACATATATGTACATATATGTACATGTATGCACATATACATACATGTATGTATGTATATATGTGTATATTTATGTATATATATGTATATGCATATCTATATCTATATATCTATAGATATAGATATAGATATATCATATCACTAGGAAGGGCAAGACCAAACCTGAATGACCACATTTATTTATTTAGTTTATACTTGCAACTTGCCTAGTAGTCCTGGCAGAGCAGGTGCTAATTGCTGCTGTATTTTCCTAGAGGGTATAAAGAGGGAGAGGGTGGTCTATGTACCCAGAAGTAGCTTAATTATGGCGATATTTTATACTCTCTACTTACTTGTATGTGATCACAATAATAGGTAGTGGTTAATTAGTATTTGTAACCAGTCTTACAATACTTCTCCTACCATGATCTTAGTTCAGTCTCTATTGCAGCAGCCAATTTCTCTATGCCTATTGACTTGATATATATATATATATATATATATGCTTTTATTTAATTCCACCCATCTTTCATGGGTGTTTCTCTGACATCAACATGTGTGCTACTTACAGGATCCCTCCGGAAACTTGGATACTTGAGCCTGGACATCTCAGGAACATGTCCACTACTGACTGCT
The DNA here is from genome assembly GCF_024711535.1 of Dipodomys merriami. Lineage (NCBI taxonomy): Eukaryota > Metazoa > Chordata > Mammalia > Rodentia > Heteromyidae > Dipodomys > Dipodomys merriami. The sequence goes on from NW_027205603.1 coordinate 33,382,666, forward strand.
AAGCTGGTGGGTGAGTTCTTCGTGTTTTGGACCCAAAATAGACACATCTATGACTTATAAACCATCAAAAGGTTCCTGAGGAAATGAACATCAGGGACCTACAGAAATGACCGATAGAATAAATACCTTTTATTGTCTTTCATCAATAGTTGATTTCCCTGGTGCCTCATTCTCATTCCCTGTGATTACTCCCCAAATGTACTACCTACAAAGAAGCTATTGTTTCAGATTCTGATTATAAAATGAGATAGTGAGCTAAAAGAGTGGAGGAGATTTTTAATGTTGAAGATGATGTTTGAATGAGTACATGAGTGCTATTACTTTCATCATGGAATGCAATTTATAATGTGATACCAGTTTCTAATAAAACATGTTTTTGCTACTTTATTTCTTATGTGATTTTATTTTACATTTGGAAATAAATGTTATTTTATTACTGGCACGATTCTCAAATTCATTTTTTACATGATATTGATTTTTAGTTCTACACACAAAGAAAGGCTGGGGAAGAGAAATAAGTGTAAGATTCCAGCCATTGGGATAACTGAATGATCTAAGGTAAAGTGTGATGTTCATCCCTAAATACAAATGTCTTTCAGGAGTAGAGAAATTTTGTTAGTCCCATTTAAACAGCTTATGTTTAGAGTAATCTGCTGATGGTGATGAAGGTGTGTTGATTTCTTGACATCACCTGGTCCCAGTTTAATCTAATTTGGAGTAAGGATTGGACCTTCTAATTTCTATATCATTTTCTAAAGGTAATGAACATAGTATAAAATCTTATGTCATTATTCAAGTTCAGCATTATATACATGGATAGTGAAACAAAACATATTTTTTGCATGTGTTGTTTTGCTCACCATGATTTTGTCAGTTAAGTGCATGTTTTAATTCTTAAATAAAATTACATTTCATGGAGAGATATTCTTTGTATACTATTTTAGTTGGCTTCATTGTAGAGTGCTGAGCTAAAAGCATTTGTGGTAAAGTCACATTTTTTGTTTATAATGATGTTTCAATGTATAATGGCCTGCTCTTGCCACTTAGGGTTGGTACCTAAAATTCAAAGTCCAAATTATATTAGGAATCCCAATAAGCAAACATTATTGTGCCATAATTTTTAAATAGATCCTTACATTTTCTGAGACTTAAGGGCTAGGATGCTAAGCTCATATGATAAATATTGTATTCTGTACTCCATTTAGACTTTGATTTGGATTTAAAATTCGAAATCACTTCCATCATTTCTATCCTTGTGAGTGTGTGCCTGTGGGGATATTAAAATAGAGAAAGAGCTACTTGGAGAGATGAAATGATTGAATTTGATGCCTAAGGCCAGAAACCTCATTTTGCTTATGTTAATATGTAGAACTTTCTGTGCTCCAATCTATGGGCTAGTAAATGCTTTTTCTTGATTTTGTAAAATTCAGCATTGTAGATTCTGGTTGAAAACCTTATTTCTTTTGTTGCAAATAGTGCTCACAACCAATCTCAATATAGGCTCTATTAACATAGCCCAATTACAAAATGGTTACACACTGTTATAGAAAATCAAAATCTACATACTGCTATCTTGTTTTCTTCTTTTTTATGCAGTGCTAGAGATTGAACTTGGGGCCTTGCAAGTGTGTATTGCTTTCTTTAAAAGCACTTTATCTAAGATTGAAGATTAATGCTGCTGCACTTTTAGCTAAATTAGTAATTAATGGCATGGAAATGGGATGTAGGGGTTTAAGAAATAAGATTTAACAGCTTTTGCAAAAAATACTTTTGGTAATATAATAGGATATAATTCAGTCCAAAGAAAAAGATATACCCTAAATGTTCCAGTTGGCAGGATAATTATAGGGAAACACTATTTCCTTTAAATTAATTCTTGCATAAATCATAAAATATTTTCCAACGAAAGAGGACACATTGAAGTATCTCGCAGACTAGTAGAGGAGTCCACCAACAAAGAATTAGAATCCATATGTCACAGAGAGAATATTTGTGTAGATTATTAACAGTTTGTTTTGTTTTATAGATAAGCAGCAGGTGGGTAGGGTTCTAGGCTCAGGGCTGGAGTGATAAAAAGACAGGAGTGACTACAGAAATGTGTGGCAGATAAGTGTTATATGAGACCTTATATAGCATGAACACATCGTAAGTACAAATTCTTTTAATTAGAGTCATATTTTATAGAGATAACTAACAGAGCAACGTGTGGAGGGTGCAATTGAGAATGAGCTCATGGCTGGCCTGACTGCAATGAAGAGATGTGATGAGTAATGGGTATAAGCTTGAGGAAATTGTTCAGTTAGGATTGAGTTTATACTAAAATTCTGGCCATGGCAATATAGGAGTGCTGGTAGGACTTTCTGACTGATAAATTGTGGAAAGAAGGAGAAAGGAGGAGTCAGTGGGAGTCCTGGAATCTTCCTGCTAATGATTTAACATGCCAGGAATTAAGTCATAGAGTCACACAGGAGAAAGCTTGGGGGCAATAGTATTTTATTTGAACAAACTACATTATGTCACTTGTAAATCTCTTTGATCAAAAATAAATTATGCAAACTAATAATTACAATACTTCATTATTGTAATTATCATAAGAATGTATGCCATGATATAATAGGTATATTAATGATATCAGTAGAAAGGGGAAGAGGGATGGAGGCATTTGGACATATCACACTACAAATATCTCACTACAAACCAGAAGAAGCAAATTTTGTTAATTTGTTCATGGTAAAAACCAAGTACAACTAACAGAAATCACTCTAATATATAGAAAAATATTAAAGAAATTGAAATGTTTTAATAGACAATATTAACTTAGAGCAAAAAAATGCAGTAAAGAAGGATTAGAGAATATAGAAATGTAATATGTAGCCTGAAAAATAAAATGAGAGTTGTAAATCCAGCTGTATATCAATACTTAATTAAGCATAGTTACAACTGTAAAACAAGTCTTAATAATTTAATAGCATTTAAATAATAAAATAGCATTTATTGATTACAAAAAATGAACCTACAAATCAATAACAGAAGAACACTTGGAAAATATCCAAATATTTTTACATTAAGCAACAGACTCATAAGTGACTTATGGACTATGGAAGAAATTTCAAGGCTAATTTGAAAATATTCTTATTTAGTCTGATAGTGTCTGTCTTAATACACAAAGGGAACTTTAAATATACATTGGTAAATGCAAACAAAGAGTCTTGAATGTCAACATATTTTAACGTCTGTGTCCCAGTCTGTGCCAATTTATCTAATTCTTTAGCTATATATCGTCATCCGTATAACTATCTTCCTATCATCTAATTAAAACAATTTGAGTAACAAAATTAGTGAAGTGTTATTTTAATATCTCAGAGTAAAAACAGAATGAGTGACAAAATTAGTAAAGTGTTACTATAACATATCTAAAAGCAGAAAATAGTTCCACATGATTCCATATACCATACACAAATACACCATTGTATAAATTAATAAAATGAGGGAGAGAGAAGAGAAAAATCCCTCATCTGTAATGATCAGAAATAAATTGTACAGGCACTCTATACTAATCAGGAGAGTGTAATGTCAGATAATAGTCTGAAAGGCCTAGAAAGAACTTGAGAAAATAGAAACCTGAAAACAAAGCCAAGTCAAACAAGGATAGATAGTTCCTATGTGCAGTCATAGACAAGGAGAGGCCCTTTGATAAACGTAAAGGAATGGCACATTAACTCTGCACTCTTCTTCCTCAAAAACATAGTCCTGGGCTGGGAAGGTGTCTCAGTGGTAGAGTGCTTGCCTCCCATGCATGAGACCCTGGGTTTGATTCCTCAGCACCCATAAGCAGAAAAAGCAAGTGGTAGAGCACAAGCCTTGAATTGAAGAGCTGAGGGACAGTTCCCAGGCCCAGAATTCAGGACCCACAATCAACAAAAAGAAAAAAAAACATAGTCCTATAGTAATAATGAAAAATACCAGCAAATTCCAACAGGAAGACATCCTACTATGTATCTGAACCATGATCTTCCAATTGTCAAGATCACTCAAAACAGAGCAGAGAAATTGTTACAGTTGTTACAGGTAGGAGACATAGGAAACAAACAAACAAACAAAAAACAGGATAATAAAGGGCAGTCCAGTCCAGATAGGATCCTGAACAATATGTCAAACATTGTAAAAATTAAGCAAGTGTGTGTGTGTGTGTGTGTGTGTGTGTGTGTGTGTGTGTGTGTGTGTACTGGTTCTGGGCTTTAACTCAGGGCATGGGGGCTGTCCTTGAGCTTTAATTCAGGGCATGGGGGCTGTCCTTGAGCTTTTTTTGCTCAAAGATAACATGTTACACAAGAACCATATCTCTACTTCTGGCTTTTTTGAGATAAGATTCTCTCAGACTTCCTGGCCTAAGCTGATTTCAAACTGAGATCCTCTTATCTCAACCTCCTGATTAGCTAGAATCGTAGCCAGGAGTCATTGGTGCCCAGTGAGCAAATCTTAATGTTAACTATAGATTTCATAATGAGGCATAAATGTTGGTTTATTAATTGTAATAAATGTAATATGATAGGTGAACTGAGATAGCTTTATACAGTCTGCTCGTTTTTTCTTATAAATCTAAAACTTCTAAAAAGAATGACTACTAACAAAATTATAATTCAAAATTCTGTATTACCATAAAAACATCTTTAAATTTAACACTTTTATTCCAGAAATATCTGAAAAAGTATAATGTATCACAACTGAAGGAATTACAGATTGATTTTAACATATTTTTATTATCTTTAAGTAGTTGTAGAAAGGAATTATTATTCAACAAATGTTTATAAATATAATGCATCTTGATCAATGTCACCCTTTGGATCATTCTCCCTAACTTTCTGAACCTAACCCCTCCCCTCAATTTTCTAATTCCATAGGATATTCAGGGAATTTGTAATTGGATTATTTTCCTCTTCCTCTTTTCATCTGTCTTAACCATATTAAAAATCACCATATGATTAATTCACTATATACAAAAATTATTTTTCTAAATCCAACATTGATTTATAACAAAACTCTTACTGATTAATAGGAGAAAGAAAATTCCAAAACCAGATAAGGTGAATATCTGAAAAACCTACAACTGACCTAATAAATGATTATTTTTTTCCATAATCAGGAAAAGGAAAAGAAAGGTTATTCTCACTGTTAAATTTTAGTAGGTGGTCTAGAATATGCAGTAATGTTAAAAAGTAAAAAAAGACTTAGAGATTTCAAAGGATGAAATCAAACTATATTTATAAACAATTTCAATAAATTGGCATAAAATAATTAGAACTAATAAGTACATATGATAAGATTTCAGCATGTAATATTAATATATTGACATAATACTAATAATATAGAAATTGAAATTAAATGTTACCATTCACAACAACATTAAAATGTGAGAACTTTATAGAGGAAATAAGTGTGTGTAAAAGTCCTATATAGTAAAAGCTTTGAAATATTGCCAAGAGTTATGAAATACGAAAGGAATAAATGAAGTTATATAGTCTATCATGAATTAAAACGCTAAATATTGTTAAGATTTCAATATTTCCTGATTCATCTGGAAATATAAGACAATTATAATCAAAATCCTGGGAGACTTCTTATTTTGGGGTAACTAATAACCAACTTAAATTTCATACTCAAATGGAAGGACTGAAACTATTAAAATGAATTAAAAAATAAATTCATAAGGCCCTCAATATGTTATTTCTATACTCATTATAAAGGCACCATAAGTAAGTACAGAATTGTCAAGTAGAGCATTAGAACCAAGTTAAAAGTGTACATACAGACCCATTAATGTATGGACAACCTACTTGATAATTGCACAAATATATGGAGATATAATTTCCTAACAAATATTTAGAATAATTAAAAATTCTTTGTAAAAGGAAAAATAAGGTGGGCATCAGTGGCTCATGCCTGGAATCCTAGCTACTCAGGAGACTGAGATCTGAGGATCACAGTTCAAAGCCAGTCTGGGCAGGAAAGTCCATAAGACTCTTATCTCCAATAAACCACCAGAAAAAAATGGAAGTGGTACTGTGGCTCAAGTGGTAGAGCACTAGCCTTGAGCTGAAGATCTGAGAGACAGAGACCAGGCCCAGAGTTCAAGCCCGATGACCGACCAAAAAAAAAAAAAAAAAAAAAAAAGAAAAAAATATTCAATACATTAACTCATTTTTCATGCAAAAATGATCTCACAATGTAACAGACATCTAAATGTCAGAGTTGACACTTTGAACATTCTAAATGCAAATGTAGAAGATTTTCTTTTGGTTAGGTATAGGTTAAATAGAACAAAATAAGCAACAACCATAGAAAAATTGTAGCTTCATTTTTATTGTAATACTTGAACTTGAAAGGTACCATCCTTTCATAATAAAAGCTTTGAGAAATCTAGGATTAGAAGTAATAAACCTTAATGTGATTATGGTTATATATGAAAAGCTTACAAACAATATTGTACTAATTGAATAAAACTGGCAACATTTCCACTAAAATCAGGAAGACAATCAAGGTATCCATTCTCACCATTCTTCTGCAATAGAGTGTATAAACCTCTACCAGGTTTTTTTCCATTTCCCAACAAATGGAAAGACTATTTTATGTTTTCAACAATTGGGATGGTTTTTCAGATGCATGAGTTGAGCATTAGGCTTTAGAGTCAGGGATTTTTGCTTTATAGAATTTTTGAAATTGATGGAAGCTTGTTCATCAACTATTCTAATTTTACTATCTCATTACTTCATATCCAAATAAGTTAAGGATTATGTTCGAAGTCTTACTACTACTACTATTTATTTCATTGTCACAAAGACCTTGCTTTGCATATTTTCTTCTGATTTTTTAAAAAAAATATATTCTTTCACCAAATATGCCTACTTTTATTGAGAATTACAGTAAACTTTCTCCTGCCTCCAACCAAATGTTTATTTCTTTTCCAAAGTAGGGTAAAATGATAATACATACAATTAGCTATTTTGAGGAAAGTGGGTACTACATCTTTTTGATTTGGGATGACCTCTACCAAGAGCGAATTTGTTTCTGGTCTTCTCTACTGGGTTTCATTGTGAAGTGGGTAAAGTTTGCTCTGATCTTCCACAGATAATTCTTAAGTTTCCAATTTGTTGGTATTCTCTCAGTCTAGGATTTTCAGTACAAATTTTGTTGCCCAGAATGGGGTTATCTTCCTATTGCTCCTTTGGGTAGTCTTTCAAGGTCAAATTCTATCCTGAGATCTTAGTGTTGGGGAAATAGGAGAGATCAGTTAAGTCTTCACAAACTCTGAAATATGTTTCACCATGGATTGAAGATATAGTTCCTCAAACTTGGCTCAACTATTTCTCTGGCTAAATTTTCTTAAGTTTCCTGAATTTAGATGTAAGACATAGTTCACTGTGGGTACCTTCCTTTACACTCCCAAAGTTTTTCTTCTCCACAGGTTGACATGCTGAGAAGTTTTTGGTTTGGTATGGGTTCATGACTACCACCTTGACTATGCCTAGACCCCACCTTGACTTTGCCTATCAGGTGCATTGGATCAACAGAGATGGTCAAGTGACCTATTGAACTTTTGGAAGCAGAGGAATAAAGTTGTTCTTTTTTCCTGGGGGAAAAATGATGAGGTAAACCCAATTTATTAATCCATTGGAAATCTGGACCTGTGTTTAGAAAAGTTAAAAAATTCACCAATTGGAAAAGTACATCTCTCTCATCTTTACATCCATGTCATTTTCATTTGTTCTAACTCACATTGTGCTATCAAATTTTGTGGCAAGCTATAAACTTGTTGAGTCATTAGCTTGCCTGGTTAATGGAGGAAAACTAACTTCCTGTTCCTGCATAATGACACTTATTCACTGTAGACATTTGCATCACTGGTAAACGATAAAACCTCATCCTTCATAATGAAGTTCTGGGCTGACAAAGAGGAAAATATAGTGTTGTGGGACAACTATGAATATAAAACAAGCTTAATAAAGAAATAGTGACAAATTATATTATGCAAAGTGTAATGCAATAAAAAATGTTACTAACTCATTGGAAATGTCATAAATAATCTAAATAGTTTTTGACTGTCAAGTCTTGGAAAAATATCTTCCTCTAAAAATGAGGTGCTGAAGAGATGTCAATTTAAATGCCATCATATTTTGACAAGCTTGGAGATTCTTGTATTCAGTTTATTTGTTGAATTTAGATAATTTTTCATGATGAGCTGAAGCATCATTAACCAACTCTGTCCCTCTGTCTTTGCTTTGGTAGGAAACCTGTTGGCTGCAGGATTGCTGCTTGAGGTTTGGAATAATATTTGCATGATGGTGTATAATTTCATTGGACAAATTTATCTTTTTGAAGTGGGCAAATTTTCATATTTTGCTTTTGAATTCAGAAAAGAGAATTGTCAAATGTATTATGTTAATAATCCTAAATTGTAGCTTTTGTAGAAAGTGCAGCCAGCCCTTTCCAATCAATTTGAATAAAGTCTTAGCTTAAAGTTGAGAGGCTTGCATTCAAGGAGGTAATTACTTTTAATTACTTAAAATAATTTAGTAGCTATTGAAACATATTCTCTGAACTTTGTAGTGACCTACATATGAAGGTAAACCATCAAATTTTATTTATATTTATTTGAACTATTTATTGTTATTGTAGAGGTGAAGAACAGAGGGGTTATGGTCACATAAGTCAGGTAACGAATGTATTTCTTTTTAGACAATGCCACCCCTTCCCACTCTTTCCCCAGATTTTGCCTCCCATCCAACTAGTAAGGTGTATAGTTCATTTTACTCCCAAATTCTATATTGAAAAGTTTTTCTTCTTCTTATAAGTTTCTTTTACAGAATTTTCTACTCGATATCATTTGATACTCTATAAGAGGATAGTTGATTTTTAGCATCTGTTTCTCTGGGAAAAAAATAATGCTTTGCTACTGGATCATTGAGGAAAGACAATATTATCTAACCTAGGTTCCTATTTGGATCTCTGAAGGATGGGAATGCTCCTACTATAACCAAAGCAAGAATGGGCATTAAGACTGTCTTCTCATGATTATCATAATGAAAATATGAAATATAGAACTCACTATTCAATATTTGTCACAACATCTTTCTTTCTCCCTAAATTTTCCGTATTAGTGATCTTCCTAACAAAGTATTTGGCTTATCTAGATGTATTCTTTTGTGCAATATTGTTGAAGGTTAACATTAAATGCATTCCACACCAAAGATTTCACTGTTCATTCTTAACAATAACTTACTTTCCCACTGAATCTTCTCAACATTGTCCTGTGTGGACCTGTCAACCACACTGTTGGAAGTGGTATGTAAGATGCAAACAATTTGTCATTTGGTGCAAGATGTCAGACTGTTTTCCCTATAGTGAAACATACAATATTAAATTCAATACTTTATGAACATTGAGTTAGTGCAGCTGTGTATCAGATAACAATGTTTGGGTCATTGGAGGGCATGATGGTAGTCCTATAGATTATAGAACCAGCTGGTGACATTGTGGTGTCTGTGAAAACACTCTCTCATTTTCAAAGAAAAATAATCCAATAACTAATTTCTCAGGACAAGTATTCACTGTTAAGTGACATGACTTTGTGTATATATAAAGATAGCTATAGCCTGATAAAAATATAGTATGTGCAATCTAAATACATTCTATTTTTTTTTAGTTTGTTAAAGTTGATACCTATTTCCCAAAGATCACTTCAAATTTTTGTGCTGAGCTTCCAACATTTGTCTTTAAACATTTGTCTTGAGGCAATTGTTGCCTTCAAATGACATTTTTATTCTTCTAAAATATGTCTTGGATCATTCCTCATATTTCCATTTAATTTTCATATTGTCTATGATCAGCACGGGAGTTTTGACCTGCTCTGTTTCCGACCTGGCCCGGTTCACCCCTCCTTAGGCAACCTGGTGTCCCCCCCCCCGCCCCCCCCCCCCCCCCCGCTCCCGGGAGGTCACCATATTGTTGCCGAACTTAGAGCGGACACCCGATCGGCATAGCGCACTGCAGCCCAGAACTCCTGGAACTCCGGGCTCAGCCTTCTGAGGAGCTGGGATTACAGGCGCGCCTCACCGCGCCCGGGGGACTATTGTCTATGATAGCTTCAGTTTTATAATATTACATTTATAAAAATAAAACATAACTTTGAGTTAACTTAAATAATTGATACATAGTTTTCTTTATACTATCATTACTCCACTATTTCCTCAATATACTGAACTGAAACCAAAAAAAAAACAACTCTGGTCTTTTTTCTCCAGAAATACTTCTAAAAGACTAAACAGATAAACCAAAGAATGAGAAACAATATTTACAAAACACATGTGATAAAGACTTGTGTACCCAAGATATACAAAGTACTCATAATACTCAAAAATCATAAAACAAAAACAATGTTTTAAAAGCAAGGCCAAAGAATAAAACAGAGCTCACTAAAGAATATATACATAGCCAAGAGGCAGTGGCTCATTCCTGTAATCCTAGCTACTCAGGAGGCTGAGATCTGAGAATTGCGAGAAAGTCTGTGAGACTCTGATCTCTAATAAACCACTCAGAAAACCTGAAGTAGCTCTGTGGCTCAAGTGATAGAGTGCTAGCCTTGAGCTGAAGAGCTGAGGGACAGTGCTCAGGCCCAGATTTCAAGACCTATGACTGACAAAAAAAAATCTATCTATCTATCTATCTATCTATCTATCTATCTATCTATCTATCTATCTATCTATCTATCTATCTATCTGTGTGTTAAACATGAATATATAAATATATTTTTATTTATAAATATATTTTATTTTTATTTGAGAGTGCATATGTATTAGAATTATCAGACTCCAAAACACCTCCCTATAACAGCAAATTCAGGTAAAGAGGTGGAGCAATAGGAACTCTCTGTTATTACTTCTGCAGCCAGTTGGGAAGGCAGTTTGGCAGCTTCTTGTGAAGCTAAACATAGTGTTAGTCTACAATTCAGCAATTTCAGTCCTTGGTATTTACCCAAAATGTCTTGAAAATTCATGCCCACAAAACGACCTACAGAGGAATATTTATAGTAGGCTTTATTCATAGTTCCCAGAATACGGAAGCATTCAAAATATCCAGATAAATAAGCTATGGTATACCCACAAAAGGATTACTTTCAGGGCTCAAAAGAAATGAGTTATGGAACCACAAAAAGATATAGGACAAGTTTAAATACTCATTGCTAAGTGAATGAAAGCAATCTAAAAAAGACTGTGTGCCATACAGTTGATTTTAACAATGTAATATTCTGGAAAATCCAAACTATAGAAACAATGACTGAATACCAGTGTTTTTCTGAATATATGTGTGTGAGGGTAGATAGGTAGAGCTCAGGAGATTATTTTAGAGCAGTTAAGTTATTCTGTAATATTCTGTAATATCCTTTAATAGCAGCCACATGACATTAACCATTTATTAAAACCCATAGTATTGTATAATACAAGAATGACGCCTAATATAATAGATTCTAGTTATAATAATATACAATATTAGTTCATCATGTAGCAATATAGCATACTAATGCAAAATGTATGTATGTGTATATGTGATAGGGAGAGAGAAGCTGCATTGAAATTTTATTTCCTTAAGTTTTCTTGATGTTGTTTATATTTTCATAGTGTTATAATCTCATGTGATTTTCCTTTATGAACTTCACTTGGCTTTGGTGTTGTTTGTTTGTTTGTTTGTTTGTTTTTTGGTGGTGGTACTGGGCTTCCCAATTTCTCAAGAGATGTTCTGCTTCTTAAACCATACCTCTAGCCCTTTTTGCTCTGGGTACTTTTGATACAGGGCCTTGCATTTTGCAAAGGCTGGTCTGCACTGTAATCCTTCTATTTATGCTGAGATTATAGACATACACCATTATGCTCAACTTTTTCGGTTGAGATATTTTTTACCCAGACTGATCTCAAACTGTAGTCCTTTCGCTCTCACAGTCTTGAGTAGTAGGTGTGAAACACTGCACTTGGCATATTTTAGATTCTCTTTAAGCTTTAAATTTTTATGCACAAACCTATATATTTGCTAGTGTTTCTAAATATTATTCAAGTCTCTTAGCCTTTAGCAATTTTAATTCTAATTACTGATAATTTCACATATGCACTAGAAAACTGTCACAATATGGTTTAAATAACTAATGTATTTATAAAGAATATACAATCTGAAAGCATCCAGCAACTGCCATGGACTTTACCCTTTAGCTTCTTCTCTTGTCTTTGCTGATGGATGCAAAGTGATGTGCCATCACAAACAATTGATTAGCAATCATTTAGTAGAGCAGTTTTCTGGGTCCCTATTATCGCAACATAATTGAGACCATGGCAATGATTCTGGCATACTATAGTTGCTTCTGTTATACAAATTATACATACAAATTATGAAAATTATAATTTCCCGTCCATAGAATAATGGGAATAATCACTGCATACTCGCTAACCGTAGCTAATATATGAGTACTTGCTATACATCTAAGGGTTTCCCAACAGTCCTACTTAGTAGGTGCTTTCCTCATGTCTATCTTGTAGATGACAAATTGAGCCATAAAGGTTAAGTAAGCTTGCCCAGCCTTTCAGAGTTAAATGAAGTTCACACCAAAAATTTGAACTTGGTCTGATGGACTCTGTCATATATACTGTTTTAAATGACAGAACACTTGCATTCAGATGGTAAAATAGAGTGAGGAAACACAGTATCGTTTTTCTCTTTACTTTGGACACTTAATGTTCAAAGCAGCCAGTTTATCCTATGGATGTGTCTCTGCTCAATATCCCATATTTGCTTTACTATTCCTAGAAGAAAATGAGTTCACAAGATTGAAGAGTAAAGCCAGCCAAATATCCAGGTAGCCAGACACTCTCATATGGGAATCATAAGCACACACAAACACACATGCATGCACATGCACCCACACACAATACAAAGAAATTATTTATTGGTCAAAGCTACCATTTTGCTTAATAATTTAAAAACTGATTTACAGTGAATTTTAGCTTTCCAAGTTCGTTCTTTGAAAACCGCTATATATCCTCCAGATTTTCCAGAGTGCTAGTTATATATCAAACAAACATATCCGGTAGAGACCTTTTCATAAGACTGAAGAGATTGAAATTCTTTTCATGATAAATTGAAAGAAAGTGAAAAACAACTGGGAACAAATATTGCAACTTTTTATTGTTTGAAGTTCACAGAATTCTAAATGTAATCTTCTCATGGTCTCTTGCAGCATACAAAATGTGCATCAAAACATGTGGAAGGTAGTCATAAAAAAAAGGGATTAAAGAGCCTATGAAATCAAGAAACAGACCCTTCTTTCTGCAATTATTTTCCTTTCAATATGTAATTATACATACATATATATGTCAACTACCCACAATTTACTTAATTTGAGTTATAAAATTAAAAAAGATACCAGGATTGCTTTATAAATTGAAAAAAAAGAATTTTAAAAGGCAAGAGAATGGATATTATCATAATATTTAAAACTTATGATCACTTATAATTAGTGATCATAATAAATCAATTATAATTAGGAATAAATTTGGAACTAAAGATGATGGGAATTTCTCTTCTTTCTTGAAGGAGAAGGCATGAGAATACTTTGAATATTAAACTAAGTGTTTAGAATTCTCATTGACAGTCAATGAGCTCGTAGGAAGTTGGTGAGTAAATAGACCATGTAGTCTAAGGCTTTTTCTCCACTGACTACTGAAGAGCCGTTCTAGGTTTTGATTCTAACTTCTATTCAAGTCAGTCACATTAGTGTTACTGAGACCAGAGACTATCTAAATACATCTAACAAAAATAAGCTAGACCCAAAGAAACATAAGTTGCATGATTTCCCTCATTTTTAATAATTAGAATGTGCCTATAAATCTACAAGTAAACCCAATGGATAGTAAAAGATAAAAAAAAGTTACACTTGGATATAACAAATTAAACTAGGCTCTAAACATTCACAGTGAGACCAAAGGAAGATATTCTTAGGTGAGAATCAAAAGGGCTCAATAGTTACGTGCATATGATCATATAAAATGATGCATATCAAAATGAATTCCAAAAACGGAAATGGAAGTTTATTTTTGTGAGTTTTTCTGTTTGCTTTTTTCCCCTTTTGTCGCTGTGTTTGATTTCTGTATCCTTTGTCTTGTATGTAAGTTTGTCTGATTTAGGGAGGGGCAGGGGATCACAGAAATGGTGGGCTAAAGGGTGAAGTAATTCAGCAGTGACACTTACTAGACACTATGTTGAAAATGAACTATATAATTTGTAGGGGAGGGGAAAATGGGAGTAAATAAGGGAAGAGGCAATGTTATTCAATAAGAAATGTTCTCAATATTTGACTTATGTAACTGTAACCCCTCTGTACCACACCTTTACAATAGCAATTTTTAGAGAAATGTACACTCATGAAAAATGCTATGTAACACTATCTGGGAATAAAAACAAACTTTGCTTTGAGTGTGATGACATAGAAAGGAGAAACGTATTAATGACTTCAGGTTTGATGTTTGGAAAAATGTGGGAAGATTTTATTTTATCATATATTCAGAAACAAAATAAATTTCTAAAACGTATGGAACTGAGCCATGTGACTCATTCACGGTAAAACTAAATCTGCAATGGGTAGTAAGTTTAGAACAAATTGGAACAGAAAAACAGGAAGACAGAAGTTGCATAAAATAAAGTAGAATGATTCCAAAAGTATAATAGTACTTGCATTGATAGAATTTTACAAATACACTGAAAGACTACATTTCAGAAGCTTGCCATTGCTTGTAAATGTAATTCTTAGCAGATTTATATGTGAAGTTAGAGAAATAGATGTAAATATGGGAAAGAATGGACTATGGTTAGAAAAACATTAAACCCAATTGGCAGCTTAAATAGGGTAAGTTTATACTAGGTTTGCTCAACACCAACATTTGGAGTACTTCAAAATGCTTTCCCATTGACTGGTCATGTCCATTTCACTCATGCAAACTGGATATACGAAACACCTGTGACTTGGCCCAGTTTACCTGGGCAGTAATTGAAATTTTCCTGGTCTAGTGAATTATTGTCTTCAATAGTAGTCCTGGCAGATTCCCTAGTTCTCCTTCCTTGGGAATATATGTCACCTGACCAATTAATGGGTCATGACTGAGCCTGCCATGACCTATTCTCCAGAGGTCTAAGTGCTTTTCAACAGCCAGAGCATTAGTCCAAGAGATCAGAAATTGCTTTTCACAGCCTGTGTTCCTCTGAACTTTCACAAAGTGTATATAAAAGCATTAGAATTTGCTGTTGTTACTATGTGTACAGTTAATAACAACTTCTCCATGCAAATCATGGGGATAGTATGGCTTCCAGTGGAATGATTATCCCAGTGGAAGAGATGGGGAGAAAGCTGAGCTCATGCTTTGGAGAATAGCTTCTGGTTATGTTACTTCAGCCTTAAGTTCTTCTCAAGTCATTCAAATAAAGTCAGGTTTGTGCTCTATGAAGTGATCATGTCCACTAAACTGTGAAAAGCATTCAATACATGAGCTCTAATACCATGTAATGTAAATATTATCTGAAATGCCTGAAGTGCTGGGAACCAAGTCATTTTGAGAGTCAAGCCCTGATAAATTAAATAAATCACCTCTCCTTTGCTTCCTTTTGTGGGGATGTTATTTTTGCTAAACACAATTATGAAGTCACATGTAATGTCTTAGGACATACATAATTACTTTGAGCTATCTAAAACCCTAAAGGAAGCCATTGCATCTTTTTGCCTATTTTGAGATGACTGTATGAATTTCTGCCCAGATCTTAGTGAGATCTGGGCATTCTCTATGACAAGGTGTCTTATAAGATGATTATTGAAACAACCTTGCTTGACAATATTCAGGCTCCCTCTTGTCAAAAAAGAAAATCAGGGAGGCATACTACTAGATATATTTGCCATGGTTTTCGAGCCCCTGGCAATTTAAAACACCTAAGGTGACTGTCACCTTTACTCTTTGTTCTCTTCCAAAATGTATTCTCCTTGGGTTCTGTTGTGACATGTGCAATATCACCTTAATCTCTACATCACCACTTCTAGCATGAAAACTTTGCTCTTCAAAGAGAAATAACTACATTGTTATTGGAAACAAAATTACATTAGCTGAGAAAACGGAGCCTCATGAGCCTGCCCTGGTTTATCAACTTTAGAGAAAAATCAGATATTGGTCATTCTGATTTGGAATAAGATTGTTTTGGTAGAGAAAGAAGATTTCAAGACATGCCAGGGGAAAATGTGCTTCTTGTTAATATTCTCTTGTAATGTAGAATAAGTTTGACTCTGAAATATAAAAAAGTATAGTTTCATATATTTTTCACAGAACATTACAGATATGCTGATGGGTTGGCATGTAGCAACTGTCATTATTTCATAAAAATTGGAAAGCACACATTAGATGACTGAGTGTGAAAATATGATCAGGGGGATAGAGGTGTGTTTCTCTTAGTGGTCTTATGCCTCGAGGCAGTATCTGCTATAAAAAAGACTCTTACAGAATTTTTGTTTAGTCTTTGTAGTGCTAAAAGTGGAACTTGGAGCCTCATGAATACTGGTCAATGCTCTGCCACTCACCGGTGACCTTTGTTATATCTTGAAGGCAAGGGTGAGCAAATGCAGACATTATAGCCCAATGGACATTATGTAAAAAATAAGCTATATAATTTGAGGGCAGGAATGGATGAGGGAAAAGGGGGGAAATGCTAGAAGGGTGACACTATCCTTATAACCTGACTTATAGCATTGTAACCCCTTTGTTAACTACTTAATGATAACAAAAAAATGGGGGGGGGAGTGTCTTTCTTACTACCATATCTTTTCCAAGTGCATGTACCAACATTTTCCTAATTTTCTATATGGGAGACTTCTGTATGACCTTTAGATTAGCTCATCCACAGTTTTTCCCTAAGTTTATTTCCTATTACAAGTAGTTTCATGTTACTTTGAGAACTCCCCAGGTGACATTGCTGCCCTGCTCTTATCTTGGTGTCTCCCTTCATACTATGAGTTCCTGGAGAGGGCAGGATGTCTCATTGTTTTCTCACATGTAACATGATGAGGAGACTTAGTGTCTCTTCTTTAATTCTAAGCCCACAAGGATTACTTAAAGGTTTCATCTTTGTCCTCAAACCACAGAGTTTACAGAGATTTATATGAGACTGTAGCTGTTTGTGATGAGGTAAAATGTGGTAAGAAAATTTTTTTTTCTGGCAGCAGAAAATTTGTCTCCTGTGAGACAGAAATTTCTATCTCCTTCTTACCTGCTTTCCCCAGGTTAGAAGGAGAAAACTGTGTATTGTTCACATGTAGTCACTTGAAAATTATGAGTAAGTGGATTCTATAAACAGACTAAATACCACAGACAGCTGTCCCCAAAGACAGGAATTTCTCCAGCAATCTGGGATGACTGCATATTATCTTATGGGTCTTGGTAATATGAAACAATTTTCTCTAAAACTTCTAATTCCCTTCCAAGTTTGTCAATATAAAGTGTTTTCACGTTTGCAAAAGAAACTGAAAATGTTCCCCATATTCCAAGAGTACATTTGTCTCAAAAGAAATAACTTATTAATGTATCATATTAATACTTCATAATATATTCATGTTTGCAACTAGGATGTTTAATCATGCCAATGTGTTTGTAGTAAAACTTAAATGAGAATTGAAATCACAAACAGTGAGCTCACAAGTACTATTAATATAATGATTTTGATTATTGTATTATGTATTATTTATTGGGCCTGAAATGTTCATATGAAGGTTGAAGTGTGATATTATGCAAGACTAGATAAACCTTATATACTATTCTATCTTTTTATTCTCCAGTACTGAAGCCCCCAAATTGTCTATATTGCTCATAAATCATGGCAAATAGCAAGGATGTGTCAAACTCAGTGATGATAAGGTGGAAGAAAATTAAATTATCCTCCTTATGTTATACCTCCATCTACATCCTATTTTAAGTCTTTCAATCAAGGCCAGATATGACTTATGTAGTAGATTACATCTGTAAAGTAATTGTTTCTGTTGTAGTTTGGATTTGGACTAGCACCCAAAGGCTTATGTGTTAATGTCTTGGTCACCAAGACATTATTAAGAGGTATTGTAACTTTAGGAGGTAGGAATTAGTAGGAAGGAATTAGATCATTGGGAACGTGCCCGTGAGTGGGATACAAGGACTCGTGCCTTTTATTCTTTCCATTTCTGGCTAGTGTGAAGTAAACATGGTCCTACACCAAATGCTCCTGCCATGATATCTGGTTTCAGTTCCAAAAGTACTGGGCCAGTCAACCATGAATTGAAACCTACAAAATGTTGAGCTAAAATTAACCTTTTCTTTTAAAAAATGCATTTATTTTATTTTGTGCCTTGAACTCAGAGCCTGGGTATTGTCCCTTTGTTTTTTTGCTCAAAGCTGGCAATGAATCACATAAGCCACAATTCCACTTGCAGCTTTTTTTTTGCCTCTGTCTTGGGGCTTGAAGTCTGGGCCTGAGTGCTGTCCCTCAGCTTTTTAGCTCAAGTTCAGTGCTCTGTCACTTGAGCCACAGTGCCACTTCTGGTTTTCTGGTGGTTAATTGGAGATAAGAAGTCTCTCACTGGGCTGAAAGGTAGCTCAGTGGTAGAACACTTGCCTTGCATGCATGAAGCCCTGGGTTCAATTCCTCAGCACCACATAAGCAAAAAGAAAAAACGCTGGAAGTGGTGCTGTGGCTCAAGTGGTAGAGTGCTAACCTTGAGCTGAAGAGCTGAGGTACAGCGCCCAGGCCCAGAGTTCAGGCCCCACAACCGGACCCCTCCCCCTAATAAAAAAGAAGTCTCACAGACTTTCCTGCCTGGGCTGGCTTTGAACCACAATCCTCAGATCTCTGGTTCCCAAGTAGCTAGGATTACAGGTGTTAGCCATTGGCACCTGGCCACTTCAGCTTTTTGCTGGCTAATTGGAGTCTCATGAACTTTCCTTCTTCCAGCTGACTTTAAACCCTGAACCTCAGATCTCAGGCTCTGAGTAGCTAGGAGTTTAGGTGTGAGCCACCAGCATCCAACTAACCTTCCTTTTTTGAAGTTGATTATCGCATGTGTTTTCTTAGGATCATGCAAAGATAATGAAGATAGTATCCTTCTTTAAGAAAGGGAATACTGTATCAGTCTGCTAAGACTTTTGTAATGACATACTGTAGACTTGGCTTACTTTCCAGAATTTTATTTCTTCATGGTTCTTGCTATGATCTTGCTATGTTTGGCTTCTGGTGACATTTCTCTTCCTGGCACATCACCTCCTCTGTTTCCTCCTTTGCTCTGTTAATGAGAAGAGATAAAAAGAAGTAAGTTTCTCTGGTGTCTATTTCTCTTCCTATGAGGACATTGGTCCTAGAGAATTGAAGTGTTACCCTTAAGATCTTATTTCACCTGGAAGATCCATTTCCAAATGTCACAATGAAATAGATAAAGGCTTGAACATATGTGAATTGAGGGTGGAGTAACACAATTCATTTTATCATAAATACAACCTCATTAATTCCAAAGGAAGTATGCAAATGGATATTTATTTAAAATGAGAAAATAAGTTATATTCTACTTCTGGGGGTTTGGAGATTCAATGTCATTTTCTGAGATCTCTCAGGCAGTTTATCAGCAAGACTTATTTAGAAACACTGTCCTTCTCTCGTCTATAAGTTCTAAATAGGAGTCCTGAAGATCCAGATGTAGGCTTCTTAGTAAATCCATTTCTGTCTGTTAGAGATGAAGTGATCACTCATTTCAATAGTGGATAATAGACAAGGAGGAAAGAAAACAAGGGAAGAGACAGAGAAACTGGGACTGGAAGCTTTTTTTCTGCTCCTTCATTAGCAGTCATACACTGTGTGACATTTCAGTGAACAATGAACTACATATCCAATGAT
Organism: Dipodomys merriami; assembly: GCF_024711535.1. Taxonomy (NCBI): domain Eukaryota; kingdom Metazoa; phylum Chordata; class Mammalia; order Rodentia; family Heteromyidae; genus Dipodomys; species Dipodomys merriami. The sequence goes on from NW_027205603.1 coordinate 33,402,646, forward strand.
GGTACTATGCGGTTATAATGGAGTGAGATTATTCCTATTGTCTGATGCCAATATAGCACAGTACATTGGTGGTACTGATGTTAATGCATCTACTGTGTGGGCAGTTTATAGAAAAGTACAGCATATATAAATATATATAGTATGAAATACTTGATAATTTGACTGGCTGGTTTAAAAGATTCTTTTACTATCTATTTCAGAGTATACACATATATGAGTAAACAGAAGCCTTATTATACTGGTAATATTCTTACACAGCTTGTTGTGACTCTGTGTCCTAATTACATCATTTTTCCTGTGCTTTATTTAATCATATATATATACCTATATGACCTATATGTATGTGTGTGTGTGTGTGGTTGTGTGTGCATGTGAGCATGCGCCATATGATCTAGCAGTGTGACAGACAATATACTTGTGTAAGTTTATTGTATGTTTTGAGCAGTATAATGGATTGCCTAATGAATCGTTTCTCAAGATGTGTGCCTGTCATTAGAAGCTTGTGACTGTAATTTTCTCTATTTCCTTCCATGTCATCCTTTATGTTGTGACTCATTGAAGAATCTAACAAACATGGACAACTACTACTTGCATGTTCTCCCTAATAAAGAGATCGTCAATTAGTATAGGATCAGTCTTTTATTTTTATTCAGTTTTATGTTTTATTTTCTCACACTCACTTCCAGAACTCTCCAAAGCTGCTGGAATCTTTTTCCATGATAGCAGACATTTCTCATTAGGCTCATGTAAAGCTGGGTCACCTCTGAAGGAGGAGGCAGGTTCTCATTAGGGCTGTCATGATGAATGACTCCACTATGCTGGATAATTCATGTACTTCCTCTTTTCTTCACAGTTAGCTTAGGCCTTTTATGAATTTCTTATTGAATTATGTCTGAAGGAGCTGGCAATTATTTCAACAAAAAATCTTAGGTAAGTTTATTTATTTCTTCGATTGACCAGTTTGGGTCAATTTCAACTGCTTCGTCCTTTTTGTTTTACCCAATCTTCTTATTTGTTGTTATTCAACATTAGTTCTTTTTGGTGGTAGAGGTAGAAACTGGTTTAGATGAAGTGAAAACTATATTGGCATCTGTTATGTGATATGGGACTGGAGAACAATAAGGCACTTCCCTTATCTTGCCAGGAAAAGGTCTCCAGGATGACCCATCAATAATCCCTAAAATCTTGTAACTTCAGCTTAGAGACAAAGCCCTGTTTAATTCTCTTCTTCAAAAAGCAAACCCACTAAAATACAAATTCGTTTTTCTTTTTTCTGGTGGAGTTGAGATAGGCTCTTACTTGTAGCCCATTCTGGCCTGGAATTCATGATCCTCTTGCCTCAGCTTCTCAAGTGTTGTGATTAGAGGTGTGTGCCACCGGGCCTGGTGCAGGTCTTTGTACCTATTTATGAAGTAACTGATTTTGATACTAGTGGACTGAGTACTAAGATTGTCTAATCCCTTATAGAATTCCCACGATTGATGAAACAAGTGCAGGGGTAGAAATGTCGCTGAGGACATATTCTAAAGAGGGGAAGATAGGTCATGAAGATCAGAGTGATCATGCTGGACAGATGGTCAATGGTATACTTTTCATGGGTAATACCATATTTCAACTTTTATTTTTAGTTGAATTTACCTTTTCTTGTACAGTATTCCCTCTGTATCTATGGGATCCTTATCCCTGAACTCAATCAATCAACATTATTGAAGGAAAAAATTGTTCCTGTCCTTAATACAAAATTTTGTTTTCTTTCTGATATTCTATAACAAAATAGAACACCTGCTTACATAGCATTTACACTGTGATAGGTATGAGGAACAATCTAGAGGTGATGTAAAGGACACAGGGGGATGTGCATAGCTTTATATAAGGAGCTTGGGATTCTGTAGAATTTGTATCTTTGGCAGAGGTCTAGAAATCAATTCCCCTTGGATACTGATAGATATTCTATTTTGCCACATTATTGCAGATGAATTCAGTTTAGATTCAAAACATAGTTTCAAACAAATTTGATGAGAAAATTTTTAAAGTCATACGAGAGTTTTTCTTCCTATTAAAAATAAGGACTAAAATTAGGAAAATTAATGGAAAAGATCAGATTAAGAGGAAAGTGAGCAAGTAATGGAAGGGGTGACATCAAATAAGATGTATTGTATTTGCTGACTGATTTGTTGAGTGGTAGGTCCTTTGCATAACAACATAAAGATAATAAAATTTAATTAAAAATAAAAATAAATACTAAAGTTGTAAAGTTCATTTAGTATTTATTTTTATTTACAACTTTGGTGGGGGGGGAGGATTGGGTGGGGGGGTGGGGGGAGGCTGGGAAGGGACGTGAAGGGTAAACAAAAAAGGAGGCTGCAATGCTTGATAAGAAATGTACTCATTATCTTTCCCATGTAATTGTAACCCCTCTGTACAGTATGTTCACAATAAAAAATAAAAATAAAATAATAAATAAATAAATACTAATACATTATATGCATTTTAGACTAATGAATTATATTTACTAAAATGATGATGATAAACTTTTCCCATTTCTACAAACTGAACTGACTTAGTCATATTGTTTTGGGGTAGTTATTTCTGTGAGCTTTCTGATTGGCTTGATGATTAAAAGAGAATATGATTACAATATTTGCACTGTTAAATGTCTTTGAAATATTTATATATGAAACACGATCCTCAGTTTGGCACTTTAGGAGATGGTGAAACTTTTATTTTTTGTGTATGCAGGTCCTGGTGCTTGCACTCAGGACTTGGGTGGTGCTGTTCCTAAGACTCTTTTTCTCAAGGCTAGCACTCTATCACTTGAACCACAAGGCCATTTCTGGATTTTTCTGAGTAGTTTATTAGAAATAAGAGTCTCACAAACTTTCTTGCCTCGTCTGGCCTTGAACCATGATCCTCAGATCTCAGCACACTGAGAAATTATAATTACAGATGTGAGCTACCAGTGCTGGGCAGAGAGTGGAATTTTTAAATGATAGATTTTTTTTAATTTAATTTAATTTTATTTGTAAACATACTGTACAGAGGAGTTACAATTACATGGGCAGGCAAATGCGTACATTTCTTACCAAGCATTGCAGCCTCCTCCTTTGTTTACCCTTCACATCCCTTCCCAGCCTGACCCCTTCCCCCAATCCCAATCCTTCTCCTTCCCTAAATGATAGATCTTTAGGTCTTTGGAGACATGTTCCTGAAGAAGATTGTAGGATACCAGTCCTTCGGGTGAGCAGTTTTGCTTCTCACACTCTCTCTGTAGTACGCTGCCTCACTAAAAGCCCAAACAAATGGAACTAATTGATCATGAACTAGAACCTTCAAAACTGTGAGTCAAAATGAACTTTTTGAGTTAAGCTGATTTAATTTTTAAATTTTAAATTTTTAAAAATTTAATTTTTGAATTAATCTGTATTAATTATCGCAGGTACTTTGTTATAGTGATGGAATACTTAATACTGTTATATTAATGACATTTCCCATTACTAAAAGAAAGTTTTCATATGATGTGTTTATCATTGTACATTTAGAATCTCAGAGAAAGGAGGGCAATACATTATAGGTTCTTACGCCATTTGAAATCAATTTCATTTTTGCCTTGTGTAGAACATAGTATTTCCAAACCATATGGATAATATCAAGGTAAATTAGAAAATATCAGCATTGACTTTGGTAAAATGCACATATTTCCCATCAACTTTGCTTAGACTTTTATTTCTAACATATGTTAAGTATAAACATGTATAATCAATTATGCCTATTTGGAAATTATTTTTGATTTGCATAATGTGTTCCAGAACCTCATGGAAAATGAGAATAGCCTACCTTCCTCAACTTCCCCCCAAAAAATCTATGGTATTTTTCCCTCCTTCCTTCCCTCCTTCCTTCCCTCCTTCCTTCCTTCCTTCCTTCCTTCCTTCCTTCCTTCCTTCCTTCCTTCCTTCCTTCTTTCCTTCCTTCCTTCCTAACTTCTTTTAGTTCTCTTAGTTCTTGCTCCCTTCCTTCTATAACTTCCTTTATCCCTACAGAGTCATTGATAAATTGAGGAGCAGATTATGGATAAATGGCATATGAACATTTCTTTCTCTAGGCATTTTAAAATAAGAATTATATATTTTTAAAAGCTAATATTTTTCAGAAATAATGAAATATCTCTTAAGACATTGAAGATTTTATGCATTTAAGAATAATATTAGTTGTTTAGTTGGGAAAAATAGTAAAATATGTGATTTCTAATGGGTGCCTGTGGGTTATGCTTGTAATCCAAATGACTCAGGAGGCTATGATCTGGAAGATGGCAGTTCTAAACCAACCCAGGCAGGACATAGTAGAGTAGTAAATGTATTGAATAGGTAAGGAACTTCTTGATGTTTACAAGGATAGTTCTAAAAAATTGCTACTTCTGGCATTGAAGTATCACCAGGCTTACATTTTAGAAACTTTTCAAAATAATGATTTTTCTCAGATTTGTTTAATATGCCCATATTTAGTGTATATATATATATATATATATATATGTATAGATCTATCTATCTATCTATCTATCTATCTATCTATCTATCTATCTATCTATCTATCTATCTCTCTATCTATCTATCTCTATCTATCTATCTATCTATCTATCTATCTATCTATCTATCTATCTATCTATCTATCTATCTATCTATCTATCTATCTATCTCTCTATCTCTCTCTCTATCTATCTATCTATCTAATCTATCTATCTATCTATCTATCTATCTATCTATCTATCTATCTATCTATCTATCTCTCTATCTATCTATAGTTGGTCATGGGGACTGAACTCTGGGCCTAGGCGCTATCCCTCAGCTCTTCATCTCGAGGCTTGTGCTCTACCACTTGAGCCACAGCACCACTTCCAGCTTTTTCTGCTTATGTAGTGCTGAGGAATCGAACCCAGTGCATGCAAGGCAAGCACTCTACCACTGAGCCACCTTCCCAGCCCCAGTTAATATATTTTTTTGCCAATCAGTTCAAGTTGTTTACTAATGAAATCATTCAAAGGAATGAATTTTCCTATAAATAGTGCCTTTGCTGAATTTCCTAGATTTGATAAAGTTATAATTAGCATCTAAATATATCTTACTATTACTATTTTGATATTTACTTAAAAATTAAAACTTTTATGTTGATAATTTGCTTTTCATATAAGTAACCAGACTTATTTTATTGTTGGTTAGATTTGTCTTATGCTTCAACTCTGATATTTTTAGTTTTAGAATATTATTTTATGAAATATTGACTAGTATACATTTTGGTCTTGTATATCCACTGGGAAATGATTTGTAACATAATACCATGATTTCCAAATATGGGTTCATTGAAAAATATTTACAACTGAATTTGCTCTTGAAATGCAAAATCAATTTTCTGCATTATTATTTTATTTATATCTTCTAGTTTTGTTAGTTTCCTTGTGATCTTCCTTCATCTTCCATGTCTCTTTGAAATCTCTCCTATCCTTTTTTCTATGATCACATATTATAATTTCAGCAGTCTATATTTTTGTATTTATACAGCATTAAAGATACATTTATATACATTGCTGGATTTCATAGCCAAGTGTTTATAAAGGTATGGCATTTATAAGACTTTTGGGATACTACTTGTCTCTTGTTTTATGAAAAGTATTGTAGATGTCTTACTATCTTTGCTTCTCTCAATCTCATTCTCAAAGCAAAATTTGGAAAGTATTAAGACTGGTAATTGGACTGATTATCCCACTGACCACTTATTTGATGGAGCATCTACAGTTAGATAACAGATTGGCATGCCCAATTCATGACTTATTTACTGGTTTGGAGTATGTGTTCAAAGCACTTCAGCACTAAAAGGTCAACATTACTTTCTAATTCCCTTTCATTTGGATCAGGGAAAGCTACAACACCTACCAAATGCTAGAAGTAAGCCATTTTCAGATTCTATAGTGATTTGACTGCAGAAGACATTGTTTTTCACAGAACATATTGATTAAGATCTGTTCCCCTCCTTGTCTTCCTGTATAGCTCTTGCTAACAAATGACAGATTCTTCATAGATTCAGAAAAACAGGTGGGTAAAAAATAGTATGCGAGGAAATACTTGTTTCCCACTTCCAAAATGGGCTTGCTGCTTACTTTTCTAGTCAATAGACTATATAGAATAGATAGTTAAGGAGTGAGAGCTATGAGAATGGAAGATGAATGACTTGATATTTTTTTCCCACTAAGGATCTTAGATATGACACCAATGACAACTAAAGAGTTTCTTTTCTCAATATAATTTCATACTTGTTGTAATCAGTGTTGGCTCTTCCTAGATTCTGCCATTATGTCCTGTAAAATTCTTGTTTTCCTAGTTGTATCTTAGAAATATTAGAGGGGAGTTACAAGGAGCTATAATAGGACTAGAGTGAAAGATTCCTGCTCAGCAGATGCTGTTCTGCACCACAACTCTTTATAACTAGAATTGACTCCTTAACTGGGTGAAGGAGGACATAAAATTACAAGCTCAACTCTGATACCTTCTTTTTTTTGGCAGTCATGGGGCTGGAACTCTGGGCCTGGACGCTGTCCCTCAGCTCTTCAGCTCAAGGTGAGTGCTCTACCACTTGAGCCACAGCGCCACTTCTGGTTTTCTGAGTGGTTTATTGGAGATAAGGGTCTCACTGATGGTCCTGCCCAGGTTGGCTTTGAACCACGATCCTCAGATCTCAGCCTCCCGAGGAGTAGGATTACAGGTGTGAGCCACCAGCACCCGGCTTCTGATACCTTCTATTAACTACTGTTGTAAGCTGGGCAGCAAGCAACAAGTGTGACATTTGTAAAATGGGAAGGTTACCATTCACAATCCCTAAATCATACTTATGTCTTCAATAAATACATTTGTATTTTTTATGCAAGTCATTTTTAGACAAAGGTAATGATGATAACAAAAGGATACAGAAATTATTTATTCTTCTTAACCCTTGGAGAGACCACCAAATATAATCAATTTAATTAATAAGAGAGCTGAATAAGTCTTATTTCAGCCAGACAAAAGAATGAGCTCTGTGTGTGTGTGGGGGGGGGGGATGGTGTGTGTGTGTGTGTGTGTGTGTGTGTGTGTGTGTGTGTGTGTGTGTGTGTGTGTGTGTGTGTATGTGTACAGATACCGGTTCTTAAACTCAGGACCTGCTCACTCTTAGCCTTTTCACTTAAACCTGGAGCTCTACCATTTAAATCACAGCTCCACTTCCAGCTTTTTTGGTGGTTAATTAGAAATAAATGTCTCGAAGGCTTTTTAGCCCAGAACCTCAATCCTCAGATGTCAGTTTCTTGAATATTTTTGATTATTGGCATGAATTACCTTCACTCAGCTTTAAACTAATTTTGACTAACAAGTGATTTAACATAATTTATGTTTCTTGGGTTCCTTGCCTATTGACACACACACACACACAGAGCATGTTTTTAATTCCATGTTTCTCAGCATGAAATGTTTATTTTTGTGACACATACACAAGAGAATCTTCTCTTAAGATTCTGATATCCTTTTTTAATGTGAGTAATTGTCCATTCTGATGGCCTCCAACAGACAAATATATTTTATATCTTGGTTTATTTGGGGAAAGAAGTAGATATTAGTGTATCATTTAAGACAAAATATATTTTTTCAATTTAATGGAAAATATGACAATGAGGATTTAAAATTATTACTTATTTGAAGTCTGAATAATTTATGTTGATGAGATGCTATTATCAGGACAAAACCCCACTTTTTGAAAATAAATTCTAATAGCATAAAACAATTTGAATGTTTAAGCATTCATTTTATGCTCATTTTCTATCTCCCATAAAACTATTCTATTTTCCTTGACCTTGGGTTGAGACTGAAAGCAAGCTTTCATCAAAGTGTTTGAAGTCTTCAAAGTTGATGCTACTAGCTCTTTCTGTTAAGACAATTTTTGAAGAGCAATTATCACTTCAAATCTGAAGGGTTTTGGTATAAATAACAAATTTTAACAAGTTCATGTGCTTTTCATTTTAAGTATTGTTTTAATCAGTGAATTAGTTAATACTCAATATTCTTCAAATTTTGCCCAAGTGCAAACTTCTGTCTGTCTTTGAATCATGGAATCTATTTATTTTAAGTCAAAGAAAGTTATGGAACGTAACTCACTTTCTTTGTTTCTGTATTTGACAGTACTCTGTGAAGCTTGGGCTTTAAGAGTTGCTATTACACATTCTTGCCATTTGCAGGCCAGAAATGGCACACATTGAGTTTATGTTTAGTTAGAAATTCAGACAAGATTTAAGAGGTAAAAATTCTGCATTAGCTTAGTTTAGGAAATCCTATACCCCAAATAAAAATGTAAAGAAGAGGGGCTGGGAAGGTTGCTCAGTGATAGAAAGCTTGCCTAGCATGCATGAAACCCTGGGTTTGATTCCTCAGTACCACATACACAGAAAAAGCCAGAAGTGGGGCTGTGGCTCAGGTGGTAGAGTGCTTGCTTTGAGCAAAAGAAGCTCAGGGACAGTGCCCAGGCCCTGAATTCAAGCCCCAGGCCTGGCAAAAAAAATGTAAAGAGAACTGCATCTATTTTCTTGGGACAATGACCTCAAAGATTTCAAAGCAAGAAAAAAATCCTCACAGTATTTTCCCAATTATAATAGAATTTTGTGCATGTGTGACTAGTGGCAGTTGCTTCTATCTGAATAGGACCTAAGATTAGGGAAAACAAGTTACCAAGGAGTTCTGAAAATGAGATTGATATACTTAATGGATCACATCTTTCAATACATGTCCAAAAGGCATGTCAATAGAAAATCAACAAAGTAATCAAGCGGAAGTTTTAAATATTTTAAAATCATTTTACATAGTGAATTCAAGTTGTTCAAACTGTTGCCTTCAGAATTGGAACTATTCTTTCAGTTTTCATACTGAATTTTGGTTCTCTCTCCATTCTTCCTTCCTTCTTTCCCTCTTTCCTTCCTCTATCTCCCACTCTCCCTCCCTTTGCATCTCTCTGTCTCTTTCTCTGTCTCCCTCTTTTTTTTTTGTTTGTTGTGGGGCCTGAACTCTGGGCCTAGGGTTGTCCCTCAGCTCTTCAGCTCAAGGCTAGCTCTCTACCAGTTAAGGCACAGTGCCACTTATGGCTTTTTCTGCTTATGTGGTGCTGAGGAATTGAACACAGGGCCTCATGCATGCAAAGCAAGCACTCTACCACTGAACCACCTTTCCAGTCCCTCCTCTCTCTCTCTCTCCCCCTCAATTTAATAAGTTTTTTATTGTGAGAATACCATACAGAGGGCTTACAATTACATGAGCAAGGTAATGAGTACATTTCTTTTTTTTTTTTATTGTGAGCATACTGTACAGAGGGGTTACAATTACATGGGAAAGATAATGAGTATATTTCTTATCAAGCATTGCAGCCTCCTCCTTTGTTTACCCTTCACATCCCTTCCGAGCCTCCCTCCGCCCCCCCCAATCCTCCCCACCCCCCACCAAAGTTGTAAAGTTCGTTTTCGACATGACAACTTGTACTTCTCATTGTTGCAACGGGTCCACCTGTATCCTTAAACGACTTGTTTTTCCCCTTCTCCTCCACAAATTATACTGACATCAAATATAGTGAAAGCAGGGGTTATACTGTGGGGAAAGGACATACAAAGCAACAAAGAAATAATATTATAAATGTGTTAGAAACAAATGCATGAAAGAAAAAAACATTTAAATACATATCTAAGGGTTCATTTTCCTAACATCACATTATCTGACCTTTTCTGCTTGACTCATACATATACTAGATATTGCAAATAAGGGAAACCATGGGACCTATGTTTCTTTGGGCCTGGCTTACTTCACTTAATATAATTTTTTCCAACCCTTTCCATTTCCTAACAAATGGGGCAATGTCATTCTTTCTGATGAGGCATAGAATTCCATTGTGTATATATACCACATTTTCTTGATCCATTCATCTACTGAGGGGCATCTGGGTTGGTTCCATATCTTAGCTATGGTAAATAATGCTGCAATAAACATAGTTGTGCTGGTAGCTTTATCTTATCAAGCATTGTTGTCTCCTCCTTTCCTCCTTTGTTTTTCCCCTACCATCCCTTTCCTCCCATCTCCACAACTACACTCTTCTCCCTCTCCCCACCCTGCATAAATTGTAAAGTTCATTTTCGACATAACGTCTTGTACATCTCATTGTTGCAATGGGTCCACCTGTATCCCTGTTTAAACAATTTGTTTTTTCCCTTCCCCTCCCCAGATTAAACCAACATCAAATACAACGATAATTAGTATATGTCTGAGACAAGCAGAAAAGGTCAGATAAGACGATATTAAGCAAAATGAACCCCTAGGTAAGGATACAAGTGTTATTTTTTTCCTTTCTTGCTATTGCTTCTAATGTATTTATAAGGTATCAAGTGATTTTTTTTTTTGGTGCTTTGTATGTCCCTCCCCCACGGTATAACCCCTCCTCTCTATCTCTGTCTTTGTCTTCCTCTCTCTTTCTATTTGTGGTATTAAGCATTGAACTCAGGTCTTGGTGCTTGCTATGCAAGTGTTCTGCCATCTGAGACATATCTCTTGTTTTTAAATTCTTTAACTTTATGTTTGTTCTTCATTTAGTGTCTATGCTGTTTAAACTAGCTTGTATTATGATCCTTTTAGCTCTGCATTTTCAGTTGCTGGGATTATAGACATGTACCACTGATTTCAAACTGAATTTTCTTTCAAGTTTAAGGTGCTTGCATTTGAACACTGTAGGAAATTATAAGTAATAGGATAAATACATAGATATTATGTTTTAATTAGCTTCCCTTTCTGATCACATTATCAAACTTCAGTATCTGATCTCCTTTTGTATTTGTATTGCATTGTATTGTGATTAGGCTATAATGACTGGGAACTCCCCAATGAGGCTATTTACTGAGCACTGTATGCTAAATAGTATGTACTTTTTTTTGGGGGGGGGTCCAGTCTGTCGTGGCCTGAACTCTGGGCCTGGGCACTGTCTCTCAGCTCTTCAGCTCAAGGCTAGCGCTCTACCACTTGAGCCACAGCGCCACTTCCGGCTTTTTTTCTTTTTGCTTATGTGGTGCTGAGGAATTGAACCCAGGGCCTCATGCAGGCAAGGCTAGTGCTCTACCACTGAGCCACCTTCCCAACCCCAGTATGTAATTTTATATTGTATTCTAGCTTCATACTGATGCAGGAGACATACTCTCTTATTTTCTAAGTTAATATTATGTGTTAATAAAAATGATAAGCATAAAAATTATTGATGTCATTCTATAGAAATAAAATCAAACTTTCTAAGAAAATAACTATTTTGTTCAAACAGAAACTTCATATGCAGGGCAAAAATGTCTGCTCTGTAGTATGCAGGACATGTAGGTACAAAGGCAAGTCATTTTCTTAAGGAACAGCTAAAAATAAACCTCTGTCATAAAACCAAGCTTCCCTGGTCTCTCCAATTGCATTGTTCTTTGAAGCTCTGGTGAAAATACCTAGTCAATTACTTATACATTGAGTTGTAATATCTTATTTACATATCTTTGAGAAAAATCTGGGATTAGTTATTTCTCTGTAACTCCCAGCACTATGCCTAGGTTATCAGCATGAAAAAAATAATTATTACAGTGGGAAGGTTGTCTTTGAATTCCAATTGGGTTTTTTAGTTTTGATGACCATCAAAACATGCAAAGCATATACACAGCATGTCCATGTCTCATTCTTAAAGTAGCAACATCCTCCTTAACAGTGGGACAGAGCCAAAAATCTAAAAGAACTGGAAATAGCATTGGAAACTTCACACATTTACAATTATAAATATACTGATCTCTACAAAGCATACAGATTTGAATATATATGTACCATTCATTCAATTAGAAAATAAGTTAAAGTTACCAGTTCATTGCAAATAATAAATTTAACATCAACCTTTGTAAACTTTTTAGATAGTATTTTCTTAATGTGAAATATTGGAAAAACAACATTTGTAGCATAATTATACACTGAAATGAAGATCCACAGTTCATTATGGCACGAATAAGGTTTTTATATAAACTTTTGATGATTGAGTAATTGAAGTATGAGTGGTAAGAAATATTTTTCTATAATTTTTATTTATTAATAAATTTTTATGAAATCTGAGAATGTTCCAGGTTCCATTTAGAGATAGAACTGTCATCCTTTAGATAAAAATCCTCCTACATGGACCATTCATGAAGTTATGTTATAGTTTTTTTTTCCACTTTGGAGTTATTACTCTAAATTATCATTTTCCTCTTCTATGTCTAATACAATTTTTTTCCATTTTAGCATGCTTAAAACAGTTGTTGCTCTGTCTTGCAACCAATCTCTCTGTGTCTCACATGTACACAATGCTCTGTATCTGTGTATCTGTCTATCTCTCTCTCACACACAGTCCCCACTTTGACCCCCATATTCTCTTACAGCTCATATTTTGGTCCTTTCCGCTGTATTCCTGAAAATCTCATTTGTATTCGCCAACTCCTCAACTTAGATTCATTCCTCATTCCATTCCAATCCATCTTCCACCTACATGTTGCCAACAAAATGGAATTTATCAAAACCATAAAAGCTCTCCATCAATCCAAATTCAATGGACATAGCATATTCACATTGCGCCTGAATTCTCAGCAGAACTAAAAAAATCTTTCTTTAAATTCTAATGTCTTCTTTTAAGCAACCTATTATAAGCATCTCTTCTTTTGTCTATTACTTAAATATTCAAAAAGTCATCTGGAATAATAAAAGATCCCAAAGAGCCAAAACAATCCCTAGCAGGAAGAACACTGTTGGAGGAATATCAATACTAAACTTCAAATTCTATTAGAAAACCATAGTAATAAAAACAACTTGTTACTGGTCAAGAGTAGGCCTGAGGAGCAATGGGACAGAACAGAAGACCCAGAAATGCATCCACAGACTTATAGCCACCTAATATTTGGTAAGGGAGCCAAAAACACAGAATGGAATAAAGTAAGAAAAACAGCCTCTTTAACAAGTGGTGCCAGCAGACTTGTCTATAACATGCAGAAAAACTGAAGCTAGATCCTTATATATCACCCTGCACCAGAATCAATTCCTAGTAGATCAAAGACCTCAATGTACGACCAGATGCCCTGAAAATATTATAGGATGGGCTAGGAAAAACACTAGAGTTTTAGGCATGGGTAGAAACTTCTTAAGATCCAGAATCACAACAAATTAAAGAAAGACCGGATAAATGGGATTGCCTCAAACTGAAGAGTTCCTGTATGGCAAAAGGCATGCATAGCAAGATAAATAGAAAGGCACATATTTTTGAAGCTGTCAATGAAACAAGTTGTTTTGCCAAGATTAAAGAGCAAATATCCAAGTTGTAGAAACAGCCCAGATACTTTACAAAAGATGAATGCACCAAAATACATGGTACCTATACAGGACTGAATTTAACATGGCCATTAGAAAGAATAATATTATGTCATTTGTAGAAAACTAGATGGACCTAGCACAAATCATGTTAAATGAAGTAAGCCAAGCTCAGAGAGACAAATGGCAGGTGTATTGTTTCATATGTGGAAGCTAGATCTAAAATACACCAGGACATGATAACCTATACAGGACTCTGGACATTCACACACAGTGAGACCAAAGAGGTATACGTTTAGGGGAAGACATAAAAACACAGTGTCTATGCATCAGATCATACAAAAATGTTTATTGAAATGAACTCCAGGAAATGAAAGCAAGAGGTTTTTATCTTTAAGAAACAAAGATTAAAGTCCAATTGCTTACCAGCTGATGAGCTAATTAAATTGAAAGTCAAGGTATTAAGCAAGAAAGATGACTTTACTTGAAAAGCTAAGTGAACAAGAAGGGGGAATTTTGTGCCCAAAGCCTTTCTTCCCAGGGAAGCTGATTTATGTTGGCCCATGGGGATTGTCATGTGAGTTCCTGGTTTGTGGGCATCCCCTCACAGCAGGCAATCGTAACAGTGTATATGCTCTCTTGACTACTTAGCCATGAGGTATTTTCACATTCTACAAGTCTCAAAAACTAAGGCCATGGTTTTCTGGGGGAGCTATCCCTGCCACTGATTAGCTATATAATTTACAATGCACAGGAAAAGTTAGTGGCCTTTCTCAGATTCTCTTGTGATGGGTAAAAGTTGTACACATTTACACTGAAAATATTTTCTTCAATGCAATAGCTTGCTTTTCAGTCTCCTAAGAAACAGTTAAAAATAATTTTCTTAACTTTGAATAAAACTACTCTTTGCTTTTCTTTTATAGATTGTGTTTTATGTAACTATATATAATAACTACAATATGATAAATCTCAAAGTCATAAAGGTTTTCTCCTATGTTTATAATTTTATGTTAAATTTAGGTCTCTGATCCATTTTGAATGTTTTGATTATGATATAGAGTATGAATTAAAGTTCCACAAAGATACCCACATTAATTGAACATTCTTGGTAGTGTTTCAGCCCTGACGCCACTTGTATATCTATGATGGGTAGAATAAGTGGACATATACTCTGACATTTCTCATAGACACATGGTATCTATGTTCTTCCCCATTAAATCTTGGTACACATTCATTGAACAGCATGCTGCAATGACTTTCTTTGGCAATTTTATCAAAAATTGGTTTCCATACTTATATGGATCTATTATTATTATTATTATTATTATTATTATTATTATTATTATTATTATTATTATTAATTTTGCCAGTACTGGGGTTTGAGTTCAGGCTTAGGCACTGTCCTTGAGCTTTTCCTCAAGAATAGCACTCTACCGCTTGAGCCACGGTGCCACTTCTGGCCTTTTCTACTTATGGGGTACTAAGGCTTCACACACAGTGGGCAAGTACTCTACCACTAAGCCACATTCCCAGCCCCAGATCTATTATTTTTGAATGGAGTACTGTGGAGTAATGTTCAACAACAGATTATACAAGTATGAACTGGCACCAGTGGCTCACGCCTATAATCCTAGCTACTGAGGAAGCTGAGATCTGAGAATCATGGTTCAATGCCAGCCCAGGCAGGAAAGTGCGTGAAACTCTTTATCTCCAATTAACCACCAGAAAACTGAAAGTGGTGCTGTGGCTCAAGTGGTAGAGCACTCACCTTGAGCTGAAGAACTGAGGGACAGTGCCCAGGCCCAGAGTTCAAGCCCCACAACTGACCAAAAAAAATACAAGTATGTTATTTCCAGGAAAATACATGGAACTGGAAATCATTGTGAAAATCAAAATAAACAGACTCATGAAGCAATTGAAATATGCTTTCTCTTGTATATGAATCATTATTCATCTAATTAGAACTTTTATAAACACTGTTTTAATTTGGTTAAATCCTTGATTTTTTTAATAATAAATGTGAGACGGAACATATAATTTCTACAAAGAAATGTATTGACACTGAGATTGGAGTAGATTCTTTGAGTGCAGGTACCCCAAATTACAAGTTGAGTTGCCTTTTAATTCCTTCTCTGGGGAGTTTCGGTATAATTTAGTAAATAAAATGTGCTGTTTAACAAATTATTTTAGAAAGAAAATAGTTGCCAAAATGTGTGACATATTAATGTGGACTAATTAACCTTACAATTGGGAAAGATCAGTTATATTTATCACACTTGTTATAATAATACTGATACTTATTTTCTAATTCATATGGAAAACTAGTTAGATTCAGAAAGTATCTGCTTTTAGTGTCTTCTTTTGTTTTCGTCATCTTAGCTCATAAAATGGAGAGGATGCTGACAGAAACAGTAACCTTTGAAAAGAGAGTGAATGCACACAGTATTCCATTTATTTTGGATAAAAATAGATTCTGTTATCAATTGTTATATTGCTATTTAGCACTGAAGTTTCAGTGAAAGCTTTTATCTCTGGGAACAGATGTTTATCTATTTATTTACTTATCCTTGTGTAGATAATGGAAATCTTATTTTTTTAAATCATGTTTTTCAGCCACTGTAAAGGACCTTTGATTCTTAGCTGATGTATTATATGGGCAGTAAACCTCAGAATGAAATATATTGTTTTTGTCCTATATTTTGGGTAGGTAAATTAGTAATCCTCATGGGTCTTGTGAATAAAAATATCTGACACAAGAGCATTAGAGTATATTGGAACCCTTGTTCACATGCCTCTATTTCTCCACACTACCCTTTGCGTCTGCTTTCCACAGTTTCATTACAGTAGGGTTTCTCTTCTCAGTCCAGAAATGTAAACACAGAGCTTTGCGTTAAGAATGTTTCAATACAACTGAACATTGCTAGAGATGGGTAAATAAAGAAGATGGGTAGATTTCCAAGGTCTAAATTAATAAAAGATCTGGCTTGGCTTGCACCCTAATTACAAAGAAAACTTACTATGCTTTGTGTTTACTTATGGTGATTGAATGGTGTCCTGCCATTCTTAGTAGTGTTTCAGCATTGAGGCCATCTCTGTATCTATATTGTGGCTATCTACTGTGACACTTCACATAGACATGTGGTATCTATGTTATTCACTTTTAAATCTTGGCACACTCTTAAATCAGTGCAACAACAGACTGGTGGAAATGAGGCAAATGGCTGGAACCTGGGTCACAGAGTGGCACATTTTCCTCATAGTACTTTGGTATACTCAGTTTTGGAGCACTGAGTTACCATGTAATGAGTCTAATTTTCTTGGAGTCACTGAGCTGTGAGGAAACTCAGGCCAAATGGTTACATGCAAGTAAGTGCTCAGATGACAGCTCCCAGACTCACCATTTAGAGATGCAGCCTCTAATCAGTGTCAATGGTATGATATTCCAGTGAAAACACTCCAGAATAGTCTCAAACCTGTTCATCAGTTTATTACTAGTCATTGAGTTTCCAAGTTCTAATCCTTTCTGGAACAGAGACAAAACATCCACTCTTTGTCCTGTCTGAATTCCTGACACACATACAAAATATTCAGGAGCAAAATAAAGTGGCTATTTTAAGCCTCTAACTTTTGGGGTCATTTGTTATGCCTTAATAGTAACTGTAACAGCCTCTTATTAGTCTCATTTTCCTGAGAGTACAGACTAGCCTAATCCTCTCAAGCAAAAGCTGGATTGTTCCATTCATATGATTATCTTTGGATAATAACCACCTGTCTAGCTGATTCCTAAATATTAACACGTGAAGCTTTTCCAAGTAGGAAATCTCTAAAGTAAATGAATTCATCTATATCAGAACATACTAACACAGGTAATTCTTTCAGTGATTATAAAATGAATAAATTATGTCTGCTTTGACACTTCAATTTTTAACCTAATAACTTATGGTTGAACAGTTTCCATGATATATTTTAGCTTACTTTTCTCTAGATTCCTTTGACTGTGATCCACGACTATGAATACAAAGAACAACACTGTGTAGGCCTTCTTGTGTAAATATAGTCAAATGATACTTTAGTTAGCATCAAAAGCCATGACTTAACAACTCCAAGCTCAGGCTCACAGTGCTCACCACACTTATGGATTGTTTTAGGTATATATATATATGTAACTGGTTGCTCATTTGATTAATTCCCTGGCTACCTACAGATGAGTCAGATTTCTGATGTATGAAGAAAACACTTGAGAGCATTTCCTTTAGTGTTTCTGCATGAGGTTAGGTCCATTTTAAGTTTAATGTGCAATAGCTACTGAAGGCAGCCCACATGTGTTCATGAGAATTACACCTTGGTAAACATCTTTTCAGTGTTGGAAGTTGTGCTAGTCATCTTTTCCTCAATATAACAACTCACGTGGCTTAATAAACCCATAAAGTAAAAATGCTTATTTTATAACAGTTCTGACCTGGCACTGTTGCCTTGGACCTATGGCCAGGTAGAACAGCATGGCTGTAGTCTGTAGAGGAGCAAAACCATTCATTATGACCAAAGCAGCAAAACGAAGAGCTGGATTCTCACAAGAGAATCTGAAGTCCCACAATCCCATTTAAAGGCACAACTTCAATGACCTAAAAACCTCAAAGAGACCACATCTCTTAGAGACTTTACCACCTACCAATAGTTTTGCTGGGAGAACTAATGCTTTATGACATAGGACTTTGGAGGACATTCCAAATATGAACTACAGAAGAAGTCTTGCTATTATTCCAAATTCTGCTACTTACTACTCTGAGAAATAGAAATAGGTAGATGTAATATGATGGTTTGGTCAGGCCTATGAGTTATCTGGAGTAGTCCATTGCTCATGGATGATTAAAAGCAATACTTTAAGCTTGATATGGTTAGGAATCCTATAAACACTAAAGTACTGCTTTAAATAAGTGGTTTTTTCTTCATCAGTTGTTCAAGATAACACTACATGGAGAAGGTGAAAGACCTAGGGTTCGAAGTCACTTGTCTGATTTTTTTATATTGGCTTCATTTTCCTTCTGTCAATTAGTATTCTGTTAATTGGGGTTTAGACTATTCAAATAGGCTTCTAACAGACAAAATAAATGATATCTTTTAAAATGAAAGATAACCATAATATAAACAGTAGGGGAAATTTAATAACTTGAGCAAAATTTGCTACAGAATGGGCCAAAAGGAGAAAAGATTGTAATTTTATGTTTCATTTATTTATTTATTGGTGGTATTGGAATTTATGCTCATGATTGATACTCCACTGCTGAGCTATGCCTCCTGTTTTTAAAATTGTTCTTATAAAAGGGATGTACAGAAGACTTACAGTTTCTTAAGTCAGATAATAAGTACATTTCTTTTTGAACAATGTCAACCCTTCCTGCACTCTCTCCCATTTTTCCTTCCCTCCCCACCCACAAATTTTATAATTCATTTTTAACATAGTTGCTAGTGAGTAACACTGCTGCAACTGTTCCTCTTTGTCCCACCATTTCTAAACCCCCACTTACCCTCTCAAAGATAGATAAATTAGCAAACAAGACAAAAAGAAAACAACAAAGAAAAACCTCTTGTTTCTAATTCCTGGAGTTCATTTGATAAATATTATTTTATATGATGAGAGGCACATAGGCATTGCACCTGTGTGTTCCTCCTCTAAGAATATATCCTCCTTTGGTCTCCTGTGCCTAAATTCCTTTATAGGTTATTATGTCCCAGTGTATTGTAGCTCTAGCTTCCATATATGAGAGAAAACATATGCCATTTGTCTCTCTGAGCTTAGCTTACTTCACAATGTGATTTGTTCTCGGTCCATCCATTTCCCTGCAAGTGACATAATATTATTCTTTCTAATGGCTGTGTAATATTCCATTGTGTATGAGTATCACATTATTTTGATCCACTTATCTATTGGAGAGCATCTGTCCAGCATTATTTTTTACTGGTTAATTTTGAATCAGGGCTCACTTCCCACCCCAGAGGCACACTAGAGATATGATTTGCCTACTTTAGCCTTCCTTGATTTTAGGCTTGCTGGGATCACAGGTACATGCACTATATCCAGATTCCCACTATTGAGATAGAGTCTCTAGACTTTTCTGCCCAGGCTGACTTTGAACCATAATCCTTGCAGTTGCAGCCTACTATGTAGCTTAGAATAGCAGATGGGAACCACTGTGCCCATGTTGTGAAGGGGATCTTACAAATATATCTTTCTGGGCTCGACTTAAACCACACTTTTCCTGATCTCAGTTTCCCCAAGTAACTAGGATTACATGTATGAACCATAAGTGCCTAGCTAGTAGATAGATAAATAGATAGATAGATGATATAGATAGGTATTATGTATGGTATGCATGATACCTTTATATATACATTTATATAAATATATCATATAATGTATAATCTGAGGGCTTATGAATCATAGAAGAATAAAATAGAGGATGAAATCTAAGAAAACATTGAAAAGCCATTGTTGACTTAGGTACTGAAAGAAAAGGTCTTAATACATGGTAGGCACAGTGAATATAGATATTTGTTTGCTACGGTCAAAAATGAATTGCTTGAGTCACAGTACCTTATGAAAGCCTGAAGGTAGCTCTGTAAATCTTCTGAAAGCTAGAGTGAATTTTAGGACCTAGTGAATACTATCTTAATTTGGAGATATTGGTCATACCAAAACAATAAATATCTACCACTAGTCTGGAAAAATTATTTTGGTAATGTCCTGTGCAGTAATTACTGCTGAATTAATGAATCAAAATGGCATTCCAATGAAGTCTCTTTGTACTCTATTTGATATTCAAAAGATACTGTCATTTCTCTCCATTTAAAAAATAATTTGCTATTTTTAACTGCTGTGAGGTGACATCAGTTTAGAATAATCTGACTTCTTCCTTTATATTTTGCTTTTATGTCATGAAAGTTATGAAGAGGATTTACTGTCTTCTATTATTAAAGCTCCAGCTCTGGTTCTGGCCATTGTATTTTGTAATTATGCCGGAGGATGGCTTCTTATCAAGGTAGTTTACTTATGAATAATGTTCTTTGTGCAGCTTCTGTGGTGGACAAGTTAGATTGCTTCTGACATCAGGCCGCAGTAAATTAGCTTCCAATTTGGCTGTGTTCTAGGAGACTGAAAGATTTACTTTGTCAACATCCTTGAATCAGATGAAAATAATTTCCTTTAAGTTTCCTTTGCTTTTACCCGAGGCTTACAGAGATTCTAGAATTTCTAATTCTCTTGTACTTCCCAATGGAAGACATAAAATATTCTAAGGCTCATGTTACAAAATTTGTTGTGTTTTCTTCATTGCTTTTGGTGTTGTGGTTTACTCATTTAACTGCTGTTGATTAACCCTCTGTTAATGATAAATTGTACTTGGCTTGTGAGTCCGAACATGACCAGGTGCTTGAGGATTGTGCAAAGTAAATTGTAGAACATTGTGTGAAATTATTTAAATGAAAGATGCTGGACTCTAAGTAGATAATAAGAGATGAGAGACAATCAGAATCAGAAAACAATTAGAAAGAAGAATAATCATTTCCGTATAGACAGTGGGTGGAGGAATAATTCTGTGAAGTATGATCCAGGCTTGCAAGCCTGGTTGCAAGTAGAAGGTTTTAGTGGCTTGCCTGGTAGTTTTGAAAGCATATATGTTAGAAATAAAATTTCCTGCTATGTATTTGGAGATTTCAGGGCTTATTTTAATCTGAGCTTCTCTAAAAGGCTGACTTTAAAGAACTAGAGAATTACACAGTAGTTTCCAGAGTCTGGGGAAGTATATAGGAGTGGCGTAAAAAGGCAGGGGTGCAATGGGGGAAGAATGGTTAATGGTACAGATGGAAGGGATGATTGGTTTCTATAGCACAGCAGTATAACTAAGGTTGCTAACAATTAGTTGAATATTTCAAAATATATATTAGAGAGGATTTTGAATGCTCCTAACTCCTCAAAGAAATGGTATCTAAAGCAATAAACCAATTACCTTGATTTGGTCATTAACTATTTTATGTATATATGGAAATAGCACACTGTACCTTAGAAATATGCACAATTGCTATTTTTAAGTTAAAATGCTTTTGAATTTATAGCCTAAAGCTTATTTTTAATTATATAATTCTACTTGAAAGTACATTAATTATGAAAAAATAGGTTATTGAGAGGAAACAATCACTTTCAAGAATAAGTTATCCATAGCACTTTCTGATTTTTAGTGTACTAAGTCTTCGCAATCAAGTGGTAATTTACCATTGTGAAATAAGTTGTGATGTTGAATTGGTTGCTATAGGCTTTATTAAGATCATGGCAATCTTTGCTAATATGCCAAAAATGACTTTAGCTAATGTGAAAAGAAAAATATGCTACTTCAATTTATTTTAAATTACATTGACATATTGTCTTCATTTCTAAGTGCATCCCTTCTTATTTATATATTGAGATTTTTCAACACTGGTTGTACTTGAATTTCTTAGACATTCTCTATGGTTAGATACCCAGTATACCTAGTTGCTTAGTGAAACACAGGTGGTTCCTGGGAAAATAAAGATATCCATGTGTTTCCTAAAGAGTGCTATATACATTTCTAATTATCTCTAATAAAAAGATAAATGCTGAATTTGACTACTTTATAGTAAAGGACACATTCCTTCAGTTTAAAAGATGACATTGTGATAAACTGGATAGTTTGTTTTCATTAATGCCACAACTGAACACTATTATCTCCATGGATTCTCACCCTTGTGTTTGCATGTGTCCTGTCAATTAATATTAGTTTTTGGCACAGAGTTGAGAGTTCATTGCTGGGCCTTACAAGCCAAGCAACAAGCAAGGAAGGGAAGACCTAGCAGAAAGAGAAGAAATGTTGCTCAGAAGGTAGCTTAGTGTAGGAATACTACTCAGATGAATGAAGGTTAAGGCAACAGAAGGTCGATGGTAGAGATGAGGCAGGGTAAATAGCATGCAACTACAATCCAGGGAAGGCTTGGTACAGATAAATATTCTAGGGTGCAGCTTCCAAAATGTAGAGACTAAAACGAGCGTGGAAAGTTGGATAGATTTTCAAAGGAATCCACAGGAAAAGAATGAGAGGTTAGAGAAAACAGGGACTGTTAAATTTTGTTTACATTTCTTCTGCTGTCTGGCCAGTTTTCTTTATGTTTGTTTAATTTTATTTCTGTTGTTATTGGTTGAACCCAGTGCCTGGGCACTGTCTCTGAGCTCTTTTGTTCAAGGCAAGCACTACCACTTTGAGCCACAGTTCTGCTTCCGGTTTTCTGGGGGTTAATTGGAGGTAAGAGTCTCATGGGCTTTGCTGCCCAGGTTGGCTTTGAACCGTGATCCCCACATTTCAGCCTCCTTAGTAGCTAGGATTACAGGCATGAGTTACCAGCACCCAGCTTGTCCTGTGGGTTTTCAACCTAGAACTTTTTAGTGCTGGACAAGTCTTCCATCACTAAGACATACCCCTAGTCTAATTTTAATCTTAAATGTCCCCTAAAATCCCATATGCTAAAGGCTTGTTCAACAGCCTGTGATACTTTGGAAAGGTGGGAAATTTTTAGGAAAGGCCTAATGGGATAAGATTAGTTGATTTTGGCACTGCAATCGTTTCCTGTTTTTTGATTCTTGGCTTTCATGAGGTGACTATCATTGCTCCCCATTATGCTATACTGTCTTACCACAAGCCTAAAGATAACAGGGCCAAGTGACCATAGCTCAAAACCTATAGCTAGGACAGCCAGGAAAAAAAGTTATTCCTTGAAAATTATTTTTCTAACATCTTTCACAGAAATGGAAAGCTGATTAATACTGGCACCACACCTATTAGCTAAGAAATGGCCTGGCAAATAAAAGTAAATGACAGGGTATAGTCACGGAGTTGAAAACCTGGGTAAGTTTAGGTCCGTGGACTTGAGTTCTTTCTGCAGAATGATGACTAAAAGACAGTTGAGTCTACAGTTTCTGGATGCTTAAGGTACCTGCAATAAAGAGGATCAAGAGAAATACAAAAATGAGGAAAAATTCTGACATGCAATCCTAAGCATAAATGCTTTTTATGATCTATTGTGTGTCAGATCCTGAGCTAAGGTACCTAAACATATTCTTATTTTATCTTATCAATTGATTTAGTTAGTATATAGTGCTATCTCATATTATAGTATAAGGAATTTACTGTTGATCATATATCCAATAAATAAGGATTAATGACCCACCTCATATTATGTGATTACTATAGTTCCTTGATATCCATGAGGGTTCATCCCTCATGGATACATATACCAAAATATTTCCTTGCATAAAATAATATGTAAATTGCCTATAACTAACACAATTCCTACCATATAATTTAAGGCACAACCGGATTGCTCATAATAACTATTACAAAGAAAATCTTTGTAAATAGTTTTGTACTATATTCTTTAGAGGATAATGACAAGAAAATAACATTCATACATGTTCCATACCTATGCATTTATTTTTAAATGCTTTCAATATAAGGTGGATAGAAATTGGTGGATGACGAAGCTGTGGGTATCGTCGGTTGACTCTACTTGCTTTTGCCTTTGTATTTGGACATATAGGAGATCTATATCCCATATATATTGGAAAGCTATAAAATAGATCATGTATGGTCCTGAATGTCTTGTTTTGCTCAGGTGGGATGGAGGGAAATTGGGGGTTGGGATTGGCTAGAAAAAGGCAGTAGGAACAAGAATGTCATATATGGAACCTGAGAGAAAGCAGAGTGGACAGAATCTGGAATCCAATCAGTTTCAGACTTGAGAACATGATTCTTCTGTTTCCTCCTCAAGGAAATTACGCTTGTTGGTTTGTTTATTTAATCCAAATTCATATTGTCTATTTCCTTAATATTATATTATCAGTTGTAACTAATCTTTGCAAGACAGTCTCTACTTTTTTTCTAAGGAATTCTTGAAGAAATGGAGATTTTGCATTTTTGGTGGTGTCTGCTATCTTATATGAAGGATGTAGCTAACGTCCTTTCAGTGTGGCTCTTTCCACACTAGATTTTTTCTTCTACATTTCCTGTTGAAATTTTCAAAGCTGGTACAAAACTTTCCAGACTGCATATATGTAAAATAAACTAAAGGTATATAGACAAAAGGACAGAGTTTTTGTAGATTTTCAGTTAAAATATTTGATGGTAATTAAAAAAGATCAATTTTTTACTATTTAAACTGAAAGGAGAATTACTTTAATCAGGTCATACAGAATTTGCTATAAACATTGAAGGCAATTTTATCAAAAACCACTGGATTTAGTACATAAAACACTGTACAGCATGAAGTAGACATAAACTGATACATGCTTTGTGTTACACATGTACTATAACTGATAGCAGCAAAATCATTTTAAAAAACTTTCTAAGTTTTCTTTCGAATTAAGAAGAACCAAATGTT
Source organism: Dipodomys merriami (assembly GCF_024711535.1). Classification (NCBI taxonomy): domain Eukaryota; kingdom Metazoa; phylum Chordata; class Mammalia; order Rodentia; family Heteromyidae; genus Dipodomys; species Dipodomys merriami. The sequence continues at coordinate 33,427,470 of NW_027205603.1, forward strand.
AGACTTTATTCCTTCAAACATTCTCTAGAAAGAATATGCTCTGAATACAGAGTGAGATATGTGGTCCATAACAGCCAGTTAAGTTAAATCCCTAGGTCTCCATGGAATGATGAGTACAGAAACAGTGTATATTCTGTACACTGATTGCGATATCATCCTTAACCAGTAACTCAATAAATCAACATTGCCATTTTTAAACAAAAGATAGACAGTATCAGTAGTTCATAACTAAGAGTTCTATTTTTATTAGAGTTTTGTAATAGCTCCAGGAGTAATATACAGAACATAATTTTGTTATATATGCTGAAAGTGCAGTTAAAAAATTAGAAGCCATTATATGAAACCATACATATTAAGCCAAATGTAAGATTTGATTTGCTATCCGAGAGAAATTAAGCTGTATACCAAAAAATCAATGAGCTTACATCTGTTTATAAATACATTAGCTATCAAATTCCAGACAAAACAAATAACTTGTTTAAAGTTATTTAATTACGAGAAGTATTTATAAAATATCTCCCAAAAAGTCTGTTATAATTTTTATATTTGTTAGAATTCTAAAGGTAAAAAATCTAATGATTTGTTATTCTCTTCAAATTATGGATTCCCTTTTTCTTATAGTGTGGTTGTGTCCTGACAGAACTAATGAAAGCAAAAAATGCACCCAATACATTGAATTCAACAAATTTCATAGGATTTATAATATGGTCTTTCAAATAATCAGGTGGACATTGTCTCAACTTGTGCCATTATGTTTGGACTTACACATGGATTTACACCTGACTAATAAACTTACTACTTCATTTAGAAAAATAGCATTTTCTTAGGTTGATTATTTGTGCTGAGGATCTGGTGCTTAGGATAACTGTCCCTTTGGTAGAAGATTCTAGAGCCAATTTCACTTTCTACTTCATCAAATGCTGTTTCTAGCACAAAGTTGGGACTACTTGCTGCTATATTTTCTGGATGAAAGGTAATCAGCTTTATATAAACCTTTATTACAGTTCTCTAGTGTCATATAATAGCCTTTAGCTATGAGTCTACATCCCATAGAGAGAAGATAGAAAATGAATTTTTGCCTTCTAACATTGAAGTAGCCTGGTGATAAAATAAATAGGAAAAACTATTCACATCATTTCAAGCTATTTTATTTCAATGTCCAAAATATTTTCACTAAAAATTTTCTTAGATTGAAGGGATATATTCATACGGCTCATAAGTTTAACAGAAGCTTTGAAAATTATGAGGAAAATAGACATTTAACTTCTCTCCTACAATTTATTATGTCACAGGTATTTCATTCTCATTATCCATTAGCAGTGTTTTACTGAAGAATGCATTAAGGATATATGTAGCTTTGATTGTTTCATTACCTTTTTAAAAGAATTTTTTTTTAAAAAAACATAAATTTGGAAATTTCCATCAATAATAAAATACAGTCTTTTGAAATCTTTTAGTTATCCCTCATATGAAACAACTATCCCTCTATATTATGAGTATAAAACCACCCTCATGGTACCTCTCTTACATCTTTGAAGTTATAAGTAAAGCACATATGAGAAATTCTCTAATCTCTGTCTGTGACTTTTTCATTCTTTCCATATTGCCAACATGAGAGATATGGAAAAAATAAGCAATTTAACACAAAACTTCTAAAATGTTAATATTTATTTTTAATTAAAGAAAGGATCACATAAAATTGCTTAGTAAAAGAGCCTATCATCTTAGAAGAAATAACAATCTATCTATGGTAGTGAGCCTCTAAAAGGGTCTCAGCGGTCCCCAGCCTCCAGTGTTCAGGTCCTTGTGCTATCATTCCTTCTATGGAGATAGATCCTCTGAATGCCTTTCAATGGATAGAATACAACTTTCAAGAATGATTTATAAAAATAGGAACAAGTGTCTCTGTTATACACACTCCCACATAAAGGCGATTTCTGGAAGAAGCTAGTATCTTCAGCAAATAAAGATTGAAGAGCCAAGGTTCACCAACAGTCACATATATAAGCTAGGATCTGATTCTTCAGATGCCAACAGCCATGTGAACATCCAGGATGTCCTTTCATCCTAGCTAAACACTGAGATGCCTGCAGCCCCATAAGACCTTGATTGCATGCTGGTATGAGTTCTCAAGTCAGATGCATCCCACTAAACTGTGAATCCTTAAGCTGTAGAATTTGTGAGACAATAAATAATAGTGCATTTAAGATACAAAGGAAAGGTAATACAATGTGAACACCAATTTATATGTGATTAACATTACTGAACATCCAGGAATGAGACTTTTAAAATAATTCTATCAATTACTAAAAACAATGCCTTATAAATAAGAAAATGAAAGGAACCATGATATTCCAGAAAAGACATCAGGGAATGGCTTTTTCTTCTAAGACTTTTCTAAGAAATGAACTATTGAATTAGCTTTAGATAACCAAATAACAAAGAAAACATTACCCTTCTTTGGTTACTTAATATATACAAGTATTAAAACTAAATACAACTAAAAAGCCACATTGTACTTCATAAATATATAATTGTTTTGTGTCCTTAAAATTATTTTTTAAAGTCATGCTTATAATTTACATGCTTATAATTACATTTTGCTTATAAAAGTGTTCTTCTCTAACTGGATTTTTCATGGAAGATTACAATTAGAAGCCATTTCCAAACTGTAATACTCAGAAACTGCCTAGCTCATGATACTGTGGGCACTGTCTGCCAACTACATTGATAGTTTTGGTTTATATAATACACTCTATGCTTGAGTTTTATTTTTGTCTTCTAAGCCAACAGATAAAGTATAAATAAAGTCAAATGGACAGGTTAACACACACACAATATTATTTTCCATCTAATCTGGACAAGTTTCTTTATTTACAGGGCATCACAAGGATCCTGTCCCAGTATTAAGAAATATATTCAAACACTGAGACTATTATGTTCCCACCTAGCAAATCTTAATCTTACGATCCAAAGTATGAACTAGTACAACATAGCAGTATCCCAAATGAAGTTCAAGAATTCTTATTAAAAATATCTGAGAAAATATCCTAAATGGTGGATTTGGCTGTGGATCAGAATTGCTCATGGTTTTATCATTTGTTTTACAATTATTAGATATAGACTGCTAAAATTCAAAGAAATCTCTTCATCACCAAGTAGCAGCAATTTGGACAAGCAATAAGTAACCAGGAAAACATTGCAAGACTCATGAAATCACCAAACCCTGGGGCAGCGATGGGAACATCCCTGTGACCGGAGATCCTTGTGTGATCAAGCATGCATCAAGATAACAAAAAGTGATTCTTCAGTTTTAGTGTTTGGGTGACAAAATCTCATCCTCAAAGTCTTTTAGCTGACACTTGATTGCTGAGTCCTATGTATCTTACCAAATTTTTCCTAAGCAGGAAATCCAACCTCATTAGTACCATATTCATTAGAAAATTATCCATGTTGTTTATTACCATTAGTTTAAATGTATCTACTTAATTGTACCTAAATAGGTTCTTAGGAAGGCATTTACTTGTATTTCTATTACCCAAAACAGGAAGTAGCCTTAGGGTGAAGAAACATACTAAAACTTAGCAAAGTAACCTTCTTTTCTTCTATTTCTTTCCATCTTTCCTTCACTCTCTTTCCCCTTCATCTTCCTCCCTCCTCCCTTAAAGTAAAGTTCTTGCGATGTAGTCCAGGTTGGCCTTGAACTCAAATTCCTTCCACTTTAGCCTCTTGAGTGCTGTGATTATAGGCATTCAAAATCATGCCTGACACTCCTGTTTGTGCAGTACATGTCAAATAGTTTCTTCTCCTCTATCACTTGAAAATACAAGATAGGCTGAGGAAAAAAACTATAAAATATTCAGTAATAAATATGTCTTGGAAGATATTAAAAATTAATTAAGAAAAACAAATGTTAATTACAGTAAATAATTTTTCTTTTGACTAGTTTAAGCACTCAGACTAACACTGTTTTTATAATTTAAATCTAAATTTATTCCAGAATTATGGTAACACATTTTGAAAATGTATATATTCTGTGCTCAATTTTCAAGATAGCTTTAAGGTGATATTTGAAGCTCAGCATACTCATGCTATGTGTAATGGTAACTTAAATTGTTTTTCCTCAGAGCATTCTTCAAAGAAACTTTAATATATGTATCTTTACTTTTTTCATATTATAGTTTAGAAATATTCACTGAATGTTATACTGTCTTGGTAACTTTCAAGATTTTATTTTCTCAAGTGATTCTATAACTTTGGAAAGGACACAATCCAATCTCTGATAAAATGGCCTTTGTTATAAAAAAAAGTCCTCATTTCCTTCAGTAGAAAAGAGACACTAAAAATAAACCTAGCTTTCTTGTTGCTTTCTCATCTTCTTTATCCACTATCCTATTTCTCCTGGTGATTGGGAATCATCTAAGCAAGTGTTTCTTTCTGTCTTTAAAATCTTTTAAAATTATTTGCATTACTTACTATGCTACCTCTGGGGATGGGTGATTTTTTTAAATTTTAAGTATTGAATATATGACTTTCATTCTCTGGATTTTTTTCTATACCAACCATTTATTTAGATTGCTTAGTCAAAAGATTAAAAATCAAAATAATTATAATAACTTAAGAGAATATATTCTAAGGAATAAAATGTATTGGTTCCTCTTAAATGTAGTGAATCTTGTATTTGATTCTCTCAGTATCTATTACGGTTGTTTTCTCTTTTGGCTGCTTCTATGGTAGAAGATGAAAAGTAAATACTAACATTATTTGTAATGAAAGACACAGAGTGAGTAAGGAAATACTGTAGATGGGAAATGAAAGATAGAGCAGTTAACTGTGAAGGTAAAAGGTGTGTACATGAGAGCTCTCAAAATATATAGGATACGGACCATGCAACACTTACTTGTATTCACCCTTTCTGGAGATGATATTGAATTTACATAATCATCATGATCATATACCAGGTGCCAGGCATGTCATGAAAACCTAAGTTTTTCTCTGTGATGCCTATAGGTGTTTATTTTTAAAATGACATAAAAACTTATAATGTGTTCCCTTCATAGTTATTTGCCCTTTTCTGGTTCTGTCAGTGGATCCTTGGTGTCTTCTGAATTTCTTTCTTTTTTTCTCACTTGAAGGCTATTATACAGTCTTGTTGGCTCTTCTTTAGTACTGCACTATATTTTCTCTACTCTTTTCTCTTTTTTTCTCCTTTTGCCTGCCTGCCTTCCTTCCTTCCTTCCTTCCTTCCTTCCTTCCTTCCTTCCTTCCTTCCTTCCTTCCTTCCTTCCTTCCTTCCTTCCTTCCTTCCTTCGTTCCTTCCTTCCTTCCTATTAGTCAAGGATGCTATCAAAACCGTTGTTACAAAAGGCCCTATCCATCTCTTTGATTCTGGACTCTCCTTGTAGCCCACCACATTCTATTTTGTGATTACTTTTTCCAATGACTTCACAAACCTTAAAATGTATTGGTGAGGTAGATTAGGTTATATTCTCAATGCCTCACTCCTTCCCTATTTTCCATGGAACTTTGTAATGCCTCCTGCTATGTGATTGTCTGAGTGATTTGTGTTAGCAGCACAATTTGGAAAGAAGTGGGACTGTGCCAGGCAGTTCTAGACCAAGGCTTCCAAGGGCATCACAATTTCCCCTTATGGTCTGGTGTTCCTGTAACCCAATACAAAAGTAACATATCCTATAACAACTGCACTCTCAGGCTGAGTCCAGGAATGATGATATGGGGACCACATTTGAATCTAGGCCAGAAACCTACCCAGCCACACAAGCCTGAGGTCAGGAACATAAGGGTAGCAGCAGCCTTGTGAGCATAACAATCCACGTACATATTTACAAGCTACTGAGATATACGTTTTTTTTCTATTTCATTTATGTCCATTTGAAAATAAGTAACTCCTAGGCTTGGCTTGAAGGTCAAAAGGATTCCTTTATCTCCTTTTCTGATCTCAATCTTGTTGTTACATAAGTTGCGTAAGTATTAGGCAAATGGTTCACTCACTATATTGCAAATAGGCATTTACAATGCCTGTATGGTCCAGATTCTGTGTCAAGCCAAATTTATTTCTTTTAAAAAATTATTATTGTAGAGATTCTTTTGAACCATGTCTCCCCTTCCATTGCTCTCTCCTAGTTTTTTCCTTCTATGCTCCCCCACAAGATGTACAGTTCATGTTCCACATAGTGTCTAGTGAGTACCACTGTGGTATTTGTTCACGCTTTGTTCTATCTTTTCTGTGCCCCACTTCCCTCCCAAATAAAAACAAACTGACAAGCAAGACAACAGGAAAAGAAAACAAAAATTTCACCAACAGAAAAAGTCTATATTTTCTTGTTTCCTTTTCTTAGAGTTCATTTCATCAAATACTATGTTATATGGTCATATGCATGTAGCTATTGAGCCTTTGTCATCCACTCCATTCATATCCTCCTTTGGCTTCAATGTGTGAATGTCTAGAAACCTATATTGTTTATCATATTCCAGTGTGTGTGTGTGTGTGTGTGTGTGTGTGTGTGTGTGTGTGTGTGTGTGTGTGTGTGTGTGTGTGTGTAAAATCTCTCAGTGTGTTTACTTGTAGAGTAATAGGCACATTGTAGCTACCACAAATGAGGAAAACCAGGTAGCCTATGTTTATTTGGCTCAGGCTTATTTAGCTATTTTTTTTTCCAAGTCTATCATTTCCTTACAAATGATACAATATCATTCTTTCTGATGGATGAATAGAATTCCATTGTGTAAGTATACCATATTTTTATCCATTCATCAATTGAGGGACATCTAGATTGATTCTATATCTTGGCTATGGTAAATAATGTTTCAGTGAACATGGTTGTGCTGATCACTTTAGTGTAGCCTTGTTTTGTTCTATCAGATAAATTCTCAGGAGTGGGATTATTAGGATATTGGGTAGCTGTAGTTTTAGTCTTTTAAAGAACCTTCATATTGCTTTCCAGTGTGGTAGGCTTACATTCCCACCAACAGTATAATGCAGTTCCCTTTTGGCCACATCCTTGATAGCATTAGAATTGTTAGTTTTGTTGATAATGGCTATTCTAACTGTGAGGAAGAATCACAAAGCTATTTGATTTACATTTCTCTTATGACCAGTGATATTAAGCACTTCTTCATGTGTTTATTGGCCATTCCTCTTCCTTATGAAATCTCTCTTTAAGTTTTTAGCCTATATATTGATTGGGTTGTTGAGATTTTGGGGGTTTATTCTGGGGGACTTAATTTTTGGAGCTCTAAGTACATATTGGATATGAGGCTCTTGTCTAATACAAAGCTATAAAAATCTTCTTCCATTTTGTGGGCTTTCTCTCTATATTTTGTTAGCTATGTTCTTTGCTGTGCAGAAGCTCTTTAATTCTATTTATCTAGTATTTCTTTGATTTGTTCTGATTATGGATGTCTACTTAGGAAGTTTGGACCTGTGTCTAAAAGGCCTAGTGTTTCACATACCAATTCCTGTAATATGTTCATGGTGGCTGGCCTTACATTGATGTCTTTGATCCATTTAGAATTGATTCTGGTGCAGGGTGATATATGAGTATCTAGCTGCAGTTTTTTTTTTGCTGTACATGGATAGCCAATTTTACCAGCACCTTTTGTTGAAGAGGCTGTCTTTCTTTTAAGTTGTGTTTTGGCTTCCTTACCAAATAGTAAGTGGCTATTTGTTTGTGGGCTTATTTCTGAGTCTTCCTTTCCATTTTTCCTCAGGCCCATTTTTGTGCCAGTACCAATCTGATTTTATTACTATGGCTTTTACATTAAGTTTAAAGTCTGGTATTGATATTCCTCCAGCACTGTTCTTCCTGCTAAGGATTGTTTTTGCTATTCTGGTTCTTTCATTATTCCATATGAATTTTAGGATTGCTTTCTCTATTTCTTTTGAAGAAAGTTGTTGGGATTTTGATGGGTATTGCATTGAATTTGTAAACTGCTCTGGGCAGTATTGTCATTTTCACAATGTTAGTTCTCCCCATCCAGAAACATGGGAGGTTTTTCCATTTCCTTAAATCTGCTTTAATTTCTTTTTTCAGATGTTTTTAAGTTTTCAAAATAAGGGTCTTCCACATCTTTGGTTAAGTCATTAAGTATTTTTCGATGCTACTACAATTATTTCAAGGGCAAAGTCATATCACTGACTAAAAATTGATGCTTTGAGTTTAAGGCTGTAGCATTCACTCGATCTTTGTTCAAGTTTTGCTGCTGCTGTTATGCTATTCCATTGTGGTAGAACTTTTTTTTTGCGGGGGAGGGGGTTTGGTTGTGGAACCTGAACTCTGGGCCTGGGCGCTGTCCCTCAGCTCTTCAGCTCAAGGCTAGTGCTCTACTACTTGAGCCACAGCACCACTTCCGGCTTTTCTCTTTTTGCTTATGTGGTGCTGAGGAATCGAACCTAGGGCCTCAAGCATGCAAGGCAAGTGCTCTACCACTGAGCCACCTTCCCAGCCCCTGTGGTAGAACTTTTTTATGTTAAATGGTGAAAGGAATTACAGGATGGAAGAGGTTCTATAATATGATGAGCTTTGACTATGTACTATGACTCTGACTATGTAACTGGTCCATTTTTACCAGATATGAAGTATTTTAGCAAGATAGCTACTGTTTATGGGCTTCAATTATTTCGATTTAAATGGGGGATTGAAAGAAAACCTTTGTACTTGATTCACCTTTACCCATAAATAAACTTACATTTAAAGCAGAAAAAATCCCTCCTATCTTAAAAGTGACTCTTAATGAATAAATGTGATCATTTATGCTAATCTCTGAGAATAATGTCAATTATATATAGGGAGTTGGACAAGCTACTTGTAAATAAAGCTTTATAATTTCTCTGAAATCCCCTCAGATAAAGAACAGTGATGATAACTTTAAAAATCTTTAGCCATTTGCTTCAAAGTGAGTGAACATTTTCTACCCTGCCATATTTCTGTTATCTAAATAGTTCATTTATTATATATAATATGGAATCTAAATGTTTTTGGTAATGATGTAATAAACACAATAGTTACATCCATTCATTCTATCTCCATTCGAGGTATTATATCATATTTTCTATTACTAAAAAATCACTTTCTAGAACAAAATAATAGTTCAATTATTCATCAATATAGGAGGTGTGTATGTGTGTGTGTGTGTGTGTGTGTGTGTGTGTGTGCTGAGAACAGTGAGCAGTAAGATCAGATTTGCTGTCCTCTTCATTATACCACTGAGTATGGGAAGTTCACAGTGAACCTACATACTTATAATACAATGTCAATAGATGACATTTGTTAAGGAAAGTTGAAAAAAAGTAAGATTGAGGCTTAAAATTATGGAAAAGGGCTTACTTTAGATTGGAGTGAGCAAAAATGGACTGTGAGCAGTCAGTGATTTAGTGAGACTAAGTGGAATGAGGGCTAAGATGGTAAAAGCTTAGGAAAGAGTCTTTTAGACAGAAAACACAGGAAGGAAAAGGCTAAGAAAGTAAGTGAGACTGCCATAGTGATCAATGGCAAACATGTGAGGAAATGATGTCAGAGAGGAAAAAGGGGAGAGATGGTGGAGAACTTGGCAAGTTCTCATGAGGATTTTCTGTTTTATTCTTCTTTTAACGGAATGCTGCTGGACAGCTATGAAAGCTTAATTGTATTCAGAAAATTAATCTGGCTGTGGTGCAGCCTATTGGTAGCCAGTATGGCCAAGAGTAGGGAGACCAGCTTGGAGATCACTAAAGAAGCCAAACAGATAGGGTGGTGATTTACACTATGGTGGTTACTGTAGAAATATAAAATGGCGATGAAGTTGGATGGATAGGATTAGGAAATTTTGCCCTCTGCAAGATATTAATGTTGTTAATGTTTCCTGAGCAAGAAAATAATGAAGTAAAAGAAATTTGAAGAAGGTACAAATCAAAATGTTTATTTTGTCAGCATGAGATTTATGAGAAGCATAATTAGACCTAAGGATCAAATAAAAACGCGTAGCTCAGGAGTGAGTATTAATGGAAGACCATAAGCTTTTTAAGGCTTCATCATAGAAAGTTTCTTTTTGTTTGACTTTTTTTTATTGTGAAAATACTGTACAGAGGGGTTACAATTACATGGACAAGATAATGAGTACATTTTTTATCAAGCATTGTAGCCTCCTCCTTTGTTTCCCCTTCCCATCCCTTCCCATCCTCCCCCTGCCCCCCCCAACCAGTCCTCCCCGCTCCTCTTCCCTCCACCCCCCCACCAAAGTTGTAAAGTTTGTTTTCCACATAACGACTCGTACATCTCATTGTTGCAATGGTTCCACCTGTGTCCCTATTTAAACAATTTGTTTTTCCCCTTCCCCTCCACAAATTATAACAACATCAAATACAGTGAAAGCAGAGGTTATACCGTGGGGGAGGGACATACAAAGCAACAAAGAAATAATCTTATAAATGTGTTAGAAACAATCGCATGAAAGAAAAAAAACATTTGAATACATATCTTAGGGATCATTTCCCTAACATCAACCTATCTGACCTTTTCTGCTTGACTCAGACATATACTAAATATTGCAAATAAGGGAAACCATGGGACCTATGTTTCTTTGGGCCTGGCTTACTTCACTTAATATAATTTTTTCCAAGCCTTTCCATTTCCTAACAAATGGGGCAATGTCATTCTTTCTGATGGAGGCATAGAAACTTTCTTGTGCATGAGGAAACATCTGTGAACCTGAGCACTCAGCACTCAAAAATTTAGAAATTACAAAGAGGAGGAGAAGCCTGAAAAATAGACTAAGGAGGTAAGGCCATTGGAGTAAACAGAATACCAGGAGATACAATGTTCTGAAAACTTAATAAATAAAGCACCAGGAAATAAAGGAACAGTGAACATTATCAAATGTCAGTAAATTAAGAGAGAACTAAAGACTGATAAAATGGCATTTGGAAATACAAGAGTTTAACTAACCATTGCTATAGCAATGGTTGCTGCCTACAATACAACAAAGGGAAAACAAAACAAAACAAAGAAATAGAATAATTGAGGGAAAAATGTGAAGAGAGATGGGAATACAACAGAAATATAAAACAGAGTCTATTAGAGTCTATCAGTCTTCCTCAGAATGGAAGCAGACACAAAAGACCTCTGTTGGTGTGGGGTGTGAGTTTAGTTTGTTCTGCTATTTTAATAGCATAGGTGAAAATGATTCAGTAGTAAGGCACTCATGCAGAGGTGTATGGGAATGGACTGCAAATGTAATATAGAAATGGTGAGGTAGCAGAAGCGAGAACTCATCCGTTCGGAAAGGAGGAAGGAAGCATTATGGTAGAGCATGGCCCTCAAGAAGGTTGGAAGGGGCCTATACACAAGCACAAAGCTTGTGTCAGGTCAGGTGCGATCATGATCAAAATATCCATTAACATCCATCAGAAAGCTAGTGAGGAACATTGGCAAATGTGATATCATTTAAGCCTTTTCTAATTGCATATATTCTTGATGACAACAGCAGGTAAGAAGTAAAGAAAATAGGATGCTGGGAGTGTGGAAGGCAAGGACATATTAAGATAGAATCAGCAAATAGGCAAGTCAGTTGGGTTGAGAGTGGATACGGGGGATTACTAATGATTCACTTGTCTTAAGAGAAAATAAATGAAATTAGGCAGCATCATTGTGTATGTTTCTCTAGTATCTTTTGGAAGAAGAGAAGTCCATATGAATTGAAAGGAAATTGAAGATTCAGTTCACAGTAAGAAAGTGGAATTTGAGATGAAAGAGAAAGAAAGTGAGACCTATTTCAGAGATGGAAAAGATGATTTAAGTTCTGATAGGACACAGAATAAGCAGAAAACACAGAAAAATGATGCTCAAATCAAAACTTTGAAAATGAACATGTTAATAATAATGACATTGTTTAGGATCAGTAATGAGCAGCAGAGGTGGGAAAGAATACAATAGTCATTCGGCATCAAGGCATTAGGTCAGCATAAGCTGGAAGATCAGACATTTTCCCTGAGATGTGGACATCATCCGGAAAGATAACTCCACCAATGGTGGAGAGAAAGCCCCAAGTCAGGTAAGAAAGACATATGGATGAGAATCAGACTCTGTTTCTTTTACTTTCCTAACATTATTCCACAGGAATTTCTTTTTTCTTTACTTCTTTTTCCTTTTCATATTTTAAGGCTATGTTGTGCTTTTATCGCCTTCTCTAAATTATAGCTCATTGGAATCATATTGAGTTAATCATTGTTGTAGTCTTAAAATTTTTGTATTTTAAATACTTAAAAAGAACTCAGTAATCATTAAAAAGCCAGATGCCAGGGCTAGGTTTGAATCCTTTTAACTATGTAAAAGCAAACAAAAATTATACAGATGCCAGGTTTGAGTGACAGATCAGAAATTGAGAACTATGCTTTACAACCAGGTAATTTCCTTCACTGAAGAAGTTACACTGGAAATTTTGGGAAAGTGTGCCATCTCTCTGTGTGCTCCAGAACCTGTACTAACAGAGATAATAATAGTATCTTCTTTATTAAGTTACGTTTGTTTTTCAGGAAATATATATTAGCCAGGTGTTGGTGGCTCACACCTATAATCCTATCTACTCAGGAAGATTGTGGTTCAAAGCCAGCCAACAAAGGAAAGTCCATGAGACTCATATTTCCAATTAAACACCAAAAATTAAAAATAATAACTATGATTCAAGTGGTAGAGTGCTATCCTTGACTGAAAAAACTCAGGGAAAACATTCAGATCCCAAGTTCAAACCCTAGGACCAACACACACATACACACAAAAGAAATACATATGAATATATTTAATGTATTTTTCTTTTATTTGCTATAGCATGTTATATATATAATATTTACTTGCAGTTATATGTTTCAATATAGATAAGGCTCTAGAGTATATATACTCTGTGTGTGCATGCATGTGTGTAATAAAGGAAGTTGTATGTGTGGAGATTATTGATTTTATTTTCAGCACTGGGGTTGAACTCAGAGTCTTGAGTTGGTCCTTGACAGCAAGAAGTCTGTCGCTTGGGCTATGTTCTGTGCTTGCTAATGTGTTTTTTGAAGAGAGTCCCACATTCCTTTTGCTAGGGCTAGCTTTAGACTAGAATCCTTCTATCTCAGCTTCCAGAGTAGCTGAGATTATAGGTAGGAGCCACCTTGCCCAATTTGATTTTAAATATATAGAGGAAGTGAGTAGAGCTCAACACAAGAGAAATTTCACATACAAGTCAATTTTTTTCTCATATATCTTAAAGATATCTTCAAAGGAAAAAAAGTCTTCTCAGAAAGGTTAAGTCTAGCAACCATTTCCTGGTGTGTGTGTGTGTGTGTGTGTGTGTGTGTGTGAGAGAGAGAGAGAGAGAGAGAGAGAGAGAGAGAGAGAGAGAGAGAGAGAGAGAGAGAGAGAGAGAGAGAGAGAGAAACAGAGACAGAGACAGAGACAGAGACAGACAGACAGAGAGACAGACAGAGAGACAAAGAGACAGAGACAGAGACAGACAGAGAGAGACAGAGACAGACAGACAGACAGATAGAGACAGAGAGAGGGAAAGAGAGAGAAATTAACTTTTTAGCATAATTTTTCCATAATTGCAAACAACAAAACTAAGTCTCAATTTTCAAAACAGTTGCTGATGAGAAACTGTGATGGAGATAGGGCTTCGTTGATGCAATGTTCTCATTAAATAAGTTGACAAAGCACTGCTGTCTGAATGATTAACCTCAATTTCTTTTCTTTTTAAAATTTTTTTATTTTTTTATTGTCATAAAGGTGACATATAGAGGGTTGTTTTCTTTTTGTTTCTCTCCCTCTCATACACACTCAGTGTCCCTGTTATAGTAGGTAATGGACAATTCCATTTGTGTATATGTGTGTGTATATATATATATATATATATGTGTATATATTAGGATATATACATGTGTGTGCTCACTGTACATACATAAGCTATGAATTCACTATTGTTGTTATTCATATGTACAACTCCTATTTCCTGTTTCCATAGTAACATGAAATTCTTCAGAAATAAAGTATTGCTGCAGCGTGAATGTTGAAGTTCATCCTTGCAGCTTAACATATGAGTTAATTTCTGCCATCCCCAATGACAAAACAGTTTTGAAAATTTTCACATTTCTGCTTTCAGGTAAATTGTTAAAAATCAATTACATATTAGAAACACTTGATTCCATCATTGCAAAGGCAGGCATTTTCGGAGATTTATTTTGTAAGGTACTTCTAACTTCAGGATTCATCAAACTACCTGAAAACTAGTTAGTGGAAAGGCTGTAATTTAAGCTAGCATCATATGTATTTTATTTTGAGGTCTTAGAGTATTAAAAGCAATTTGCATTCAAACAGGCAAAATGCAAGCTAAATATTTTATTAAAATTATTTAGTCAGTTTTTTTCTGTTGTATACATTTTGGATTTCCCAGAACCAACTGCAGTTTATATGCAAGGGTAGTGCAATTGTATATACTATATTTTACCTTGAAACATAGGATAGGCCTTTAATAAAACCCTTATTATTTACAGTAGTTTTATACATACAGAAATTTTGCTAAAAACAATAGTTCAAAAGGCAGATATTAGCTGGGTACTCATGGGTCATGACTATAATGCTAGTTATTCAGGAGGCTGTTAACTGAGGATCATGAGGTTCAGAATTAGCCTGGCAGGAATGTCTGAGATATTTATCTCAAATTAACTAGTAAAAAGCCAAAAATAGAGATGTGGCTCAAGTGGTAGAATGCCAGCCTTCAGCAAAAAAGACAATAAGAGCACCAGATCCCAGTATTGCCATGCACAAAAACAAACCCGTCTCCCCATACACATTATGCTGCTGTGAATGGTACTAATAATTTTATCAAAATGTGACTTACATAAAGTATTGTTAATAATTTACTCTTTTGTCTTATTATGTATTTGTGCCTGTATTATGTATTTGTGCCTGTATGTGAAAGTAGAACCAGGCTCTTTAGCCTTAAAGACTTTAATGCATATTTTCTAAGAATAGGACTATTCTGTCATATAATCATAGCAAAACTATCAGTTTATGTTTCTATAATCTACTCTTTGTATTGTAGTTATCTGTTGATTCAATAATATAATAATGACATGCATTTTCCTTCTTTATAGAATCAACATTAGGATTATAGTATTCAGTTACTGTTTTGTACTTCTTTGTAATCTCAAACATTTCTATTATTTGTATTAGCATTCATTCATTATGCAAGGAAATTACCTTGTAATATTCCTATAGGTGCACAATATGCTTTAATAAATTCCCCCTCTAAATATTTTCTCTTAAATTCCTTTCCCTCTTTTATTTATTTTGACATTGGCATTTTTGAAGAATATTATCTCTCCTTTTATTTTTTCAGTTGTGGGGCTTGAACTGAGGGCTTGGGTGTTGTTCTTGAGTTTTTCTGCTCAAGGTTATTGCTCTACCACTTTGATCCACAGTGCCACTTCCCGTTTTCTGGTGGCTTATTGGAGAAAAGAGGCTCACAGGTTTTCCTACCTGGTTGGTTTTGAATCATGATCCTCATACTTCAGACTCCTGAGTAGCTAGGATTACAAGCATGAGCCATCAGTGCTTGGCTCATCTGTCCTTTGTAATGAAAACATTTTCTCAATTTGATTTTGTCTGGGAGAAGAAAATATACCTAAGTAATACAGTATCCTTCTAAGCTTATCCCATTTGGAATGTCTATTTGCTCCTCTTTGGGTTGTTAAATTTGGCCATCCAGTCAAATATGCTGTTCAATTTCTACACTGTATTTTCACCAGTCAGCAAACTCTGTGTACAGTATTTATAATCATGTAAATTTTCATGTAAATTTTCTCCTACATTTTTTACATATTGATAAATCTTGCTTGATCCAATTTTTCTAATATGGTTACAAAATTATGATTTTTCCAACT
Organism: Dipodomys merriami; assembly: GCF_024711535.1. Classification (NCBI taxonomy): domain Eukaryota; kingdom Metazoa; phylum Chordata; class Mammalia; order Rodentia; family Heteromyidae; genus Dipodomys; species Dipodomys merriami. The sequence continues at coordinate 33,443,386 of NW_027205603.1, forward strand.
TCATTGTTTTCTTTATGTTAAACATGTGATCTATCTATCTGTCTAACATCTATCTGCCTATTTACTAAATATCTCATTGTTATTGACATGAACCGTTAGATTGTTGTAGTGCTCAAATTGTCTTGGATTTGGCCAATGGAAGCTCTATAAACCTGGCTTCTCTATCTTTGTGATATCCTCCTCTGAGTTTTTAAATTAATTCATATATTTTAAAAATGTTATTGTAAAGGTCATGTACAGAACAGTTACAGTTATATGAGTCAGGTAATCAGGTAATAAGTACATTTCCTTTTGAACAGTGTTACCCTTCCCTTATTCTCTCTCACTTTTTTCCCCTCCTGCCCTCCTCCCCCCAGAGTTGTATAGTTCATTTCTAACATAGTGTACAGTGAGTTTCACTGTTGAATTGGTTCACCCTTTTTCCCACTGTTTCTGTTTCCCCTTCCCCTCTCCAAACCAGATAAACTTATATATAAGACATAGGGTACAGAAATAAAAATAAACTGAGACAGAACAGAATAAAGAAAAAGAAAGAAGAAAAAGAACCACAAACAGTACAATAAAAAATTCTTTCCATTTCTTGGAATTTATTTCAATAAGCATTTTTTGCACACAACTATTGAGCCCTTGTGATCCTCTCCTAAGAATATCCTCCCTTCTCACTGTTTGAATGTTTAGACTGCTGTTTAATTAATCATACTCAGGTGTAATTATTTGTCTTTTACTATCCATTGGGTTTACTCATAGATTTTTAGGTAATTCTAGTTATTACAAATGAGGGAAAACCTGCAGCCTCTCTCTCTTTAGGTCTGGCATATTGCATTTCCTATAATTTTTTTCAAGTCTTTCCATTTCCTTATGAATGGGGAAATGCACAGGTCAAAATTTCCTAAATAAAGATCCAGAATCACAACAAATGAAAGAAAGACTAGATAAATGGGATTGCATCAAACTGAAGAGCTTCTGTACACCAAAGATATAGATATAGATACAGATATAGATAACAAAAGATATAGAAGGCCCACAGAATGGGGGAATAGTTTTGCCCGCTATGCATCAGACAAGGGCCTCATATCTAAAATGTACTCAGAGGTCCAAAATTTAAACCTCTCAAAATCAACTCTCAAAATCTCAACAACCCAATCGATGAATGGGTTAAAGAGAGACTTTGCCAAATAAGAAATAAGAATGGCCAATAGGCACATGAAGAGATGTTCCACATCACTGGCCACAAAAGAAATGCAAACCAAAGCAACATTGAGATACCACCTCACTCCAGTTAAAACAGCCATTATCAAGGCAATTAATAATAACAGACGCAAGTGGAATGTGGCCAGAGGGGGGATACTACTACACTGTTAGTGTATACCTGTTAAACACATTGGAAAGCAGTATAGACATTCCTCAAAAGACTAAACATAGAGCTCCGCTGTGACCCAGCAATCCCACTTCTGAGCATCTATCCAATTGTTGACAAACCAGACTATAAAAAAGCCACTAACACAGCCATTTTCATTGCCAAGATATGGAATCAATCCAGATTCCCCTCAGTGGATGAAAGAATCAAGAAAATGTGGTAAATATACACAATGGAATTCTATGCTTCCATCAGAAAATGGGCATTGCATCCTATCTTTTTTAAGCACTCTTTTTTCTTTCTGATGTCAAAAAAAGCATTGCATGCCTCAGCACTAGCACCTCCATGGGTCTGTGGGGCCTGGGATGCTTAGAGCATGGATTGTGTAAGAAACCACAGTCTGTGGGTCAGGATTTGCCAGTCTTTTCCTTTTTTATTTTTCTTTCACAATTTTGTGTATGTTTTGTGTGTGTATGTGCTGGTTCTGAGTGCTGTCCTTTAGTGTTTTTTTTCCTTTTTTCTTTTCTTTTCTTTTTTTTTTTTTTTAATGAAGATGAGCACTCTACAACTTGGGTCACATCTCCACTTCTAGCTTTGTGGTGGTTAATTAAAGATAAATGTCTTGCAGAATTTCCTGCCTATACCGACTTTGAACCATGATCTAAGCCTCCTGAGAAGCCAGGATTACAGGTATGAGAACCCAGCATCAGCCAGTGCTTTGGAATATACAATAGCTCTGTAATGTTTTGATGATCAGGATGTTAATTATGGTTAGTGATATTTATATTTAACATCTTGTTTACATATAAATGAATCTACTTAAAATGTCTTTTACACACTTTATTTTTGGTATGAGATAGAATACTTATTTTCATATTAAAGTTTAAAAATATGTTTAAAAGACCATGGCTCCTATGAATCCATTTTGTTCCAAATTATAAAATATCTAGCTACCAGCTGCTTTTTTTGATAATGTCTTCACAAATGGCCTTTTGTGGTTAACTTTCCTGTCTGCTGTAGACTCTATTCCAAAGTAAGCTCTTTGCTTGATTTGGCTGATGTGAGCACTAAAGCTTGAAGTAGAGGAAAATGGACTAAGTTTTAGAGCTTATCCTGCTTAAGAGGAGTGAGTCATTCTGTATTCGATTTGTGCAAGGCTGTGGAAAACATACAGCCTTTTCTTTTTATGTTATATTGAAACACTTATCTTTGGTATCCTTCCTTCAGTGTCCTGGCAAAGTCATAGGTTCTATGAGTCTGGCTAGAATAAAGTCTTGTAGGTAGATGTTCAAGTTCCAGAATAGATAAAGCCATCCTTGTTCCAGCCACTGAAGAGGGATAGTATTTTGTCTACCACTGTGTATGAATAATTCCATACAAATGAGACAAATCCCAGTGTACAAATTCTATCTACTGATTAAAAGTTTATTTCTTGAAGCTCTTCTATCTCAATGGTGTTATAAAATTGAAACATGAGAAAAAAAGTTCATGATTTTGTTATCATTTATGATAAAATGTTGGACTTGGCTTTATGGAAACTTTCCCTTTTTTGGGGGGGGTCCGGTTGTGGGGCCTGAACTCTGGGCCTGGGTGCTGTCCCTCAGCTCTTCATCTCAAGGCTAGCGCTCCACCACTTGAGCCACAGCGCCACTTCCGGCTTTTCTCTTTTTGCTTATGTGGTGCTGAGGAATCGAACTCAGGGCCTCATGCATGCAAGGCAAGCGCTCTACCACTGAGCCACCTTCCCAGCCCCAACTTTCCCTTTTCTTTATGAATTAAAAGAATTATATTTTATTTTTCATTTAGCAATAATCAGCAATAATCGCACCTCACATAAACCTCATTGGCTACAATACTGCCACTGTGCAAAGCTAATTTCTCATAATTTCAATTTAAAGTATTGAGTCTCAGGAAAGTAGAGCATTGAAATATAATTCTCAAAGTCGTTAGTTTTTTATTTTAAAATATTTGTTTATTTAGCACCATTCTATGTTCTGGTAATAACAAGATATGTTTAGTATTTACTTTTTGGTCTTATTAACAGTTGTTTTAGCAACTTACATTTTCATTCATATTATCTAAGTAGTTAAATTTGATATATCAGTTACCTATTTACCAATATAGTCTACTATCATCTACCTGTCCATCTGTCATTCTCTTTAGCATTTCAATGACAATTATATAACTTCATGTTTGAAATAGTCTAAGGTTAAGTTATACAATTTCTACAAATCCTTAACTTTAAATGATTGATAGGATTTGTATTTTCTCAACATTTTTCCTGTTTATTGCTTAATTTTTGTAAAAAATTAAAAATTATAGAATAGTACAATTAGCACAGGACTTTTGGTTCATTCAGCCTGTTAGCCATCCCTCTCACAGATTACTTTATAAACAAGATGCGCTTATTTAAGGCATGTTTTTCACTTGGTATCTACGATACACTCTTCTGTTTATTTCCCCCTTTGACTGGTTTTGATTCTTCTTTGTCATCTTGTAGGGTCATGACTGTCCATTGCGCTTATTCCCTCTTCTTCTATTCTCAATCCACATAAGCACTCTAGATGGTTCTGTTCTCTTACCTATATATATCTTAATGTAAAATATTAAGAATATGTTATATATAAATATATAGAAAAGGGATTCAGGGTTCATAAGCATTGCCTTACATGTGTTCATTTGGTAGCATCACATCCATCTGGTTCTTAAAATTTAACATACAAAATGAAGACCTACTTTTGTTTGGTATATATAAATTTCTTTGTAGTCTATCTCTTGACCATAACTACTACCCTGAATTCCTCATCTACCCCCTACTCTAAACCTGCAACATCTCTAGTGTCCCAACTCAGTGCCTGCCATAATTACCAAATTGGGTCCCATGCTGGAAATCTAGATTTTTTTACATGATTTTTTCTTCATTCTTCCCATGCAATATAACCCTAATTTCTACCAAGCCTCCTTGTAACCACCTCATATATCCCATTCCCACTCAGAAAGCAGCCAATCTCTCCAATCACTGTGACAGTTTTCTAAGTGGGCTTCCTGCCTCCACATGGGGGCTCCTCCCATCTGTTCTCCAGTCTAAGAAGTCTTGCTAAAAACAGAAACTGATTATTTTACACTCTAGCACTAAAAATCTATATTTGCTTTTATTATTCAAAGGATGAGGTACAGACTGTACCTTTGCATTACAAGTCTCCTTATGGGCCTTCCCTGAAAGTTTATCATATACTCTCTCATCAGTTTCAGTCTATGCTAGATCTAGCCAGAGGACATAACTGGATCTTAGAAATCATGATCTTGCTTCTAGAACTTGGCTGATATTGCTCCTGACACTTGTAATCATTGTTAGTTTCCCTTTTAGTGCTCTAAACTTATTTTCATAATTTAGGTATTATATTCTAAAGGATAAGTCTGTGTTCCTTGTGCTTTCCTGTCCATGAAAGAGGAGCTTCACACTAGTTCATGTTTCCATAATCTGCCAAAGTATCCCTCACACCAAATAAACATATACTTAAGTAAATCAGTCTTCTGCTATGCAAAGACAGCTTTAGGATAAATTCATAGTCATGCTGACACTGAACTAAACCTCAACCTATGGGGAAGTGTTGGAGCAGACACCTATATATCCTGCCTCTGGCTAGTTGAAAATGCTAAACTCATAAGGAAAGAGCTCCCTGTCTACTCTTATTCTTAACAAAAGCCCAACATGGTGCTCATTCAACACTATCTGATTCATAAGCTTTCAGAGTGTATCTATGACCTTGCAATTTCAAATAAGAGGCCAATACAAAGAGTTCACAGTGAGTAAATAAAGGCTGCCTACTAGTTAATAATCATTAGCTAATGAATGCCCTTTAGTAACACAATAGGACAAATCCAAATTGTCACCCTTTTCTCCATTGACCACATATCCATCATTAGAAATGTCAAATATCACATAAACTCTACTTTGTCCATAGCTGATAATGCCTTCTAGCTTTTATGTGCAGGAACAAAACTATAGTAAGAATAGGTTCTGATGATTTTTTTGCACAGTAAGATGTTAATTTAAAAATTCTGAGGTGTACATTTTAAAATAATGAAAAAGAATTTTTTTATTGTTTAAGGTTTTACATTTTATTTATTCTAATGTATTGATTTTTATATCAGTCACATATTTTCCTTTTTTTATTGTGAAAATAACGTAGATAAGGGTTACAATTACATGGGCAAAGTACTGAGTGCATTTCTTATTAAGCGTTGTTGCCTCCTCCTTTGTTTCCCCTTACCATTGCTTCCCATCTCCCTTCCTTCCCCCACCCCCCGCTTCCCCAGCCCAGTGCCAAAATTGTAAAGCTCATTTTCGACATAACATCTTGTACATCTCATTGTTGCAATGGGTCCACCTGTATCCCTATTTAAACAATTTGTTTTTTGAGAAGGGAGAATTTTGAATGTTCTTATCACAAAGGCCAGATAAATGTTTGACTGGATTAATGCACTAAATATTTGACTTGATCACTACATGTACTATATATACGTATGGAAACATCATATTGTACCACATAAATGTATACACTTATTATGTGTCAACTACTAATAAAATTCAAAATAGAATATTAAAGTATCAGAATCTAAAATTAGGCACTACCATTAACCTGGGAAGATGTCAATGTATGAAAATGTGAATATATAATCTAAAACGACCCTCACAGAATCACAAGGCCTCAATAGAAATATGGCACAGTGTAAACTGCAAGAAGGAAAGGAGAAGACAAAACTCTGACACTCTTCTGCCTTATTCTATTTCCTGTGTCCTAACCCAGCTCCTACTCATCACTAATTTACTTGCCACAAGTTCCCATCTCAACTGATTAGCCATTTGATCCAAAGCTTTGACTTAATTTTATAACATTAAAAGTCTCAGAAATAAAAGAATAAAAGTTAAAAAAAGAACCTTGCTATTGACTGTAGGAGAAACCCTTGAAAACATTTGGAAAGCAGGATAACATTCATTTTTCTCTAACATCTTCTTAATGATTACGGATGTTGGCCAAGGGCTCTCAGCTGCAAGTTTTCTCTACCTTAAGAATGATTCATCTGGGTCTACAAAATTGGATTCATTTTGAGTAGCTGGGTGCTCTCTTGCAATCTTTGCACTTATCTTTTTGTTTCAATTCCCCATATCCAATGTGTTTTTCTCTCTTTCCAGCCTAAAGATCATTTTCTTTGACAGGGAAGACAGAAATAAAATAGGAGATTCCTATATTTCTCTCTTGTTTGCTAACTTTATGCCATCTGCTCATAGTCAACAGGATGACAGCATATTTTTCCCCATTGCTCAGGCAAAACTGAAGCCATCATATGGCTTTAATATGAACTTTAGCCATATGACACAGTACTCATCCTTTGGTTAGATATCAAATGCTCTCATATTTGTAATTGTTTAGTTGTCCCTTTTGTACTGAATAGACAAAACCTTCTCAAACAATAGAATATTGTATATTCATTGTAGATACTGGGAGATCATTGATAGTCATATGGGACCCTCGATCTCTAGCAGAAGTGCTGTATAGTTAGATGACATCCCTGTAGGTGACATGCTGATAAATAGAGGCTGCTACTCAAACTTTCCTTTTGCTTCCAAGTATTACTCCTTCCAGAAATCGATCTCATCTTTTCATCAATAACATGATTGTTGTCTCCAGAGAAAACACTCAGTTCATCTATTGTGCAATCAAGTTCTTTATACATTTAAGCAAACACATATGTACATAAATATATGTTATCTTTATCCAAATGGTTGTATATTAGTCTGTTACAGCAACTACAACAAACCACAGCCCAGATTGCTTCAAAACAGGTTTTTTTTCATAGTTTTTGAAGTTAGAAGTCCAAGTTCAGGGCCTGAGCATATTTGATGTCTTCTGGGACCTCTTGCTGGGGTTTTCAGACAATTACCTTCAGGCTATGTTGTCACAGAGTCAATTCAGTTTCTGTATATTATCTACTTTAATGTTTCACAAAGATTGTCATAGTCATTTTCTTATTTCTAGTCATTATCTTATTTCTAGAATTATTATGTGTATTTTGTTAATAAGATTAACATTGAGAGAACTAGCTTCTTATAGTGTGTGATTTTTCCCATTCATAAATAAAACATGATTGAATTGAGCAGGGAGCTCAGGGGCAAAGCACGGTTTTAGCATGTGTGAGGCCCTGGGTTCAATTTCCAGCAGCAGAAAAGGATATAGCAAACCTTTCCTTTTTTAATCTTTCAGCATTCAAGTTTTCTTATACATAATGCCCATTTCTTTTGAGGCTTATCTTGTTGTTACAGCTACTTTACTGCTAATGCCAATGTTTTCCCCCCTTATCCCAAATATTTTATAACCAGTTGTTATTTGTTATCAAGTAGATTTTCTTGTTTGTTTGTTTTTGTTTGTTTGTTGGTCTTAGGCCTTGAAGTCAGGGCCTGGGTATTGTCCTTGTGCTTTTTTTTTTTTTTTGGTCAAGGCTAGTGCATTACCACTTGAACCAATACTCCACTTAGACTTTTTGGTGGTTTATTGGAGATAAGAATCCCAAGGACTTTATTGTGCCGGCTGTCTTCAGAGCTTCTCAGATCCTCAAATCTCAAGCTCTTGACTAGTTAGCATTACAGGCGTGAGCCATTGGTGCCTGGCTTCAAGTGGACTTTAAGCAGTACTTAAAGTGTGTTTTGATATGATTCTTAAAGCACACTGATATTTTCTATTACATTGAGCATTTATGTACATTTTATTTACAGAGATTTCATCTTTTGCTGCAGATTTAAGTATAATGTTGCATCAATGCAGACATTTAAAATTATATATACATTGGTTTTCTATCTAAGTATGCATCAGAATAAACTGATAGTTCACATTAAAATAATGTTTTTATCATAAACATATATTTTTTGTAAAGCATCTACAATTTAAACTTCGCACTCTTACTATTGGTATTTAGCAATAAAGCATTTCATTGATGAATTATTATTTCGGGTTTATTTCAAATTTAGACCATAAATAAAGATGAAAATGGAAAGCATATAATCTTAAAGGTGAATTAAGATAATTCAGGGCTTCATTACTTCTGGCTGAAGCAACAAAAGTAGACTATTACCACAAGAAATGATCCAGTTTCCTTGTGAAAATCATTGTGCAAAAAGCTCATTCTATTGCATACTTATAGAAAATATAAATCTTTGTAATAGCAAGTGTCCCTAATCCTTTGAGAATGGTAACTTCATAAAAACAATAATTTGTTCCCAGAGCTCACCCACTGATTGGAATTTTGTGTGTGGACATGTGTGGACAGTTTTTCATTCTCGACTTGTAATGGTAATTATGATGTATTCAAGGAATAAATATGTTGAAGAAATGAGCATTTTCTCCCTGAGGAGATCATAAAATATATGAGATTAACTAATCTTGGTAAAAATTTGGGTGGCAGATAACCAAATAACTTCATAATAATAATAACAGCTGAAACACCTCACCAGATAGTGCAAGATAGTATTTCTTACCCTGTGAGTCTTTATAATGTTATTTCTTTTATACTTATACTCGGTGTGATATAACTCATATTTATATAGTCTCTGACTTCTCTTTGCTCTTTTCTGACCTACTTGATCATATTTTCATTAAAAAGATGGAACTCTTTGTTTTAACCTTTGCATATTTAGATTTTTTTCTCTCTACCACCTTCCCTAACCATCAGATTTCAGTGCTTACAACAAATTAATATTTGCTTAAAAATTTTAGTTTAAAATAATTAATTCATTAGTATTTTGTAGCATTTTGGGAATTAAGAAAAAAGAAAAATGGATAATTCAGGAATAATTTCTTGAAGTATCTAAACCTTTCTTCTTTCTTATATCTCCCTTCATAGAAAGGGTGACGTGCACTCATTATATTAAAAATTATGACGAACCAAAATCCCTAGAAACACTAAAGGGTTTTCACATTTTCTGCTGATATCAATCACTACAACAACATAGAATTAGTATTTCTAGCTTATCAAGATAATCAGACTTATAGCAGCAAGATAGTATCTTGTTTTAGACAAATAACCTCATTAAAAAATAAATAAACAAACAAAATCTCCACACAAAAAAGCCCAGTAAATTGCACTGTTATGTGTTGAAGAACAATTTCATTTAATAAGTATTCAAGGGATCAAGATCCTACAGGATGCAGAACTTCTTAGAAGCCAGTGCTAGGTTTTCTGCTCCTTTTCCCCTTGAGGTATTTTCCAAATCCTAAACTGTATTAAGCAAAAAAGTTGTAAGACAATCACACAGCTATAGTTTCAAATTTTGAGCAATTTATTTGCAGACCAATAAAGAAAAAATGAAAATGGTAGTTAATGCCCAGCATAGAAAAGCTCCATATAGTGCACCTCCAAGACTGTCCTTCAAGTGTCAGGGCAGAGTGTCTGAGCAGAGCAGCTGTTACCAGTCAAACCTCTTCAATGAAAAAGGGGCTCATCCTTACTTCTAAACCGCTCCATGGAGTAACATCACACCATCCAATCTTCCCATGGTGTCAGGACCTAATAACTGAAAGTGAAGGGGGCAAAAATGAAGAGAAACATCTTGCAAATGGCAGGAGCAGATTTAAACAAAACAGTTTCATAGCAACAGTTTTCTGGTTAAATACTGCATCTTGTCATCTGAATTTTACCAGGAAATTGAAACTTAAGATTAAATGAATATTTTGGGAAAAAAAATCTACGAACTAAAATTATGAATGCAAAAAAAGGTTTAAATCACAAAACAGGCATGGGGTTTATAAATGGGAAAATTAATGAGTAGAACATACTTATAGAAGAAAGCTAGGTGTTGATGGCTCAAGCCTATAATCCTAGTTTTCACAGGAGGCTGAGAGTTGCAGTCCTAGAATCACTAAAGCTGGCAAGGGGAGGAAATTCTCTGAACTCTTCTCTCTGAATAACCCAAAATCTAGAAGTAGGGCTGTGGCCCAAATGGTAGAGCATCAGTCTTAAGCAAAATGAGAAGTTAGCTTCAAGGCCCTGACTTCAAGTCCAGTACCAGCATGTGAGTGCACACATGCACACACACACAAAACATACAAAACTGACAGAGATAGAAAGTCAAATGCACACATAACTGGAATCCAAATAGAGGGGAGAGATAATACAGTATAAGTAATAATTAAAGAACTAAAAGCAGAAAAGAACTTTCTAAAACTAAAGACATAGAGCTACAGATTCAAGAAGTACCATGGTATTATGAACCTTAGGGAAGATAAAGACAAAACTTATTTTTCAGAAACTCAGGCAATTAATATCTGGCAATGGGCATCAACTTGAAGTGTATAAATAACCTTCATCAAGATTCTTAAACTACTTATAGGTACAAAGGTACATTTTTTTATATTTCTTATCAAGGATTGTAGCCTCCTCCTTTGTTTTCCCTTCCCATCCCTTCCCAGCCTCCCCCCCTGCTCCCCTACCCAACCCCCCCCCCATCAAAGTTGTAAAGTTCGTTTTCCACATGACAACTTGTACTTCTCATTGTTGCAACGGATCCACCTGTATCCCAAAGGTACATTTTTTGAAGTAAGGTGAAATTCATTGGATTCTGGAGTAAGGAGTTGGACACATCTTATATGCCTTTTTTTCTCTTTTGGTTGATTGTGGGGCTTGAATTCAGGGTCTGGCTGTCCTTGAGTCTCTTTGTGCTCAAGGCTAGTGCTGTAGCACTAGAGCCACAGAGCCCCTTCTGTTTTTGTTTTTTTCTTTGTTTGTTTTTGAGTGGTTAATTGGAGATAAGAGGCTCACAGGGACTTTGCTGCCATGGCTGGCTTCAAACTGTGATCTTTAGGTCTCAGCCTCCTGAGTAGCTAGGATTATAGGTGTGAGCCACAGGTGCCCGGCTTAATGCAGCACAAAGACTTGTGAGTTGATCATTAAGATACTGCTTATTGACTTTCCTATTTTCTCTAGGGGAGGCACTAAATTAATTTTCTTTTTCTTTTCAATAAGTTTTTTATTGTGAAAATACTGTAGAGAGGGGATACAGTTACATGAGCAAGGTAATGAGTACATTTCTTATCAAGCATTGTTGCCTCCTCCTTTGTTTTTCTCCTACCATCCCTTCCCTCCCACCTCCTCAACTACACTCCTTCCCCTGCCCTCTCTAAATTGTAAAGTTCATTTTTCAACATAGTGTCTTCTATATCTCATTGTTGCAACATTTTGTTTTTTCCCTTCCCCTCCCCAAATTATACCAACATCAAATACAGTGAAAACAGGGGTTATACCGTGGGGGAGGGACATAAAAAGCAACAAAAATCACATGGTACCTTATAAATATGTTAGAAGCAATAGCAAGAAAGAAAAAAAACACTTAAAAATGCATAAGAAACATTTAATTTAGAGAAAATAAACAAAAGATTCTTGACTTTTGTAAAAGACAGAAAAGTGAAGAAAAAACTAAAATGAGATTGAATCTAGTTATTCTGGATATAGGATCAAGGAAAATTTTATTATGTTAAACATAAAATTAATTCTCAAATTAATATATAGACTCTGTCATGGTTAAAAAAATCCAAATATATGTTGTTTCTAGCTTTATGCTTAGAAAGTTGTACCAAGATGCTTCTTACAATAAACAAGCTAGTATCACAAGCATAAAATTTAGATGGTTAAGCTGATGGCTTAGATATGTAATCCTAGCATCTCAGGAGGGTGAGATCTAAGGGTTGTGGTTCAAAGACAGCTCACCATAGCAGGAAAATTCATAAGACTCATCTCTAACCACCAAAAAGCTGGAAGTACAGCTATGGCTCACAAGTGGTAGAGTGCTAGCATTGAGCATAAAAACTCAGGGACAGCCCACAAGGCCTGAGTTCAAGCCCCTGGACTGGCTTACAAGCACACACACACACACACACACACACACACACACACACACACACATATGCACACACACACACACACTCGTAGATGGTTAGACTAATATCATTACTAAAGATGAAATGAAGCATATGAAAATTTTAAAGAAATCAACTCATGGAAATTTCAAATTCTTATAAAGCTGCCAATATAGTCTTAAAAATATATATAATCCCAATCTGACAAAGCTAAAGGAGAAATGGAGATATCCATATGAGCAGAAGACTTAAATTTATCCTTTCAATAACAGAAAAAGCAGACTGAAAACATCAGCAGGAATGTGGCAATCTAAACATGAGCGCTCTCCCACTTACATAATGAGAATACCACTCCAGTAACCTCCTTTTTAAGAGGAGTTGGGTGACTACAAGAACTGATCACATTTCATCACAAAGTCATTTCCAAATGAGAAATAAAGAAAATAAATACAATGGAAAATAAAATATTAAAGCAGAATTCAAAATATTCCAAGAATATGAGTTGGGGGCTGGTGTTGTAGATCTGTGATTCTAGCTACTCAAGAGGTTGACATTGCAATCTCGGGAGGCTGAGATCTCAAGGTCATGGTACAAAGCCAGTAGGGACAGGAAAGTCTGTGAAACTGTAGTCTTCAATTAACCACCAAAAAGCCAGAAGTGGAGGTATAGCTCAAGTGGTAGAAGACCAGCAGAGAGTCAGAAAGCCAACCAAAAGTGGAAGGCCTAAAAGCCTAGTGTTAACACACACACACACACACACACACACACTCATTCGTGCCACAAACACTCACAAACCACACACACACACACACACCAATTGACTTATCTGAGTTGTTGCTTGCTGCTAGAGTCCTTACCTAACATACACAAGGCCCTAGATTCCATTCCCATCATGAAAGCAAACCAAAAAGAATTTTTTGTTGTTTATTTGATAATTCGTGTTTAGCAATAATGGAAGTAGTCTCATTCTAACTAAACAGAGGGCATATAGTACTGTATGATTCTATTCAATATCATACTGAATTTTGATTCTGACCATGAATTTCTAACAGCTCTCTTGACTGGTTATTGAGACTTAGAAGCCATATCTTTGTGTCTTACCTAGAACTCAAGGAAAGCAATTTTTTTGATCACTAGTTTTCAGGCCTAAATGGCTACCTCTTCACAGTTGAATCTAGTGATTCCATCTCTCTACTTCCTCTCTTTTTTACCACCAACACCAAAATTACAATTCTTTCCAATGCTACCAGTTTGATATATATTTTCCAATATCATTACTTCCTTAATATCTGCATATTGATGTATGCATAGAATTTAAAGGTTTTTATATCCTGTGTTAGTGTTGTGTGTGTACACACAAACACACACACACACACACACACACACAAATATCACTGTTATCACACTATGATTACTCAATCTAAATTAACTGAACTAATCCCCTTTGAAGACACTTGTAAATTGAAAAAGATTTTCTAAGTTCACTGCTATTTTTTAAATATCCCCATCAAAACTCAAGTGAAATTTAATCTCTAACTTCATATGTTAATGAGGTGGAAATTTGGGGAAGTGATATTCATGAATGGATCCTCATTCACAGGTTGGCCAATTAGTGGTTTATTGAAGGAGTCAGTTGCTTATTATGAGTGGATTAGCCATATAAACCACTTTGGCTCTCTTTTATGAAGAGCCACAAGCCACATGATGCCTTGTCCTTCCCCCAGACCTGCAGAGTTGATACTAATAAGAAGGCTTTCACAAAATGCAAACCATCAACTATAAATTTCCAGCCTCCAGAACTGGAAAAAGCAAATATCTTACCTTAAAATTATAAGGTCTATATACCACATTTTCTTGATCCATTCCTCTACTGAGGGGCATCTGGGTTGGTTCCATATCTTAGCTATGGTAAATAATGCTGCAACAAATGGAATTCTATGCTTCCATCAGAAAGAATGACATTGCCCCATTTGTTAGGAAATGGAAAGACTTGGAAAAAATAATAGTAAGTGAAGTAAGCCAGGCACAAAGAAACATAGGTCCCAGGGTTTCCCTTATTTGCAATAACTAGTATATGTCTGAGTCAAGCAGAAAAGGTCAGATAAGTTGATGTTAGGGAAATGAACCGTAAGATATGTATTCAAATGTTTTTTTCTTTCATGCGATTGTTTCTAACACATTTATAAGATGATTTCTTTGTTGCTTTGTATGTCTCTCCCCCATGGTATAACCCCTGCTCTTACTGTATTTGCTGTTAGTATAATTTGTGGAGGGAAAGGGAAAAAACAAATCGTTTAAATACGGATACAGGTGGACCTATTACAATAATGAGACGCACAAGTCGTTATGTCGAAAAACGAACTTTACAACTTTGGTGGGGGGGGGGAGGAGGAGTGGGTGGGAGGGTGCGGGGAGGATGGAAAGAGATGGGAAGGGGAAACAAAGGAGGAGGCTACAATACTTGATAAGAAATGTACTCATTATCTTGCCCATGTAATTGTAACCCCTCTCTACGGTATTTTCACAATTAAAAAAAATTATAAGGTCTAGTAGCCTGTTATGTAAAAAATAGACTGAATGCTCGCTTTGGCAACACATATATACTAAAAAATAGACTAATGAAACAAATTTTATAAGGCTATTATCCTTTTCAGAATTTTACTCACTACTTTTGTAGAATCTGTCTAAACTTTTGTTTACAACCACCAAAATAAACAAAGGGGTGAATATAAATGATACATCAAAATCTGAGACCAGAGTTTTATCTGAAGAGGAGAAAAAGTCCAGAGATAAATCTTATATTTTCTAGAAAATATAACCTGCCACTCGAACTGCAAGAATACTGCCATCCATCTTAATCAGGAAAAAATGTTTTCATGATTACTCTTAGTTACTTGTCATTCAACTACCTGGGTTTAATAAACTTGCCTGGAAAATAAAGTGCTTCATTCTGTGATTTGTGATGTGGTTTAAAGTCCCTGTTGTCTCATGAGTGGTATTTAAACAGTCCAAATTAAAATGTAAGCACTTGAGAACTAGATTAAATTATGTATCACCAGTTTCTTTTCTTCAAAGTTTCAAACTCATGTTGTCTTTGAAATTGAGTATTAAATTGCTCCTGGTGGTACTGAGCCTTTCTTATCTTTTATCAATTTATATGGGTATCCAGTAAGTTAAAAAAAAATCACACTTTCCAAATTCATTTTCTAAAGAAGTTCCAGAGCCTTGTTCTGAATTGAAAGCAAGCTTTTTTCACTTGTTTCTTTCTTTTTCAATTTTTTTCTTTTCTTTTTCGAAATAAGGATTCCACTGGAGAGTGACAATGATAAGAAAATTACATTTATTGGTCCATTACTCTGATTTGTATGGCAATTAGATGTTTATGTAGTTATTAAATTATTTAATTGGCCTTATGAGACAGGTTTTGTCACAGGTCTTATGGATCAGAGAATGCAGTACTTTTCCTGAAATCTCTCAAAGCCTATCTATTCCCTACATATTTTACAAATTTTGTGGGAGGCTGAAGGATGAGATGGTTGCACAATAAGGAGTCTCTTTATGCCCTTTCTTTCCTGTAATTCTTGTCTTACCTTTTGGTATTGTTCTATTATCCAGCTTTCTCAAGAAGTGCTTATATCTTTGTGGCATTCAAATGGATGTCCTCAGTGAGTTTGTGCATGCTATGTGTACTAAGCAACTTTGAAAGAATTAAACATGAAGGTATGGCTGGTTCTTAGACTCCTACTATGTTTATGATCTAGTAATGATGTTGGCTTTGACAGTGAGACAAAAGTCTATTTAAGATGATTTGAACAATGAGGGCAGACTCTCCCATCCTCCTGAGTTGACATGACTACATGATTGCTATTTTTTCATGTCTGGTAATAAGTTTACCTTCTATAATGAATTATTTAAGACACAGTCTCTATTCACAGAGGTACTTCTTCAGATCAAATAATACCCTAAAACTTTAAAATAGAGATTACAACAATATTATAGTAAAAATTCATTTAATAAATATTATTCCTTAAAAATGCTCCTATTATTTCTTTTCCTTTTCCTTTTCTTTTCTTTTGTGCTGGTACTGGGGCTTAAACTTGGGGCCTTGAGCTCTTGCTTGGCTTTTTTGCTCAAAGCTAGTGCTCTGTTAGTTAAGCCACACCTCCAATCAGGCTTTTTGCTGGTTAATTAGAGAAAAGAGTCCCCTAGATTTGTCTGCATGGGCTGGCTTTGAATTGTGAGCTTCAGATTTCAGTTTCCTGGGGAACAGGCATAAATCATGGCACCCAGATTGTTACTTCTTTCTTAGTGAATTTCCTTAGTAGCAACTGCTAAATCCTTAATTATTGTATTGAGTTTTTATATTTAAAAATATATGATTTCTTAATTTTCATTCACTTAATATCCTGACCTAAAGATTTGTGAATACCTAAGGTTATAAAAAAAGCAACTAAAAAGTGGTATACACCGTCCACTCTAACTTCCTGTCTCATGCCATGTCTCATGTAATGAAGTTATAATCATTTCTAGTTATTGTGCACATACCATTTGGCTTAGAACTCCAGAGAAATTCCAAAAGAAAGCTCACATATGTTGGGGAGACAAGTAGGAAGTGGTTTATGTCTGCTTCCTATGACTATAATGAAATACTAAAGGTAATTAACTTAGAATTTGTTAATGTTTATTTTGGATCAAAATTTTGAAGGTTCTAATCTACGATCAGTTGATCCCATTGCTCTGTGGGCCTATGAGGAGGTCTGGGGGGGCCTGTGATGAGCTCACTATGGTAAACTCATCCAAACAGCTCATCTTATGGTCAGGAAGTAGAAGAGAGAAAGAGCAGTCTGAGGTCTCAATAGCCTTTATTAGGAAATATCCCAATGACCTAAAATCCTCCCACCAAGTCCTATTGACTTAAAACTCTGCCATGTCCGTAGCACCTACCTTCCTGGGGAACAAGCCTTTAACACAGTATTTTGAAAAACACTGAAAATCTGTGCTAAAACATATACCCAAAATAAAGTCCTCAGAAGCAAAACTTTTCCCATCTTCTCTTGTTCTTGTGTTTCTTATTCCTCACTTTTCTCCAAAGAAACTAGAATTTATTTTCCCTAAGATTGATAATAAGAATCTGAATCCTTTTTCTCTAAACCCAGTAATAAAATAAAACATTGTCTTAACTTTCTCCCATCTATCTGTTTTAGATATGTTCTCTGACCTACCTTGGATGTCAGATTGTAGGGTCCTGATTGTAGGTCAGGAGTCCCTGATTTCAGAAAAGATCCAGAATTAAAACAGTAGGATTCTGCTGAATTTTTGACAAAGTTGTCCATTAAAACCTTTTGTCTATTTATGTTTCTATACCACTGTCTATGTCTTATTGAACTTAAACAGCTCACCTTGGGTCTTTGGATCTTCATTCTGAGGTCTCCTAAAACCCTATGATAAATTTAAAACTATAAAACAATGATCACACAAAAGTATGATCAAATATGTTTGTTAGGTTTTTCTACTATAATCTGTTTTCTGTTTTAACAGTGTTTGCCATAACTCCTTATGATGGACAGCAATGAATCAACTGTTTACCTATACCTACACTTTCTTCTAATGTATTTCCCCTATTGTCTTAACCTTTAATTCTATTATTTGTGCTATGCAAAGGACCAGGCCGCTCTTGGGTCAAAGCTTCCACCAGTGATGTTATCCATCGTTTCTTCAGTGCTTGAGTAGCCATTGACCTTCCCCTTGCCTTGCTCTTTGTGTTATATTGAGCATGGTGAATCCAAGTCAGTGCTTATTTCTTTTTGCACCATATGAATGAAGACAGGGTTTACTTGAGAGTTGGGTGTGATTTTGAGATGCAGTTGCTCTGAATCTGTTTACTGTGACAGCGTAGTCATAAAGGATGATGAAAGTCTTGACTTTAGTATAAGAGGGAGCTAGAAGTTGTAGGGTGACATCCAGGCATTTTCAGATTTAAGCAAATTGCTGTCTCACACCCAAAGGTGTGTGTTCTCCTGGGAGCACAAACACAGCTCTAGAATGAGAAGGGAGAGCTTACAGCCCTGGGTTAAACACAAGAGGCCTCATCACTTCTAAAACTGAATGTGATTTCTAGCTATGTCCCTAGTGGTATTAGTAAATGCAATGTTTGACCATAGTGGAGAGACTGAATTAAAGAGCTGTGGATTTTCTTGTAACTCAGCCATTCAGTGACTCATTTTTATGACTAAATCACAAATAAATCTGTGAAGGCTTGGTAGAGGCTGTCTCCTCCTGACAAAAATATCAAGATATTTTGGCACTAGGAAAGATTGCTATTTACTGTATTTTTAGGTCCATTCTTTCTATTTTTTTAATTTACTACTCTTTTTGTGTTTAAGGGGATTCATTTTGGCATCATTATTTTTCCATGGGTATGCATAAATAAATTTCATTGTGTGATGATATTTTACAAGAGATTCCAGGATTCAGATAATGTAACTGAACATTATAAACATTAAACTTTGAACATAACAGACATGTCAGTAGATGAACCAAGGACTGGAGTTTTGTAAGCATTTAAAAATTATTTAGGACATGTATTTTGAATAGCTTCTGCTGAAGACATTTTGTATTCATTTTGCATTTCCTCCTTTATTGTTGCATTCCTTCCTCCTTCTTCTCCACCTCCCTTCCTCTTTGACATCTCCCCAACCCCTTCAGATCTGCATATGAGGTTCTCTAAGGAGCTGGAGCATTCAGTTCTATTGGGCTGAATATTTTATTTTTGTATTTGTTTGCTTTTTGTATGTTTCCATGTCCAAGGTACTTCTAATTTTTTTAATTGAGAAAAAAACTAATGTTGTCAGTCTCAATAAATCTTTATCCAAAGAGAGTCACTTCCTATCAAGATTTCAGAAGTGTTTCATGGTTTTCCAATCTCCTGTCCCTGCAAATTAACACTGATGTTTTGCATCAGCAGCAGGACCTACAATGCCGACTTCCACACTAGCTCTGTGTTGTGTTCCATTTACAGGAAATAGAACTTGGATTATTTATTAAATTTGTAAAAAAAAAAAAAAAAGTTCTGTAGTTCAGCTGCTTATTGTGGAAAGCCAAGTAGTTTAAGCCAGTTGAGGGGAGACTGGGAAGAAAAATACTCGGATTCTGTGGAAAGCAGTTTTATTTTCTACTATAAATGAGACAATCTAATTTGATCTTCTCCAGTAACATGATAATCAATTAATATACTAATGAATGGGAGTTATGCAATTTTTTTAACGGAAAATAAAAGTCATTTCTACTTGAATACTCTCCTGGGCATTTTACTTTTCTTTCTGTGTAGCCCAAACCAAGTGTTTGTGAAGCCATGAAAATTACTGAAAGACTGGGAATCAGACTTAGTTAATGTTTGTAATGTTTCTTTAACTCTTAGACAAGAAGTGCTACACATATTAATTGCCTGACATAATAGTTATGTGAAGTAATAAAAAGCAGTGATTATCCCATTTTCTGTCAATTTTATTTCTCCCAGTTCAATGCTTAGTAGCATTTTATTCTTGAAAACCAATCGATGTGGTGTGGCCTATTTTATCTACACAATGTAACCGTTCTTTCAAACACCAGATGACACATTTTGTAGTCACTCCTGAGGTTTTTAAAGAACATTTTTAGCCTAGCTCACATACGTTATTGCTATCTAATAATATGTAATTTACCAAATCCCAGCTTTTAAGACACTTTAAAATCAAAGTGGAAGCCTCACACATTCCATAACAAATGTATATATACAGATGTGATAATGATAACCTTCCTCCTTAATAATGATTATTGAACTGGAATTCATCTTCAGTGTTCACATTGCAAGTGATTTAAGGTGATCAGAGATTTTAGTTTCACTTAAGTCAAAGAGGAAATGAAATAAAATTGTGTTTTATGCCTAGAGCAACTAAATATAGATCTTATCTGTGTGTATGTGTGTAAAAGCCAAAAATTTGTGAAAAGAAAGCAAGCCTAATGCACTTAAGGCAATGAACTTGATTAAATATGATTAAGTATGATGTTTTTAATTCTTACAAATGTGGAGCTTGATGAAGACCAGCTTCTACTGAGTCCCACTGATTTAATTTGGGCATACTATAATTTACTGGGCTGGAGTGGAAACAGTAATGCCATCATAAACTCATTAGAATCACACTGGGAACACTTAATGGTGTACAACCCACAGTTTTTTGCATCTATTTCCTAGTGATCCCATCTCGACTTACTCTTCCATACTGTTATAACATGGTCCTTTCCAAACACACCCCAGAAAATGAGAGGTATTTTTTAAAACAAAATTTAAGTCACCACGGAACGCATAAAACCAACATTTCAGGGTATGCAGCATGCCGCTAGGATTAAACGAAGTTTTTAAGTATTATTAATCATGGTAAGATTGGTTGGCTGTTAAGTATTGTATAGTGCGACTAATCAAAAGCTCAAACATCCTACACAATAGAATAGAAATAATTACTCTCCCCAGCTGCTATTGTTTCCTGCCTCAGCCTTTCCTGGACTAATAAAAGGTTTAATTTTAAGTTGTGCAAAGGACTTGTCAGCATGACAAAGAAGTACAGTGTTTTGCTGCTTTGCTTACCATCAGGTAAAACACATAAGAAAATAGACCTTAAAAGACTAAAGCTAAGTGAAGCCACAATAAACCTGAATAGCTCCTCCCTCCTTCACACTTACTCTCTTTACCCAATTTGAAATGATCATTGAGATAATTCTGAGTTCCACCAGCCCAGTCTTTCAGATGAGAATGATCTCACAGGTATGAGAATCTGATGAGGAGGTCTGTGTTTCTCTAAGTGGGTAATTTGCTTCAAACGAAGAGGAATCTTCATTCTGATGTTCACAGGGAAAAGGAAGGAGGAAAGAGAAAGGAGAAAGGGAGGTCTTACATTGTTGCATTCAAATATGTGCATCTGTTTTCACTTTTATTATCTTCAAACACTAAGATAACATTGCAATTTAAAACTTGTTTCTGTTGCTTCAGTTTACTAATACACTGCTATATGAATGCATAGAGAGAAAAACAAGTTCTACTAGAAATGCTTTGGCTTCTGTGTTTCCCCACTGTTTGACAAAGATTTTAAACAACTAGCAAAAATTAAAAATACATTAAGAAAACATATACACTCATCCCATGATATTAGAACATTACCACACGAAATCGTTCTAAATAACTCAAGCACCATAGAATTTAATGAGATTTTATCATCTTTTTTTTCACTTTTTTTTTTCTATCTACAAATACATGGCAACTTTTCGCTGCCTCCTTTTGTTAAATGTTATGGCAGCTCCAGATGCCATAAAATCATATATCTTTTTCCTCTGAAAGAAATCCAATCTGCTTCTCAAAAGTCAAATATTGTATTTTAATATTTATAAACAACCCCATGCTATATTATCTAAACAGCATGGAAGTTATAATCAGCCTACTACCAGAGTCCACTTTGTACCATTGCTTATCCACTTGGGGCTCTATCTTATAACTTGGCTAGTTGCTTATGAAGATGGTTAATGTGTGTGTGTGTGTGTGTGTGTGTGTGTGTGTGTGTGTGTGTGTGTGTGTGTGTGTGTGTGTGTGTGTGTGTGTGTGTGTGTGTGTGTGTGTGAAGTTCCTGGTCCAATCCAGGCAGACAAGAAGGGTTTAACAAATTGGAACTCCATAAAGAAGATAAAATAATTTCATTTTAGCCCTTTAGAGTTCCTAATTGAGATGGACCCCTAACAAAAGACAGAGGTTTAATATACTGTGTGCTTCATATTTACATGAGCGATAACCTAGACAATAGGAAGTATCTTAGAATCAGGTTTAAATTTTATCCTTCACTGAAACATGAAGAAAAGTATAAGGAAGCCTAGAAATTGGAAGGTGACAGGAAAGACAGTTAAGAAGATCCTTTCTCCATTGACAATAATCTCTCGTGATTCAGAGTCCTTCTTTTTGTGATGCTGAGACAGACACACTCAAACAAATGGACATTTCCATTATAGATGTATATTTCTCTTAGGAAAGAATACCTTCTACTCTTGCTTTTTTTTTGTCGGTCGTGAGGCCTGAACTCTGGGTCTGGGCCTTCAGATCTTCAGCTCAAGGCTAATGCTCTGCCACTTGAGCCACAGCACAACTTCCAGCTTTTTCTGCTAATGTGGTGCTGAGGAATTGAATCCATGGCCTCATGCATGTGAGGCAAGCACTTTACCACTGAGCCACCTTTCCAGCCCTGTTTGTTGTTGTTGTTGTTGTTTTGTCAGTCATGGGGCTTGAACTCTGGGCCTAGGTACTGTCCCTGAGCTCTTCAACTCAAGGTGAGCACTCTACCACCTTTTAATCTTATTTTCAGTGTTTCTCTGTCTTCAGTTTCTCCAAATGATCAACTGAAAATGTTCATACTAAAAAAGGCATATCCATGTGATTTGTTGTTGCTTTCTATGTCGTTCCCCCACGGTATAACCCCTATTTTCACTGTATTTGATGTTGGTATAATTTGGGGAGGGGAGGGGAAAAAACAAATTGTTTAAATAGGGATACAGATTGACCCATTGCAACAATGAGATGTATAAGAGGCTATGTTAAAAAACGAACTTTACAATTTGCGGGGGTGGGGGGTGGGGGGGGGGTGGAAGTGTAGTTGAGGAGATGGGAGGGAAGAAATGATAGGGGAAAAACGAAGGAGGAGGCAACAATACTTGATAAGAAATATACTCATTACCTTGCTCATGTAACTGTAACCCCTCTCTACAGTATTGTCACAATAAAAAATATTCAAAAAATAAAAAATTTAAAAAGGACATATTCTAGTTCCACACTCAGTTTTTGGTGACATCTTAGCTCAGATGCTCCAGTAATCAAAATAGTTAATAGGACCTAATTTCACTCATATTTGGTTTATATTTTTCTCTCTTCTTGCAGTTTCTGAGCATACTACAACTAGAATTATTGTTTCTCAACCACTGCTTTGTTCATGTGATTCTTCTATGAAACTCATTTGTCAACATCCAGAGTTTCCAGACGTTTCTTAGTAAGTCAATCATTTTTGGTCATACAATGGTCATACAAAACGAGTTTAAAAGCATCATTTCAATAGTGTAAACTTACTTTATAGATTCAACTTTGTAGCATATAAGACCACAAGAATGATAGGATTTTATAATGAATATAGTTATTTAATGTATTTATGTTTTATTTTTTCCCCACTGGTTCAGAGGCTGGGTCCAGGGCCTAGGTGCTGTGTCTGAGCCTCTTTGTGGTCAAGGGTAGTTCTCTACCACTTGAGCTACTGTGTCACTTCTGGTTTTTGAATAGATTTTTGGAGATAAGAGTCTCTCAGGGACGTTTCTGCATGGGCTGGATTTGAACCACAATCCTGATATCTCAGCCTTCTAAATAGCTAGGTTTACAGGCTTGAGACACCAGCACCCAGGTATTTAATGTATTTTTTTAAGATTTTATTTGATACCTAGGAAATAGCAAAGTCTTATTAGTCTCACATAAAATAATTTTTAAGTTTTAGTTCTACAAATACAGAAAATAATGATTTACAAAAGTAAGCAGTCATGAGTGATTTTTTAAAAAAACACTTTTTTGTATCCAATTTCTTAATCTCATTGGCATGGCACAGTTAACTGACCTGAAAGCTTGAAACAAACAGTGTTAAACTTCCTTTATTTTCTCAACTGCCCAAGTTTTTTCTGCATTCTGCTCAAGAATAACCAACCAAAACCCTTGAAGAATTTCAGACTTTATTTTTAGTAGAACTTTTACAGTTTTCAAATAATGAGTTTTGATTTTGATTGTCAGTTTGTTTGGATGGAGAAGCTCTCTGGAGGTTAGTAAAGCACACTTGTAGGTGTGTCCAGAAAGGAATAAAGGGAGAAAAGCAGCTCTGTATGTACTGATACCATTACAGGCTGGGGTTCAGCTGCAATAGAAGAGGAAATAGAGAATAGCTGCCAACAAATATTTCTTGTTCTCCTTCCTGACTGTCCTAAGGTGAGTTGTTTCGCTCTGTTCTACCTTTCCCATCATGATGAACTGAAATCTCTGAAAGAGAGCTAGCTCCTCTCCTCTTTTTCCCTTTCTTTATGTCAAATGCCTTGCCACAGTGACATAAGTTGGAACATCAAACAAATACATGACCAAGATTTATTTTGATCTGGGCCCTGGTGGCTCATGCCTGTAATCCTAGCTACTCAGGAGGCTGAGATCTGAGGATGAAAGTTCAGAGACAGCCCAGCAGGGAAATCTATGAGACTCTTATCTCCAGGTAACCAGCAAAAAACCAGAAGTGGTGATGTGGCCCAAAGTGGTAGAACAAAAAGTGCTCAGGGAAAGCACTCAGGCCCCAAGTTCAAGCCACGACTGACAAAAACAAACAAAAAGATTTATTCTGAGTGTCTTTTACTTATTTTTATTATAAATTACTAACAAATTTTTATATTTTTCATTGTCTAGAATTTTGAGTCTCTTACTCTGCCCCTACTGTCTTACTGTCTCCCTGAAACAGCCCAACTTTGATACCCGATATATACAATGTTTCTTGAGTTAGTGGGCTATGGCCATGTATATATAATCTTTAGACTTGGGCAAAAAGTTCTAAGTACATTATCCTTGTCTTAAAACTCTACCTTCAGATTTCCTGTGTTGCAAAATAATAGTCAGATGGCTAATTGTTTTCTTTTGTTATGTCTCCCAAGAAATTTGTAGATCACTTTATGGGTAAGTTGATTACTCTGCTGGTCGAACTATGCTTAAATTAGCATCTTTCTGATGAACTTTCACCAGCTGCTTCATTTATACTTAGGATTTGATCGCTGAGTATATTTTCAGGTTGGTCCTGGTATTCCCACAAGAGGTTCTTTGGGGTTTGTTGAGTACTTCCTGCCCTCTGACACATCCCATTCTATCACTGAAGTCTCAGTTCTGAAACTAGCTACTCTTCTCAGTAGAACTGAATTTATTTAATTGGAAAATGGTATCAGAAACCAAGACCTAGAGCTTGGTGCTAGTGGCTTGTGACAGTAAGCCAAGCTGCTCAGGATGCTGAGATATGGTTCAAAACCAGCCAGAGCAGGAAAGCATGTGAAACTCTTATCTCCAATAAACCACCAGAAAACCAGAAGTGGTGCTGTGGCTCAAGTGGTAGACATCTCATCTTGAGCTGAAAAGCTGAGGGACAGTCTCCACAACCAACAAAAAAAAAAGAAAGGAAAAGAAAAAGAAACCAAGACCTAGGTATATTCGAATGTGTTTATTACTATGTGTATAATTACTCCTAGACCTTTACTGTGAACACAACTATGACATACACATGTGTATTTATTATACTAAATATGACTACATGCTGTTGCTTCTGATCCTATGCAGAACAATATGGAAAATTCTAATTGTCCCCCTTTAAACTTCCTCTCCAATGCTCAGAAACTTGTTTTATACCATATAACATTCAGTTTTTATTTGTTTAATTTTATTCTATAAATTATTTGTGATTATTATGACTTTTTAAAAGAAAAGACTCTTTTAAAAAAATCCTCAGTGCAGTTTTATTGTTTGGATGGTTTAGTATGTTAGCTTACAAATAAATAATAATCTAAAAAAAGAGTATTTTGTGAAAAACAATGATTAGCTTTTATTTCCTCGGAATTGATAACATCTTTAATGTAAGACAACCAATAATATTCAGACTGATTGAAATTCCATAAATCATTGCCACAATCTAAAATCATTTGAAAGTCTGCAATTTAAAAACCATGCCTTAACAAAGCAGACTAGTTATTAACAAATGTTCTTTCAAAAAAGAGTTTCTTAATTATTTTTACTTACTAAAGTCAAACTATTTGGTCTCATTTAAAAAGAATATTCCTTTTCATTCTGTTCTCTTTGTAAGAAATGATACCTGATATTCATAGTGAGTTTGTTTGGAGACAACCTTGGGCTGACAAAGTGGGTAGTCTCTTGGTATGTCAAGGGCTCTTGTTAGTGCAGTTATTTGTAATTTTTTCAAGTTAAAAGCTATTTTATTTTATATAAGTGGATTATAGTTCCATTTGCAAATATTTTCTTTTGACTAAAATAATATGGTAATAAAGTATAAATCAATTTCAGGAATTGCAAGTCAATTCTCATGGTTTCTTCTATAGTTGAATGTATGTCAAACATCCCACAAAATAATAAATCTTGTGAAAATATATAAAACAAGAACAAGGGATGTTCCTTTCTTGACTGAATTAGAAGCTTGGGTTTTCTAGCAGCAGGCTCATCTAATATTTTTTTTTGCCATTTAAGTAGCCAAAAGTTTATTTATTACCTGATAATGTATCTGTGACACATAGAATACATTGAGTATCATAAAACCAAAACTTAAATTATGCTTTAATAATATTTATTGCACTAAAAAGTAAGAATCTTAATTTAATATACTCAATATATATCACAAAATGATGTTATTATACAAAGAGCAAATTAAGCTGTAAAATTCATTGAATAAAACATGGTGGAGTTGGATTTTATTGCCATTGAAAGTAAAGATGAAGGCCAATAAATCCAACTTTTAAATGATTTTGTGCTTGGATTATTAGGTGTTAGCCAACTTTCATTTGTAACTTCTTCTTGAAACTAGTCCAAATTTAAAAAAAATCTCATCAGTTTTCTACTTTTAATTGAAAAACTGTATCTGTCTTTAAAGGTAATTATATTATCTCAAGAACAAAAAATATAGCACTCATAAACACAAGTTTTATACAAATATACATGTTGCCATTAAAAATTAACTCGAACACATCTTAGTATTTCCTGACACTGGGTAGACATGCTTAGGATAGATAATCTTAACAAATAATAGTCCTGCAACTTTTGGATCAATCATTTTTATTCATTACAAATTCAAATGGTTATGTGGGAACTATGTTTATAATACAACTGGACATGAAAACTTACACAGGGCTCTATGCTTTTACACACAATCAGCCTAAAGTAGGACACACTTAGGGAAGAAACCCAAAGAAACTTCCAAAAATATAAAGTATTATTTATCAAAATGAATTTCAGGAAATGAAGACATTTATTGTTTGTTGGTTTTTTGTTGTTATTGTTGTCTTTTGGGAAGGGGAAAAATAGGGCACAGAAATAGATGGAGGAAGGGGAAAAAGTGCAGTCATTGTACTCAATATAAACTATGTAAAAAATGAACTATGCAACTCTTGGACAGGAATGGGAGGGGGAAAATAGAAGGAAAGGGTAACATTGTCCAAAAAGCATTATATTCATTTCCTATCTATGAAATTTTAACCACTTTGCACAATTCCTGAATAATAACAATTTTAAAATAAAAAACACACACAAGAATTTCAATGATTGCAAAAAGAAGGCCAAAAAATTCTATAATGAGATAGCTTGTTGTAGCTAATATATTGGTAATCACCATGAGGTTAAAACTTGAGTAGATTTATGATTATTAATATAATTTTTGGTCACAGACTTCAAATATAAAACTTTAAAAATGATTTATTTGATATTTGAATAAAGTCTTCAGGTGAACCTCAAAATCTTCCACAGATCTCCCAAAAATCATGGTAGATTTTTAAAAAAATATATTTTGTTTGTGTTGTTGAAGATCCATTCCAGGACTTCATGAATATATTGCATTAGCAATACCTTCATCCCTACATGGTGCAGATTTTGAAGGGCATTATAAAAATTCAGATTTCTTGTCCCTTTTGAAAGCTCACATTTATTTCTACTCCCATCATAGAATTGGTCTGATGTCTAAGATGTAAGAGT
Organism: Dipodomys merriami; assembly: GCF_024711535.1. NCBI lineage: Eukaryota > Metazoa > Chordata > Mammalia > Rodentia > Heteromyidae > Dipodomys > Dipodomys merriami. The sequence continues at coordinate 33,471,461 of NW_027205603.1, forward strand.
ACTTTCTAGTCATGTCATTTATTGCATCTTCCATAATCTTTTCCATTTTGTAGTGTAGGGGAAAACAAATATCTTTCTTCCCATTCTACTTTCATAGCTGAAGCTTGTATAGCAAAAGGAGACAGCGTTAACAGATGAGTAACAAAAGAAAAGCATACATATTTTAATTAATGTATGTTTTATGTTACTTGGGGGCTTTTAAAAGTAAAAGAGCCAAGCACTGATGGTTCATGCCTGAAATCCTAACTGAAGCCTCAGATTCATTTGAGGATCACAGTTCAAAGACAGATCAGGCAGAAAAGGACACGAGGCTCTTATCTTCAATTACTGTACTCACCAAAAATGCTTGAAGTGGAGCTGTGGCTTAAGTGGTAGAACCCTAGTATTGAGCACAAAAGGTCAGGGACAGTGCCTCAGCCCTGAGTTTAAGCCCCATAATTGGCATTTAAAAACAGAAAAGAAAAAAGAAATGTAGATCCAAACCACCCAATGCCTCCAAAGGATCGTCTGCTATACAAAGGCTTGGTAAGCACACCATGGCATGATTGGGAAATGGTACAACCTTTAGGAGTTGTGGCCAAGTGAGAGGAAGTTAGATCATTGGAGTTTGGCTTTGAAAGGGGCATTAGAACCCCTACTATCACCATTTGCTGCCCAGATGTGATGAAGTGAGCAACTTTATTCTGCCATGTGCTCCCTATTACAATGTTCTGTCTTGCCACACATCCAAAAACAAGGAATCAGTTGACAGTGACCTGATATCACAAGTCAGAACTAAATCTTTCTATTTTTAGTTGCTTATCTACATATTTTATTAAAGTGAACTGGTAACTAATTGAGCCATTGGTGATAGGCACAGGAGCAAGCAGGAAACAAGGCATATTGCAATAACATAATTAAAAAAATGTATTGGAGAAAAATGGTCCTTAAAAGGATTGAACTGGTATACTATACAATGTGATCAGGAAAGAGGAGGGTAGTGATGAAGTAACAAGACTAGGAGCAGCACAAATGCTAATAGCAAACAGCCTAGACCTGTACTAACTTCTTTCTGATCCTTTTGTTGCTAGGTGTGGGTACCTTGAGAAAGTTACATGTCCATATTTTTATTTCTTCTTCAATCAATATAGGACTCATAATGGTACATCACATTTTAATGGGAATAAATAGTATTTATAAAAACACCAGAATATAGCCCTCTATAAGAACCATGTAAATGTGCATTCAACCAATAACATAATTAATAGCATCCTTAACCTGAGATTAAAGTAGTACAGATGATTCAAGCCACAATAATAACATTAGAATGAGATGTTTGACAAACATTACTGACTAAAGAAGAAAGGATTACTTTTTTAACCTTTTTTTGAAGTAATGAAACTGGTTTGCCATCCATTCATTTGACAAGATTAAATGGGTTTCTGAAGCTTTGCCTTTCCAGAGGTTTATTTACATTTTCGCCACTGAGGCAGGAAACTGGATGGAGGTCCATCCATCTGGACCCACTAGCCTCTGTTTCCATAGCAGGATCACTATGGAAACATTTTCAATTATTTTTACAAATAATTTTGTGAGCCAAGAACATTTTGAAGGTTTAAAAGAACACACTTTCATATCTAATAGAAAATATCTACAGTTAGTGTAGACATAAAACTATGTAGTTACCATCTTTCCAGGACTATTGTTTGGTATATGAATTGATTGTGATTTTGGACAAATAAGGTTTAAAAAATTAGCAATACATTTTTGTTACTCTAAACCGAAGCACATATAATGATTTTGTGTCTTTAAAGAACTTGGAAAAGAGACTGCTTAGAGGTTGAATTGCATGAGGTAGTTCATCTTATGTCTGAGGATGCTTGGGGAGCTGAGCTGGCTGATTATTTGCATCCATTTGCCTGCTATGGAAAATGTGTATAAAGCACAAAATGCCAACTGCAGGGCCTGTGGAATCTCTATGACAGAGATAGGAAATTGTTTGTGACTAATATTACATAGCTTGGAATTCAGTTTCAACATTATTTAAATCTCTGAATTGGATAATATATGTCATTGCCTTGATTCATTATGAAAAAATACAGAAATTATAAGGTAAAAATTGACTAAAGAGCCATTTCTTGGGAGTCCTCAATGTACTTAAAATTGCAAGCTCCTGAATTTGAAAATAAAATGATATTAAGTCAGAGCTGAAATGTTTATTTTCTAGTTAAAAATTTTAAAGCAAACTATTCCCTATGGTAAATCAAAACTATGAAGATCAAGTAAGATAATAAATGTAAAAACATTTCAAACCAAAAGTATTTTTAAATAATAGATTTTTCCCCAGTGTTTTTACAGCCCTACTACTTTGTGACTTACTTCAAATCAACACATGATAGTAATTCTAATAATAAATATTCAAAATCATATCTAACAAGAAACTAAAAATGAGTCATTGTCATCTTTGTTTCTGAAAAGTCATGTAAGCTTATTCATTATTCACTTTCAAAACCAAAGTTTCTGTAGTATTAGAACAGTAAAGTTATAAAATGTGATTTTATTTAATTGTAAATTATCTGTGCCTGCTTATGGACCCTCTAGGTCCTAATTTACCTGAAAGTGAAAAGGTAATTCTATCTCTCCTATATCTGGCTCATCAATACTTCATATTTTCATGCTTTTCACGTTACAAGTAATGTAGAAAGTAATATAAGTAGTTTTTTGAGATGATAGTCTATTCAAATGCAATTACGCTGAGATTTACCTCATCTTTCTATAGTTTGTAGATTCCCATAACATAATCTTTTCATAGTTTTCTAAGTCAATGGAGAGAATGAGATTTAATTAGTTTACACTTAACTTTCTGAATAATGGGTACCAGATGAATTCAATCAATAGCTAAAGAGTACTTTCATTTCTGAAGTATGAATAAATACTGTCAAATACACATTTGCTCTCACAGCTGAGAGTATTTATTGGTATAAATTACTTATTTTGATTGTTTAGATGATGGTACTTTTCAGTCTCTCATTTTTATTGCACATGAACACGAATCACATTCAGATTCAATATGATCTATACACGCTGGTCCATAGATTTTATGTTGTGAACACCATATGCAACATATTTCAACAAATATTTCACACCAGAAGTGAATTGTAAGCATGTAAAATTTTTGTGAACTGGGCTGTAAAATATCAGAAGCAATACACTCTATCCAAGTTGACAGCTGATATCTGATCTGAAAATAGTGTATTTTCCTTCAAATGTCGGTCTCCTGTCACTTTGCATTGCATTGATATAAACAGCTATACAAGAGGAAAATTACTGTGAAAAATAAAATCTTTTTCTTATAAATGCAATAACTAAAAAAGAAAACTAAACAAACAAAAAGTCAGAGCTACTTCTACATTTTTAGTATTTGAAATTCTGCCTGCCTCTAAGAATGTGATAATCCATTTGTAAAATGTTGTATTAGTCTTCTATGACTGCTGTAACAAATTGCCACAAATTTAATGGCAATAAACATAGTGCAAAAGGATTTCACCAGGCTAAAATTCTGGGTGTTATAGGGTAATGTGGTATATATACTTAGAAAATAATTTGTTCTTAGTGCCTGGATTCTAGCACAGAGCTCTCCAAACCCTTAGAATCTCTACAGTGGATACATCTCTTGGCTTATGTGCTCTAAGCTTCTAAATGGAAGCTGGGCACTAGAATTCACAATGGTGAGGCTTTGACTCAGAAAACTTGGGACTTTCAAATTCATTTTCCTCAGGGAAAGGGCTGGAGATTGAGTTAAATCATCAATGGCCAACTGTTTAATTAATCAGGTTATGGAATGAAGCTTACATAAAGGTAAACAGGCAATTCTGAGAAAATGGTGAATTGGAGTGGAAGCCATAACTCAAGGACAAGCCCCACAATCATACCCTATGCATGTCTTCCATTTGACTTTCTGGAATATTGCATTTTGTTATGAAGCAGTGATTCTAAACCAAGTGCTTAGCTGAATTTTATGAGTCTTTCCAGTGATTAGTGAACTTGAGGAGTGAGAAGATGAGATTCCCTGAATTTGTGGTTAGCCAGTTAAATGTGAGTAGCCTAAGCATTTCATTTGAAACTGACCTCAGCAATGGAGAATATCTGGTGAAACTAAGCCCTGGATCTGTGGGATCCACACTAATCTTGGAGTTGGTACCAAAATCCAAAAATGGCTGAACATTCATTTAGTGTCAGAACTGAACAATTAGTTCTGTAATAGACAAGAGGAATTTGAATTAATAATGAATGAATTTCAGGTGAAGTCTATTTTCCTACTTTTTCTAGTCTCTAATATTTCCAATCTCAAGTATTCCTTGGCACATGGTCCCTTCCCTCTGCAATCCCACCAATGGTTGGTTAGACTATCTCATATCTCTTATTCTGACTGCTTCTTCTCCCTTTCTCTCCTGTACATCTGAAGAATTTCTAGGATTAAATCAAGAGTAATATTTTCATCTCACAATAAACACAAATATTTATTCTAGTTCTGACTTATAGTCCCCTATTCTTTGCTCAGTTTTCACTTTTTTTACAGTCTTTCTGCCATAATCCCCTTTCACAGGAACAATCAAAGGATATAAATTTTTGGAAAACTGAAGATGAAGGAAAATAAGGAACAATTTCCATTGGTAGGAAAATGATAATCATTTTCATCAAGAAAGTAATGTCTTGCCAGGTACTGGTAGCTCATGCACTGGTAGCTCATACCAAGAAGGGAGGAAGGAAGGAAGGAAGGGAGGGAGGAAGGGAGGGAGGGAGGGAGGGAGGGAAGGAGGGAGGGAGGGAGGAAGGAAGGAAAGAAAGAAGGAAGGATTTTACAACACTTATAATGGTAACAAAATAAGAAATAAGCCAGGTGCCATTGGCTCATGTAACCCTAGCTTCTTAGCAGGCTGAGATCTGAGGATCCTGGTTCAACTCCAGCCTGGGCAGGAAAGTCCATGAGACTCTTATCTGCAATAAACCACTCAGAAAAACAGAAGTGGCACTGTGGCTCAAATGGTAGAGCACTAGCCTTGAGCTAAAGAGCTCAGGGACAGTGCCAGGCCCAGAGTTCAAGCCCCACTGCCAAAAAAGAAAAAAGAAAAAAGAAAAAAGAAAAAGAAAAAAGAAATAAAACTTCAGAAATAACTTGCCAAAAATGAAAGTCAGAATGATTATGAGGATGAAAAGAGAAATTTGATATTTTTCTGCTGTTGGTGTCTTTGAAAGAAAGAATATGGAAACATTTTCTTTCTAATTAATAATTAAATATCTGACTTCATTTGAAAAGTAACAAAAGTAGGTCCTTAAGGATACATTTTCTGTACTCAGAAATATTTTGTTCTTTTTCAAAATGTTTTTGGCTTTCTTGCAATATTTTTAAAATAAAATCTGTCAGCCTATTATTAATAATCTACTAGATAGCCAAACTGATTGATAGATTTTTTCTACATATGAATTTGATTTTATATTTATTGAAATTCTTGTACATACTCATTTGCATTTCCCAAAGTCAGCAAAGTAATTTTCTTAGACTTACTTTCATGTGGAAGATACATGAGTTTTTGATAATTTTCTTGGACATCTCTCCTAAAGACTTTTCTTTGTTTTTTTTTTTAATTTTTTATTGTGAAAATACCATACAGAGGGGTTACAATTACATGGGCAAAGCAATGAGTACATTTCTTATCAAGCATTGTTGCCTCCTCCTTTGTTTCCCGTTCCCATCCCTTCCCATCTCCCCCTCCTCCCATGCCCCCCTCTCCCCCCAGACAAAGTTGTAAAGTTCGTTTTTTCGACATAACGAATTGTACTGATAAATCTTGCTAGTTCTGTTTCTTTGGGGATTCCTGACTCATACAACCCAATTGGGTATGCACAGGATGTTGCAGACTTTCATGTATTTGTGTCTTCAACGTGTGTTTGTGTCTCTTACTGATGGGTGTTAAGGAGTAGATTTTCAGAGTATGTATACTTTTCAGTTTATTTGGGGTGCCCATTGTTTTCAAAATATGATGTTAATTCAAAATTATGTATATGAGTTCATCCATGAAGTGTGAATGTATCATAATTCAATACTTGTCTTAGTAATATCCTCTAATAGTTCTACCACTAGTGTGGTTGGGGTTAGAATTACTATGAATTTAAAGATTAAGTGTGGGATAAGTAAATCTTTTGTCTGATGAGTACTACAAATCCAGGCACCTGGAATAGTTCTATGCTGGTTAAGATTTTCTTTTCATTCTTATTTTTTGTCTCTCTTCTTTCTCTCTCTTTCCCACCTCTCTCTGTACTTTCCTTCCTTCCTTCCTTCCTTCCTTCCTTCCTTCCTTCCTTCCTTCCTTCCTTCCTTCCTTCCTTCTTCCTTCCTTCTTTCCTCTTTCTTCCTTTACAGTGTCACTATGCAGCCCCAGCTGATATTGAACTCAAAATCTTCCTGTCTCATCTTCCTGAATGCTAGTTAAACCTTACCTGCATTTTATATATATTTATGTATTTTGTGTATATTTTATTATAGAGAAAAATATGACAATAACAATACCAGTTGAATCTATCTATCATTGAAGCATTATCCTAAAGATGTATAAGAGTCCTATGGAACAAATTAGGAATGTTAATACAGAGAAGTAACAAGATACCTAGCTAGGCCTGGTACTGAATATCTATAATACTAGTATTCAGGAAGATGAGACAGATGGATAGGTGTACCGAGAGAACTTCCTGATTCTGTCTCTGTGGAACACTGGGGCTGATACAACCTAGTGCTAAAAAAACACGAAAGCACAAAGAAAACCTGTGTTCTATACATTTCTGTTCTAGTGTGCCTGTGACTGTGTCTCTGGGAAATAGATCTTGGAGTATAATTTTCTGGATGTGCAAACTTTTAATTTTATATGGGACATAGGTTATTTTAAAAAATGTATCACCATCTGTTTTCAGGATATGTGAATTTAAGATTACTTCACTTTCTCAGTGATACATAATATGGCCAGATACTTCCACTTTAGCTCCATGACGATGAAGCATATCTCACTGTGATTTGAATTTCTATTTCCTGATAAAGAAAAATATTGATTCTCTCTTCATATACTCATAAAGCTATTTGCACATTCACATCTGTAAAAAGTCTTTCAATTTTAATTTTGTATGTGATTTTAGTTAAAAGTGTATTGTGTATTGATTCTAATCCTTTATTTCAAATGTCATCTTCCTTCTGTAGATTTGTTTTGCACAATTTTATATCTTGCAGAAAATTATCAATGTTTTCCTTTACTATTATCATATAGGAACAGTTCAGGAAATCATTTCTGACCTTAAGTTCTTAAGTAAGAAATTTTTTTGGGGGGTCCGGTCATGGGGCCTGAACTCTTGGCTTGGGCACTGTCCCTCAGCTCTTCAGCTCAAGACTAGTGCTCTACCACTTGAGCCACAGCGCCACTTCTGGCTTTTTTCTTTTTGCTTATGTGGTGCTGAGGAATCGAACCCAGGGCCTCGAGCATGCAAGGCAAGCACTCTACCACTGAGCCACCTTTCCAGCCCTTAAGTAAGCAATTTTATAATGTCTTTTAAATTATTTATAATTTTCCTTCCATCATTAGGTTCCAATATCCCTGTAATGGATTATTTTATGTGTGGTAAAATATGAGACCAATATTCTATTGTTCTAAGTGCTGGTCAATTGCTGAGTACCACTTATTGGAAAGACCAACTTCATTGATTGGCAATGCCCTTTTGTCATACATCAAAATTCTCTAAGTAGGTGCATCAGTATATTTCTTCTTTGTTATTTACTGATGACCTATTTTCTACTTCAACTTCAATTCCATAATGAATAAATGAATAGAACTTATAATATGTACAGATACTTTGAAAGTAAATTTCATGGTAATTTTCTCCAGATGTTCTGCTTACTAATCTTTTGTGTTGATTTAAATATTAACTATGTCAGGTCCCACAATAAAATCCAGGAAGTTACTATTGAATAAACCGATACATTTAAAAAGAATTTTTGTCATTCTAATAAGTTATTCTTATATCTATGAATACAACCTCAATTTATTTAATTTTTTAATAATGTTTTATATTTTCACAATACAAGTCACATCTTTTGTTGCATATTCTTTGTATTCATACTTTTGATAGTATTGTAGATGGTATATAGTTATTTATAGAGAAGTAGAATTGGATTCTGTTCCACTATTTTGTTATTTGCAATACTACCCTTTTTTCTGTGGCTTTTTCCTCTCTTTCTGGCACAAAAGTCCATAATTATCTTTAAAATCTTATCATTTTATTAATTCTGTCAGAAGTTGTTAAATTCAAATAAATTCACATTTCATATATATTTAGCAATTTCTAAAGAATCTATTCCTCTTTATACCTGCTGAAATACTTTTAATTCAGCTTTTATTCTTTTAGTATTTGTAATTAAACAAACATAACCAATTTAACAATTTTCTAATAATTTGAGTATGATTACATCATTATCCTTTCCCTAAATAAAGCACATTAATTCCCTATAAGCCCCTAGTCTCTCCATATTAGAATAACAGTTTTTATTTTATAAAGTTCCCACCATTTTTCTTAAACCACATGAGAGAAATGAACAAATGCCAAGGGTGTTTACAATGATTTCCTTGATATTTCTCACCTCTCTGGTGCAGTAGATCAATGATTTGAAGATATGCACTTCCTCACTTAATGACTGAAAATCCCAGCTCTTTTAGTCCATCATACTTCTATCATTTCTGAGGAATCTTAACCAAACGAAGATTGTGAATATTTTTTGTAAATTTCATTTTATTGTAAAGATGCTGTACAGAGGGGTTACAGTTGCACGAGTAAGGCAAGGAGTACGTTACTTGTCCATCATTGCTAACCCTTCCCTTCCTTGTTGTTGTCCCACTATCCCTTCCCTCTCTTACCACCCTCACTCCTCCTCACTCCCCCCACCCCCGAAGTGGTAAAGTTTGTTTCCAATATACTTTCCTGTGGGTATCCTTGTTGCAATGGGTCATCCTGTGTCATTTCAGCATTTTGTTATTCTCCTTCCCCTCCCCAGATTAGGCAAATGTATATTTAAGATGCAGTGTATCAACATCAAGAAAGGTGACAACAGGGAATATACCATAGGGTGAAGAACATACAAAGGAAACAAAAAGAATCACATAGTACATTTAAAACAATAACAACAAAGACAGACCTCTTGTGTCCATATTTTTGAGTTTATTTCACTTAGCATCATCTTATGTACATCACTTTTGAGCTTTACAGCTCATCTGATAAGGTTAGCCTATATGTATACCATGGGACTTAAATTTATTTGGGTCTGGCTTACTTCACTTAATATGATTTTTTTCCAAGTCTTTTCAACTCCTAACAAATGGGGCGGTTGTGAATATTTGAAAATTGATTGGATTGGAGTGAAATAGTATTTATGCTATCAGGCCAGTCCAGTCACTAGCAGTTTATAGTACAATCTTTCCTAAGCCCAGTGCAGCTTTATTGTATGATTTGTTGATGAGCAATCAAGACAGGAGACCACCCTGGCAGATATGTAGTGATGGTGTGTGATATTGTGATGAGGCCAATTTTTGTCTAAATTTATCTTTATTGGAATGACAAATTTTGATACAGAGAGACCTTTTGGAAGTTGTAATTAGGCATTCTTCAGAAATAAATAATTCAAATGAAAAAAAAAAAAACAGAGCTCTTTATTTTCTCCCAACTTAGATTTTTCAACCACCAGCTCCATTTAAGGTTCACAATCTGCAATCTGATAGAAAAGATTGTTCTAGACAGATACTAGTAGCAGTTATAAATTTTTTTTTCTGGGCTGGGAAGGTGGCTCAGTGGTAGAACGCTTGCCTTGCATGCATGAAGCACTGGGTTCAATTCCTCAGCACCACATAAGCAAAAAGAAAAAAAGCTGGAAGTGGCACTGTGGCTCAAGTGGTAGAGCGCTAGCCTTGACCTGAAGAGCTGAGGGACAGCACCAGGCCCAGAGTTCAGGCCCCAAAAACAGACCCAAAAAAATTTTTTTCTGATAAATTATAACCATTAGGTGTGCATTCGTGAGTTTCTGTATGTCTATTCACAAACAGTATTGACAATTTCTCACTTGCTAGGTTTTGTTGTTTTGTTGTGGTTTTTTGCAAATTTCTGGGTTGGGAATTTAGAGGTATTTCCATACTAATACAACATAAGGAGTCTAAACTTTAGCCTATGTCTATGGTAAAATAACAGCCCTTACTAAATGTTTGAATAGCAAAGGTATGGAATCAGCCCGGATGCCCCTCAATATATAAATGGATCAAGAATATGTAGTATAAGTACACAATGGAATTTTATTCATCCATTGGAAAAAATGATAATATACATTTATTTATTTAATTTTTTATTTTTTTATTTATTGTCGGTCATGGGGTCTGAACTCTGGGCCTGGATGCTGTCCCTCAGCTCTTCAGCTCAAGGCTAGTGCTCTATCACTTGAGTGACAGCGCCACTTCCAACTTTTTCTGCTTATGTGGTGCTGAGGAATTGAACCCAGGGCCTCATGCATGCAAGGCAAGTACTCTACCACTGAGCCACCTTCCCAGCCCTAATATATATTTTTCTCTTTTTAATGTGTTTTTTATAGTGAAAATACTGTACAAAGAGCTTACAATCATATGAGCAAGGTAATCAAGCATTATCAATCAATGCTTATCAAGCATTGTTGCCTCCTCCTTTGTTTTCTCCCTACCATCCCTTCCCTTCCACCTCCACAATTACATTCCCCCCTCCTCCCTCCCTTTCCCCCCTTCCCTCCTCCTACCTCCCCCACAAATGGGTCCACCTGTATCCCTATTTAAACAATTTGTTTTCTCCTATCTACTTCCCAAATTATACCAACATCAAATACAGTGAAAACAGGGGTTTTACAGTGGGTGAGGGACATACAAAGCAACAAAAAAAACATGTGGTAAGTTATAAATATGTTAGAAACAATAACAAGAAAGAAAAAACCACTTGTATCCTTATCTTGGGGTTCATTTCACTTAACATCATCTTATCTGACCTTTTCTACTTGTCTCAGATATAGACTAGTTATTTCAAATAAAGGAAACCATGGAACCTATGTTTCTTTGTGGTTTTTTCCTGTCTTTCCATTTCCTAACAAATGGGACAATGTCATTCTTTCTGCTGGAGGCATAGAATTCCATTGTGTATATATATCACATTTTCTTGATCCATTCATCTACTGAGGGTCATCTGGGTTGGTTCCATATCTTAGCTATGGTAAATAATGCTGCAATAAACATAGCTGTGCTCATAGCTTTAGTATGTTCTTGTTTGTGATCATTCAGGTAAATGTCCAAAAGTGAGATTGCTGGGTCATAGGGGAGCTCTATGTAGAGTCGTTTGAGGAACCTCCATACTGCTTTCCAAAGTGGTTGAACAAGTTTACACTCCCACCAACAAAGCAGTAGGGTTCCCTTCTGTCCACATCCCCTCCAGCATCTCTTGTTATTAGTTGTTGATTATAGCCATTCTAACTGGGGTGAGGTAGTTTTTTGATTTGTATTTTATTTTGGCTAGAGAAGTTGAACATTTCTTCATGTGTCTCTTGATCATTCTAATTTCCTCTTCAGAAAAGTTTCTCTGTAAGTCTTTAGCCCACTTATTATTGGGCAGTTTCTGTGATGATTTGTTGTGGGAGATTTAATTTTTTGAGGTCCAGGTATATTTTACATATGAGACCCTTGTCTGTTGTATGGCTAGTGAAGATCTTCTCCCAATCCGTGGGCTTTCTATTGATCTTGCTAGCTATGTCCTTTGCCATGCAGAAGCTCTGTAGCTTCAGCAATCCCATTTGTCCAACCTTTTTGTGTTTCTGGGTCTCTATTAAGAAAATTTTGGCCTGTGCCAAGGAGCCCTAGGGTTTTTCCAATATTTTCTTCCTGCAATGTTTTCAGGTGTCTACTTTGACTTCAAGATCTTTGTTCCATTTGGAGTTGATTCTGGTGCAGGGTGATATATGAGGATATAGCTTTAGTTTTCTACAAGTGATTAACCAATTTTGCCAGCACCATTTACTGAAGAGGCTATCTTTCTTCCATTCTATTTTTTTAGTTCCCTTATCAAAGATTAGGTGGCTATAGGTCTGTGGGTTCATTTCTGGGTTTTCTAATCTATTCCACTGGTCCTGAAGTCTGTTCTTGTGCCAGTACCAAGCTGTTTTGATTACTATGGCTTCGTAGTAGAGTTTGAAATTTGGTATTGATATTCCTCCAGCACTGTTCTTTCTGTTAAGGATTGTTTTTGCTATTCAAGGTCTTTTATTGTTCCATATGAATTTTTGGATTACCTCTTCTATTACCTTGAAGAATGAGGTTGGAATATTAATAGGTATCACATTGAATTTGTGGATAGCCTTGGTAAGTATTGCAATTTTCATGATGTTGATCCTTCCAATCCAGGAGCATGGGAGGTTTTTTCACTTTCTAAGTTCTGTTTTGAGTTCCTTTTTCAGGTTTTTAAAGTTTTCATCATAGAGGTCCTTCACTTCTTTGGTTAAGTTAATTCCTAAGTATTTTATTTTTTGTGGGGCTATTACAAATAGAGTTGCTTCCCTGAATTCAACTGCATACAGAAAAGCCATTGGTTTTTTTTTGGGGGGGTCCGGTAGTGGGGCCTGAACTCTGGGCCTGGGTGCTGTCCCTCAGCTCTTCAGCTCAAGGCTAGCGCTCTACCACTTGAGCCACAGCGCCACTTCTGGCTTTTTTCTTTTTGCTTATGTGGTGCTGAGGAATCGAACCCAGGGCCTCTGGCATGGAAGACAAGCACTCTACCACTGAGCCACCTTCCCAGCCCAGCCATTGATTTTTGAGGGTTAATTTTATACCCTGCTACTTTGCCAAAGCTTCAAATCAGCTTGAGTAATTTGCGAGTAGAGTCCAGGGGTTCTTTAAATACAAGATCTGCAAAGGGGGAGAGTTTTACTTCATCTTTCCTTATTTGGATCCCCTTTTTTTGCATCTTGTCTTATTGCTGTAGCTAGGCATTCTAATACTAGATTGAAGAGAAGTGGAGAGAGTGGACATCCATGTGTTGTTCCTGAGTTAGGAGTAAATGCCTTTAGTTTTTCACCATTAAGTATAATGCTGGCTGTAGGTTTGTCATATACAGCCTTTATTGTATTGAGGAATGTTCCATGAATTCCTAATTTTTCCAGAACCTTCATCATAAAGGGGTGTTGGATCTTGTCAATTGCTTTTTCTGCATCTGTCTTATCCTTGCTCTTGTTGATATGATGAATTATATTAATCGATTTGCATATATTGAACCAGCTTTGCATCCCTGAAATGAATTCTGTTTGACCGTGGTGTATGATTTTTTGGATGGATTGTTGAAGTCGATTGGCCAAAATTTTGTTGAGTTGTTTTGCATCGATGTTCCTCAAAGAAATGGGTCTAGAGTTCTCTTTCTTTCATGAGTCCTTGCCTGGTTTTGGGATGAGGATTATGATGGCTTCACAGAAAGAGTTTGGTAGTGAACATTCTCTTTCAATTTCATTGAAGAGTTGAAAGAGTATTGGTGTGAGTTCTGCTTTGAAGGCCTTGTCGAATTCCTCTGTAAATTCATCCGGTCCTTGACTTTTCTTAGATGGGAGGTCTCTTATTGCTGTTTCTATTTCAAGGCTTGATATGGGCCTGTTAAATTGCTTTAACTCATCTTGGTTTAGTTTCAGCATGTCGATATTTGCTATGAAATCGTCCATTTCTTCCAGGTTCTCAAACTTATTATCATATATGTTTGAGAAGTATTCCCTTATAATGTTCTGGATCTTGGTTGTGTCTGTGGCGATGTTTCCATTCTCATCTCTGAGTTTCTTTATGTGGGTGTATTCTCTTCTTTTTCTGATAATATTTGCTTAGGGTCCGTCAATTTTGTTTATTCGAAGAACCAACTCTGGTTGATTCTTTCTGTGGTTTTTTTTATTCTAATTCATTTAATTGTGATTTAATTTTAATTATTTCTTTCTGTCTACTGGATTGGGGTTTATCTTGCTGCTCTTTTTCAAGGAGGTTCAGATGTCTCATTAAATTGTTTGTTTCAGATTTCTCCAATTTGTTGATATAGGAACTCAGAGCTATACACTTGCCTCTGAGTACTGCCTTTGCTGTGTCCCAAAGGAGCTGGTAATTTGTGTGTTCATTTTTGTTGAATATCATGAACATTTGAATTTCCTTTCTAATCTCTTCCATGACCCACTGGTGATTCAATAGTGTGTTGTTCAGCCTCCATGTGTTACAGGGCTTACTTTGGTGGCTTTTGGGGTTGAGTTCTAATTTTATTCTCTTGTGGTCTGAGAGAATGCAGGGCATAACTTCAATGTTTCTGAATTTAGATGAGTTTGCTTTGTGGCCTAAAATGTTGTCTATTTTGGAAACTGTTCTGTCTGCTGCTAAGAAGAACATGTATTCTGAGGCTGCTGGGTGAAATATTCAGTAGATGTCTGTTAAATCTAGTTGATCTATGCAGTTGTTTAGATATGCAGTTTCTCTGTTGAGTTTTTGTCAAGTTGATCTATCTAGTGGTGATAGTGGTGTGTTAAAGTCCCCAACAATTAATGTCTTTGGATCTATGTGAAATTTGAGAGAAAGTAGTGTTTCTTGGATGAATTTGGGTGTTCTGTTGTTTGCTGAATAGATATTTAGAATTGTATTATCTTCCTGAAGGAGAAATCCCTTAATTAGTATGTAACAATCTTCTTTATCTCTTCTCACTAATTTTAATTTGAAGTCTATTTTATCTGATATTAGGATTGCAACTCTGACCTGTTTATGGGGGTGGTTTGCTTGGAAGAATTTTGTTCCAGCCTTTCACACTGAAAATGTGTTTGTTTTTATGGGCAAGCTGTGACTCATGAAGGCAGCAGATAGAAGGATCTTGCTTTTTAATCCAACTAGACAGTTTATGGTGCTTAATTAGAGACTTTAGTCCATTAATGTTGAGAGTTAGGACTGAGAGGTGTTTGGTAGTTCCTGCCATGTTATCCACCTTCTTGGTGGTGCAACAGCTGAGTTCTTCCTATGGTTCTTGGATTCTCAGTTTGAGCAAGGTTTCTGGTTTCTTGGCCTTTATTGTGGTCTTGTTGGTTTTCTATGGGTAGGACATTTTTAAGTATCTTTTGTAGGACTTGTTTGCTGGATATATATTGTTTCAGTTTTTCTTTGCTATGGGAAGTTTTTATTTGACCTTCGGTTATGAAGGAGAGTTTAGTTGGGTACAGTATTCTTGGTTGATAGTTGTTTGTCTTTAGCACATGGCATACATCATTCCAGGCTCTTCTTGCTTCAATTATCTCTGTGAGAAATCTGAGGATATTCTAATTGGTTTCCCTTAATAGGTGATTGATCTTTTCTTGACAGCTTTAAGGATCCTTTCCTTGGCCTGAACTGATCCTCTGTGGATTATAATGTGATGGTGGGACTTCCTGTTCTGGTCTGGTCTATTTGGGGTTCTAAAAGCTTCTTGAATAGGCCTATCTTTTTGCACATTTGGGTAGGTCTCTACTAGGATACTATTAAATTTCCTAGACTGTTAATTTCTGTTTCTAGGTGTTCTTCGACACCCATTATCCTCAGATTATTCTTCCAAATGTTGAATAGATCTATCATATTTGTTGGATTAATCTTGGATAGTTGTAAGTTCTTTCCTATAACACCTAGGCTGTCTTCAATCCAAGAGATTTGATCTTCTGCAGTATAACCTACTGTCAAGACTTTCTACTTTGTTGTTTTTTTTTATTTCCTTTACTCCTAATTGGTCGGCTTTGATGGCTTCAAATTCTTTGTGGAGCTTGGTTTTAGTTCTTGTATGGACTTCTTTATTTCCTTAATTTGGTGTTCAGTGTTTACTCTCAAATCACTTGGTTGATTAATTATGGTTTCCTTGTACTCCTTTTCCTTCTGATGGGCTCCATTCAGCATTCCTTTTGTGGTCTCCCTGGATTCCTTCATCTGTCTGTTTATGGATTCCATGATCTTTTTTTATTCTCATCCTGCTCACGCAATTCCTGTATTTCTCTTTGACTGTTCTTAGACTGCTCATGCAATTCATGTGTCTCTCTTTGTTCTCAGCCCACTTGTGCCATTCCCATCTTTGTCTTTGAGTGTTCTCAGCCTGCTCACACAATTCCTCTATTAGTCTTTGAGTACCTTCCTCATGCTCACGAGATTCTTGTAGTGATTTTTGGTTAGCCTCAACATGCTTGTGAAGTTCTTTTTTTTTTTGTCACTGTTGGTTTATTTATTTTTTATTTTATATTGTGAAAATACCATACAGAGGGGTTACAATTACATGGGCAAGGTAATGAGTACATTTCTTATCAAACATTGTTGCCTCCTCCTTTGTTTCCCCTTCCCATCTCCCCCCCACCCCCCAACCGGCCAAACTTCTAAAGTTTGTTTTTTCAACATAACAATTTGTACATCTCATTGTTGCAATGGGTCCACCTGTATCCCTATTTAAATGGTTTGTTTTTTTGCCCTTCCCCTCCACAAATTATACCAACATCAAATACAAAATGGAGTTCTTATCTTAATCTTTGGTTTGCCTCGTCTCACTCCCAATCACTCTCACACTAAGTCCTTTGCAGGTTTTCAATCTTTTCATTCACCATGTTTACCAGTAGTGTTTGTAGAGCTTTTTGGGAACTCTCCTCTGTATTATTCATTAACTGTTCTGTCACCTGATTATCCTGAGTGGAAGCTGAGATACCTGCACTTGTCATTTTTCTTGTGCTTCTCCAGCTTGTTCCACCCATTTGGTATGAAAGTAACACCACTTTTGTGCTAGAACACTATATTAAGGGAAGCATCAACCAGAGTCCTGTAGTTGCACAGTCAAAACGGCTGCAGATACAATCTAGTTCAACAGATACAATCTATTCAAAAATCAAACAACTATGGATTAATGGGCTAAGGACATCCAAGAGGGATTCAGCAAACCAGAGATTATCAGGCTTAGGGAGAATGGTAGGGAAAAATAGGATTAGAGTGATGTGGAGAGGAAAAAGGAGAGTTAATTTAACCAAGGCCTAATCTCAGAGAAGGAAATGGATAGGACAGAATGATAGGAGAGAAATTTAAAAAAAAAAAAAAAACAAGAAAAATGGAAAAACAAAAATATAAATTTTAAAAATGAAACTCTTAAAATTATATAAGTATAAAGAAATCATATTGAGAGAAGAAAAGGATTGGATGAGAGGAAGGAAAAGATAAAAAGGAGAAATAAAAAAATACAAAATAAAAATTCTTAAAATTGGAATACTTGGAAGTTATATAGGTATAAACAAATAATACTACTATTAAAGACGTTAAGCCTAAGATGTTGTGCACTGAATAATAAGTTTCTGGATTAAGTATGTACACAATGAGGGATAAGGTCTAATAATCAAAGATGGGTATATATCTGGGGATGAGCAGAAGAGCAATTAAGTCATGCAAAAAAAGAAAGCAAGAGAAAAGAAAAAATAAAGAAAAAGAAAAAGAAATAAAAAGACCAACAGGTCAGAAGAGTTAAAAAATAAAAACACACACACACCTACACTTCTAAAATAAAAATTATGAAAGAAATAAAAAATAGAAAACAATTTAAAAATAATAAAAAAATAGGTAGAAAACAGTTCTTTGATTTTTTTTAATTTTTTTTTTTTGTTGGTGGGAGAGGAAGATCTTGTATATCCCCTGGGTCCATAACCAATCTCTTGGTGAAGTCTCTGGTCTGCTTGTGGTGTTTGGTTTTCCTGTGGCCTGATTGGTTTCTTAACTTGGCTTGTTTGAGCAAGCAGACAGCTCTGTCTTACCCAGGACTTTGTGATCCTCTTCCCAGGCTAGTTCAGTGGGAGGGAGATCTGCTGTGAGTATCACAAAAGATCCTGGGAGATAGCTGTTTCCTCTAGTTTGGAGATGCTGTGATGAGGGTAGGTTCTGGATAGGGTTGCGGCCTTTCAGCAAACAGTAGCTTTTCCCTGAGAGGCTAGCTCCTAAGACATTCACAGGACCCAACCTGGAGCCATTCTCAGGGTTTATGTTTACTGAGTTTCAATTTTTTGTCTAGGCTGCTGTTGGGAGGGCAGCCTCTGGCTCTGTTTACCCAATGAAGAAAGCCACTCCTTGGTGCAAAATTCCCTCTGCCTGGGTGGGGTGACTTTCCCCTGCGTGGAGCTGAGCCTAGCAAGTCAGGTCAGGTTCCTGTGTCCTGCTAATGGCTCCAATTGTTTCCTTCCAAGGCCTCTGTTGGAGCTAGCTACTCTTCTTGGCCTTTGTCAGTATCAAAGATGGAGATCTTCTCTGGTGGCAGGAGAAGAGCTGCCTTTCCACCATGGCTCCATGAGAAGGAGTGAGGATGTCAAAGTTCTACTCATGCCAGATTCTTGGTTTCTGGGCTGTCCCTGGTCTGTGTGGTCCTTGTCAGTTCTTGCTGGTAGTGAGTAGAATCTGCTCAGCATACCGTGTCTGGCGCCTTTGTCCTGGACTTTCTTTGTTGGTAAGGTGGCTGTGGCTGCCGCCGTAGCTGCCCTAGCTACAGCTACAGGCAAGTGCTCAGATCTGTCTACTTGACCAAGCTACCTGGATTTACCCTCTCTGGCTGAACTCTGTTTTGTGATAGCACACTTGATGTGATTCTCTAGCTTAGGACTGTTCACTGGAACACTAAAACTGCTTTCTATGTGAAAGCTTGTTTAGCCCCCAGCTTCTCCTCTGCCATCTTCCTCCAGTCTCCCCTAATATACCATTTTTAAAGAAATGGAAATCCTGGAAAAAAATTATATGAAGTGAGGTAAATAAGGCCCAGAGAGATAAAAGATGCATGCTTTCACTTATATATGGAAGTTAGATTTAGTTTATAAGTTTATTAGTAAATATGTTTGGTGGTATTCAATTATATACAATTATTAACTGAAATATGGTAGATTCAAGAGAGTTCTCAAATAGTGCAATTCCTTAGAAATCCAAAAGTTCATCAAAATAAAACACCAGGAAGTGAGTACTCTAATGGGTGGGGCAGGGTCAAAGGGAAAGGGGTAGATGAATGAAAAGGAGAAGAGAGGGGAAATACAATCAAGAATCCAATATCCTACAAAATTAAGAAGAGTGAGAGAAGAGGTGTATAGGGGGATGGATGAGAATGTAGAAAGGGGTGACACTGCTCAAAATGTATCCATAAACTGCTTTGTTAAATGGCAACACCTTTGTATAAATACTTAAAGATAATAAAAATAAAACATAAAAACTACATTTATTTTTCAGATATTTTAATATTATTTTAAATCATCTGAAAGCAAGTAGAAGAACAGAATACAAACATACAAATATAAACATACAACTTTCATCACTAGAGGAAATAAGATCCAATAAAAATTCTAAAGTAAAAGTAGGCAAAAAGGTTATTGAAAGCCATAGGAGATGAGCTATGGGAACAACTGGGAGAGTAATTTCTTAGCCTAAAAATGTAGACTCTTCCAAAATGAGCCCATTTGATAGTGCTGGACACAGAAGAAATGAAGTGGAATTGCTTTTGTGGGAAAAGCTTCTCTTGACTCTTTTTACTGTGATATAAAGAAAGCTGGGCACTGTGGAGACTTCCAAAACAATTAGACTTCTGGAGGCACCAATTATTGTAACATGGAAGGAAAATTAGAGCTTGCTGTGTGTGTTGTATATTGGATTTAAAAAAATTTACACACCAACTCCTATATCTTTTATAAAATTTCTGGTAGCTTGGAACACAGCCATAGATCCTTCCCCAGAATTATTCACAAAAAGTGATACAGAAACAGTTCCTCTTACCCAAAGATAAGGAATATAAAATAAAACAATACAGGACACATTCAAATGAGCAGGGAAAACAGTATCCTGAAAATTTTAAGAAAGAAGAAAAATGTGAGCTAATATTTTTCAATGAATTTAAGAATAGAAAACCAAATGATAAAACCAACTTTCACCAAGCACAATAATAACTCAAACACACTGGAAATACAGACTCATTCCAATGAGTCCAATGGAGTCAGCTCCAGCCTGATCTTTAAAGGTAACGTTGAAGAATGTGGTCCTCATCATTGGTCATTAAAAGACCTTTATTTTCTTTCTTTCTTCTTTCTTCCTTTCCTCTTTTTCATCTGTTTTCTTCTTCCTTCCTTCCTTCCTTCCTTCCTTTCTTTCTTTCTTTCCTTCTTTCTCTTTCTTTCTTTCCTTTCTTTCTTTCTTTCTTTCTTTCTTTCTTTCTTTCTTTCTTTCTTTCTTTCTTTCTTTCTTTCTTTCTTTCTTTCTTTTTTTCTTTCTTTCTTTCTTTCTCTCTGTCTTTCAGTCTGTTTCAATCTCTCTCTTTCCTGTACCTGTGTTGGGGAGTCAAACCCAGAACATAGCTCATGATATGCATGTGCTCTACTATGGAACTGCACCACAAGAATCAAAATAAACTTTGGTGTAGAAAAATTTCTGAGTATTAAACTTTTCAAGGAAGTTTGGATGGATGGTGTTCTATATATGTAATCTAAGCTATTTGGTAGACATTTGCAAGAGTCTCAGAAGTGGGAGGCCAACTCTGGGCAGATTTAGGGAGCTAACATTTCAAAAAGAAACTAGAGCCGGGCGCTGGTGGCTCACGCCTGTAATCCTAGCTACTCAGGAGGCTGAGATCTGAGGATCGCGGTTCAAAGCCAGCCCGGGCGGGAGAGACTGTGAGACTCCTATCTCCAATGAACCACCAGAAAACCGGAAGTGGCACTGTAGCTCAAGTGGTAGAGCGCTCGCTTTGAGCTGAAGAGCTGAGGGACAGCGCCCAAGCCCAGAGTTCAAGCCCCACGACCGACAAAAAAAAAAAAAAAAAAGAAACTAGAAACAAAAAGGCCCTGGGACATAGAAATCACCTATCTAGAATTGCTGAGGCCCTAGATTCAGTCTTCAGTGCTCTAAATAATAAAAAGTAAGACAATTTCTAAGGAGGTAAATAAACAAAATAAAAAAGAACACTTTGGCATTTAAGCAAAATTTATTTTTTTTGTCAGTCATGGAGCTTGAACTCTGGGCTTGGGAACTGTCCCTTAGCTCTTCAGCTCAAAGTGAGTGCTCTACCACTTGAGCTACAGCACCACTTCCAGTTTTCTGGTGGTTAATTGAAGATAAGAGTCTCACAGACTTCTGTGCTCGTGCTGACTTTGAATTGTCATCCTCAGATCTCAACCTCCTGAGTAGCTAGGATTTCAGATGTGAGCCACTGGCAACCAGCACCATACAATTCTTAAGACAAGAGTGATCTAAGTATTTTATACCAAATAGAATTGTAATATAAATATAAAGACTATTAATGATTATAAATATTAAGAAACATTGCAAAGTAGTTTTGTGATCTTCTGAGGAATCTGCCAGAGGCCAACTAATCATACAAACTAAAGATAATTGAAAACTTATAAGAATAGTATTGTCAGTGAGTATTTATGCTATTTAAATGTAAAAGCAAGACCAACACAAAAGTGATAGATAAGGTATAAAGTCATATGAACGGCACCTGATATACTAAAACAGAAAATGGCCAGACACCAAAGGCTCACAAGCTGTAAACAGAAGCCTAGATATGAGGATCACAATTTGAAGCCAATCTAGGCTGGAAAATCCATGAGATTCTTATGTCCATTTAACTACCAAAAAGCAAGTAGTGGAGGTATAGCACAAGAGGTAGAACACTAGCTTTGAGCAAAAAAATCTCATGGACATTTCCAGGTCCTGAGTTCAAGCCCCAGACCTGGCACCAAAATAAACAAAGGAAACCAGAAAAAATAATACTTACAGTCAATTATTTACTATTATTTGACAAGTCAACTTACCTGTCAAATAAACAAATACAAATGACTTGCATGCACACATTAAAATATATTATATTGATCAAAATATAAAACTATATGCAATATGTTTAAAGGGGAGTGTAAAACAAAGTAAAAACTAATTGAATATTAAAGATTGAGCAATGATAACTAAATGAACAAATTCAACTACAATACCAGTATCAGAAAGATGGATTCAATTTAAAAATCATAAGTAGAGCATTAATTAGTAGCAATAAACACTGGAATGCACATTAAAAACAACAACAAAGAAAAACCTCTTGTGTCCATGTAATGTTTTGTTTCTTTTGTAGGTTCTTCCACTTATAGTATATCATCTGTTGTTACTGTATTTGATTTTGGTACCCTGGTATTGTATATATGTTTACTGGAATTAGGGAAGGGAAGGGGAGCAACAGAATGATGAGACAAAGGACAAGGGGGGAACCAATGCAACAGCAATATACACAAGACAATATGTAGTAAATGATGTGTACAACTTGTGGGGGAATTGGGGGAGGGAAAGTAGGAGAAAATTGAAGGAAAGGGTAACAAGGTTGACAAGAAATGTACTCATTATCTTACTTATGTAACTCTGCACATCACCTTGACAAAAAAACAAAAACATTTAAAAAGTGAATGCACAATGAATATATAAAAATAAACATTTCTTCAACACAAAAATTACCATCAGTATTAATAAAGAAGAAATTACAGGAGACTCAAGGATAAATAAAAACACAATGAAGTAAGGTTTTTAAAAATTATTTCCTGCTATATGTCAAGTGGATAAAAACAAAGTGGGACAAAACATCTAATGAAGATAAAAGCCAATAATAACATAAGTATCAAAGTAGGTGTAAAATCACTCTAAATCTCTCTAAAATTTTTCCAAAATAGATATTCATGAGAGATTCCCCAAAACCTATGAATACTATTCTATCCAGAAAATTCTTCTTTGCAGATTTAACTATTTTAAGGCTATTGAGATGCTATCACCCTAGATTATCTAGGAGGGTCAGTGGCCTTATTTTTAAAAAAGCAAAGTAACATTTGAAGAAGACAGTAGAGGACATGATGCCCACACAGAGACAGAGGAGTACAAAGATGAAGGCAGACACTAGAGTGATAAAGGATGCAGGCCAAGGGGCATAAAGGACTACAGCTAAGTGTGAGATAATATATTTGTTTTGCTTTAGGCTCCAAAGTCTGTGGTAATTTGGTGCAGAAATGCCTTTAGGAACTAGAATTTTTACATAGGAAAATACAGAATATTTCTGGGTACCAGTGGCTCAAGCCTGTAATCCTAGCTATTCTGGAGTTTGAGATCTGAGGATCCTGGTTCAGAGCCAGTCCATGAGACTCTTACCTCCAATTAACCACCAGAAAACTGGAAGTAGTGCTCTAGCTCAAGAGGTAGAGCACTAGCCTTGAGCTGAAGAGCTCAGGGACAGAACTAGGCCCAGACTTCAAGCCCCACAACTGAAAACAAAAAAGAAAGAAAGAAAAGAAAAGAAAAGAAAAAAATATTGAGCCACAAAGAAATCTGAGCAAATAATAGTTTTTGGGAAGTCAGTAACTTAGATCGTATATAGGGCAGGTTGCCAAGTTAAGAGTAACATAATCTATTCTTAGCTATTATTTTGCCCATTCCTATTAAAAAGAACAATGGAAATTCTATTACCTCTTCCATCCATTCCCTATACATCTCTACAGCTCTCATTGTCTGAAAAATAATTTAAACCTTCACTCACCTGGGCTTGCTGTTGAGGGGGCCTTAGCCATTAGATGCAAGGACAGGAAATTTGAATCTGTGTAGAGAGAGGACATTTCTTTATCTCTTCTTCCTTCTTTAGTGCATTGATTCTGTAGCTGGAGTACCAACCTCTCTATGATTATACATGATACAAGCAATTCATTCACCATGTCTTTCTCTTTCAAGATAATCTTAGAACCATATTTCCTCTAAAATAATGTACAGCAAACAAGAGTTCCACTGATATACACAGACCTAAAGGGTCCAAACAAGAATACATCACCTAAGAGTTATGGTTTAAAAAAAAAGATGTACGGATAACTAAAACCACACAAGGAAAGGAAAAAGAATTAAATCTACCTTTGAAGTTATATGAACAAGAAAATTTCACATTCCTAAAAGACAAAGACAAATCATTGAAAATTCCAGAAGGCCTGTGTGCTTGGCTCAGAGTATTTGATTGGCATGCCCAATCACTCAGAACTACAAAAATAAAATAAACAAAAATAAATTGAAGAATCTCAGACTAGATCAAGCATGGATAAAAACATTTTAAAAAATAAATTTAAATGAAACAAAAAAAGAGAAGTAAACTTGCTAAAATTAATCAGTATTTATTTAATTAGTCAGTATTTATTTATTTTTAGTAAGTATAATTAGTCAATATTTATTTTTAATAAGCTTTTTTATTGTGAAAATACTGTACAGAGGGGTTACTGTTACGTGAGCAAGGTAATGAGTACATTTCTTATCAAGCATTGTTGCCTCCTCCTTTGTTTTTCCCTTACCATCCCTTCCCTCCCAACTCCATAACTACCCCCCTTGCCTAAATTGTAAAGTTTGTTTTTCAACATAGTGTCTTGTACATTTCAGTACTCACTTTAAATGACCATGTAACCATCAATTCCAGTGTTAATGGAATTGTTCTATATTATTATGTTGTTGTTGGTACATATACCTATATCTTTTAAATTCATGAACTTATATGTAATATCATTTTTTGACTTGATAAGAACAAAATAAAATATCGATAAGAACAAAATGAAATGTTGGTAACTAAGTCAAAACAAAAATAATTGGCTGTATACTGTGAGAATTACAAGTAGAAGTGAAATTCATAAAATCATGAAAAAAACAAAGCTTATGATCATGTTGATCAAGGTTAGGGAGGCTGTGTGAATGTCAAGATGCAGTAAATGAGAATCCTATATATTTTTTATTCAATTTTGTTCTCAATATAAAACTGCCCTAAGTATTTTATATTAATTAAAACTCTATGCATTAAAAACACTTATGGGTAACAGGAATTCGAAGTTTGTTCTTAAAATATAAATATATACATATATAAATTGATATATGCTTATCAAAGTTATTCTGTAATAACTTAAAGAGAGGTTGGATTTTTTTGTAGATAGACTGACTTTAAGCCATGCTCCATCCATCAGACCTCAGCATTCAGATTACATTGATGAGTCAAGGTCACCCAGCTTCTGCTAATCCTCTTTAGAAAAAAAAAAAGAAAGAAGCAAAAACTCCAATAATGAAGACCAATTGGAATCAAAATATACTTGATTACTCCAAACGAAGGCAGGAAAACAAGAAAGGAAGAACAAAGAAGCAATTGAATGAGTAGAAAACAAACAGATGGTAGATGTAAGTGCAAGTATATCAGTAATTACCTGAAATATAAATGTTTAAAATTTTCACTAAAGACATTTTCAGATTGAATATAAAAGTAAGACTATTATATTATGTCTATATAAAAGCCGCTTAAGAAAATTGGGAAACTTAGATTAAGTTGAAATCATTGGAAATAGATATATTGTGCAAATACTAATCAAAACAGAACTAAATGGGTATACAGAAGTACATGTTAGAACAAGGAAAATAACAAAGATAAAGCAGATTATTACAGAATTGAAAATAGAGGTAGCATTAATTGAAAGAAATCACAAATAAAAATATCAGCAGGAAACAGAAAAACTAGAGTAACATCACTGACCAACTGGCTTTTGTGAGTATTTATAGATATAATTAGACCATAAACATCCCTTTCAATTGCACTTGCAATGCTCACCAAGGTAGACAATATTCTGGTCCATTAACCAAATCTCAATCCAATTAAAATTACATAAAATATATTCACTTACTACATTAAAATAAGATATCTGAAAAATTCCTCCAATATTCACAAACCCTCTAACATAAAATTATATGGTAAATCATTAAATAAGTAGAAATTAAACCTATACTTTTAAATAAACCATAGAAAAAGGGAAAATTATCAAAATTATTGGTCACAATGTATGGTTAACTCCTAAAAATAAGAACATATGATATAATAAAAATTTAAGGACTTAGTTAAAACAGTGATTAGAAAAAAAATTGTACTAATACTGTTTATTTTGAGTCAAATATTCATATTTACTTTTTGGCCAGCTATGTAGAGACTCTACCACTTGTGCCACTTGTCATTTCTACTTAGATGTTTCTCCAAGAGTTGCTTGTTTTTGCTCAAGTCAGCTTCACACCAAGATCCTCCTACTTGTTTCTTTCACAGGCATGTGTTACTGTAACCCACTCTCTCTTAAAAAAAAAAAAACTTAAAAAAAGAAAATTAAGCAAAAAATAAAGCAAACATGAGAATTTACTACTAAAAAAGGAGGCAGAAAACTAATAGAAAATCATAGGGACCAAAATCCTTTGAAAGACAAGTAAACTGATAATACCGCAAATAAGAAAGAGAATATCAACTCAGAAAAGCAAACTAAAGTAATGTCATTTAGAACAATGACTTGGACAAGTTAAAGGAAAAAGCATAAATTCTTTGAAATATACTAACTACAAACTTCTTTTCAAGATAAGAAATCTGAATTATCTTGAATAATTCCAACTATTGAATAACCTGAATATCCATTGAAGAAGCCAAATTAATAGTTGAAATAATTAAGTCTTTAAAGGCTGTGTTAAAACATGGATAGCTTCATATGTGGATTTTATTAAACAAAAAATACACAAGTTTTATAAATCACTTCTAGAAATAAGAAAGAGGGAGTATCTAATAAGACAGCACGAGTGTCACAACACATGATCTTCTATGAAAAACAAGAATCTTATAAGAGTCATTCTTATAAACAAAGAAAACTCCTGAGTAATTTCTCTTATAACTAAAGGCAAATATCCTTGTCAAAATGTTCACATACTCAATTTATGCCTATATGTAACATTTCACAAGTTGAGACTTTCCTGATTCTTCTTAGTGTGTACACTCTGTACTTCTACAACATCCTGCTAATGGAGACTAAGTTATGTGAAAGCATTTTCTTCAGTTGTTGCAATGATAATATGCTTATTTTGTTTTTTTTAACTTTTAACCTAGTAAATTAGAATGACTGTTTTGAAGCTAAAACAATCCTGTGTTTCTGAGATACCTCTTACTTGGTTAAGACAAATTATTAGCAGCATTGTTATTTGTGCCAGTCCTGGGGCCTGAACTCAGGGCCTAAGTCCTGTCCTTGAGCTTTTGTGCTCAAGGTTAGTGCTCTACCACTTAAGGCAAAGCTCTATTTCTGGCTCTTTTGGTAGGTAATTGGAGGTAAGAGCCTTAGGGTCTTTCCTGCCTGGGCTGGCTAAGGACCACAATCCTCAGACCTCAACTTCTTGAGTAGCTAGGATTATAAACATGAACCCCCGTGCCCAACAACATTTTACTTTTTCAAAGTAAATGAAGAATAAAAAAACATCTAATGGAATTATACTTTTGTTTGTAATGGCAAACTCTTGATTTAATATGTTAAGGAAAATCTTTCAAGTCTATGTAGCTACCATTATAATTAATATAGAAAGATATCCCTTTCCCCCTAACATCATAAAGCAAGAATGTCTGATCTCACTAATTATATTCAATATTACTTTAGATATCATAACAAGTATATGAGAAAAAGAAAGTATGAAAAAAGTATATACATTGAAAAGAAGTACAGTGTCTCTGTGCATATATAACATGATTGCTTATGTAAAAAGATTAGCTGCCTATAAAACAGCTACTAGAATTAATAAATCATCTAGCTGCTGGAGGGAATGTGGACAGAAGGGAACCTTACTGCATTGTTGGTGGGAATGTAAACTTATTCAACCACTTTGGAAAGTAGTATGGAGGTTCCTCAAAAGACTCCATATAGAACTCCCCTATGACCCAGCAATCCCACTTTTGGGCATTTAACCAAATGTTTACAAACAAGACCACACTAAAGCTACCAGCACAACTATGTTTATTGCAGCATTATTTACCATAGCTAAGATATGGAACCAACTCAGATATCCCTCAGTAGATGAATGGATCAAGAAAATGTGGTATATATACACAATGGAATTCTATGCCTCCATCAGAAAGAATGACATTGCCCCATTTGTTAGGAAATGGAAAAACTTGGAAAAAATTATATTAAGTGAAGTAAGCCAGGCCCAAAGAAACATAGGTCCCATGGTTTCCCTTATTTGTAATATCTAGTATATGTATGAGTCAAGGGGAAAAGGTCAGAAATTGTGATGTCAGGAAAATGAATCCTTAGATATGTATTTTAATGTTTTTTTTCTTTCATGCATGTGTTTCTAACGCATTTATAAGATTATCTCTTTGTTGCTTTGTATGTCCCTCCCCCACAGTATAACCCCTGCTTTCACTATATTTGATGTCAGTATAACTTGTGGAGGAGATGGGGAAAAACCAGTTGTTTAAGGATACAGGTGGACCTGTTGCAACAATGAGAAGTACAAGTTGTCATGTCCAAAAGGAGCTATACAACGTCGGTGCAGGGGGTGGGGGGGTGGGGGGAAAGGGGGGGGGAAGGAGAAGGATTGGGATTGGGGGGAAGGGTGGAGGCTGGGAAGGGATGTGAAGGGTAAACAAAGGAGGAGGCTGCAATGCTTGGTAAGAAATGTATGCATTATCCTGCCCATGTAATTGTAACTCCTCTGTACAGTATGTTCACAAATTAAAAAAAAAAAAACTCCACATAGAGCTCCCCTATGACCCAGCAATCCCACTTTTGGGCATTTACCCAAATGACCACAAACAAGACCATACTAAAGCTACCAGCATAACTATGTTTATTGCAGCATTATTTACCATAGCTAAGATATGGAATCAACCCAGATGCCCCTCAGTAGATGAATGGATCAAGAACATGTGGTATATACACACAATGGAATTCTATGCCTCCATCAGAAAGAATGGCATTGCCTCATTTGTTAGGAAATGGAAAGACTTGGAAAAAATTGTATTAAGTGAAGTAAGTCAGGCCCAAAGAAACATAGGTCCCATGGTTTCTCTTATTTGAAATAACTAGTACATGTCTGAGACAAGCAGGAAAGGTCAGATAAGTTAATGTTAGGTGAAATGAACCCCATGATAAGTATTCAAATGCTTTTTTTTTCATGCAATTGTTTCTAACATATTTATAAGATGATTTCTTTGTTGCTTTGTATGTCCCTCCACCACAGTATAACCCCTGTTTTCACTGTATTTGATGTTGGTATATTTTGTGGAGCGGAAGAGCAAAAACAAATTGTTTAAATAGGTATCCAGGTAAATCCATTGCAACAATGAGATGTATAAGTCGTTATGTTGAAAAACAAACTTTACAACTTTGGCCGAGGGGTGGAGGGGTGGGAGAGTGTAGGGGGTAGATGGGAAAGGATGGGAAAGGGAAACAAAGGAGGAGGCAACAATGCTTGATAAAAAATGTAATTATTATCTTGCCC
Organism: Dipodomys merriami; assembly: GCF_024711535.1. Taxonomy (NCBI): domain Eukaryota; kingdom Metazoa; phylum Chordata; class Mammalia; order Rodentia; family Heteromyidae; genus Dipodomys; species Dipodomys merriami. The sequence continues at coordinate 33,500,857 of NW_027205603.1, forward strand.
ATGTAATTGTAACCCCTTTGTACAGCATTTTCAGAATAAAAATTTTTTTAAAAAATCATCTAGCAAGTTCAATATCTCCCCCAATTGTATTTCTACCTATTAGTAATGGTCAACTGGCAACAAAAGATTTAACTAACAATACCATTAAATCGGCAAAAGAGAGTAGAAGTGAAATACTGATGTGAAACCATTTTCATGACTCCTTAAAGATTAATAATGATAATGATAATAATAATAATGATAAAACATAAGAGAAGGTGTTTTGGAATCAATGTAACAAATTATATGCAAGAGGATTATTTTTAGAAATTTATGTCATTCAATTATATACGAACATGTAAAGAACTTAAAACATAATCCTTCTTTATCTCTGGGAAAAAATGTCATGGGGACCTTTTGGATTCTATTGTTTTCCAATGTGCCAGAAATGTGCAAACATTTGAATGCTGTGTATGTAGCTCTAAAACCATCTTTGCTTTCATCAACTCCCTTGACATACCTGGGAGCAAAAGATGACAGGTGGCACTTCACATCCATAGGGCCATGATTCTCAAATTCCAGACAGTTTTCTGAACTTTTACCAGATTCTGTTGTAGGAAAAGCAGTCATCTTGCTTCTTATTTTAAAAAATTTTTAATTTAGTATAAAGATGATGTACATAGGGGTTACAGTTACAATAGTAAGGTAATGAGTACATTTCTTGTCGAACATTGTACCCCCTCCTTTGTTGTTCTATTATACCTTCCTGCCTCCACCTCCCTCAATATTCCCCCCCAAAGTTGTAAAGTTCATTTCCAATATAGTGTCTTGTATCATTGTTTCAATGGGTCATCCTGGGTCCTTGTTTTAGCATTTTTAATTCCCCTTCCACTCTCCAAATTAGATAAATGTATACATAAGATTCAGGGTACCAAAATCAAGTACAGTGACAACAGGGGATACACCACAGTGGGAAGAACATACAAAAGAAACAAAAAAATCCTATAGTACATTTAAAAAATAACAACAAAGAAAAACCTCTTGTGTCCATATCTTGAGGTTAATTTCGCTTAGCATAATTTTATATGGCCATATGTAGATAGCTTTTGAGCTTTTCTGTTCATCTGATAAGATTATACTAGACATATACTGATTATTTCAAATAAGTGAAAATATGGGACTTATATTTCTTTGGGTCTGGCTTACTTCACTTAATATGATTTTTTCTAAGTCTTTCCATTTCCTTGTAAATGGAGTGGTGTCATTCTTTCTGATGGAGGCATAGAATTCCATTGTGTGTGTGTGTGTGTGTGTGTGTGTGTGTGTGTGTGTGTGTGTGTGTGTGTGTGTGTGTATACATATATATATATACCATATTTTCTTGATCCATTCATCTACTGAGGGGCATCTGGGTTGGTTCCATATCTTAACTATGGTAAATAATGCTGCAATATACATAGTTGTGCTGGTAGCTTTAGTCTGGTCTTTTTTGTGTGATTATTTGGGTAAATGCCCAAAACTGGGATTGCTGGGTCATAGAGTCCTTTGAGGAACCTCCATACTACTTTCCAAAGTGGTTGAACAAGTTTACATTCCCACCAACAGTGAAGTAGCGTTCCCTTTTGGCCACATCTCCTCCAGCATCTGTTGTTATTAGAGTTCTAGATTATAGCCATTCTAACTGGGGTGAGGTGGAATCTCAATGGTGTTTTGATTTGCCTGTCTTTTATGGTCAGAGAGGTTGACTATTTCTTCATGTGTCTACTGAAATCTCTCTTTAAGGGTTTAGCCCACTTAGATATGAGGCCCTTGTCTGTTGTTTGGCTAGTGAATATATTCTTGCAGTCTGTGTTTCTTATTTCAACATTTGTGGAAGGTCATTTTATTTTTTACTGGCTTTGTCACATGACTAATGGGAGGTACTGATGAGGGGGAAAGAATTCCAAATGTGCTAGAAGGCAAACAAGATAAAAGTTCTTCTTGCGTCAAATCTTCTTAAATTTAAACTTTGATGACTTTCTTCTGTCATTGTCACAGTGACTAGATTAAACAATTCCATGGGAACATAGACTGTTTGTAGATAAGAAAGAATTAGGATTCACAAGAACTTGTAGTTTACTCTCTGGTGCAATAAATCCATGTTTTGTGTAAGGCAGTTAACTGGCCAATATTGTTCAAATTTCAGCAACCAGAATTATCTGGAAACATCCAGTTTTTGGTATATAGCAAGAAGTGGGAACTACCAGAATCAAATATTCAGACTAGATGGTCCACTTCTCTTCAGAGGCTGCTATGTCTTGAGTCCTGGGGCTTGAACTCAGGGCCTGGGCACTGTTTCTGAACTCTTTTTGGTCAAGGCTAGAGATCTACCACTTGACCTACAACTCCACTTCTGGTTTTCTAGTGGTTAATTGGAGATACTGCTCAGACTGGCTTTGAACCACGATCCTCAAATTACAGCATCCTGAGTAGCTAGGATTACAAGGTGTTAGCCTCTGGCACCCAGCTTATAGTATTCTTTACTTATCCTCATATTCCATTATTTTAGAATTTCAGTGGGTTTCACTCTGTCATATTTTATTCTATTTTGTACTTCCTTCCTGAAATGTTAATTACTTCTAGGAATTTGCTTTTTTATTTAAAGCATTAATAAATGTCTATACCTGAAAAATAGTTAAAATAGTTTAAGAATCTTCAACAGAGAGAACAAACTCTGAAAGTCATTTCTTTATGTGAGTATTTATTATAAAATCATAATTAAGATGAATAGTTAGGATACAAAGTACACATAGGTCTTTAAACTTATAGGTTAATAAAACAGAAAGAAAAACCAGAAATAAGGTAAAAAATAGTATGGCTCATTGGGTCACTGCAACAATAGTGCTGTAGTTAGGTGTTGATCCTATAATATTGCACCCTACAGTGTGCTTCTCCAGCTTTGTTACAATACATTATAAAAGGGACTATGTAGCTGTGATTAAGTGTACTAATCAGTTGATCTTAAATTAGGGAGAGTATCTTGGAATTATTTGAGCCATTAAGATAAGATGAGGAAAGCAGAAAAAAGAGATAGTAAATAAGAAGTAAGAAAATAATTGGTCTTCAACTGGAAATGAAGCTTGAAGACAACAGTACCATGTAAAATCATGAGGAAGAAACAAGTTCTAAGAACCACTAAGCCTAAAAGGGGATTTGAGCCTAGAAAAGAACCTTGGCCACACTGAAATTTTAATTTTGGCACTGTGAGAATTGCAGTCAAAATCCAGGAATATATGTCAGACTTCTGACCCACAGAACTGTGAGATACTGAATAGATATTATTTTAAGTCATGAAGTTTGTAGTAGTTTGTTACAGAAGTGATAGAAATCCAGTGCAGATGCCAAATTGTTTCAGTAGTGAAGAGAAAAATCTTTCAACAGTGTCAAAAAGTTGGCTTCTACAAACAAAGGAACAAATCTTGACACCTGTCTCACATTGTAAAACTATATATAGCACTCAAAATGAACAATATTACTAAATGTATAAGATAAAGACTTAAATCGTCAGGGAAAAACCTATATATATGTAATTATAGTTTAGTTCAATATTTCTTTTATGGAATTTAAAATTATAAACTATAGAAAAGCACTAACAGTACCTCACCCAAATTGAGAACTTCCATTTTTCAGAAAGCACTGTTCAGAAAGTGAAAACATTGTTCATTGCCTGGGAGAAAAGATTTGAAAAATATATATATTTGATAATAGACTTAACTTCTTAAATCCAGGATAGATAGATAGATAGATAGATAGATAGATAGATAGATAGATAGATAGATAGATAGATAGATATAGATAGACAGATTGTATGTACATATGTATGTATATATATGCACATATTTTATACTTTCATGAGAATACATGTGATATCATTAATAATCCATTACAATGGCTAAATTTAAGATTGCCAGTCTGAGGGCTGATCCATTTGCAAAACAGCCTAAATTCATGTATGGTGCTGGCAGGAATGAAAACACAATAGCAGTATGTCCTATAACATCAATTATACACTTACTACAGAATAGATACCCAAATATAAATACATAAATAAATACTCAGAGATATTAAGCAAGATCAAGAAAAATGAGTCTACAGAATAACCAGTATATGAATAGTTCTATCATCTTTATTTATAATAGTCAAAATCTGAGGAAAAGATCTAAATGTCCAGTCTGTGAATGGGTGAAAAACTTTGGATCATTCCACTTTGCAATAATCATTGAGCTGAACCCCCTGACACATACAATCACTTGGTTAAATTTCAAAGTGTCAAAGTAAAAGAAGTCAGTTACCAAAAGCCACATACTTTGAAAATCAATTTAGATATCATTCTGCAAACTTTACTATGTTAGCCAGCTTCTTGTCACTGAAATGAAAAGTCTGAAAGAATCCGTTTATACAAAGAAAAAAGGTTTACTTTGGCTCACAGTTTAGAAGGTTCCAGTTCAGCACTCACTTGATCCCCCTTCCCAATACTTTGAGCCTGTGAGGCAGACACCATGGCAGAAGTACAAGACAGACAAAATTTTCTTTGCATCAGGAGCTAGGGAGCAAAAAACAACAGGGAACTTGGAAGTTCCACAATCCTCTTGGAGAGAATGTCTCCTTTAAATAAGGTTATTTCAATAGACTCTACCCCTAAGAGGTTTTACCACTTTGCAGAAGCAACGTCCTGGGGACCACATCTTTAACATATGAAAATTTGGAGGACATACAACATCCAAACTGTAGGACTAATTCTATAGGAAGAAACATCAGATCATTAGGACCTGGGTTCTGTGGGTAAGGAATAGGGCACTAATGAAAAGATAAAAAGAAATTTGAAGGAAATGGGAATATTCTATGTCTTAACAGTGTTGATAGCTGCTCATCCAACTATACTAGTTAATGGAGATTATATTATATAAATTAAACCTCAGTATCTGAACTTCAAAAGGATAAAAAGGATTTTAGAAGGCCTAGCTACCATGAAAACAAAATCATCAAAAGAACTCTTACTCATAAAAAGCATGATTATAGAAATTGTTAGAAATCACAATGGATATGATTATTGCAACATAATGCTTACAGAAAAATTAATTCAATTATCTCAAAGTGGAAAAATTTGGCTGAGATGGCTTAGCCTGTAATCCTGGGCAGGAAAGTCTGTGAGACTTTCATCTCCACTAAAACTACCAAAATAAACAACTAAATCCAAAAATAAAACCTGAATTGAAGCTGTGACTCAATTGGTAGAGCCCAGACCCTGAGTTCAAGCCCCAGGACCAACGCACAAACACATGTGCACACACGTGCACACACACACAGATACACACACACACACACATATTCACACTATACCCACACTCATACATGCACACTCATGTATGCTAGCATGCACACATACACACAAAGTGGCAACATACTGTGGTAAAATTTAAAAATAGAAATAAAGTATCTAAAACAAGAATAATAGGCACATTATGGGGACAAAACGAAGGGATAGAAAGAAAGCACTAACCAAGGAGATAATGAGAAGAATCCAAACACAATTTAAATCAAAGAATACATCAAGTACTGCTCAACATCTTACTAAAAGGTTTATCCAGTGCAATAAGCTAAGAAAAAGAAATTACTGCCACAGTAACTGGAAAAGTGGGAATAAATCTCCCTTTACACATGATTTTCTTTCTTTTTCTTTTTCTTCTTTTTTGCCATGAGGCCTGAACTCTGGGCCTGGGCACTGTCCCTCAGCTCTTCAGCTCAAGGCTAGCGCTCTACCACTGGAGCCACAGAGCCACTTCCAGCTTTTCCTGCTTATGTGGTACTGAGAAATCGAACCCAGGGCCTCATGCATGTGAGGCAAGCACTCTACCATTGAGCCACCTTCCCAGCCCTACACATGATTTTCTATACAATTCATTAGGTGGACCCGTTGCAACAATTAGAAGTACAAGTCGTTATGTCGAAAACGAACTTTACAACTTTGGTTGGGGGAGCGGGGAGGATTGGGTGGGGGGGTGGGGGGAAGATGGGAAGGAATGGGAAGGGCAAACAAAGGAGGAGGCTACAATGCTGGATAAGAAATGTACTCATTATCTTGCCCATGTAATTGTAACCCCTCTGTACAGTATTTTCACAATAAAAAATAATGAACTCTCAAAAAAATATATATCTATAAAACAAATTTAAAATCCCTTGTAAAATAGGCAAACATTTATAGAAAAATGTGTAAGTCCATGCAAAGTAAAGCATAAAAAAATAATATATTCACTAGTTCAAAACACAGTCAAAAGAATAAAATCAAACACAATCAGACCAGAGGCTTAAATGTTCAAATTATATATTCAACAGAGAACTTGTAGCCAGAACATTTTTTAAAGAAACTGAAAACTTCGTGACAGTAATAAAAAATCTACTTAGAAAATAGAAAAAAAATCTAAGCAGACACTTTATCAGAGAAACTATTCAGATGAGAAAACAGAAAATGAAAAATAATGCCATTATCTCCTAAGGAAATACCAATCAAATCAAAATTCTAAGAAAATAACACTAAAATGTGTAAGAAAAATAAATCGCAATAGCACCAAATGATGTCAATAATACACTGTAACTGAAACTTTTGATTCTTAGTAGTAAGTAGTAAGTATGCTAAATGGTTCCGTGATTGTCTGAAAAACTTTCTTACCAAGTTATCCATACTCTTACATTGATTGTTAATGGGATTGCTAGCAATTCCACTCATCGGCACTTACTTTAGAAATATAAACTTGTTACATTTTTTACCAAAGCTTGTTTTTTAGCAGCATTATTATCAGCATTATCATTATTGACAAAGACACAGAAGCAACCTAAATTTACTTCAGCAAGTGAAGCTTAATGCGTACAATGATATACAACTCTACAATGAAAATGAATGAACTACTGGTGCATGAAATGACATGAGTAAAATGTATTATGCTAAGTGAAAGAATCTAGTCTTGAAAGTCAACTGCACGATCCATTATATAATATTCTGGAAAATCAAATACCTTCCATTTCCCAACCAAAAAAAAAATATTCTGGGAATAACAAAAATATAGGAACAGAAAAGAGAACAGAGGTTACTAAGATTAGAGTAAGAGAGTTTGAATACAAAAGGAAAGAAAGCACAAGGATTTTTATATGGTAATATTATTTGTGGTGGTGGTTACAAAAATCTGTATATTTGTTTAAATCATAGAACTGTATACCCAAAGAGTATATCTTACCATTTCTACACACTAAATAAATGTGATGATCAAAAACTGTCCAGAATATAATATTCTTAGGATTTTTAACAAAACTCAGATACCTTCTATTCTTTATTAAAAATTTGTACCATGGAGATCTAGATCTCAGAACAAATTATTTCAAGCTAAGTTGAAATGCTATGAATATCTAATAAGGAGGATAAAATTTTCTAAAAGTATAATATCTCAGTTAAAATCAGAGAGAGTAATACATAGACATATAAACAGGGTGCTAGTGGCTCATGCCTACAATCCTGGCTACCTGGGATGAGCCAAATGAGGCCACACAAACCAGCACAGACAGGAAAGTCTGTGAGACTATTATCTTAATTAACCTCTAAAAGGCTGAAAATGGACCTGTAGATCAAGTTGTACAGTGCTAGTGTTGAGTAAAATCACTCAGTAACAGCACCAAGGCCCTTAGTTCAAGGCCCAGAACTGGCACAATCTCCTTTCTCACCCCCCCCCCACCCCTGCAACACACACATACCACAAATGCACAAAAGATACTGTTGGTATCAATTTGTTTGGCAGGAATATTTTAAGGGTGAACCATGACTTCTCTATGATATGTCAAGAGACTTTTATAGGTTCACTCCTGATACTGTTAGCTAGTGATGTTCTATTTTTGTTTGTTTACTGCTTTTAGTACCTATGAATTGTAATGGTAGAGCTGTCAAACAGATGACGAGATACCTTTTCAAAATATCTAAGTTTTCCTCACATGCAATCTTAGGCTGTGTATGTCTTTGTTTGTGGCAGACAGAATTAAGGCAACTTTATTCACAATCTGGTTAGATTGGAAATATGTCAAGAAGGGATCTTCAGATGGGTTATTGACAATTTGCCAACTTTGCTTTATGTTGACAAGTAATGGCTAGCTTTCTGGTAATCTTAAAGCTGTATGTAGTAGACCAGGGTTAGACTCTCAGAGATACAAATTCAGGTAAATAAAAGCTCAGGTATGCAGTTAACCTCTCATAGTATGCTTTATGTAACTCAGTAGTAACCAACACATATTTTATATACTGTCAAACAGGGAAAACATCACAAAATTATCACAAGTTCTAAAAGTATGTGTAAACAGTAATTATTATCTGAATACTCATTGACAATGTGTTTGGTCAATAATATGATAAATATTCAGAAAGTAAAAATGTCTTAGAGAGTACCTAAATCATAGATTTTATTACATATTTTTCCTAATGATGAATATTAACATGGTATTTCCATTATTGTGAGAGTAAAGGAAATGTTTTCTTATGGTGTGTAAATTCAATTACATACCTCTAAATCAGAACAAGCATAATTATCTGATTTCAGTTGATTACTTTTTTATAAGAAATGTGCCTCTTTCAAGAAAGTTAGTATTATTATTGACACATTTATATCTATTTTTTAAAATCATTATTGAAATGTGTTGGATTCTAGTTTAAAAACAGTAATTATGGCAAGTTACTGATAATAGTCCTAGCTACTCAGTAGACAGATCTGAGAATTGTGGTTTGAAGCTAGCCCAGGCAGGAAAGTCTGTAAGACTATTATCTGCAATTAATCACCAAAAAGCCAGAAGTGGAGCTGGCTTAAGTGATATAGCTCTAGTTTTGAGGGAAAAGGGTCAAGGACAATGTTCGGGTTCTAGTTCAAGTCCCAAGACCAGCACAAAACAAAAAGAAGAACTCATCACTTATTAATAAATAGGAAAATGATGTAATCAGCCCTAAGGATTTCCGTTATCAGGGTCATCAAAACTAAGTAAGACTTACTCTATCATGGGGCAAAGTGCCAGGGTATCCTGATGGAGGGTGTACATACCACCATACTGAGGAAGTTCCTCCCTACCAGATATCATAGTTCTTTATATATATTTGCATATACATATGTGTGTGTGTGTGTGTGTGTGTGTGTGTGTGTGTGTGTGCTTCAAAGAACCTGTCTGATCCATTGACCTTATTAGAAGGTTTATTTTATGGAAGAAAATCTCCTGAGTAATATAACCATTCAAGTTTATGAGAATCTTGAATCCAAATTGTTGATCACAGTATCACCAGGCTGAATGCTCTAATCGAATGAGAATTTAGTAAATCTTCCTATTCAAGCCAATTTAATGGGCAGCTTTCCTAGTCTGTTGAATGCAGTACTCATTGGGGTACTATAAGAAACTCTTTATTCTACAATTTATTGCTATAAAAATCAAAGGTTGGGATTGCAGAATATACTATTAGGGAAACAGAATATTCTATTGAAAAGTCAGTATGTTGGAATAATCTGAATAAGTTAGTAAATAATATTTGCCTTTTCTTAGTTGTGGACTTTCTATAAAGGAGAGATATTTTGTGTCATCAGAGTAGTGGGAAGATTGATATGCTAGGAGACAGAGATTCAGTTCAGGGTATTTTAAGCCTGAAGATCCACTGAATATATCCGAGTTTGACACATGAATTTGGTGATGAAGGGATGCCACATTTAAGAATGAAAACTATTAACACTTTACTATGGTTCTGCTACTTGTAATGCATGCTATAGAATTTGTATGTAATATCTACACTTTTAATTGCAGGTAATTTTATGATAATTCCCATGTCAGCACATAACAAGTCATCACAGTAAGCTAGATCAACCTCATTTATCTTGGTGTTCCTTAACAGTTGGCATGAAGTGGATAGGAGGAGAAAGAGATATTCTGAGGAGACAATTTTGAAATATTAAGCAAAGAAAAAAATCATGGCATGGTCAGTTTCCCAAATAAAGGAAGCTAATTCCCTTTCATATATGCAAACTAGAAGTAAAATGCTTGTTAAAGGAGCCCTGTAGGGTCACAAAGAAGCATGTTCCATCTCTACATATTTTGGTGACACCAAAAGTCAATGCTTGTTATGAGAGTATTAGTGTTGTGCTAAGGGCAGATGTCATGTAGGAGCCTACTGTGGACTCAGAAGCAGGTTTCTTTTCTACTTTTCTGTGTGCATTGGAGGAATGGGAAGTCCAATAATAATCCACTCTGAAATTCTCATAAACCCATGCTAGTCCACAGACTGAGTCATATTGAATTAAATGAGAATATTGTAAAAGAATCATAACATAAACATGAAGCCCTGTAATAGTAAAGGAAAATATTATAGGTTGTCCATAACATTAGAAATATGAGAATGAGTTAATAGAAGCAGAATGATTTATAATTCTAAGAAAATTTTGTCCCAAGAGCTTTTTTTCAAGGTTGAAGTTTTGTCACTGAACTTTGATCACTGGAACCCAGTCATTTATTTTCTACAATATTTTACCCAGTGTGATGTTTACATACATGGAGGTTATAGCTCATTACCTGGACGTAAATTCAAAGTGGGCCACTTTGTTTCTTATAAATGTAGTCAAGTAATTTGGATTCTACTGGGCATATTCCAGAAGTAGTTAGGGCTGTATAGTTTAAGTGATTGCCTGTCATTGTACCTGTCATTGAGCATCTCACAGAGCATATACCAATGAAGTTGTGCTTTCAGACTTTTTCATCACTGTGACAAAATAATGTTACCAAAACAAATTAAAGGAGGAAGGACTCGTCTCAGTGTGTTTCAGAGGTTTTCATCCCTCGTGACAGGGATAGCACAGTGGAGAACATCTCATATATCCACCATCATGGCCGTCAGAAAATAGAGATAGGGAATGACTATACTAGTTGGCTTTTTCATTTTTCTTCTTTTATTCCATCTGGACCTTCAGCCAGTGGGATGGTGTGCTCATATGCTTGGTGGATCTTCCCTTCTTAGTTACTTCTCTCTTAAATGTTTGCTTTCTAATCTTCTAGACACTTCCGCAAGGGTTGACAATCAAGTTGATATGCAAAAATAACCAACACAAGTATTTTCCTTGTCAGTCTGACACTCAAACACATATCCTTAAAGTATACTCTTCCATCCTTGGTCTCCAAAAACTCAAATCCAGCTCATAATGCAAAATACATTCAGTTCATCTCTAAAAGTCTACATAATCTTAGCAGTTTGGTGTTGTTTAAAAATCTGAGTTCAAAGTCCCTGGGACTCAAGACAAATATAGCTATAATATAGGAGCAAAATTAAACAAAACAAGACATGTATTTTGAAGACACAATGACACAGAGTACATATTCCTATTCTAAATGAGGAATACAAAAAAAAAAAACAAAGGATTGGACCAAAACAAAACAAATACTCAGAAGGGAAACCATTAAATCCTACACATCTATGTCTGCTATCTGGAATATGTGGTGCTCCAATGTAAGGATCCTTATAGTGTTGACATTTGCAGATCACATGGCTTTGCTCTTGGGCTGGCATCACTAACTTTCCTTGCTATACTCTCCACGTTCTCTGCATCTCCAATTTCCTGGGATGGCCATTGAACCTTAAGCTTTACACTCACTATTTGACACACTATCCTTTCAATGGCAACCTAGAACAGTGCTGTCTCTGCTACATATTTCCTGGCTGCACAGAACTATTGAAAGCTAGGTGGAAGATTTCATAACACTGTATTTCTTGCACTTTTGTTTGTTTATAAAGCTATCAAGATATAGATGATCCAAATATCTGGCAACAGCTTAAGCAGTAGTTGGATTTATAGGCTATAATTTTGTCTTGTTTGCTACAGCTACGTCTTCTCCTCTCCCTATATTTGCTTTACTCAGGTGAGTGGTGACCTAGACATTAATTTTGCCCTTAATACTTACTTGAGAACTCCCCTGATGAAAACATTTTCTGACCTGCTGAGAAAATTCAACATTTCTTTCAGTGAAAATTATTGAAAAATACATAACATTTGTTCCACACTTCTGTGTCAGGCAAAGTGATAAGCTAGGATGTGGATGTCCAACATATGGATTTGTCATGTTAAAAAAAGATCTGAAGATCTGAAATAATGGAGCATCAAACTATGTATGGCTTTCTCATTAAACATCAAGCTGCATCACATTTTTTAGCTTGATTGATAGTTTTAGAGGTTTATACCATCCCCAAGCTTTTCAAGATTATAACTTAAATAAGACTATATTTCTACATCAACCATCCTTCAATAAATTCACTTAAGAAAAAAATGAATCCAAATATAAGAAAAAGTAATAGGTAATTTTATTTTGGTCAGTCATGGGTCTTGAACTCTGGGCCTGGGTGTTGTCCCTCAACTCTTCAGCTCAAAGTTAGCACTCTACCGCATGAGCCATAGTGCCACTTCTGGCTTTCAGGTGGCTAATTGGAGATAAGAGTCTCACAGACTTTCCTGCCTGGGCTTGCTTTGAACGGTGATCTTCAGATTTCAGCCTGGTGAGTAGCTAGGATTACAGGCATGAGCCACTGGTGCCCGGCTACAAATAATTTTAAGTATTGTTTACATGTTCCTTTTCTCTCACAAAAGCAGCATTCTATAAAAAGTGTTTAAAATATACTAAGTAGTTTCAAGCTACTTAGAAATACTTTCTGAGATCACACGAGAAACTTTTGAACATTATTCATTATCTAGAAACCAGGATATAGTATACTTTACTAAATATAATTTACAGACTATCATTAAAGTACTTTATAAGAAAATGCTGTGCTTTAGCAGGGTGCTGAGAAGTTGAGCATTTCTTTATGTCTCTATTGGCCATTCTTATTTCCTCTTCAGATAAGTTTCTCTTTAAGTCTTTAGCCCACTTTTTAATGGGGTGGTTGTTTCTTTAGGGATTTGTTTTGGGAGAATTTAATTTCTTGCGCTCCTGGTATATTTTAGATATGAGACCCTTCTCTGTTTTATGGGTGGTGAAGATCTTTTCCCACTCTGGGGTTTCAATATATCTTGCTAGCTATGTCCTTTGCTATGCAGAAGCTCTGTAGTTTAATGCAGTCCCATTTATCCACCTTTTTTGATTTGTTGTGTTTTTGGATCTTTATTATGAAAATTTTGTCCTGTGCCGAGGAATCCTAGTGTTTCTCCTATTTCTTCTTGTAAGGCTTCCATGGTGTCTGCTTTTATCTAGAGGTCTTTAATCCATTTGGAATTGATTCTGGTGCCAAGTGATATAAAGGGATCTATCTTTTTTTTTCTTATTGTGAAAATACCGTAAGAGGGGTACATGAGCAAGGTAACGGAGTATATTTCTTATCAAGCATTGTTGCCTCCTCCTTTGTTTCCCCTTCCCATCCTTTCCCATCTTCCCCCTCTCCCCGCCCCCTGCCCCCGACTCTCCACCCCTGCACCAAAGTTGTAAAGTTTCATTTTTTGACATAACGTTTTGTACATCTCATTGTTGCAGTGAGTCCACCTGTATCCCTATTTATTTTTATTTTTTTATTATTGCGAAAATACCATAGAGAGGGGTTACAATTACATGGGCAAGATAGTGAGTACATTTCTTATCTAGCATTGTTGCCTCCTCCTGTTTCCCCATACCATCCTTTCCCTTCTCCACCACCCCACGCCCACCCCCCTACCACCCCAAGCCCACCACCTCCTCACCCCCCCCACCCCGTCAAAGTTGTAAAGTTCGTTTTTTAAAAAAAAACGTCTGGTACATTTCATTGTTGCAATGGGTCCACCTGTATCCCTATTTAAACAATTTGTATTTTCCCTTCCATTACACAACTTATATCAACATCAAATACAGTGAAAGCAGGGCTTATACCCTGAGGGAGGTACATACAAAACAACAAAGAAATCATCTTATAAATATGTTGGAAACAATCTCAAAAAAGAAAAAAAAATTTGAATCCTTATTTTAGGGTTCATTTCACCTAACATCAACTTGTCTGACAGTTTCTGCTTGTCTCAGACATATACTATTTATTGCAAACAAGGGATCTATCTTTAGTTTTCTATGCATTTAGCCAACTCTGCCAGCACCATTTATTCAAGAGGCTGTATTTCTTCCATTCTATTATTTTTTTGGGGGGGGCAGCTTATCAAAGATTAGGTGACTATAGGTCCGTGTGTTCATTTCTGGGTCTTCAGTTCTATTCCATTGGTCCTCCGGTCTGCTCTTATGCCAGTACCAAGCTGTTTTCATTACTCTGGCTTTCTAGTAGAGTTTGAAGTTTGGTATTGATATTTCTCCAGCACTGTTCTTTCTGCTAAGGACTGTTTTTGCTACTTGGGTCTTTTATTGTTCCATATAAATGTTTGGATTGCTTCTTCTATTTTCTTGAAGAATGAGGTTGGAATATTGATCGGTATCACATTGAATTTGTAGATAGCCTTTGACAGAATTGCCATTTTTATGATGGACATCACCTGTATAATGATATTAAAAATAATTAATTAAAAAATGAAGGTGGAATTGTTGCTCAAATAGTAGAGTACCAGGCTTGGCTGGAAAAGGCAAAAAGAAAAGAGTATGGAGCTCTGACTTCAAGCCCAAGGAGCAACATAATAATAATAATCACAAGCATAATCATAACAACAGCGATAATAACATAACAGTCATTTCTCTGGGATTGAAGATTGTAAATGCCTATATTTTTCTTTGTTTAACATTATTTGATTCTTTTAGATGGATATCTATCATTCATATCTCACATAAAATGCTATATAAACAATATCAGTGCAACTACATTTATTGGGAAGTAGGGAAGGAATAGCTGGTTCCCTAGTTCCATTCTATGAATTATGAAGTTAGCCCTTTCCTCTCAATTATCAATGATGTCATATACCAGCTTAAGGATACTTTCATTTATATATTTCTTATTCTAGGATTATAAAACATCTTCTCCTCATCTTTGGAGATTGAGTTGCTTGAAAACCAGTTTTGTTTTTCTGAATGGTGGTTGCCACTATTTAAAATTCTAATTTAGGAGACAAATTCTTGGTCCATAATCCTTCTGTAGAAACCTATATATTGGTCATGTATAAATATTAGAAGATAATGCCATTTTTCTCTTAGTTTTACATTTTGGAGTTATACATCTATATTATACATGTGTGTCTGGAGAAAATATGGAATATTAGGTTAACATCTGTTGTTCAGTGATATAATACTGTCAGGATATATCACTCACATTCCCTTTGGCAAAAAAAAAACCTGTTTATTAAATCTAAAGTGAATAATATCAAGCAGGCAAGAGCTGCATAGGGTTTATTTTCTTGGCTCTTTTTGTTGTAATTTTATAGCACATTTGTGGCCAGTTTTATTGTTAAAAACATCTTCATGAGACATTATTTTAAACAAATGGATACTAATATGGTTATTTAGGTTACCTCGATGTTAGATCTATTATAAAATTTTGTACAGGGAACACTATTTTAGCAAAATTAGAGAAGGAAAATTGTGTCAAAACATGCAGCAATAATTTATTTTGTGAAACAAAAAGTGTACAACTGCTCTCTAATTACTAGCCTTAGAGGCATTTACAGCTAAATTAAAATCATCATTAGCTGTTAAATGTGTTTACTTTGATTAGTTCCTGTTTATGAGGTTTTAGGCATAAGTACTTTTATGGTATTGATATTAATGAATTTAATGTTAAGTAGAAGGAAACTTTTATTATCTGACTGGCATCAACTCCAGAATTGTAAGGATAAATCTTGTGCAAAACACCACTATATCCTTCCTAGCATATTTGGCGGTACTGAAAATAATTATATTTGAGTGAAATCTTTAAAGTTAGTATAATCAAGCAACAGAAAATATAAGCCTTGGTCATTTGTAACTATAGTGGCTATAATTACAAAGTAGAAAATCACAAACTTGGAAAACATCCTGTTCAAAACTATGATTTATCATGCTGCCGATTTGGACAAGTAACTTAGATATCCCAGACTCTATATTCTTTATCTGAAAAAAATATAGCTATTTGTATATTTCCCAAAGGATAATTGTAAGGATTAAGTAAAATAGGTGTTAAATAGAATAGCATTTTGTACCTCCTCTTTGTAAAGTTAATCTCTCTTCCTTTTGACTTTCTATGAGATTTAGTGTGTCTAAACATATTAGAAAACGAATTTCAGGTATCTTTCAAGAGAAATATGAGGGATACATTAATGCATTTGACATTTTGGAGAGAGAAGTAATATGAGTGTATGGGAGCTTCCTAATTTAAACAGTGACATATTAGAAATTTTTTTCAATGATCTGTATCAACAAGGGGCTAGTTTTTAAAAATATATCAATGTATGATTTCAGAAGGCAATGGAAACAAGACAAACATGGACTATTGAATTTGCCACCTAAATTTAGTGACTAAGTTTAGTTGGGCCCATGGATCCAGATACTAAGAGGTAGTTGATGTGGAAAGAAATGATATATGATTGAGAAGTAGGTTGGTAGATAGGTAGGTAACTATAGATAGATGGATGTTAGATGAGAGACAGATAGGAGGCAAAAGATAGCCAAAGCTGTATCATTCCATTTTCATAGCTCCAACACCATCCAAGTTGCTCATTATGCTTCACAAATACAGTGTTTGTGGTTCCATTAGACATACTTCTATTTGCTAGGGCTAAGTTTGAAAAGACCGATGCTGAGAGTAGAATATTGATGCTGAACAAAACACTGTTAATGTTATAAAATATTTACATCATAAACATTAAACCTCAATCATACTATCACATTGGGAAACCT
Organism: Dipodomys merriami; assembly: GCF_024711535.1. Taxonomy (NCBI): domain Eukaryota; kingdom Metazoa; phylum Chordata; class Mammalia; order Rodentia; family Heteromyidae; genus Dipodomys; species Dipodomys merriami. Next base: position 33,517,684 of record NW_027205603.1, read on the forward strand.
GCATCCTTGAGCAGAGTCATGAGAAGAATAAAACTGGTCGCATATTTTTTTTTCTCTAGTAGTCAATTAGCCTTTCTGAAAACTAGATCATGCTTAACAGCAAATATGGACAATCATATTCATTTTATACAGTTTGAATCCAAGTAAACAGCAAAAAGAAATACACTTTTTTGCTATAGCTATTGGTGAGTTGCATGATCTCAAAATGGCCAGAAAGAGATTATAGCGACAAATATTTCTCAGTGTGTCACCAAGAATGATGAATTGGTCTTTATTTTTTTTTTACTTAAAGTATAGATCAGAATATGAAAGGTTTCATAGGACCAGCACTTGTTTGCAAATGACCAGTGGAAAATTAATGGCAAGTGAGAAACATTTTATAGCTCTATTGGAATTCACTCTGCCTTTCACATGCAGAATGCCCAGACATTGCTCTCCATCATAACCTCTGTAGAGATTTCACTTTAAGGTGTTTTTATAAAGTAGTTTTTTTAGATTTTTCTCTTACTCAGAGCACAAGCTTTTAAACTAGTGTAAGAACACAGAGTCTAGTGCATTTGTGTGTGTGTGTGTATGTATGTGTGTAATATGTTACAGGAAGAGATATTTGAGTTGACTCAGTAGCAGACAGTTCACTGCTGTGTACACAAGACTTATGGTTGAGAAATCTTAAGTTATTAAATATTGGATTCACCAAAACAATTTTAATGAAAAAAGGTCCTAGGAATTGTACCAAGGAACAGCATTTCTATCATAACAAACTAAATTTTCCTCCAGGAATGGACACAATAATAGATGTTAAAAGTTATGCATGTACATTATTACAATGATACGTAAATATAACTGAGATTTCCACTTTATGATTAGAGTTTGCTAAGGTTTAACCCATTCTTAGAGCTCTAGTACTAGTCCAGTGATTCTCAGTTATTCATTAGTGTATGTCTGTCACTCAGTTCCAGGGTAGAGGATAAAACTTAAATAAGGTAACAAAAAAGGTCCAAATCAAAGTGAATTGCAAAAAAAAGAGCACAAGAGATTGGTAAGCAAAAGAGAGCAACACTAAGAGAGGTGATGGCTTAGCAGGAAGCAGATCTAAGGTCTCATAGGAAGCAGCATGCTCTCTGCTGTATGACAAGAAGGTCATGGACCAGGCAGCCTTAGTTATCACACCATGGTCAAGGTCATGTTCATCCTTAAAATAGTCACAAAAGTTGTGAACTGGTTTCACTAATAAATACTCATTTCACAGTTCATACACCTACTCAATTCAACCTTTGAAAAAATACTTTGCAGAAAGAATGATTTTATTAATCATTTCTATTGTATGATTTGCTAGGATCAAAAAGTGAAATTTTGGGATAAGAATGTAGCTCAGTGTTAAAGCAGTTGTCCCTCACACGAAGCCCTGATTTTGATCCCCAGCACCATGTGAAAAATTGAAGGAAGGAAGGAAGGAAGGGAGGGAGGGAGAGAGAGGGAGAGAAGGTGGAAAGTGGAAGGAATAAAGAGAATAATATGTATATTCATAAAGTACAATATAATTTATAAGACATTATATATTATGTATTTTCTTGCAAATATTTTAAATTCAATTTTGTTAATATTATGAGTAAATTAACTTGACCCTCACTGATTTATTAAATTTTTAATTTTTAATAGAAAAACATAGTGAAATTGTGACTTTCAAATTAAATGTTTCTTTTAATCCCAAAGTAACTTTGCAAGTATATTAATAGTAATATTATTTTTTTCATGATTACAATTATGATTATGCATCCTCAACTAGACATTAATATTTTGAATTAACTGAAGAAAAGTCTTAAATTTTATTCATTAGCTTGATTAATTGATATCACATGTAATAGTTTGTCCCCAAGACCAATGAATGCATCATATAAAAACCTCTCACAGCAGTATGTTATAGTGAATACTACACTAACTATATAAAGCAAGAGAAAATTTACACTAACTTTAAATTTATTTTTCTAGCTTTCTTAGAAATAATAAGATTCACTATCCTAATTATAAAATAAGAATGTAAAACCAAGACTCCTTTTTTAAATTTTATTTTATTGTAAAGATGCTGCACAGAGAGGTTACAGTTACATGAGTAAGGTAATGAGTACGTTTCTTGTCAAGCATTGTTACTCCTCCTTTGTTTTTCTTTACTATCCCTTCCCTCCTCTTCTTCCCCCACTCTTCTGATCCTGCCCCCAAAGTTGTAAAGTTCATTTCCAACATAATATCTTGTGAGTGTCATTATTGCAATGGGTCATTCTGTGTACTTGTTTCAGCATTTTGTTATTAGATAATTTTTTATACAAGATGCAGGGTACCAAATCAAATAGTGTTGTTATTGTCCTGAGTAGCCATTCCCACAAGGAAAGAATCAATATTGCCTGGTATAGTAGTGCCCAACTCTAATTCCAGTACATGGAAAGCTAAGGCAAAAGAAGCTTTACTTCAAGACCAGCCTGGGCAAAATAACACAACCTTGTCATAGCAAACCAAGACCAAATCAAACTAAAACTAAAGAATAACCAGAGAATGACTGAAAGTGAGTGTTAAATTCTAGTGATATTGTAGTAATATTGTGAAAACTAATCATAGTAAATTCTATCATCTTTTTATGCTAGTTACCTATATGTGAATAATTTTGGCACTCTTGGTTTGGCCTGAGGTTTTCAATCCAGAAGGAAATTTTGTCCTCAAAGCTAAGGTATGAGAAAAGCTCACAACAGAATGATATAGAGCAGAATTAGCTAAGCACACGTTAGTCTCTCTCTTGCTCTCTCTCTTTCTTAAGCACACTTAATTTTAGATCATGTACAAGCACATAAAATTCATTCTATAATTAAATTGTATTCATTGAATTAATAAGGAAACTTAGTCATGGTCAAATGACTATGTTTTGTGTAACTGGTGTAAGAATCCTAGATTCTGTGGGAAAGGTTTATAATTAGAATTGTTTCAGTACTGATGTACTTTTTCTTAGTTCTATAATACAAATTATAATGGAAAAACTGTTAAATATAAGTAACCATTTGCACATTTTGAGCTATGTATTTATCCAAAAGACTTAATATTTATGAAAAATTTTACAAAGTGTATATAATGGAAATTGTCACATTTGGTTTTCCATGCATTATATTATTTTCTTTTCTCAAGCATTCTACGAAATTGGCATTGTAGCTGCCAACCTCACCCTATTTATTTACTTGGTGCACTTATGAACACTATGCAGCAACCCCAAATAAATACTAGCAAACTGATTCTATATATTGCAAAGATGAAATAAGTGTTCAACTTGTGTGACCTAGTCATAGAATATCAACTTCATTTTAAAAGATGACCTAGCTGTACTTCAGAGAAGTTTAACTCATTGCTAGCTTTATCAGTTAGATTTAGAGCTTAGATTTAAGTTATGCTACCCATTCTGCACCCAACTCCCGATTATTCATTATTTCTTTTACTTGATTTTGAGATTGTTTTTGAAAACAGAGAATAGTAGAAAAATAATATAACTGGTATATATTGTTGAGAATGACTGATTTCATAAATAATTGTATCTTAATACAAACCCTAAGGTTTTTTTGTTGTTGTGTTGTGTTGTGTTCCTTGTAGAAACAGTATAATTAATAGAGCTGGGGAAGTAGCAAAAAGAAACGTACAGCAAGATAGTGCTCATCCCTTCTGAACTTAAAGCTCAGTCCTGTGCTAGTTTGAGACCCTTCTTCCTAGATTGCACCAGCAAGGCCCCTTCTCTGCTCATACCTTGATCAATTTTCTTGCTTATATAACTTGTATAATAATACTCTCCAAACACTGCATTCCTCTGCCAGTCTTCTTTTCAAGGTTACTCTGGGCCTCATATTATCTCTGCTATCCAAAAATTTAGCACTCAAAGCTCCATGTCACCAGGGTCTTTTTAAACCCCTTTCTCTCACACATCCTTTTCTTCAGAAGTCTATGTTCTCCTACACATTCTGCTGTCCCTTCTGATTGGGATTGTACTTGTGACTAAAACCCGGCTTCTAGCTTTCTCATCAACTCTGTTAAAAATGTGTCTCTTCCTGTGATAATTGTCTACTTTTTCTTCTCTTCTGGGTATAGCTTCAATACTCACATAATTAGTTCATAAAAATATTTAACATTTTGAGGGTTATCCTCTCTTGATTTAAGGGTGATCTGAGACCGTTGCCATGACTCCTTGCTATTAAAAAACCCATTGAAATACAATAAAGGTGTGCTGAAGTAAATAGATCTACAATAACCTCCTAATAGATTAGTGGGCCAACAATGGACTTAAGTTATTAATACAACTCTAGAAGACAAAAAGCAGATGTGTGTGATGACATACGAAACAAAACACAGAGTCACGAGGTTCGTTTTCAACATAACGGCTTGTATGTCTCATTGTTGCAATGGGTCCACCTGTATCCCTATTTAAACGATTTGTTTTTTCCCTTCCCCTCCACAAATTATAACAACGTCAAATGTACAACTTTGGTGGGGTGGGGGGAAAGGAAGGTTGAGTTGGGGGGCGGGAGGAAGATGGGATGGGAAGAGAAAACAAAGGAGGAGGCTACAATGCTTGATAAGAAATGTACTCATTACCTTGCCCATGTAATTGCAACCCCTCTGTACAGTATTTTCACAATAAAAAAAAAGAGTCACGGGGCTACATAAACAGAGAATGTGTTCTGAAAGCTGTATCTAGGAAAGTTTCCTTAGAGCTCAAGAAAAAAAAAAAAAACAAGAGTCAAGAATCTTCAAAAAGGAACAAACTACACAGTATGGAGAACCAGCATTGCAAGCATTTAGCATTCTTCTGCATCTCTTCCCCTCAGACACAAATATGACCATGAGCCTGAGGATTGCAATATGAAAAGAAAATTGGGATGTCTTATCTAAGGAATATGAGCTAATATGCCTAGAAATTGGATGGATCTAGTGAGTTTAACTTGCTAGCATTAAGGGTATTTTATTCTGATTTGAGATAGCCTTAATAAGCCTGGAATGAAATATCATGTTTAGTCTTAGCCTAGAATAATGTAAGTCAATTGATACATTCACCTATATGTTCATGAATCAAATTTGTGTGGTCCTAAAATAAAAACAGAAAAAGGCTGTAGAAATTAAAACTCTCATGAGTAGGAATTAAAACTGTTTTCACAGTAATGATCAGAGATAGGAACAAAGCGCTCTCCCAGATTTTATACACAAGAATGCAGATTGAACCTCTAAAAGTAGTGCTGAGAGGCAATGTTGAGAGAAAATGGAACTGAGAAATGTATAAAAGAAATGAGATGAAACCCTCGAGATTAAAAAGCCTTTTAATGATGGGCTAAACAGAATTTCAAACAAAATCCATTCTTAGAAGTATTATTGTGAAATTTTAGATGCCCAAAGATATTGAGAAGATTCTAAAAGCTCCTATGAGGGAAAAACATAGTGAAACAAAAATTTTCATGCAGAAGAATACTCAAATGACAGTTCCAGAAGGCAGTGGGACAGTTCCCACAGAATAAGAAGACTCTGTGACTTGGCTGTCAGCTGACCTTCCTCTCCTAGTTGCATGGTTATGGGAGGTCATTGCAGTTTCTATTAGCTGCATTGTGATTATCATTAAGAAATTATACCAAAGGACATATGCCTTCATTTTTCTGTCTATCATACCTTAGTTTTGCTAGTTTTGGGAAGACTCTCTTCTACACTTATAAATCCAGGGGATCTTATATTTTCAATGCATAGAGATTGGTCTAAATAATTTTCTTTTCTTTATTTGCTGGTACTGAAGTCTAACTCAGGAAATGTGTGCTATCTTTCAGTTTTCTTGATAAGGGCTGGCTCTCTCCTCTTCCTATTTGCTAGTCAATTGGAAGCCAGGGTATCATGAAGTTTTCTGCCTAGTCTGGATTTGAACCTCCACTCCCAGATCTCAACCTCCTGAGTAGCTAGGATTATAGGTTTGAGCCATCTACACCTGCATCTACCTAAATCACTTCCCTCAGCATTTTGTAATATAATTTCCATACCACATAATTGACTTATTGCACACTCATAGTTAACCATTACTAGGTCAACTTCAGAATAATTGTCTCAAAGAGAAACTATATGATTTAGCTCATAGATTCCTATATTAAATGCAATACTTACCTGATTTCTGTTTCTCTGATTCTCCTAGTTTTAACTTTCATATAAATAAGATTTTAAAATATGTGGAAAATTTTGACTGATTTCCTTTATATAGCATGATACCCTCAGGATTCTTCCAAGTTATAATATATTCCAGTACTCCATTTCTACTTTATGTGAATGTACAATATTCCATGTGTAAAGATGTTATATTTTGTTTATCCATGCAGTGAACTTTTAGATTGCTTCTACCTTTTGCTTATTATGAGTAAGGTTCCTATAAGCAATCATCTATGAATTCTTTTCCTACTTATGATTCTGGGGACCAAATCCAAGCCTTGTACATCACAGGCAAGCACCTCCTACTGAATTCAGATCCAGCTCATGTTTTCATTTCTTTGCTATACACCCAGAAGTGGACTTCCTAGGTTCCATGGTGATTCTATGCTTAATCATCTGAGTAACTTTCAGACTGTCTTCAAAATAAGTTGCACCATATTTCATTTCTGTCAACCACATCAGTCTATGAAGGCCACTTTTTCTTGAGCTACTAGCCAACAATTGTTGCCTGACCTTTCAATCCCTGCTCTTTTAGTAGGTGTGAGAGACTATCTCACTGTAGCTTTACTCTGCCTTTCCCTGATTACTAGATGGTGGATGGTGAGCATCTGGCAATACACACATTGGTTATCTGTATTACTACCAAACAGAGATGACCATTTTAATCATTTGGCCATATTATATTCATTTATTGCTGGACTGAATATGTTTATTATAATCTATATTATTATATTATAATTATCTATATTATTATATTATTATAATCTATATTATTATAATCAATCCTTTGGCCATATGTATGTTGGTTTACTTGCTAATTTATTTCTGAGCTGAATAAGTTTATTGCCCTATGATACATCATCTCACAGTTTCATTTTTTAAATTTTTTTATTGATGCATTCAGCCTTTATATCTTTGGGAGGTTCCTTTCCACACAGAGATTTTGTGCCATGCTATCTTCACATGTCTTTCACATTCACGTACTAGAACATATGACTTTAATGTCTAGTATTATTTTTGTCTACGTCATAAGAAAGTGTGTGACTCTTTGCTATTCAAGAAGGACAAGACTTTAGACCAAATAAATCCATGATTTTCTACATTCAGAAATGCTAAATGCTCTGGACCCTTTCTCAAACCTTATTAATCATGCAGTCCTACATTCATTACCTTTGTCTGTCATCAGCCTAGAAATTAACTGCCTACCAATTAGATGAGAAAATTTTTACTCCTTGAACAATACCTAACATTTTTTGATAATTGCCTTTAAATAGGTATGCTTGGTAAGCTCATGCATATCACATATCACACCAGGTTAATTTACATCAGGTTAATTTAAATAAAGAATTACCAAAATCTTTTCATATGGCTGTCAGTAAAATAACCCTGGACTTTTTAGTGTAATTTTATTTCCACTATAGCACTTTTAGGTATCTAATTTTGTGGTCACTTTTCATAAACACACACACACTCATATTCTCTCTCTATCTTTCTCTCTGTCTTTCTCTCTCACACACACACTGACATTATCTTAAACATACATGTGAAAAATCATAGATGTAGATAACCTCAAGGTTGTCTTACTCAAGGCCTAGAATGGTGAGCACAAGTGCTCACTCAAAAGCTTCTAACAAGTAAAATATTTCTAGAGGAGAATAATCAAGATGGTCAACATAGTACAGCCAAGTGCAATATGATCCAAACAGGATGAAAAACTCCAAATAACAAAAATGTTTCCATTGGAAATAATAAGATGTTAGCTTGTTAGTGTACCCACAAAGGTTAGAGATAAGAAAACT